>NC_139761.1:27610672-28337706 GCF_965231275.1 Zosterops lateralis | reverse complement strand
AATAGGTTATCACAAAGTCATTACCACCATTTGTATTGACTTGGCCTTGACCAATGGCAAATCCATCCTGGAGCTGGCTGGCATTGGCTCTGCTGGACATGGCAGAAGCTACTGGCAGCTTGTCACAGAAGCTACACCTGCAGCCCCCTGCTACCAAAACCTGACCATCGAACACAGTACAAAAACTTATTGGAAGGCTGTTCTGAATATGCACTGATGGACAAATTTTTCCTCTGAACAAGACTGTAAGCCTCAATGAGACACAAAAATTGCTGCAGCATGTTTCTTGTTATGTGAAACCAATGTGCTTCAATATACCCATTGGCTCTGTAAATGCTGCTCAAGAGGCAGTTTTTGGATTTGAAGTGAGCTTTTCAGAAGACGCAGCAATTCTGAAGATACATGCTGCTCCCAAAACATCTGAGAGAAGAGATAGTAGTTAGAAATAGTTATAGCCTTTCTCAACCAAACACAAGCCTCTGTCCTTATTATGATTGGACACATATTGGGCACAATACTAGCTGTTCTAATAATTATAATTTACACAAAAAATATGCTATACTGTGCATATTTGTCAGACATATTTTCTAAGCTCAACAGTCAGAAGGGGAACTTTTGCTCTACACTTGACTTCTTTATTGTCTTTAGCCTAGAACATTTTGTTTTCAGTCATCCCACTGCTTCTGATCTATAATGTGCCTAGACTTTAATTTTTGTCTTGTCACAGCTACTGCTTACATTGTACACTGTAGATCCACTATGTCTCTCCCCAATGATGTATAATGCTATATATAGTTGTGATTATCACCTATATATGAAAGTAATATAAACCTTTGGAGTTTTATTTCCTTTTTTTTTTTTTTTTTTTTTTTTTTTTTTTTTTTTTTTAATTCAATAGCATTTGTGCCAGCTTCCAGGCACATGTACCACTTTCCCTTTCTTCAGACCCAAGCTGGCAATTCTCATCCTGAATAGCTTTAAAATTGCTCATAGCAGTCAATGACAACTGAGGCATCACTAAAGAATGTCTCTTATCTCCAAGCTCCAATTTAGATCAGTCATTAAGCTTGAGAAAGCTTGAGCAAGCCTGAGCTGTCATAGCACTGTCCCTCATCATACGCTGTAAGCACAAAAAGTCAACTTCAAAATAAAATTTGTTCTATCTCTTACTACATTTTGTAATGGTCTAGTATGGACAATAAAGTTTACTGAAATAGGACTGTCAATCTTTGGAGCACAGGTAACTATACAGACTTTTTATCTAAGGAATGCCTTAGATACCTCAAATCTGATCCACATTAAATCATTTTCCTTATATTTCTTCTTTTAGGCTCTTTGATCTTCTTAGTGATGTATCTACATTATACTACATTGCTGTTTAGAGCCTATTTTATATAAGCATGCATTTTAGAAACATGAAATTAAAACATACATTTAAATATGAGAAGGAAAACACCTAAGCGTTTAAATATCTATTAAATCAAACATATGAAGAATATAGATATTCTTCTGCAGTGTCTCTATAGAAGCTTTCTTTCTTTTGGACAGTATTCAGTCCTAAAAGTGACAGTTGCAATCCTTTGTTTAGGTTGTATTTCTGAATTTATACCAAATTTTCAACTGTCTTAAAATAAGATTTTAATCACCTGTCAGGTGATTTTTTTGATTCTTTTTATTCTTTAGAGTCATTTTCTGAGCAGATTGAAGCTGAAAATAAAAATGTGACTTGAATGGGTTTTTTGACTTTCTGACAGTTATATGTTTGGTTAAGGCCTAGTTTAAAGCAAAAGTGCTGTAGACACTCATGATTTACAGCTTCTAAATGTTACAATATGCTTCAAATTAAATATTTATATGCTTCAAGTTGTTTTGGCATTTTTAGAAGATCCTAAATGTAGGATGAACCAGCTGATGCATTCAAATGACGGTTTTTGGTTGTGTTGAACAAATGGCAATCTGCTGGATTACACACATTTACCAACTCTTCTAAACATGCAGGAGGGGAAAATAAGAGGAAACACTTGGTGATGAAATGAAAACACTTACCTCCTGCCATCACAGGCAAAACAGACTTGATTTGGAGAATATTATTTGATTTCCAACCTGAATAGGTTTGGATGGTGAGAAACAAAACCAGAATTTACGAAGGAACTTTTACCTTCACCATCTCCTTTTTTTCCTGGTCTCCACTTTAATCCTTCATTCCAATTCTTCTGCCCAGCAGCCTCTGAGAAGTGCAGTGGGCTTGTGGGGACCTGGGTTATTTATGGTTCCTATGTAGCAGTTCCTCTCTGCTGCTTGTTCCTCCTCACATTTTCCCCCTGTTCCTGGGTGGGTTCTCTCCACTGTCCTTCAGGAAAAACTGTTTGAACATGGGTCCTCCATGAGCTCAAATTCCTTCAGGAAATATCTATCTGCTCCAGCAGAGAGGTCACTGTGGGCTGCACTGGGTATATTTGCTCCTCTCCATGGGCTGCAGAGAGAATCTCTGCTCTGGGTGCCTTGATTACTGCCTCACTCTCATTTTTCTCTAACCTGGATGTTTGCATTAGCTTCTCACTTTTTCCCCCTCACTCCTCTGTCTCTCCAGCACAATTTTCCTTTCCTATCTTATTAAATGGGTTTTTAACCTACAAAATGTTCAGAAAGATTGATTTCAGGAATGCCTGTGGAGTAATGAGCTTCTCAATGTGAGTAAGGGCAGGATATGACACAAAAAATGTATATTCCTCAGTGAAAGAGAAAATGAAAAGACTTACAGGATCTTACCTAAGATATTTTCCCACATTTTTCAGTCTCCCATTATAAAATTTAGTTAATAAAATTGGCTGTGATTTTTAAATCATCCCAGAATGCTCAATATTTGTGTGAAAAGATAGGAGCTTATACAGATATGATTTATGAAGGTTTTTTATTTCATAGCTGAACACATACACTCTAATGCACTCATTCATAATTCCTTAAATTTCCTAAATTATGTCTCTTTTTAGGTCTTTTCTTTTTTATGAGACCGTTGTTTGCAGCAAGTTTCATCCCACCTTAACAAGTGAAAAAGGACATGGTATTAGATGTAAACATAACCAGACAGAGATATTTCTGATTACCTGCTATTTATCTGCAGTTATAAAAAGATGAATAAATAAAAAGAAAGTGAACTTAAAAGTTTCCAGATGAATACCTGTTATTATATATAGAATACACGGAAAACAGTGTTATAAATTGAGAGATCCACAACTGGATCCACAAATATTGTAAACAGTCTTTCAGAGAGCTTGGTGGTTTTCTTCCACATTACAGTTATTTAAATTTTTGATCACATATTTTATTAATACAAATAAATATCTATAAATTCAGTCTCGTTTTCATAGTCCAGATTTATATAAAAGAAGAATATTGAATTTTCAAAAGCATCCAATGGATTTGATTCTTCTGTTAGGATTAGCCATTTTAGAATGTGAAGCTGATAGAACATTTTCCATTCCTCATTTTGTGCCTAAATGCTTAGGACCGGTCTCAACCAAGAAAAAAAATGGCTTGGAGGAACCATTTTAATTACTTGCTTACTAAATATTTCACTATCTCAAAATGTTAAATACTGAATACAAAACATATTAATATGTATTTCCTAATCTGTTCTAACATACCTCATAATTCAATTAAGCAGAAAATAGTAATTTCAAAGTGTATGTGCACACAGTCTAGCTTGTAAAGCATAAACCTGCCTACAAGTACCCTTTTTAAAAAATTTTACTTCTAATTGAGTCATGTCAGATTTGCTTTGACTAATGGGCTGAATCTTGCAGATCAATAGGTCTCTGAGAAATTCCAAGGTTTGGCTTCAATCCTTCCCTGTGGAAGTAAAGCAGCAAACTCTGGACAGTAAAGTCTGAACAACATAATTGCATGAGCAGTTTGACTTCCATATCTTTGCTCAGTGCTTAAGCAAACGTTCTAGCTCTGTCAATTAACAGCATTCCCTGATAGAATCACTTTTGTGTATTCAGTTCACAGAAATGTTGGTGGAAAACTCTAGTTTGTGAGCAATCTGTACCCACTCTGCACAACAGCAAATGATGATACAAAGTGAAAGTCAGCAAGGATCACGCCTCAGTCACGCTGCTCTGCTGTCTGGCATTCATTTCACAGTCTCAAATTCCCATATAGTGTTACATGAGTTCTGAATCTGGTTAAAGGTGCTTAACTGATATCCTTGGGAAAAGCAATTGAACAACCATATCATTATGAATTCTTTTTGTAACAGAAAGAAACAAGATTTTGAGTCTTGATTAGATGTCAGTCTCATTTAATTTTGGAGCAAAAGTAGAGATCATTAGCCCAGGTACTCAGTAGCCTTCTAATTTATTCTTGAAAATTTTAGAATACAAATAATGGAAATATTCAAAATATGTTGCATTTGGCATCCTTTGGGCCATAAACCAACACAGTGGAAAAATAAATGGTTAATAGATAATTTAGGAATCTAATTTTTTTATGAACCCAGTATGTTTCAGATCCAAAGGCTATCAGTAATTAATATTGTATGAAGAAGTAATAGAGTTACAGTGATATGAGTCCAGATTATCAAACTTCTGGAAGGACGGAATATGAAGATTTAATTATGAATTGTAACCATTTATGTTCTTAGTTATTTGTTTTATCAAGTATTGTTATTAAAGCTTAATCCTTAAACACTCTTGTTTTATTTCAACTATCAGAAAATGAAAACATGATAATAATTACTGCTGATACTACTGAGGTAATTTTAAAATTTGTACTTTTGTATTGCTGAAACTAAAATTTTGTCTATGGTTATTATTTCAACTCAAAAGATAGTAAATATCTTCCTTTCACTGGTGAACAATATAAATATAGAAATGATGCAAGCTAAAATGCAAAGGATTGGTTTATTTTCTGACTGTTTTAGTTGAGTTTCTTCTGTAAACTACATTTGTTCTAATGAAAATATGCATAAAATTAAGGTTACATAATTACATTAGTTTTCAATTATTTTTATTTCAATAAATTCTAAAATATTCTCATTGTCATTCTAATGTCATTCTTCAATTCTAAAAGCACATGTGAATTAGATCCATGCCTGAATGGGGATTACTCACAGCTCTTTACAGATACTAAAAAAAGCTTACACATTACAGTTAATCTTGCTCGCTAATACTTGCCAACAACATTTAGTAAGGGATTAAGAACAGATTCAGGAAGTTAAATTCAGAAAAAAAAATCCCAAACAAAATAATTCCTCAGAGGTATGAAATATTTTTATTATTGCTATTAGCCCTAAAGAAGCACTAGAGCCTGCTAGATATAACAAGGGAACCAGACTGGCGGAAAGAATAAAAAAGGTACTTCAAAATCTTTTTTCAGAAGCCATTCCAGGGCTGTCTAAGGACACAAGCGACTGACAAAGTTCAACACAGTGACCAGTGCTCACCAGCACTTTCAACTCCTGGGCATAAATAACTATGTCTGTTGTGTTTTCAGCTGGTCTCTCTTAAGTGGCTGCATTGATAAAATGTGGGTGAGCAGCCAAGAAAGGATGAGACAGGTTGACATTCTATTTTTTAATAAAAGGCAAAAAAATCTTTTTATAGACATATTTGTGACATTCCTATTCTTTCTTCCTGTTAACTCCTGTTCTTATTTGTGAAGGAAAAATTGACAAAGAAAAGCTGCCTTCTTCTTTATCATCATATTTGTTTTCTTGTGCTTTTCCTTCACTTAAAACCTTCTAAATTAGTGACTGTTTTGTTTTCACAGTGCTGACAGTTGCTGAAAACATTTCATCTCATACACACAAAGAAGAATACAAAAGGAAATAATCATAAAGGATTATTATTCTTTTTCAGGTTTTCCAGTACTTCTGCTTTCTTGATGCTACATAACAAAGCACTTTACATTACCGAACAAAGTACAATATCCGGAAGATAGGCTTCAAATAAAAGAAATATTTTAGACAGGTCTGGTTCTTCTCATATCTTTCCCATCCAAGATAAGTGGGCTTGGTAATGAATAGCACCTAAAATTTAGGTCCATTTTAAAATCACATTCTACTTCTGACTAAGAGGTTTCCATATGATCAGAATTTAGAAGTGAAAAGACATCCCATCTCTCCTTTTATCTTAAAAAAAATTGCATCTAATGTTAATAATGGTTGGATATGGATCTGTCCACTGTAGAATAGTAACAGTGTATTGTAGAAGCAAGAACCTGTAAAATCTTAATCTTATTAAAATAGACATTTTCATGTTTTCATCATAAGATTGTTGGCATGGGGGAATATCCATACACAGTTTCTGAGACATTGCTTTTTGTCAGTCAGCAGACAACTTGTAAATGTCCAATCACCAAATAAAGGATTGAGGTGATTTGGAATGTAAGAGGAGTTCAAAAGGAGATGAAGACTGAACTCTAATCTGTACCCACATTCTCAAAGTATCTTTGACTGACAACCTCAAAAGGAAGGGAAAGCCATTATTTTCCTTCTCTGTCCGAAAGACCTTGTAAGTGCATAATTACTTTTCTTGGGTGGTCAGCTGGGATAGTATTTTTTTCCCCACCTTTCTTTTTTCCAATCTAAGTCTAAAACATACTTTCTCTTTCTAGTGCTTACTGCCCTTCTAAGGCCTCCAAGGTAGCAGAAGGTAGGAAATACTAACAGAATAAGGAAAATCTTTGCATCACTCATGCAGATCAAATGCAGATCAGGCACTGAATTCTCTCTGCGTATGGCAATAGGAAGGGAATGTGTTACACCTTTCTCAGTAACTATGCCTGACCTGTTATAAATTCGTAAAACTACTGTGCGCTTTAGCTCGTCTTTTAGATGGCTGAAGATATCTAGACTACTAATTATAGATATTTTTAATTTCAAATTCTTGAACCAATGTGCGTTTTCCCAAATCACAGTTTATTAATAAGAAGACCCTACTCACCTTCTACTCTAGTAGATTTCTAATCATCAGTAGTGTTTAGTTGGACACGACAGTCTGTGGCCAGGATATTATGATATTCCTTTAGTACTGCTTCTCAGGATACAAGAGTCTGTGGCCTTGAGTATTTCTGAGCTGGAATTGGGATTTTTATCTTTGAAAATAATAAAAAATCTTTTGTTTTCATGACAATTTGATAACTTGATAGTGGAAACAAAGCAGATATGCTTATCTGAGACTTAACACCTTGCAAATGTATTTATTTCTGTACTCATTCCAGCTTTCTGGTATTTACTGAGTTTTCTGGAGAGTATAATCGCAGAGGCTTGAGTTTACAATAGATGCATTATTTGCTTTAGACTTGAAGGTTATGAAAGAACTAATGGGATAGTAACAAAGACCACAAGGCGAAGCAGAGAGGGGACAGTGCTGAGTGGCAGCAAAAGTATGACAGACAGTGACTTCTAGTTTGTTCTACTTCTAATTACTGCAGAGCTCAAAATTAAGTGGAAGCTGAAAATCTTTGTCTCCCTACCACAGCTGTAAGGGACAGCTCCTGCAGAGATCAAGACCCAAAGATAAACAATGACACACTGAAGTGCCTTTCCGTGGCTCTGAGAGGTATCTTTTGTCTTACACAAAATACTGTTTATTTCCTGGTGTTGTAAGCTTGTACATATACATGGCGTGAATATTATGCGCCACCATAAAACTGGTAGCACCCAGTCCTTTAAGAATTTTCCCAGCAATACAAAATTCTGCCTAAAATGTTCTTTCCTACCCCTTAGACAGGAAAAGTTTTGAGCAGTTTTCGTCCAGCCACCTCTATTCTCCATTTGTTTGAAATGATCATTAATATTGGAAAACCAACTCTTCTTTTTCTCCATCATCCTGACATCTTCAGCAGCCATAAAGACCACAAAGAAGTTGAAAGTAAGAGAATAACCAGAAACAGCTAAACTAAGTGAAATTCAGATGGCTGGCAATTCTTCTGTCTTGAATTAAATACAAAGTTCTCATGCAAAATGAGGGTCAGCTGGCAGGTACAGCAAATCTGCACCAGCTTGGAGCTAGTAGAAATTGTCAAAACTTGTCTTTCTTTCCCTGTCTATCTTTCTTGATAATATGAGAACAAAGAGGTTAGTTTACACAAATCATTGAAGAAACTGGAACTTTGTAAGCTCCTCAGTGGAGTGGCATAGAGGAGGATGCAGTACTTTTACTGCAATTTTACTGCAGTCTTTTTTCTCTGCAAAGAGCAGGATGGTATGCAGCACTTGATGTTTTATTCCATCTTAAACAATGTAACACTTCGGTACAGCCACAATTTCTACCTGTCCTAATTGATCACAGACAATAAAAATCTGTTCTTTTGGCCAGCACTTTGATAGAAAATCTTCTGAGCAGAGCACTGAGTTGCTGCAGCACAGTATAGTCAAAATATTTTAGTAGATGTTTTACTTGCTACCTCGCATAGTATTTTAAGTTACAAGGTTTTATGTATAAAAATTCTTAAGTAGATTCAACTATATAGATGTGAGACATTTTGTATGCAAGCAAAAAATCTGGTCTAGACCACAGACTTAACATTTTGTAATTTTAACAGGTATTTAACAGTGGTTCTGTAAATTACCTTTCATTTTTTGCCTCAAAGTTTTCTCATCACAATGAAAATTTGTATCCTGCCTTTATTAATGAAAAGGAATTTAAACTAACATGCAAAAACCCTCAAAATTTCTTGGCTACATTAATATTACAGTGAACAAATGTGTTGCTTTTCAGTGGTCTGACATAATTAATCTGGAAAACTAAGCTATAACTTGGATAGGAAACAATTTCTGTAAATTGAAATCATTAAATTACTATATAGAAAATATTTTGCTGTTTCAAGCTTCTTTATTTTCTTATCAAAATGCAGAACAAACCACATAGCCATCAGAGTCAAAATACTAAAAAATAGTTCAGAATTTTTTTTAAAGTGAGATTTATTGATAGTGCTGTTATCAGTGTGAAAATATTACTCTGTATTAATTGAAGTCTTACCATACCACTCTTTTTCTGAACAAAAACAGCTGCTAAAGGGTGTTCTACTAGAAGGAATGAAGGCTTCACATAAAAAAGATTCCTTAATCAATGGAATCAATAAATATATGTGAAAAAATGGAGAAAAAGCTGCAGGTCAAATGGATTCCCAGTGGGGTATCTAAACCTCATAAAAATGACGCTTTCTATCTCTGTACAATTCTGCAGTGACTGAAGAAAAACAACATCAAAATGAGTTGCCTAGTTTATTTGGAACTTCTGAAGTGGACTACTGTCTAATAGGCTGGGCAGAAACTAATTTCCTTGAGATCCATTTTAGATTCATTATCAGCTTGTCCTTCAAATCTCTTAATCGTTGCATGTGCTTGTTTTCCATGTAAGCAAATATTTTCTCACTTTCTCACTAGGGCTCAAGAGAATTAATGTGAAGTCATATAAAAGTGAACATGAAATCCCAGAAAGTAGGAGTCAAAGGGGAAGAAACCTTAACTAATCATTTAGTCTTGAAGGCAGCCTCAGCTGCATTTCCATAATGAGGAATATATGTTTTTCTAAGAGGATTTTAAAAACACCTAATATTGCCTATTTTCAATATCCCTTGGCAACCTGATCAGCTACTGGCTCAGGAACAATTTGTGCAGAGCTTTGGTTAGGAAAAGTCATGAAGTCTTCTTTTAGAGGCAACAGAGCTTCTTCTGAGCAGATACATGGAAAATTCTCACTCCCATGCAAGCCCCTCTACTGAGGCTGGCAGACTGGCAAGGATGATGACACATTTAATCCAGAAATCTCAGTTTACCCTCATGCCAGCATGTGAAACTCAGGATGTCTGTGGATCAGGCTTTTATTCTTCTGGTGGCCTTCTGCCCCATGTAGTCACCTCCAGCAACAGGGCAGGACAGCAACATTAAAAGCCAGGAAGGATGACCCTTCTAACTGCAACTTTTGACAAACATCTAGTCTAGTCCTTTAAGCTTGTTGGGTTTTGGTTTTCCTTTTCTTTTTAAATTACCTATCCACCTAGGTACAAATGCAAATTTATGCATAGTGACTTTTTTGCAGTTTCTGGTTTTGAATATTCCAGTAATCCTGATAATCCACTCAGAAAAAAAAAAAAAAAAAAAAAAAAAAAAAAAAAAAAAAAAAAAAAAAAAAAAGCAGTCATCCTTGCTCAAAATTCATGATGGGGTTTGTGCCTATAGACTTGTCTTTCATCTGAGGATCAGTAGGGTGTCCTTTGCAGTAAAAAAATCATCAGAAGAGTTCAGCCCAAGTATTTTACTAAAAGATGTTTGCATAACCAATGTAGTTTATCTTGGATTTTCAAGAAGATTAAATATCATGATGGATGCATAGATGTAAATGTACAAAAATATCATATAAGGTAGATTTTTATTAAAATATATTTTTAAGAAATAGGAAATGTGAACAGCATGTTAATACAGCAGTTCTTTGAGGAACTAGTCATGCTTTGTGGTATGAAATACACACAAATTTGTGTGGTGTAAAAGAGAGAAAGAGAGACATGAGAAAGAGAAAGAGAAAGAGGAAAGAAATAGAAGTCGTTCAGGGCTTTAGCATCTTGAAGGAAAAATTAGTCAAATCGTCTGGGAAACCTATGCCTTTCTATCAGAAAATTTGTCATTTTAACTGTCATTAAAAATAATTCATTATAAACTGTTTAAATGCAATCAATACTGCACAAATGAAATTTATATGGTGAAAATCTCTCACAGAAATAAATTCAGCTTTGAAAATTAAGCTTTGGAAATTATCAAGTTCCTAGTTGTTCTCCACATATATCCAAAAAATACATATTCAAGGATTGTTGCTAAATTTCATTCCACTTCACCTAGCAGATAACTGGGGATTTAGATGTTTTCAACTCAATATTTTTTCATCTATTTTGATGCTTGTGAAATGGAAAAAATATCAACATATGAAATCTGATAAAAATACCAAGTAATTGTTTCTAATGCATAAAAATAATAACATAGATAATGATTGGGAAGAAAAAACCCCAAAATATCCCCTCTTTCTGACAAAAAAAACCCCCTCAAACCCAAACTCAAAAGACACCAGAACTCAGAGTTAAATCTGAAATAAAATATTAAAGCATCATTATTCGAAACAGTTCTAAAATCCTCATTCAGTTCTAAATCAAAGTGATTTCCACTTAGACTCTCACTAGATTTCAGCACAGCATTAGGCTTGGCATGCAGTGCCCAAAGTAAGTCTCTAAGATTTTGTGTTGTACTTTGTTCAGAAATGGATGACTAAGAAAACTCATAAAAACTACAAATTCTCTTCTATTTTATAAAGATATGAGTTGATACAGTATTTAGAGGGTAAGCTTGCTTACTTCTTACTTCAGACTACAAATTCATTCCTGTTGTAATTATTCTTTTGATAGGTTTCTTTTCCAAAATTTTTCTCTTAATACATGGTGTAATACTGACTTAAGGGTGAGTACCATGCTCACTACTGAGGATAAGACCAAAGATTTTTTGCCTACTTATTTTCTCTTTCTTACTCCCTATTACTAAAGCAAGAAGGCATTTGTTGTTGTTTCAGGGGGTGTTCTAATACTTCCAAAAACCCTAAATACGAGCATGGATGAGCTACTTAAATTTGCATATTTTATAACTGTTTATTTTGTGTTATGTATAATGTCATTTTTTATTTACCTGCATTCCATTTTGAACACAGTCATAAAATGGAGTTCTTAAATGTCAGTAATAACTCATACCACAAAGAATACGAAATGAAGGGCAAAGCTTACGCAGAAGTAAATTAACCAAATTCAAATTTTATCAGGGATATGTGGAGAAAATATTCTGCTGTCGATAAGATAGTGACTTATCTTCCTTTTGCATTGACCCTTATACTGCAGATGGGATAAACTACATGCCATAATATATTTTCAGGTAAAAAGAGACATTCTTCAATCATGTTTCACTACATTCATGGAAAAGGCAGATTCTTCAATATCATTGTCTACAAGTCAGAGAGATTGACTGCTGCAGCTACACAGAGGTATTCCACTCTGCAGCATAATTAAAGTGCAGCAGGCTGCCCATGTCTCTACACAAATTAATCTGGCATTCAGCAGTACCTAGAGAGTATGAGTACCAGGAGTTTGTTCAAAGGCTGCCTTTGGAGCTCAGGCAGAAATCTGTGCTTCTGCCTGCTGTGCCACTGTTTGCAGCTACCAGTTTTGGGCATCACTGGCTGCAGGGGCCCAGAAGATAAAGCTAATACCTGTGTCTCAAACACCGACTGCTGGAGAGCTGTGGAACCAGCCAAGGGCTGGTGGTTAGAACACAGTGTAAACTGGCAAGAAAAACCCAGGATGTGTCTGGTTCATACTTTAGCCAAAAATACAGAAAATCCTTTCTAAGCCAAAGGATAGTTTTAATACCTCCAATTTTATGGCAGAGTTATTTCCTGTGTAGTGATGCTTTTTCCCAGGTCTATTTTATAGCTCATGCTGAGCTTCAGTCTCTTACAAGTTTACTGTTATTATCTTCATTCTGATAGTTTAAAACTAGCTCAGGCATTTCTACAGAGGCTTCACTCATCTATTTTTTACTTCAGTCAACGTATTTTAGAGGCCTAACATAAAATTTCAGTCTTAGGCACCATGGTTTTATTCCGCCAGTGAATCTTTACAGAATTATTAAAAATCTACCTGTAGTTTGAAAACCAAAGCACAGTAAAACATTTGGTGACAAAATTCCTGAAATATAAATTACTATACTATCATGTGCTTTCCTTCCTGAGTCAAAGCACCATGTTGGCTTTATTGTGGTATATAAATAAAATTATTTTCAGTTGCTGAAAATTTCTCTTTATAATTTCAACTAGGGAGAAACTAAGATTTCCATGAAATTTTGTTTTTCACTGCTGAACTAGGAGGCCTCCAGTGTGCCTCCTTATTGGTAGTCTGAGAAGAAACAAGTCAGCACAGTACAGGTAAAATGAATGTTTCATACTAGTTCAACAGAAAAATCGCAGGCCCCTGCATATGAGCACACAATGGACAAATAGATTAATACTTTCATGAATCATGCCTACTTTAAGGTAATCTGAATCCAACCTGCACTCAGAAATTATCTGCTCTACTTTCTATGCTGACTGATTTTCTGAAGTTAGCCAACTTCAGGTCATCTACTAAAAGATGTGCTTTTGGCACAGAGTATCCATTATGTTTCTGTTACCATTTTCTTCAAGCAAGAATTCTAAAGTACAATCAATAAGCTGCATTTCAAACTGTCCAGAAATACATTGCTTGAATAAATAAGGAACAGCTTCAATGAACTATTTTTTATATTTCTCTCAAAAAATGTTATTATGCTGCAGCAACTAATAACTTGGGATTTTTTTTTCTAAATACAAACATTTTTCTTGCTATCATGTCATCCTATTACATGAAACAGAATTTAGAAATGCTTTTTATTGTATGGGATCCATTCGTGATCCAAAGAAAGTATGGCAAAGATCATTATCCTTCTTTTCTCTTATACAGGAGTCTTTAAATTGGCTTTCCATCTATACTTTCAAGTTCTTTAGAGAGCACAGGGAGAACTAAATTACAACAGTTTCACGGTTGCCACCACAAAAATCAATAGATCAATAATCATTAGTATGAATTTGTATGTTGGCCCTAAGTTTAAATACACAAATCTTTAATGCTAAAATGTATGTTTATGCTACCTTAGTAAATTTATTGTAGACAAAGTTTTGCCATGTGTACAATGTGTTTCTAAAGCAAATCAATTTTCTTTTGTTTTTCTCCACTAAATCACTAATCATGTAACTAATTTATTTGATTAAAATTTCCTAAGCTAACCTCTGAAGTTCTTGGATTAATGCATTAATACAGAGACTTAGAAAATCTCATCAGCTCTTTCTACACTGTTCAATGGCTTCCCAATTTATTGATCATCTTTAAGTGAGGAAGTATTTCTGACAGACTATGGATCTTTAGCTGAACAACTAGTTAGAGAAATCAGCTGCTTAGTTACTGTGAAAGAAACAAATCATACTTATTCAAATCATAAATACTCAGTGAGAGAAAGAAAAATAGAAGTACAATATTACTCTCCCCCCGTTTAATCATAGTGAATGACATCATCTTTAAAACTAATTTATTTTATGCTTCTTTTTTCAAAGTTAGCATGTCTCATAAATAAAATACTTTTCTTTCTTACAGAAGCAATCCTGCTAAAATTACAGCAACTACCTGAGTGGGAGACCCCAAAGTTGCCTTTATATCAACATTATCAGATGTAAACCTGAAATGTTTTAATACCTTTGGAAAAAGGAAACAAATAACACAAGAAAAGATAAATGGATAGATAGATAGGCAGATAGATAGATAGATAGATAGATAGATAGATAGATAGATAGATAGATGTGTAACATTTTTAAAGACATCCCTGAGAGGACAGGGATTTTGGGTTGGTGTAAAATCAGTGCCAGGGAGAATTGCATTTAAATAAAAATTTTGAATAACTTCTTTGACTAGCAATACTAATGAAAAAGATAGAATGTATTTAACATTAGCAAGACAAAATATCTCAGTAATTTTATTTTTATGTAACAACTATTTCTCTGATTTTTGCATACTTAAAGAAAGTGTTTCTCCATTTTAACATAAACAATTGCTGTATGGTAACCGAAATTGACTGACTAAACAGAACAAAAAGTGTTTCATCCCTGTGGTCTTTATGTGTGCACTGGTTTCCATAGATGTTGGGGATTTTTTTATAGACTTATTAATAATGGTACTAAAGAAGCTTTTATTCTCTTATCATTTATTTAAACAGTTTATGGGATTTCATATATATGTTTATATAGAAGAGTTTGTTTAACTTCTACATACAAAAGAGCTTGAACTTTTTTACATAAAATCTCTTTTTAAATTCATGTCTTTTTTTCATATGACAACTACTCAGTCAGCTGTGTCAGGATCAAATGTATTCTTACAATAAAAGTCTTAACATCATATGTAGAAAAAATGAGCACTAAGTATTGCTACAAACAATATGTCAAAAGCCTTTCTCAGGTGATTTATAAGTTATTACCTTACATATTTCTTTTTTGAGCTTCTGACAAATGAGATACTGTGCTACTCATGAAAATTAACACCAGAATTAGCAGCAAACTTGAATTGGTATGATAAGATTGGTTGATGAATTTGCAAAATGCATAAGTGGAAAGACTATGGCCAAGTACGTCTTCAGAGAACGAAGATTGATTAGGGGACAACAGCAACTGGAGAATCCAGCAAGATATTCTTTCAGCAACATGTTTTATTTTTAATTTGGACTTGTGTGACTGCAAAATCCTGTTATTGGTTTTCATTAGATGAGCTTTTTCTGATTTTAGAAGCAATTTTCACTGGTGAGGAGGCCCTAACAGACTGAAAACTTAATGCCGAGAACTTCTGCATGTTTCAAATAGTAATGTTAAACCCAAATTAGCTACGTGCATCTCAGTTTATGAACATTAATCATAATATTCAACATAATTTTAATCTAGCATAATAAGGTTAGTAAAACCAATAATCAGTTAGGAGATGTATGGCTACATGTCCCTTTTCATACAATGAGAGAATCCAGCAGCATGATGAAGGCTTTTGAAATTCTGTTCCCTCGTTAAATAGTCAAAGTATCTTAAGATATTTGGCACAACATGGCCAAGTTTTCCTAGCTATACAGAAAGATAGAACGACTGACAGATGACTTGCACTAAGGAATGGATTATAAGTAGTAATTTTCTATGTTAAATCGAGGGATTTATTGCAGAAGCAGAAGCTGAGTTGGGAATAAGATAGCAATTAACTGATTAGACTGAAATCACACTTTTAGAGCTTGGGTAGGAATATCATCTGTGTCCATTTAAAAACAGATTTATACCAAAATGATAGATTTTTGTAATAGTTCATGTGTTCTCAGACTTCATACTATTGTCCATCACCATTTCTTTCAGCTTAGATGTATTTTGTGTAGATCTTTTGCAGAGCTTTCAATGTCAATGCTGTGATATTTAAGATCCCAGATTTATTGAAAGAATTTTGAAAGCTGATGATGAAAATGGTTGCTGCTTCTGGCTTTTGTTCGTGGCTGCTTTTCTGCATTGGCACACAGGGAATGCTTATTTTTCTGCTGTTGCCATGAAGACTGAAACCCTATCTTTTATTCGGAAAAAGCTTATACCTTTTGTTCAATAAAAGTTAGGAATTGCAAGCTCACAATAAAACCTTGCAGTTTGCAAAGATGTATTCTACATACATTTTTACATACATCATTTAAAAAGAGACATTATTGTTTCAAGATCAACAGTATTTTAGGCTTGGGTTTTTCTTTGTTATATTAATGTAAGCTTATGGATGAGATCAAAGTCAATATACTACCTATTTCATCCAGTGCTCTGGTAGTCATTGCCTTGTTTTACTCCCTGTGTTCATACTTATTTACAAAAAGCAGGACACAAAAACAAATCCATCTGCAAAAGTGAACTTGTTCTGCTCATTTAAACAAGCATATTTATGTTACTGCAGTTGTATTAAAGCTATTTGGAACAGTGTTTAGTAGCCATCAGCTGTATTCAGTTTTCAGTAGATTGACACAATAATGTTACTTATATAAATTAGTGCTCCCACTGAAAAGTTTAAGATAGCTTAAAAGAAGAAGAAAATTTTATCGAGAAAGAGCAGAGTAAGAGGATCAGAGGAGCAAGGGGCTGTGACAACCTGCTGGAGTTGATACAGACACAGTGGTTAAGTATATTTGAGAGTTTATAGGAACAAAACTAGGGAGTGCTGAGCAGAACAGAAAAATGATAGGAAAGAGACATTTCCTCACATTTAATGTTAAATTTTCAACATATCATGAAACTTGGGTGATTTGTCAGTGGTATCAAAAATTCCTCTGGACTTTTAGGCCAATGTTACTATTTCATAGTATTAGCATTATGGGTTTTGATCTATGTGTATTACAAGATTACAGAATCTTCTTTTACATGTTGGCTGACTCAAGAAAGATTTTAGGAATCAAATCTGTGAATAGATCATTATTTTTCTTTGTTTTTGGCAGCTGGGCAAGAAAGGAACATTAAATATTATTACTATACTAATGAAGGGTATACAACATTCAAGAGTACACTGCAGTATCTTCTGTGGTGCAGGGAGGCTGAATTATGTCAAAGTGGAGAAAAATGCTGGGAGGAGGATAGAGTTTAAAATTAGTATTTTCTCTTCTAATTTTGTTGTATTTCCACCCGGGTTATCACTTGGACTGCTGCTTCTGAATCTTCTGGAAGCACTTAAAATGCCCCTAGTAAACCCTTAATTTAAGTAGAGATGAGTATACCTGACTTAAATGGCTAGCAAAGTTCAAGGCAAATGGTCTGAGGACTTGCTCTAAGTTGTCTTTGTGGCTCAAGACTCCTATGGCCTAGGTGAGAACTCAGAAGGTCATACAAAAGATTAGAAGGAGATAGTCTCATCTTGCCCTCTTGAACTCACTCTTTTGAGTTATAAATCTTTCAATGAAAAGAGGCTATATGATTCTGTGAGACATTAATTGAAACACACATTTTAAAGCTTCTCCCATTCCTTCTCTTTTCAATGCTTTTTCAATGCTTCTTGAAATGCATTCTGAACAAAATAATGCAAAGCATTGTAAGCTGAATCATTTTCACAGTCCTGTTATAACATGATCCTTGAAAGGTTCACATCACTGAAGAAGATGCTTCCTATCTACTGGTATTTATTTAGTCACTATTTGGAAGGGAAAAAATTAATTCAATTGTTAGAAACTGGCCAATAACACAGATAGGCTTTAGGCAATGTGTGATTAGGGCTGCTTAAAAGATGTGTTGAAACACACATTAACAAGTGAGAGAGCCCCGTACCTGTAATCTGAGAAATCAAAATCTTAGATTTTGGAAGATAAATTAAGTAGCTGTCGGCATCTGTGCCATGTTTGCACAACAGGAGATTGCAACACGCTACTGTCCACTCCATTTAGGATCCAAAAAGGTTGAAATCTGTGATATGTATGTCATTATTCTATTCTCAATGATTTGTTTCTCCATTGCTAAAGAATTCAATCTGGACATATGCAGAAACACGACAGTCTTTTTATCATACATTTATTCTTGACCTAGCTCAGGTTAAAAGCAAACATTGTTTTCAGTACAAGAAACTAGGTTTCCATCAGGAATTGTTTAAATGACTACTTACACATTCTCTATAAGCATATACTCTTACAGCATGTGAAAACAGCAAGAGAACAGCACAGTGCTTTCATTACATGCTGATTGATTTGCATCAGGAATTGGTAAAATTTCAGTACTTCAACTCAATCAGTATGACTTAATTGCTGAAGGTGAAAAGCGAAGGTGAAAAGCAAAAGTGAGCCCATCCACTCTTACAAACATGCTCATGTTACTGATTCTGGAACTGGGAATAGAAAATCTTTTCAGATGGTTTCCGTTGGGTTTAGCATCAGGCCAGCTGGATAAAGGTCGCAATATTTTTACTATTGTATAGTGGGATCTTACAATTATGCTCCCCACATTTCTTCAAAACACTGTTTTATCAAACACTTTTCTGAAAATCAAAATCTTTAATGAATCATGCAATCATTGTCACTAAAATCTGACTATTTTCCTACTAATATGTGAGGCAGTAGAATCTAATACACCCTTAGTTTTTACTGCTAACAGTAAAAATGTGTTTTGAGAATGAAGAAGACAAATATGACAGACAAGGAGAAATGCTAGAAGCATGTATAGCAAATAAGAGTGGCATTTTGCCCTTTTTATGTAAAAGCTTTATTGACTGTAGTGGTAAGACAAAGTATAAGAAGTGTAAGGGGCCGGCTCATCTGACATAAGTCAACGTAACAAGTCAAAGCTCAAATGAGGACATTGCAAGTTCATATTGAAGATCACTGATATTTATCAACTGAGTTTAGTTATGCTGGAATACAAGGGTGAAAAAACTGAAATCAGGGACATTGGTCTGAAACCATTATAAATGACAGGAAATATTTCAGGTTTTATATTTAGAGGCAAAAATTTATACCTTGGAGGTAACTGATTTTTACTGTGCTTCAGATATCAGCAGAGATTGCCATTTCTTTATTTCATGAAATAAGGTTAAAGCAGTTTGTCTTTTAGAGGGTGAGTGGAGTTTGCCAGACTATGTACTAGAAAATCCTTAAGTAAATAAAATCCTAAAGTAAATAAAATCCTAAATCTTTTTTACTTGGTCTTCTATTTTTAGGCATGTGTAAACCTGGAATGGATGTGCACTCTGGTGATAAAACCAGTAAAATACAAAGTGCTGTTTAAGAACAAAGAAAAATATCTGTATATTTTAGTTAAACCCCATAATTCCATGCATAATATTTTGCATACTTTTTTATTTTATTAGTTTTCATTTTCTTCCAGGTTTTCTAATTTTTTAAGTAATTATAAATAATAGCGGAGGTGATTTGCCTTTTTAGCACTCAAATATTAAATTTAGGGAGTTTAACAGAACTAGTTTCTGTTAATCACTGTTAAAGTGGTGTCTGTGTATCTCTCTATCTATGTATCTGAGTGGATTTACCAATTTCAGAAAAAGTACCATGCTATAAAAGACTGTGGAGTAAATTGTGAAGGTCTGTGTAACAGAACCAATTTGTATGATCTGAAAATGAAATTAATATAGGAATTCATACATAACATAAAAATATTTGTTTCAGCTATGATGACTAACTATTTACAAGGAAGAATAGTTATATTCTACATATTGAAGAAGTATTTTTGTGAAAAAAAAATCAGGGAATTTAAAAAACCTCTTTGACAGCAGAAAAACTGAAAAATTTTTTTTTTTCCTAATAAGGAGATATTTTCTAAGACAGACAAAGTTGGAAAGTAATAGAGATAAGTCATCCTTATATTGGAGATTGAAAATATTCTGATAAATGTTGATATATTATTTTCTAAGCTCAAATTTGACACTGACATTTTTTTGGGAAAGAAAAAAAAAGAAGAAACCAACACCCAAACCCCAACAGTAACAAAACCACCATACCTATCTAATCCATTGTTCTGACATTTTTGTACCAAATTCTTTTTGTAAGACATTCTAGAAATCAATGCATTGACGTAATAGGACCTTGCCTCTACCTATGTATTTATTAAGTCATAAAAATATTCCAATGTCATATATTTTCACCTGTATAATTAAAGTTTTATTTAGTAAAAGGTATAAGGTATGCTAAGCAATCTACCAGGAAGAAATATGCAAACATTTAATGTTACGTGTCATAGGTAGCTTTATTACAGTTAATAAGTTGCATAATATTGAAAATCCAAAAATTTTATTAACACATTACCTTTCTTAGCACTTGCTTGCTCACTAAGATCCTTTATAAGTTATCACCCCTTAAAATTACTTGCAGTATTCCTCAATTTCATTAAGAGGAATTATAGCTCTAAGATAAAGAAGCAAGGAAAGGAAGGAGTGCAGCAGCAAGAGACAAACACTGCAAACAATTGCTGTAAGAATAAATGACGTTGTTTATATCCTCATGGTGAATAGAAAGGTGAGGAATTAAAAATACTTGGTGCTTTTATTTCTCAGTGGAAGACAGAAAGCTATAATGATGTGTGAAGTACGGTATTTCAGGAAAGAATTAGTCATACAAACATTCTTTCTCTGCTTTCTTTGTTTTCTTTAAATTTGTTTTTAATTACTGTGGATATTCATTCAATGAAACCCACTAGTAGTTTACAATCTTCCTGATGCCTGAAAAAGAGGAAAGTAATTTGATTATTATTTTTTAATAAAGGAAAATTCAGAAGAAGCTTTCATGACTACTTATCAAGTTTTTTTACATTGGTCTGAATTTTGGTCTCTTTAATGTTTGAGCAAGTTTTATCAAATTCAGTGGGAAAATCCACTAAGTCATTGACAGGTTGCTGTGATGATCGATACTGATTTACCAACAGTTTTTCAAGGATTGCAAGGTTTTGGGCAAGGGGCATACTGAATAAAGACACTAACAGCAGAAAGAAATTTCTAATTCTTTTATAGCAATTAAAGAAAAAGGCATTCTGGGGGCGAACATGCCCACCAGTTAGTGATTGAAACAATATGTTAGACTGGACTCTGTACTAAATGTCAAGCATTATTGGAGACACAAACACTATATGTCTTGCCTGAAATTAGTGTCTGAAAAATAAAGCATACTGTTCAAGTATATTAATCAGCTGTGAAGTAATATATCTAAGGTTTTTTTTAGATAGACTTCAAGAACGGGAAAAATAATTTCAAGTAATATTCTTTTCAGAGTATAACTCTCTGTGTTCTGAGCACTGCAATTGTATGCTGGCTCTTCTAGTTGCACAGAAAAGAATGAACGAGAACTATGAAATATGCTAGTTCTCTTTGCTACTGGACTCAATTGTTATTCAGCTTATCTTCACTGTGTTCTCTCTATTCCAAAATTCTGGGTGTGGCACCATTTTTTAGATGCTCTGACAGGATAATAAAACTTGTAGGAAGGGACCAGGAATAGATTGTTATACACTTTATAAATTAAGAAAATATTTTTTCAAAGTAAAATAATACAATAAATGCAATAATAGAAAAAATATAATTTAGAAGTCTTTTACTTGTTGACAGCTGGCATTTTAAAATTTGGTGCAAAGAAATGAAGAACTGTGGTGTCATGGTTTAAGCCCAGCTGAAAACTAATAACCATGCAGCCACTCACTCATTCCCTCCCCTGAGTTAGAATGGGGAGTGAATTGGAACAGTAAAAGTGAGAGAAAGTGAGTTGAGATTAAGACAGTTTTATAGGTAAAGCAAAAGCCACACATGCAAGCCAAACAAAGCAATTCATTCACCACTGCCTCTGGGCAGGCAGGTGTTCAGGCATCCCCAGGAAAGCAAGATTCTGGTACATGTGATAGTTACTGCAGAAGACAAATGCCATCACTCTTAACGTCTTGTCCCTGTCTCGGTCCCCACCTCACCTCCTCCCTCTTCCTCCAGCTTTATATGCCAAGTGTGACAAGGTATGGTTGGGGCTGTCCCTGTGGTCACTCGTGATAGCTGTACTGGCTGTGTCCCTGTCCAGCTGCTTATGCACCTCTAGCCTCTGTGCTGCTGGGGTGGTACAAAGAGCAGAAAAGGCCTTGATGCTGTGCAAGACCTGCCCAGCAGTAAAAAAATCACCCCTATATTATCAACACTGTTTTCAGCACAAATCCAAAACACAGCTCCATAGCAGCCACTGTGAGAAAAATTTACTCTGCCCCATTATAACCCAGCACATGTGGGAACACAGCAATGTATGGCATTGAAAGTTCCCATCTAGGGGGACTAATTTGGCATGTTGTGTTAAGGAGATATTTCTTTATATTTGTGGACAATTGTAATCAACCCTCTAAACTGAAAAAAAAGGAAATAAAAATAGGTATTAGGTCTTCCAAATGTATCTCAGTGTGGAATCACTGGAAAAGAGTGAAACAAGGAATATTTTCTAATACAATATAAGCTGCTCCATTAGAAGGGGAAGAGAGAGTAATATAATTTTTGTGTTAAAATTATTGAAGCTGCAGTTTGATGGAATTTCTTAGAGAAGGCAAGCTAATTCTAAGGTTCCTAGGAGCCTAACAGATTGCAACAAAAATTTTGAATCCTTCTAGAATAGTTCTTCCCCCCTGCTTTGTCTTCCCATGTCTTGCCTTCCATTCCCTTTGCTTCACATCCCTCCTTTCTGTCTTTCTCTCTTTATCCTATTCTCCCTCTCTCTCTGGGCATCTCTTATTGAAATAATATTTTAATTCATGAGTGGTCACTATACACAACTTAGAATACAGAAAGAAATATGATTATACAGTGATTTGATTAGAAAGTAACTCCATTTATTAAGTTGTATTGGAAGTTTTGATTATTCTGAAAGGAATTCCCAGAAGGATCCAAGGAAATACCAATATCAATAGGGGGAAAATATTAAAGAGAATCTGATAATAAAGAGTCATTTGAAGGAAGTTTATAGAAGTAACATGATCTAGAAATCTATGAAACCTTAATGTGCTAGTAAAAACACATCAAGTAGACTTATTAAATTATACTTTAATAAACCTCAGCAAAACAAAAACCAGAATTAAGACCATTTTTTTTCTTTACCGTCTTTCGTTTTTCCAGTGCTCTGGGACTCATCTATGATGGTGACCTGTGTCAGTTGCTCCCAAAAAATTATAAAAAAAACCCTTTCTCAGAAAATAATGCTATAACCTGCATAATGAGTAGCCTTTCTAACCATTTGGTTTAAGAAGTATATCTCATCTTACAGAAACTTTAGCAACAAAACCCATTTCATTTTAGCAGAAATCTTGATATTCTTTGGGAGCAAATGAATAGAAGCATGGTTTTCTGTGCCTTTGTCACAGTGCCTTCTACTCGTATTTTCAATGCACTTTCTATGGGCCCTCTATGTGCTTATCTTTTTTGTCATTTTTTCTCTGAATATTTCAGTTTTTATATCATTTATGGGCAGGGTGACCCGAAATCGCTGGCTTTCAAAGTGAAGTTGTACTGTTGGCTTACATAATATCTCTGTGACATCTCTAGTATTATTTTCAACTAAAGCTTTTAGATATATTGTAGAGAATGATTTCCCCAGGGAAGAAAAAAACCCCAGCTTGATGTCCTGGGAAACCCCTCTGTAAGTACAGTAAGCAAGAGGCTTACTCACGTGCTCCCTCAGTTCAAGCATGCAAATCATTGCTAGAAGGTTCCTCATTTTTGTGTCACCATAGGTTGATTTTTGATGCAGAAATTTTATAATGTAGCACAATGGTGAGTTCTTTTAAGAAACCACTTAGCAGAGCAAAGTGGAAAAGTTTGTACCCCAAAATAATATTGGGAAAAAATGTCTGTATTCCTGGGATGTCCAGGAGTACAGGATATATAGTATTAAATCAGCATCTCAAGGATCTATGCTTGAAGCAGCAGCTTTGCCAGCAGTCTTTTGTCTCTGTCCATGAGACAAGTGTAGGACAGGGAAATGCAGCCCATGTTCTGACTCGAACACAGGTCATCAGTTTCTGCCTGCTACCACTTGTCCTATTGCTTGACACCACTGAGAAGGGCCTGGCTCCATTCTCTTAACACCTTTCCTTCACATATTTATAGACATGGATGAGGTCTCTTTCAATCATCTTCTCTAAGGTCTTATTCTTAATGTCAAATAGAGAGGCCGAATTCAGGTTTGCTAGATGGAAGAAGTCTATCAAGCAAGTGGATGTAAACCTAACAGAGTTGTTTGCTTTAACTAACTTGTGGAATTTACAGTGTGCTGCTTTTTGTGCAAGAAAGATAATTAAAGCATAGTTATAGCAAAACTAAAAAAACCCTTTACTATAAAATGCTTGCATGTATTTACTATATGGAGAAATAGTAAATACAAAAATGAAAATAGGAGGTTTGTTGAAAGATTGTTTCAGTTGATGCAATAGTGAAGAGTCTCAGTCATCCAAAGCAGAAGTGCCTGTGGCATAGGAACTGTAGGGCTCTGTACAGATGTGTTTTTCTTTGCAGTACATCAAATGATTGTGATGATACAGACTAGCATTAACCAAGAATGTCTGTATACATTATTGTACCCTTCTGCTGCAGAGTTTTGAATCACCTGCAAATTGATGTATCACTTTCATTTAAAGATGTCACAGAAGACATAGCCTTCAGTCATGAACACACTCCAGAAATGTTCTCAGAAGCACTCTAATGCAATAAAAACAAGGTTGATAGCCTCTATTAAAAAAAAAATTCATTACGTACTATACTCACAGACTTTGTAAAAGTATTTAGAAAGGTATTGGATGAATATATACATATATGGCATTCACTATATGGATCTATCTTTACAACACAAAATTGATTTAGATAGCAGTGGACTTTCTCTTACTTTCAATAAGCAGTATTTTATTTGATAATTTTATTGTGAAAAATCCTTATTCATTTCCCTGAACTAAAACTGTAATCAACTGCCAATTTTGAAAGACAGGTTGTGTTACAAGAGATTATTTTGAACAAAACCCCAGACCAACTCACCACTGAGGAGGTTTTGCTAATTTTTTTTAACTCTGTTAACTTATAAATTGATAAAGTAATAGCATCATAGACTCATAGAAAGGTCTGATTTGGAAAGGACTTTTAAAGATCATCTAGTCAGGGACAGGGGTATGTCTCTGTGTTTAAGAGATATTTGTACAACAACTTCAATAACATGATTTCATTTTTTGTCAGCCCTGAAGCAGTCAGGACCCTAAGAGATAGATCTAATCAGGTAATAATATTTATTGGAGGATACATTTAAAATCATTAAGTCCAACTGTAAACTTAGCACCATCAGGTTCATCATTTTAGCTAATCTCCAGTCAGCTGGGATGTCCCTGGTTGGCCAGGGCTGCTGGCAAATGATTGAAAGTGGCTTGATGAGCTCTTCTGCCAGCTCCTTTAGGAGCCTTGAGTAGATCCTATCTAAACCCATACACTTGTGGGTGTCAAAGTGGCAGAGCCAGTCACTGAGCATTTCCTTCTGGATTATGGGAGCTTCATTCTGCTCCCTGTCCCTGTCTCCCCAGCTCAGAGGGCTGCGTACCCTAAGGACAACTGATGTTGCTATTAGAGGCTTAGAGAAAGAAGACATCAGTCTTTTCGTTCTCCTTTATCACTGTGTTTTTCCTGTATTCAGGAAAGGATTGGGGATTTTACTTAGCCCTTCTTTTGTCACTTATGTATTTGTGAAAAAGGGCTTTGTTATCTTTTATGACAGTAGCCAGATTAAGTTCTAGTTTGACTTTGGCCAATTGAACCTCATACCACCTGCTGGACATGATTCTTTTTAAGGCAACCATGGACATTTTTGGCTTTTTGGGCTGCAAGTGCACACTGCCAGCTGATTTTGAGCTTGTCATCAACCAGTACACCACTAAGTGCCTTTTGTCAGGGCTTCTCTCTACCCAGCCTATATTTGGGAGTGTCCCAACCCATGTGCAGGAGAAATGCATTTCTGGAGAAATGTGTTTCCATTAACTTGAGTACAAAGAAAAAATTGCAAGACATAAAATGTCACAAAAAGAAATACCAGACTCAGATCTAGTGGACATGATTTTTTTTTCCTGTATGAGGTGAATTGGTGTATAGAACCAAACCTGAATGCAGATGAACTAAGTTATTTCATGATATGTTAATTGGTTTTGATCTGTGCTAATTTCTGCTCCTTGGGGAGGATGGCAGCTGAAAATAAGTTGTATTACAGTAAACAACATACTTGGGAAGAGTTGCAGGGATTGTCCCTCTCTACCCCTTCAGTTCCAAAGGAAGCATTTAGGAGCAAGATGAAAGCCAGATGATTTATTTTGTAAGACTAGAGATCTGAATAAATGTTCTCTGGAGAGAGGTAGATACACAACCCATTACTAGCTGCTCAGGTTGCAATACCCCATTTTGTGTTCTGTGACTACTTTCCATTGCTTTGTGAGTAGTACTCTTCTTCTTTCTGTAGCAATACTGTGCTATGGAAGACAACAAGTGTCTTCATATAATGAAGTGTTATTTTTATACACCAGTGTATTTTTATACAATATCCACATGCATACAAGTTTACCTGTGAAAGGATCATGGGCAAGACTGAACCTCACAGGCAGTGAGAAGCATAATCTACTTTCTGCCAAATACTTCTGAAATCTTCACACTTCTCCCTCATCAAATGTTTTTATTATCTCCCAAATAAAATCAATTTAAAAAGAGAAAAGCACTTTTTCTCCTCTTAGTTGTACCTTCTGTATTGCTCTTGATACCATTACTTTAATCCTGAAAATGAGAAGGCAGATTCTTTCTGCTTCTTTTCTTACATTTCTTTCCTTTGCCAAATATAATGTTCCTTTTTCAGATAGCTCAAGTGCATTTCTTGTTCTTATCTCTTCTTATATTACACTGGAGAGAAGAAAAGACAAGTGTCAGAAGGGGTTGAAAATACTTAACACTAAGAAAGAGAAACATCGGGCCAATGTCTATTCATAACTCACAGGTTATTTGTTTTATTGGGCTACAAGGTGATGTACTTTCTCACTTTTTTTTCAACTAGAAAGATATCTAAAGAAAAAAAGTGAAGTTCATGCAGTGGGGACCTTTTGTGGTTCGGGATGTATTTGGCATTATATGTGAAAATGTTCTTCAAGACTATGCTTCAAGACTTTTCAAGATGTATTATGATATGTCTTATGTAAGGTTACAGAAACATAAAATGATGAAAAATTAACCTAAGAAAGCCATTTAAAAGTAAAAACTAATAGTATAATTTTGAAGATAACACGATACAGTAAAAGTGTCAAAATAACAATATGTTGTAAATTACCTTATAAATGTATTAAGAATTGTAAATGACCAGTACTGAAGTTTCATAATATTTGAAAAATCATCCAAATTTGAGTACTTTAAATTTAATACTTCAAAATAGAAGTCAAGAGTCTCAATTGCTGAAATCCCAGTCTGGCAGAAAGAGTCTTGGGAAAATAACTTCAGAAGAAAAGAAAAAAAAAACCAACCTCATACTTAGTGGGAGTGTAGAAAGGTCACAGAAGAAATGATATTTTATGTTTTCAGCTATAGTTACTTGAAGAATAGGTGAGGTGGCCAAAAGGGGACTTGTGCATTATGGATGCGCAGCAAAGAGTGAAATAGTAATGGTTTGCAGCAGTGATTCAGTGCCAGGCTAGAAGCACTAATTTTCTATCACGGAAAGGTACCAGCATCTAACTGAATTCATGCAGAGCTACATTAAACATACTTGTGTGCTGTGCAGGAATGTATCCCTTGTGATACCGATACACCCAACATTATGGGAAACATTAAATATTCATTGTTGCTCACCTTTATGAATTGACAGCTTTTCTCATGCTGAATATTTGTATCAAAGTTTTTGAGGTTTAGTTTGGTTTCTTCGGTTTTGTACTTCTTTTTTTCATTGCTGGCTTTTATTTTCTATTTTTTAATGCATGTAATTTAATTTTTCTACTCTAAAATACTTTATTTTAATGAAAAAGTTATTGACTTCTTTTTGCTTTGTTTTCAACTTCTAAAGCAGAAAAGTAACTAATAACACATTTGTCCTGTGAGTTTTCAGATATGAATGTTTGATATTCCTGTCATTAAATTTCAAAATTCATATTTTTTTAAATGAAATAGTCATTACCTTAATATTTTTAAATAACATGATAATGGTTAATATAAGGCTCATTATATAGATGCATGTGAAATCTCATAAACAAATTATATTTTAAAAGGATCTTTTGGGACTTTTTTAGGAGGCATATTTTCCACTCAAATTTCAGAAAATTTGTTGACATTTTTAAGATTTCAGATCCATTGATCTTTTGAATAGATGTCTTTAGAAAAAAGTGAAAAAAAAAAGGTAATTAGAACTGGAGTGAGACAATGGTATGAAGATGGTGTCAGGGTCACCTGCAAACCATCAATGACAATATTCTTAGTTAATGACACTTTAATTATATTTACTAGCACTTTGCTACTTTACTTTTGGTCCATTATAGAAAAAAATCTTAAATTCCTTAAGAAGTGGAATTCCCAAATAAAATATAAAATGGGCAGCTCAGTAGTAAGAAAGATAACTGATAGTAAGGTAAATTCCATTTATTTAATGTGACATGGCTCACAATGTACCAGTGCATTGATTTTTTGGACATTCCCTCAAGGCTAAGATATTTGCTTGTTGTCTGGAATAGATCTCATTCCTCCAAAATATCTTGAAATATCATCTGAAGGGTAATCCCAGCTGACTCTTTTGTAGAACTTATTTTGTTTTGTGCGAGTAAAACCATTCACATTCTTGTTCTATTATACAAAGTAATAGACATACTGGAATTTAAAAATAGCTGAAACAAAACCTAACTTGAAAATTAAAACCAGATTTCTTTGTTTTACTCTCACCTCATTAAAAAAAAGAATTATTCTTTCCTCAAACATACAGTAAAACTAAGCTTTTAGCCTAGCATTTAGCGAAACATCTACCCAGTAAGCCTTGCTTATGTTGCAGACAGCTACCCTGAGGAGTGATTTGAATTTAAATGTGATTCCCTTATTAGTTTCTGCTAACTGCAAATATCCCACTCTCTTAATTAAGTGGCTGAGTAATGTATGAATGCTCACTTCTGCTTGTCATGCAGAACAAAGTGATGTATTTAGATTCCATGCACAATATGAAATTTAATGACACAGGCAATAGTAATTTAGAAAACCTTTTGGTTTTTATTATCCTCGTTTTTGCTTAGCCAATCTCCTTGTAAGTGTTTGGCTGCAGCAATGTTACAAAAGTTTGCCCAAACACTGGATATTAGCTAATGGATTTTTAGATTAAAAGATAATGCATTACAAATGCATGGTTACCAAATGCATAATCTGTTGTTTATATTTTTTGCCCCCATATTTAGATATAATATACAGAAATCAAAACAGACCTTGATGAAAGCTCCTTTTCTTGGTTTGGCACAGAATCTAGGGTTAGATTCAGAGAGATTCTGAATGGACTAAATAGTGCAGTGTAAGAGGTTTTACAAAGAGGAAGGAAAGAAGAAAAAAATCAAGCTTTTCTTCTAGTGCTGGTGGTTCCTGCTAGCTCCAGTGACTTTCTGCAGTTCTCCTGATCTCTTCACAGATTTTATAGCTTATATTCAGTCATCAAATCTCTCTGCTTCTGCTCTGGTATTCAGTATGTATATTTTTCCCCAGGGGTATGATGCTAATTTTTCCCTATCCTGAAATTTTTCTCTTTGCCCTGATATTTTCTCATGCTCAAAGAATCCTCTGCAGACTCATAATCTGAATGTATGCGTGTGATTTCCTAAAATCAGAGTAGCACATATGTACAGTAATTTGGACAGCTGTTCAAGTTGTCAGATTTTTGTGTTATTGTCATGTATAACTACATGAACTAATGTTCTGCTGCTTTAGTTCAAGCTCTAGAACTTAGCTATCCCTTTAATTAGAGCTCTAACTATCTCTCATGTCTTGATATTCTCACTTAAATTGCCTGAGTACTTTTCTCAACAAATCTTTAGTTGCATTCTTGGAAAATTGGTGTTCCTAAATGATGTAGGTTTTAAACTCCCTGTATCCCCAAGCAATGTCTAGTATCTAAATGTTTGCCAAAGAAATCTCATGTAAATATTGTCATTTAGACCTGTAGAGATAGATTTAAATAGTCGTATTTTCTTTTCTTTTTAAGGACTAATAAATTGTTATATGTATTACAGTGCTTTTTACCAGTCCTGAGTAGGCAATATATTACATGTTATATTGTATTTTTATCTATATATTTTTATATTGTATTTTTATACTGCCTTTGGCAGCAGTACTTACTTGGACAGTAATCTCCAAGCTCCTCTTCTACATCTTTGAAGATCATATCTGTTTTTAACAGATTACTCTGTTAAAATTCACAGAAAAAATTATTTATCTGTAGCTATTTTATAAATTAGACATGCATTATAAGCTAGTCATATGAGCATTTCTTAAACCAAAGGGAGGAACTAAGGTGTTCCAAAACATATTTAATCTCAGCAAATTTAACCCGTATTTTAGGATGTCAGGAATTGCCCTCTGGAAATGCCTACCGGTATGGGCCACAGAGACAGCTCACTTAATGAATTCAGACTAAATACTTTTCATCTGAAATGACTTGGGAGTCACTTGTTTAACATTATTTCTACCGAGTATTTCAAGATGGTAGAAAAATTGATGAAGTGCATTTTACTTTTTTGGGTGAACTGTGGTCAAACGAGAGATAAGCAACTAGGGTAGAAATGATATATAGAACACTGTCATTAGACCTCATCCTGTCAGTTAGAAAAAAATTGTCTGCTTTAAAGGCTTTGTACTATGAAATACTTCTTAATTCTTGTCCTCATAAATTGCCCTTGGCCTTTGATCTTTGGCCACTGACAAGCTCCTTAGAAGAACATAGAAGAATAATTTTCTCTCGCTGTGTTTTCTAAAAATAGATTAAAAATGCCTAAATAGATCAGTCAAATAAAGAGTGGAAGATCAGACATTTCATTTTGTATGGTTTACAATAACTTAAAAAACGTGATTGAAAACCATTAACTAAATACTGTTAGTTACTTTGTAAAATCACTTTGGCTAGATTTATAAAATTATTTTGATTACATCTGCAACACAGATCAATCAGAAGTGAAGTGTTTGAGAGTTTGGTGGTTTGTTTTTCGGTGGTTTTTTTTTTTTTTTTTTTTTTTTTTTTTTTTTTTTTTTTTTTAATTTTGACATTTAGATATTTTCATGCTCTAAAGCTTGACACAGCTTTGGACAAGGTTATAAATCATGATCTATTTACTTCTTTCTAAAAAACCAATGGTTAAATATTCAACTCACATATATTCTTCGTGTTTGTTTCCATCACATATTGCTCATCATTATTAAAAAAAAACCCACAAAACAACAGAAATATGAAGACTACATTGCTGTAAAATTCCAACTAGTGAGAATGTGTTACATAATTCATCCCAGATCTATTTACATAAAGAATATTAGTTCTTGTGTATCTCATCTGTCATTATAAAATACACCCATATTATGGAATGACTTGCTACAAATACTTATTCCCTCAGCCTACTGCTTAATAATAGAACCAAGGAAAAGTGTTCCAACTCTCCTGCCCTTCCTCACAGCAAGGAATTAAGGCAAGTGACACAAATTAGTTTTCAAACTAAGACAAAATTAAATCTGTAAAAAGTAAGGGCTTTTTTGGATCAGAAAGCATGAATCACTGTTTGATTGCACAGCTTGTACAGAACTTGATTTCTTCTAACATTTATATTCTTTCTGCAGTCAGAAGTGTTCTACCAGTGGTGAGCTTCTGTAATTGACCATGAAATTCCTAGCACAGTGAACTCAGCAGAAGAATTACAAAGAGCAGGGCCTTAGAGGCTGGCAGGCAGCACGCCTTATAGACATTTTTAAATAAAGTGGTCTTTTTCATTATATTTTTTTTACTATGGCTAACTTACATTGTGATGCCTTAAAGTATTAGAGTCACAACTAGGGTATAACATGATGTTAAAAAAATCTCATTTCACCCAGAAGCAGCACAGTATTCTGGCATAATTTCTGTAGATTTTTCTATCTAATTCTGACAATCTGAAATCCTGAAGTACCACCCAGTTTAAACACACCCTACCAAGAGATGGGAAATGTTGTTACTCTTTTCTATATAATGTCTAATCTTGGCAGATTTTAACTTACTGCTCTGTCAGTCACAGTATATTCTAATGTAATACAATGAAGAGTTGCAGAGTTAACTGACCCCAAATGAGCTATTTCAATTATTAAACCAGTAAAGGTATGTTAGACATCTGCCCCTGAGGAATTAATTTGTTCTGTTGTGAAGCACTGCCATGAGATAAAGGAGTGTGCTAATAAGGCTGTCCTTTATTTGGTAGCTAATTTAGCAGTGAATGCTAACTGGAATACCTGTGCAATTGAGCTCACTGTGTCTCTAAGTAAATCTCTTTAGACTGACTGCCTGGGAAGTAATGATCAGAGAAATAATCACTTAGGAATATCAGCTATTTATCTCAATAGTCAACTGTTATGTAGTGCAGGTGCTTTGACAGTTTGTGCTTCTAAAATTAGTTTGACTTGTTATGCCTTTGAATTCAGGAGTTTATTCAGAAAGTCAGCCATTGTACTGGCCATAAATTCATTTCTTATCCATCCTGAGTACTATTGACAATTAACTGTTTTCTTACATTTCTCTTTCAAAGCTAAAGACTTTCTTAGTTAACTAGAAGATGTAAGTATCATGTTAATTCTTTTTCCATGACTCAGCCATGTGAGTTGGTTTTGTTTTGGGTTTTTTTGAGTAAAGAATGACATCACTAATCATACAGGAATTGCATAGATACAGACAGAGAGAAACATGTCCTGTGCAACACTATCATATTCATTAACTAGTTCCTGCAATCTAAATGATGCCAAAATCAATTGCTATTATACTTGACTGCCACTAGTCAAGTTGCATACATCAAATGTAACTTAAAATCATCTGTCCATGGCTAGCATAAACACATTTCTTTATGCAGAAGCCTCAGAAATTCCAGTGTATAAAGAATTAATAAGCACAAATAATGATAAAAAGTCTTCCATTAGTGAAGGGAGCCAATTCTAGTGTGATATAAATAGTGTGGTGGCAATAAATGTGATAGCTAGCAAATGGTTCTATAATGTGATAGATACTTACTTTGAGAACATATAGCTATTCTTTTAAGTGCATGCAGAAACTTAATGACTACTTCTAATTTTTTTTTTTGTTTCAATATAGTAATGAATATAGTTTACTGCAAAATTTAAATAATAATAGATGCTTCAGAAATATATAACTACATAGTTTCTATATGGAAAACCACACGTATTTCCAGATAGAAGCTCATAGAGGCTGAAATATGATGTGACACCAAGACATATATCCTAATTGTAAACAAGATTTAAATATCCATCTAAGCAATTCTGTATTAGGAATATCATTATCTGCACTAGCATTGTGAACATGTCCCACAGTCCCAACCAAAATTGCAATGTAAACATAGCTTGTGTTGGAACAGACAAGCATGTTTAATAAACCTGTCAGAAAATAGAGTTTTTTCTATAACCTAAGTTTTATTTTCAAACATTAAAGTATTTAATTTAAAATGTGTTCAGTAGTTTTATTTTAGTAGAAAATAGCATTAAATGTACATGAAATTTTTTTAAGATCTCTTCCAGTTCCTTTACTTGAGTTTGTGAAATGTGTCAAAAAGTTAAAATTCTATTGATTTGTTTGGATTTTTCCTCATGAAATGGAAAGCCCAGATGGTTTACTTACTTCAGTAAGACTTCCTGAATCTGATGCTTGACATTCTTATATGAGAATGAACGTTCATTCCATAATTCTTTACTGAGATATGGTGGATGCTCTTAGCAACCCAATAATAGAATGTGTAGTAAAATACATATTCATTAACATTTTAAGATAGCATATGATATATCTGCTTATGTGCTTTAACATTAGTGTTAAAAATGTGGGTTGGATAAGAGAGTTAAAAGAAAATAAAAAAAAGTAAAATAAAAAAATTAAAGTACTGAGTTCTGATTTTCAAAGCATATATTTTTCTTAAAATGTCCTTTGTGCAGCAGAAACTCCACATGAAGACCTTTTCTTCCTTCGGATAAAAAAAACCACAACAAAACAAAGCAAGACCCCAATCACAACACTAATCCCTAGCTGCAATTATCTTGTAAGAAAAATCATCGGCCACACTATTGTATCCTGCTTTTTGAGTCTTGAGAGCTCCTAATTGTGATATTAAAACAGAACAAGTAACTATTATAATAATGAAAAATGTTGCTTTTTCTCCTCTTCTGATATTTCCTAGAGGTGTGAGACATCTATATGCAGGGCATTAATGATGAGTGTTTTTTACATATTTTCTGTATGTTATGTGTGCATGTGTTTATGTGTTATAATTAGTACATTAACTAACCCAAGGCCACTCCAATTTGAAAACATAAGTTATTTTCAATAAGTTAGGCTTAGAAAACAAGGGGAATTTATGTCTCTAAGGTTTTGGGTTTTTTCCACTTAATTTAGTAGGGACTGAAAACATTGCAGATAAAAATTTGGGATAACCCTGAGAAACTATTCTAAAGTAAGAGTTTAAAAATACAGTAAATATATTTACAGCTAGTCTCCTCCACCAGCATGATCCAGAACAGGTGTAAAGTCATGGTTAAAAATATGTAATGCAGCATTATTTGCTGCAAGAATTGATAACATAAAATAAGTGTTTACCTCATTTCATCACTCCTGTGCTTTTCTTCCTGGTGTTTCTTTTTGCTTCAAAGTAAGAATTATTCAAAATCAGTAATGACATTGCAAATGGGAATCCAGTGATATAGGTACAAAATTATTATATTTTAGAAGAATATGTAAGTATCAAATCCATTCTTCTAGGAAACAAAAGATAAACTAAAGCCAGTACGAAATTGGTTCAGCTTCTGCAGTTATGTGCATAAAGCCATAGAAACACTTAGATGTGTCACCCTACATTGCCTTGAATAAAATGACTTGTGTTTCTTTGGGTAGTCAAAATAAACATGTAGTTTTTCTATGTCTCTTGAAAATGTTGCATACTCTTTTTATAGTCCAGGTGCGACTACTGTGTATACTTCAATCATTAAAGAGTGTTGTAGGTACAGACACCTGCACACATATACCTACCCCCACAGTCTCCACCCCCATTCTATGGAAAGGATTTTTATTAAATAAAAAACATGGAAATATAGAAAATTGTGCATCTAATATTTTTTTTTGAAAAAGCACATGGACTTTGTAAGGTATGTTTGGTGTCTAGGTTCAGGATCAATTACCTGTTTGAAACTAGGTTTTATATAATTTTTTAAATTGACTTTGGGGACATTTTTTTTATCCTCTTCAAGAGCTATCATAGGAAACCAAATGCAGTTGCTCACAGGAAATGACTTTCCATTTTTGATTTTGGAGTGGAGAAACAATATATTTTGAGATAATTCAGACTTGAACCTCAGCTGAAATCAAAAATTTAATAAAGAATTTTGTGTGTGTCTTAAAACTTTTGATCCATACTAAGATAAACTTAAGAACATATTAACACAGACTTAGGAGTTATCCACATTGATACAGAGGTATTCTTCATGTTGCTCTAGGGTCTATCCCACTAATTTATTTGGGTTACTCATTAACACCTACCATTATTGAAGCTGAAGAAGAGGTAGTGTCCTGCTCTTTTTGGGTGCCTGAAATCATTACTGTTAAACTAATTTCAGGTAGGAGTCTTCAATCTGGACTTGAAATGTGGTGGTGAAATTAAAGTATAAGTTCTAGAAATGGCACCTGTATCAGGGTTAAGTGTTTTCCTCTCAACATTAAGACATTATTACCTGGCCTTTAGCCCATTGTGGCAAGCTGAATATCTGCTGAACCAGCAAATAGTGTCAGAGAAGGTAAAATAGACAGCTTGAATTTAGTTAAGAGCAGTAAAGATACATTCAAAATCATTTTTAAAAGAGCTAGTTAGCTACTATTCTTCAGACAAAGTTTTTATGTGGTCTTCTTCTTAATCATGCCTGGAAAAATCTCACAGAATTGTCTTAATTTCATGTATTATTTTACATATATGTTAAAGTTTGTTGAAGGGGAAAAAGAACAGCAGAACCCTATCTTACAAGAGAGAGAAAAGGAGTTCAGCAGTAAAATCTGTGCTAGAGCAGTAGCTATCCAGACTTCATGAAGCAGCATCTGGTACAGAAGAGAATGAAAGTATTCTGGACTCATAAACCAAAGATGAATGCAAGCTGTTTTTAATGGAGTAAGATGCATATATTTTGAAGTTGAAAATATGTTTCTACAGAGTTGGTTCTACTAAATGAAAATATTTATTATGCAAATTAATATTTAGGTTTCACCACAGCAACTGTTTTTAGAGAGTAGATAACACATATACTAGCTTTTATATTTCTGTAATGATATTGACCTAGTGGCCAATTCAAGATGTTGATTATGTTGATCCCTTAGGTGACCCCAAATGTTGTAAATATTAATTTTTGTAATGAAATATGCTTTGAAAAAGATAATGCAGCTTGTGTCTCAAATTCTCAGCTACTGTCAAGTCAGCTATTGCCTTTTGCCTTAAGTGGCACCATTTTAAAAAGGTACGTCAAAGTCTGCCACAAATTCAAATGTTGATGAGTTATGTTTTATATACCACATGGAACAGTTGTAAACTTCTTCTTTTAGCTAAGTGGCTGTGGTCCAATATTACTCCAGACTAAATTTATCAAGTTAACTTAAAAATGCCAGTTTGCATTAAGCTGAGCTTTGTATAGCTTTTATGATAGAGGAATCAACTACTTTTAGAACCATTCAATTTATACAACTAGAGTCATGTCAGTCTGATATACGTGGAACTTCATTTTTATAGAGAATTATTAGAAAATACTGAATGCATGAGTGATCTGTGAATATATATTAAAATAAATTTCAGAAAAAAAGAAGAAATAAGAAACTTCAATGGATAAAATAGGGCTAACAAATCCTCTACAATGGAGTCTAGCTTTTATGTCAAATATAAAAAAAAATTGTTATTATAGTAAGAAGGTTGATAGTAAATTATGTTAATTTTGAATGCTATATACTGAAGAGGCTGGTCATGAAAAACATGCATAAACAATTGGAGATAGAAGTATGTACATTTAAAATTAAAATTACCAAATAGGTTAATTCAAAGATCTGAGTTATTGTGATTTATATGATAGAGTGTCTAGTTATAGTTTAGTATGTGTATTTGTGTACACATATTTTTGTGCATGTATGTATTCAGATAAGTGTGCACTAATCTTTAACTTTCCATTTTACATAAAATCTGTATATTGTCTCAGAATGAACACAGTTGATAACAGGGAAGACAAGCTTCTCATAAATCTTCTAATTTCAGATTACTAGAAAAAAATATAAATTCAAAGTTTTTAGGAAAGTTCCTTGCTGCTCTTAATTTCTTGATTCCTAATCTGCTATCTTAGGATACTGATGTAAGTAAGTGAAATCATCTGGGGAGTCTACTTAAACTATACACTGAAGCAGAGTTGACAAAAATATATCTCTGAATTCAGTCTTCTGCTTAGAATGTCTCTGACACATGTAATGTTGTAGCTGTCAATGCAACCTGGGACGAAAATTGTACATGAATTGGTAGAAGGTAGAGTGATATCAAAGAGCTGCAGCCTAGAAAAATACTGGAAGGTCATGCAAAGGAAATAAGTAGAAGGCAAACAATTTCTCTCCTATATCCCCTCCAAGAAAATAAAAACCAAACACAATGAAATATATCAAATATGAGCAACTTAAATAAAAAATTGGTGACCCAGAACATGTAACCTACATAAGTATGTATAAAGAGAGACTGTGAGTGTATATGTAGAGAGACCAAACACTTCTGGATGAAAATTTCCCCCAAATGTAGCAATATAGCACCTCACTTTATGTGAGGAAGTATTTTTTCAAGAAGTGCTGGGTTGGGCAAGAACTAATTCCTTTGCTCTTGTCCTTACTTGCATGTACCCACCTAGATTGTTAGGGGGATGCAATTAATATAATCCCGTCTATAGGTATTTATTAAGTATCAAGGAGTAATAGATTCAGAAGATCCACTGATAGAAAACATGAAATTAAGCAACAAAAGCCTGCCAAGGCATAATAAGGTATATTCATGAATTCAGAAGGCAGTTTTAAAGGACATGATTAAATGGTTAGAAAGTATCATAACTCCATTATAATATCTGAGCTTCCATTAATGAACATTGTCCTCCCCTGCCCAGACTGGACTCCTTACAAAGACGAGGGTGCATGAGGGCAGTGTATCAGACTGTCCTGCACACTGGTCATCAGCCTTCTTAGCTAAGAGGGAGGGTAAAACATGTTTGAATTCCTTCAAGTGAATTGTGAATCTCCCTCAGCTGTCATTCCTCAGAAAAAGCTAATTCAGTGTTGTCATTTCTACTAGCAGCAAGATGCCTCAAGCCAAGAACCCTTAATACAAAACATTGCAGCATAAGAGTACCTTTATGAATATATTCCTGTGTGCAATCATTTGGAAAATGTTATTTGTTCCCACTAGTAGCAAATTAAAAAAAAAAAAAAAGTTTTCATATTAACTTTTTTATATCATTTATTTTCTTAGGAAACTGTTCACAAAATATTAACTGCTAGAATGATGTTTTCCAGGAATGTATTAAGTTATACATACATAGAGACACCCTTGAAAATATTTTGAAGCATGTGCTGCAGCACTTATTCTCAGGAGACTTCTAAAGCAGAGTAGGAAGCTATTTTCTTATGAATTATGACAGAAACTACAGAAAAGAGTAAAAAACACTCCCCTACTTTTTACCATTATTTAGATGGTTAATTAAATAACACATTCAGTATATAATATATGTTTTCAGAATGAAATCATTGCACAATAATTAAACAATAATCAAGCAAATATATTATTCTGACTTTTGACTAAGGAAGACTTTGCTGAATGATATGGCTGATAGGGGGTTTATAATCCAATGAGAGATGAAAACTTCAAAATAAGATTGAAATGAAGCTTTGCCTTTAACTATCCATTTGTGTGAACATATTGGACGCAGTATAGGTCGCAGTTCCCAAGCTTCTATTTTGCCATACTGCTTTTTTTTTTTTTTTTTTTTTTCTTAATGTAATCATTAGATCTAGTTCTAGCTTTTCCTCGATGATTAAGCTTCTGAAATCAATGCACAGAATTTGGCATACAGTATCTCTTACTCCTCAGTCCAATCACAATCATTTTATCAGATTGCTTCTGAAAAGGAAAAATACATGGAAAAATTTGGAACTCCATAGATAGTTTAAACACTGCTAAAATCAGTCAGATTGAATATTCAAATTAAACATCATTGTCTAGAATGTTTCTGGATCAAATTAATATCGTTTCTGTGGAAATCAAAACCACAAAATAACAATAAGGTTAGCCTATAGTATCTTCAAAACGATTAAAAAAATATTTCTGCTATTATTATTGTTATTATTATTATTATTGATATTTGCATTTGTTTCTGTTCATTTATTTCCCAGTAGGTGTCTCTATACTGCAGCTTTACTGAAAAAGAAGGAAGAAGCAGGCTAATTGCATAAAAATATTTTTAAAAATTAAAGAAAAAATAGACAAATTAAACCTTACTATGACATCACACAACACCAGAGGTAAAAAAAAAACCACTGTAAATAAAGTTTTCTTATATAAGCTTTTGGGTACAATCATACACACATGTATGCAGAACCAAAATAGGCTTAGTAACTACTGATTACAAGAAAAAGTTGTTAAAAATGGTGCACCAAAAAAAGCAAAAACTAAAAGACTGAGTTTTTTGTAGGTTCTCTGAAAAACAATTTTCATATATATAAATATATAAAGTAACAACTGCTGGAACTTATCTTCAGCAGCAGCTACTGTGAAATTATTGAGGTCTCACAAAGAAAGTGTTCCAACCTTTGTTGGGTATATAAATGGGGAGGTTAATGAAGACTGCAGGGGTCTGGAGTAGTGGAGAAAAAGAAAGTACAAGTAGTTGTACAAAATTGTGATTGGAAATAAGAATTCCAGTTTGTCTTGACTCAGGGCCGACCAAAGTAACTTCATTTTATTTGTATCAGATGCAAATTATTTTTTTTTAATCCCTTAATTGATATGCAATCTTTTTAGACAAATTAAACTTAGGCTTTGATGGATCCCACTTGTATTTCTGCAGTGATCTAAGTTGAATAAAAAAATCCTGACTTACCATATAAAAGCACTAGTATTCTGTTTAGCATTTGATTTTAATTGCAGATTTCACAGACCAGAACACTCTGAGATGAATAACTGATGATGCTGAACTGAAACAGTTGAAATTCCATGTATGATTCACAATCTAGAACTAAACCTCTGAAAAGTTGCATTTTCAACTCTTGCTGTTCACAGAACAAGTTTTTCAAGGTGAGTAAAAGCTGATAGTCCCCAGTTTGTCCATTAATCAATAGTTCACTGAGTATTTGGTAAGAGCTCAATGAGCCGTAAAAAGGAACAACATGACAAGTTTTATTGATTGTCTCATAAAAAGGATAAAGAAGTGACAGATGACAGGCCCAGTTAGACCTTTACAGCAAGCAGTTACAGTACTCATGCTAAATTACTTACAAGAACTTCTATTTTTGGAACAGGAAGAGATAGAAAACCACATGTCATTTGCATAAAATTTCTCTCTATCTCTCTCTCACACACACATACACACAAATGCACATAAATAAATCCAGAAATTGATTGTGGTTAAAAAAAAGAGTAATGTGATTAAATAAGATTATAGCATCACAGCTGAAATCAGACTCTGATCATGAATTCTTCTTAAAGAATTTTGTTTTCTTGTACAGTACACATACAAGACATTTCATGATATTTATGTTCTTGCCCTCAATGCATTTTATTTATGGACTCTCACTGTTCTTCAACATTATAAGGATTCTGTCAAATCCCAATGTGTACTCAAATGTGAAGTCATTCAATAGTTTTTGGCCATAAATCATTGTGCTGTTATTAGGATTTTGCTGCCACATTAATCCCTAAACTTTCAACTTAAGAGCAGGGAGTGGAACACGGAAAGTTAATGAGTCAGATAAGACCTTTACCTCATAGTGCTGTCAAAATCCAAAAGTTTAAAAGTCACGTTAAGAAAACAACATTCTGCAATAACAACAAAGCTGTTGCTGAGAAATAGCTTAAGAGATTCAGCCTGAAGTAGTCAGACAGATTTCAGATGCTTCCATCTAGAATTTTTTTTGCAATATTTTCTGTATGAACCTTTATTGTGCCTTCAAATCTCTACTATATTACATTTCTTCTTGCTAATTAATTTCTCTTTTGCATTTTTACAGGATCACGTCTCACTAAAGAATATTGCCTTTTGCACTGATTTACATAACATGAAAAATGTACTTGAAAAATAGTTAGACCTGTAAAGAGGAGCTTACATATGTTTAGTTGATTCCTTCTGCAGTAAAAACTCCTTATTTCCTTCAAACTTCCTAAAAGCAAGTGAAGCATGACTGAGCTTCAATTAGGGAAAAAGCTCACTGACACTTTCTGCTCTAAAAACTGCTGCTTCTTTGGTGTAAGAATTAATTTATTTAAGTTACTTAATTCTTAGAGAAGGATGAAGCAAAAAAAACCTTGAAATTTCTCTAGTTCCTTTTCCATATTGCACTTCTTGCAGCACTGAACATGGGCAGTGGGAACAAGGCAAACATAAAGCAGTTCTTTCAAATAATGACCTAGAACAAGTAATAGTGTAGCTGCATATCTGCTTCCCATCAAGGCTGATACATGTTGAAAAGTCCTGATTTGACATATTGCTGTGGACTTTTTTTCATTTTTATTCTAAACCTATTGATAGGTCTGTTGTAACTTAAATAAATATTTACCTGCTAGTTGCTTAGACGGACAAAAAAGATTTAGAATCACATATGATTAAAATTTCAGTATTTTACACAATTACCTATCCTGGCCTATATTTTATTGCACCGGGTCAATTTCTTTCTAAAAAATTATTTTCCAGGCTTGGGTATGTGTGATGGTTTAAGTTGGAATTGCCTATTTAGTTAAGGAATTATGGGGTTTTTTCCCTCCAAAGACACTTGTAGTAGCTAGTGTTCATTTGATAAATATATTTTCTACTCATTGATGCAACAAGGATATTTCAAGATACATCAAAGAGATGCTGGGGCAAACAAGGCTGGTACTCTCTTGCACAGTAGATTTTATGGTACTCAGGATATACTTGCCAAAAGGTAACTTATTTTGTTGAGCTATCATTTGATAGGTTTACTCCTGCTGTGTACTGAATAAAAGGTGTAGGGTTTCTATCTTCAGTTACAACAATTTCATCACAAGCCAGCACTGTGGAGTGAGAATGCCAAGATCATGCTTGGGTTAAATATGTGCTGAAGTGCTTTTCTGAAACAGAGCCATAATTGTAGTGATTTATTTAGATCATAAAGTGATTCCTTAAAGGAAAACAAATCCCAGAATGAATGGCATGTATGAAGGCAAGATTTCTTTCTTGTAATATTGTTTTTATGATTGGGTTTACTTCTGCTCTTTTCTATATTTTGGCATCAGTAAATATATGTAAGAGTACTCAACACAAATATGTTATAAATTCTATGAAAATGCCAGTGTTTTTGCTGTCATTGCAGAATATCCTTCTTTAAATGTCCCATGTCATTACTAAGTCAAGATATCATAGTATTTGGAAGTATGTCCTGGAAGTTAGCCAGTGAGCAGTTTAAATTGGCACTATTCTGAACCTAGTCAAGCTTTCAAATATCTCATCTATAAGTGTACACTAAGCCAGTCAGAGATACTGAGTAACATGACTCCATAGATGGCATAAGGAGGGGAAATAGGATGGAATGACGGACTGGCAGTACTGGCAGTCACAAGGGATCTTTCCTCTAGGATGCTTTCTCATGAATATTCGGGGTTTTTTGCCTTCTTTACTGCATCAGTGATTCAGCTGCTGGCCATGGGTTTGCCAGAACACATCATCTTGTTGTGTCCTGCCAACGAATAAGCAGGTGGCAGGGATGACACTATGCCAGCTTTGAGTGCATGCTAAGGAGCAGGCTAGGGGCAACATGACCTACATGTTTTTCATAACACCAATTTATTAACAAAGCTAACACATTTAACCAGGCACTATTAGAATAGTTTATTATCAGTCTCAATGATCTGTCCTGGCTGACACATATCCTGCATCAAGTATCATCTAAGTGGCAATGCACTTGAACTGGTTAGAAATCCAAGGGGAAATGAAGAGGAGCAGGGTGAGGAACAGATTTTTTGCTATTGCACTATTTGTTTGCCAGAATGTTTAGTAACTGTGTTTTTGAGGAAGATTGTCTCTGATGTTGTTTTTTTCTTAAATAAAGCAAAGACTTGAACTCTGGAGACTGTAAGCCACATGACTGGAACTAACAGGGTTTGCACTAGACCACCTCACATATTATAACAAAAAAAATTAACCTAAGGAAAGGTCAAGACAATCTGTGTTGCAAATACATGGAATGGAAAACTGCAAATCAGATAGATGATGATAAGGGATAGCTATAGCTATATTTGAAATTTCCTATAACGAGAAATTTTATAGACATTTATCTTCATTTAGTTACTTTTGAAATTCAGATTGAATTGCACATTTTTCTATTTTAAGGGTATTTTGAAAAAAAATTGTGAATTATTTTATGTATTAATACATTAGCAGAACATCTTTAGTGTTGAATTCTCTTGTTCAATCTGCTCATTCACAGACAGACTGGTAATACTGAACTACTGGAAAAAATTTTAAAGGAGTTTGAAAAATGAAATATTATTGCACTTGTAGTGGTGTGGTTTTAGATTTATTAGTTCCATGTATGCATTTGTTCCACGCTTTCATGTTGTTTTATGTAAGTTGTAGTGGTTTGTTCCTTGTACCCCCATTTTTACCCCTTTGTGGTTTACCCCGGTTGCTGTTATCTGTCAGTCACCTGTCAGTAACCCCCCGGTCCTGTCAGTCACTTCAGGGCCTCTCCCTGTGTCTGGAAAGTTCCAGAGAGAGCGTCGAGTGATTGGGCAGGATTCCTGTTATTCCCTCCTTTTCCTCGTTGATCTGTTCTACTGTCTGTCCTTTATGTACAGAGTCACTCCTCTCATTCCCCTGGTTGGTCCCACACTGTGCCCTTCCCCTTACCCCTCCCCTGCATTTAAGGTGCTGCACAGAGATGATCTGTGCTCTGTTGGGCAGGTCTCTGGTGGTGAGGTGGTTCTTCATGGACATCAGTAAACCCCAGGTGCTGTTCTTCCATCAGAGTCCTTCCTTCATTCCTCATCATTGCTCGCACTCTCGTGGCAGCAAAGACCCACAGGATGGGGAAGGTGTCCTTGGATACTGGACCGCACCTCTCACTGTGGCCGGTGTCAGGGCTGGCCAGGGGAAGCGGGACAAGGGTCCTGAGACACCACGACCACTGCATGCACCCTTCTTTCTTTTTTTTTTTCCTAACATATTTTGAACTTTTGGAAAATGAGCACAATACTTGGCCATATAACAGCTGCATATAACAGCAGCAAACTGAAGAAAGCTGAATGAGAATATTTGTAAGGGGGAAATACGAGGAGAGGGTCAGTCTGGAGAGGAGTTTATCTTGAGTAGCTCATCTTTGAAAACAGCACTTTGAAGTGTTTTCTCTAAACCTTTCAAAGGCATAGAGACTGAAAAAAGAGCAAGAGCTAACTAGAGGCTAAGTACTGGGAGGATAAGCTAGCTGGAAGATAAAATTCTTTCTTTGTATCAACTGTGTGTGAGCCCTTTAAAATCTGTCTGATTAGATAGAAGGCACAAGAGTTGAAGTGTTAAACATATAGCATATCCCACTGCCTGTGCTCCACTCTTGTGTGCTCATAATGTGAAATGACGGCTTCTCTATACAAGTGGAACTATTAAAAAAAAATGACAATAGCTGTTAATAAAGCCCCATCTGAGTGCTTTTTAAAAGTGTAACAGCAAGGATCAATTTTTTAAATTACTGAAATGCAGTCCTTGTTATAGTGAAAGCCAGTAACTCTTCTGTAGCACACAGCCAAATGGAACTGCAGGGAACTTTAGTCAAAGGGAAGGCACTTCCTTATGGGACTGGGACAGCCATGAAAATTTAAGGGCCTTCTCAGGAATAACGGAACTCTCAATAGCCATCATCAGTATTCTTTATATTGCAAATTTTTAGAACTAGAAATGGAGTGTAAAACAAGAAACAACTAGAAAGTTTCCAAGTCTAAAGTTTAAGCATACATTAAGAGTTAAAGTACAATAACTGGTTTCCCGGACACAACTTATTCAGCCATCTTCCAAACTACTTATTTGCATTTTACATACTGAAAAGTCAAATAAAAAGTAGAGCTGAAATATCTTTTTAACCACATCTAAGAAGCAATTGATAACAGTCTTAAAGGACAAAATGTAGATATTCTGTCTATGCTTTAATGCATATAAATTTCTTCGGCTGCTGTCTGTGTTTCAAACACTTGACAGTTCAAGAAGCAGTTGGACAACACTCCCAGGCACATGGTGTGATCCTTGGGATGGGCCTGGGCAGGCTAAGGAGTTGGACTGGATGATCCATGTGGGTCCCACACAACTCTCATACAACTCCTCTGATTCTACGATTTATTTATCTCTTTAATGTTAGTGAGAAAATTTCACAGAGATGTTTCAAACCATTGGTTTCACAGAGAGGAATATTGGCTAAATAAGTGAATGATGCAAAAAAGATTGCCAGGCAGGCAAGGTGTATCTCAGCTGTTGTTTCAAAAGGGTGTTTTTTTCTACAGAACTCTCTTAAACTCCATTCTTGTATAACATATTAGAGTTAAAATTGCTCAGTGTTGGCAAGAATTTTTACTTTGAACTTTTGGGTCCATCAGTACTTTTTCTCACCCTGCTATTACTGTACTTATGAGGTTTCCATGCGTCATTAAAATTCTGTTGAGATTGGTGAGCTGTTCTACCATTTTAAACATTTTTTCTCCTTTAGTATTTCAAGGCATTGCCATAATGCTGAGCCCTCAATTTTGAAAATTACTTTTTCCCCAGTTATCTGTTCCTAATATCAGCAGTATTTTTAAATCTGTTTCTTTATGCTCTATGGTAAAAGTGATGATAGAAAGAGAGAACAGATACATTTGGTGCTAGTCTTCATGTTCAGCTGTGTTCTTTTCCCAAGAACACTAACTCTCAAGATTTCATATGACAGAAAGGTATTCCAAAATATGAGTCTACTGTATCAGACACATTGGCCTATAAAGTCAAAGGTCTAACAAATATCTATTGTCTAATGATTGCCTTTAAAATTTATTCCTACTAATTGTTGAGAAATAATTTGTGGTAATTTTGTAACAAGAACTTCAAAATAATTGTTCTATGTAGAATTTAATGGTCCTAAATTCAGTTTCATTCTTCAAGTTTTATATACCTTGTGAAGTATGATTTCTTTAGCTCTTCTGAAATAATGAAAAAATTCAGGATTTTCTTCATTTCCAACTATTGTCAAATATCTCTTTTCATGTCGTGCTTTCAGACTACAAGACATTGGCTTTGCAGTGTTTTATCTGCTTTATTATTCTTTGCTTTTCCTCATTTTTTATTTTTCTTTGTATTTTGTTCTAGTGCTCTTCTTTGGCTAGCTTCCTGGTCTTTGGCTTGAAGCACTGAAGCTTGAATTCCATTGTGCATCTCATTTTTCTTTCTTTATAGTCTTTGCCTCTGTCTCTCATAGATACTCAGTTCATCTTGAGCTTTTCTTCTCAGATTTGTTTTCATTTTGGCAAATTTAGGATTGTGGCTGTTCTTGATATGACTGTTCAATGCGTTTTTACATTTGTTTGAATATAATCTATTTGATTTTCTTATTCACCATCTGGTGAATTTGTGTTTGTTAGGTAACATGAGTTGGAGAGAACCAGGCTGTTCACTAAATACAAATCAATGAGCTTCTCATTGTTTTGATGATGATTTTCTTCCAATGTTCTCATTCTTTCATTTTAACTTCCCAAAGAGATATTTACATGAGGTTAATCTGGTTTTGGTTTCTTTCAAACAAGTAATGGGAGGGGATGTGGATGGTTTTGTTCCTCCTGGTTATATTTCTGTGTAAGAGAACAGTGTGGCTCACTGACATCTTTCACAAACCTGTTTTTGAGTTTGGTGCGTATATATTGTACAGTTTAACAAAACTGATGAGGGTCCAGCAGAATGGCACTGGAAGTGCAACTGTCTTGAAGATCTTGTAGTCACTGAAGCATGTGCACACAAAATGAAGACACCTGAAATGAATTGTGCATTCCTACATATCATAGTTTCAGAGCTGCTCACCGTCTAGCTTGCCCTGGCCATGATAAAATGGAAGTTTTGGCAGGTCTGGACCTCAGGCTGGAGTGTCATCGGTGGCGTGGAAGAAAGAGTGGACACTTGCTTGGGTTTCACCAGGCTTTGTTCCTGTCCCTAGAGCTGCCCACGTGCAAGTGCCAAGCTCCGGGCTTCTGGCTTCCCCTTAAAACCCCAGGAGGTGTCCTCCAGGAGGGAAGAAAGCAGAACCAACAGCAAGGGAGAGAGGGTGTGACCCAGAACAGGGGAACTTAACAGAACAAAGGAAAAAGGTGTTACCCCCCTCACCCAGCTGAATCCCAGGGCTTTCTTCCTAAAAGTTTACAGATCTTACAAGGTGATTTGCAGTGGTCGGCTTCCCTCACCCAAGGGGTGCGGCGCTCCGGCCAGCCCTGCCGCCACCACAACCCGGGGGCCACTTAGCCAGAGGAGTGGCGCAGCCCAGCTACAGCGCAGGTAGAAGTAAAGAGACGGGACTCTCAGGAGCTTCCAACAACAGGAGCGTGCTTCCCGAGGTGGTGCTCCGGAGAGACACCAATCCTTGGTGTGCACGGCTTTTTATTGAGGGGTGGGTATCAAAGGGAGGGATCATCAAGGACCAATGGAAAATGGGTGGGGTGTGGCATGACAGCAATCTATCAAAACTTCAACCAATGACATATAACAAGGGGAGGGGGAAATATAACCAGGAGGAGGAGAAATTATATAACTTAAAGATTGACAGATGAACAAAAGTGGTAAACAACTATTATGGGATGGGGGTAACTTAGCAACTGAGGGTTTGGCGGGAAAACCTGAGGAGAAAGGAGGCCATCTTGAGCAAATGCAATAAATGTAAATTTAACAACTGTAAGCTTTAACAACACAACACAACTGGGGTCACGCGCGCACCTCCACAGTGATTGACAGGGTCCCACGGGGAAGAGACCATCGGGGGTATGGGGAAGGGGCTGTTAGGAATAAACCATTTCAAACAGATAATAAAACATAACAAAAACCATACAGAACTTCAGAAAACTCAAAAGCACACCAAAACATCTACATTCCTACATGTGGATTCCTGAACAATTGTTCAATGCCCTTACCTATTGATAATATCAGTAGTCTGAGGACTTTGCTCTTTTTGAGTTTTGTCTGTTGTTTTTTTGGGGGGTGGTGGTGTTGTAGGGGGTTGGGAGTTGGTTTGGGTTTTTTTGGTGGGTTTGGTTTGTTTCCAGAGCATTAATATACTGTAATAAAAAATTCAGTTCCTCTGATTGGCCATATTGCTAGAAAGGTAATTTCATCCCTCATGTATAACTAGCAAAATTTTTACAGGTATGGCCTTCATTCACATTTACATGCATTTATATTTATCCAAGCTTAGGAAAACATCTATACAAAGGAATCACAGCAGCAGAGCAATTGCTTTTTAATATTGTATATTGCGGTAACAGTTATTTTCGAGCAAATCTCAACAACACTGTTCATGAGCTTACTCAAAAGAAAATACATTTTTATTTATTACTTACACATAACTTATTTTTGGCATTTGAAATAGGCATTTGAAAGTCCACTGACACTTCTTTCATAATAAGGTAATAGTTTTCTCATAACTGCCACTGCTTTCAACTTAAAATGAATGTCAGCGAGATTTTGGGAAAGAAATCTGTTGAATTCTAATGGATATAGTTTGAGAATGCTATGTACTTCCCTCATGAGGGGATGCTTAATGCAGAGGCTTTGTCTTTTCTGGCTCTGCTTTCTCATGTCAGAGTCTCTTCTGTTAAAGAGCAGTGCCCCCAGGAGTGCCTGCAAACCAAGTTCCACTGTGGCAAGTGTTAAAATTTTGCAAATATCTTGAAAGCTGTTTCTGAATCTGAGCAAAAGTTGAAGTCATTGCCCATTGTGTCCATGGAAACACAGAAAAACACTTCAAGCCCCTAGTTCAAATACATTAAGCATTAGGGAAAGAAGAGGAGTTTTGTACCCTTTGACACAGGATGCTCATTTTGTGCTTCTTCAGTTTTAAAACTTGATAAATTAGGGTATAAAACATTCAGCACATATTATCACACCCTTTTGATTGAATTCATCAAGACAAGTTGCTAACAAACAGGAGTAAATAACAAGTTAAGAGAGTGTTACAAAACTAAATAGAACACATAAGCTGGTCAGGAATTGTAAATGCAATACCAGCAGCCACAAGAAGTCAGAACTAAGGGACGATAGGATTGCTGAACAAACATTTTTAATAAGCCTTTATTATAAATTCCATCAGTTACACATTATTAGCTCCGCTACGCGGCAGAAACACAGGAGGGATAATTTGAACTGCATTATTTATAATACAACAAACCACAATACCTCCAGGGCGTATATCATCCAAACAATTTTATTTTGCCACTCGTTGCTGCATTTCCTGAATGTCAGCACCTTGTTGCCTTACCAGCTGGATTGGTACAAAAGATCTTGCTGTTGCTATAGGTCGGTCAGCCTCAGTGTTGTTGACTTGACTGCATGTGATCTCCATTTCAGCTGAAGAAGATCAATCCTTCACAAGCCAAATCTAATAACAAGGATAGGATACCACTTCAGGAAAAAAACCAAATACCTCTCTGAAGGTCATAGACTCTCTTACAGTTCAAAACATCACAGCATTGCCTTTAAGAAATATAATATCAATGCTGCATGCAATTAGTGGTTTAATAAATGCAGTAATGACCAAAGGCATGAGCCTTTTTTTCAAAAGGTACTTCCTTATTAATTTGTCTGTGCTAATTTTGTGTGATAACTCCTGTGTTTCCTCAAAATACTGCTGAAATGAAATTCAAATTCCAAACTCTACAACAAATTCCACCTTACATTTCATGACAGCTCCAGCCATTGCAGACCTAAAGGTTAGGTTATTATTAATGAAATAATTATAGTCATACTAAAGAAAGGATTATGTTTTCTTCTGGGAACAGTACTATTGCCACAGTCACTAAAAAGTGAGAACATAAAGACCATATATCATGCATATTTTCAAGTTTTGTTTTTCAGGCTATTAATTAAATGATAAACAGTACTGCACACTATATTTGAATAATAGAGCAAAGCTGTGATCTTACTGGAAACTCTATGTTTAAATGGCTTTTTTCTGTCCTTTTACTATCCTTGTCAGACATTTTCTATATTTTTTTAGCCTTTCATGTATGTTGGCATGTGCTAGCATGTTCACACTCTTTACAGAGAAGCACCTTTTTGTCTTCAATTTGCAGAGAAAGAAATCCTTTCTGAAATGTAACAAATGCAAAAATTTAAAAAAATCAGCTAGGAAAATTTGTTTTAATTAAAATATTTCTGCTAGCTGAATAAAGAAGAAGTGAGGAAAAAAGTTAAATATTTTGTGAAATTGAGCAAATTTAGCATACTTTACAGCATCCTCTTTGCTCAGCTTTGTGGGATGGATATGAACGAATACTGAATTTTAAATGTAAAGCTGATCAAAGAAATTTCTGGAATGTTCTTAAACCTCTTAATTCTAAAATTTTGTCTGTGGATGCAAATAGATGTCTGTTTCTCATATAACACATATAACTTCAACAGGTTCATCCTTTTCCTTTTATTCAGTTCTCAAAAATGGTTGTATACTCAGACAGTCAATATGTGAAATTAGGAATTATGTTTAGAACTTGCTTGTAACATTTGTGCTTGTTATTATCATTTTTATTAATCATATGGCTCTTTTCTAGGACAGCTTGACAAAAGTAACTGCTACACTGAGATGGAACTGGTGATCCTACTGAGATCTAAACTTCTCAGGAGAAAAACCATCACCTATGACAAAACATGCAATGAGAATTTTAGAAATATTTGAATATTTTCCAGGCTATAGTCCTTGTACAGCAGACTGAAGAAAAAAGACTACAAACATAATGAGAATTTTTAAAAATTTTTCCTTCAATCATAGATAAGAAGCATGTATGCAGGACTCAGCCAAGCTGTAAAGAGTGCAGCCAGAGCCCTCTCTGAGTCATTTAATTGCCTCTGTGCCAAAGTTCCTATGAAGAACTTAGGGAATACTGTCTCTCTCCTTTTTAATAATTAAATTTCTATGCCACATATAGCATAAAGAATTTCTTATGTGTGTGTAAAGTTTACCATCTAGATTGTGCAGTCGTACAGAATTTTTCTATTACCATAAGTGCAGGAAAGTCTTGAGTTCTGTAATGATTTAAGATAGTTGACACAAGAAAAAGGGAATAAAGACACTGAAGAGTCCAAAGCTGTATATTATTATTATATAAATAACTAGCAGCAAAACTTTCCTAGTTTCAGCTAGGGTAGAGTTAGTTTCTTCTCAGTACTTGTTACAGTGCTGTTTTGGAGTCAAAATGAGAATGGTGTTGATAACACATTGAGGTTTTTTGGTTTTTTCCTAAAACGTGTTTATCCTAAGTCAAGGACTTTTTCTCCTTGTCTCATGCTGTGCCAGAGGAGAGGTTTGCAAAAGAATTTGGGAGGAAGCATAGCTAGGACAGGTGACCTGAACTGCCCAAAGGGATATTCCAAATCATAGAACATCAAACTGTGGGGACTTATCTGGAAGGGAGTCTGGGCTTGGGAAGGGGGGGTCAGGCATCAGTCAGCGTGTGGTTAGCCATTGTTTTGTGCATCACTTGAGTTTTACCTTTTACAAAAGTTACTATTATTATTATTATTATTATTATCATCCAGTATTATTTACCATATTTATTGCATTGTACTTTGCTTTCAATTTTTAAACTGTTCTTATCTCAACATACAAGTTTTACTTCAATTCTCCTCCCTATTCCACAGAGTGGAGGGAAGGGAAGGAAGGAAGGTTGAGCAAGTGGTTTTGTAGTGTTTCTTCTCCAGCTGGGCTTAAAACCACAACAAAAATGAAGACTATAAATCCTACAAATGAGACAAATAATTATTTGTGCTTCAGAGCTGAATGAGTGTAATAAAACTGCAGAAAGCAAGACATGATTTAAGAATACAAGAGGCATTGGGGAATACAAATGAAAGATGGCACCTGTATGTAAAAGGCCTAATACACTCTGTTAAAGTCAGGAATTTTCCGACTTTAGCCAAGGAATAAAAAAGGCAATCTTATAAAAATCCTTCTTTTCTATTCTACAATGTAATTTCTCATAATATATTTTTTATTTTAGTGGTAAAACTTTAATTCTAATCTTCAGATAATCTATTACTAATTGATACATTAGATAATCTAAAGCAGTGTCACAATTAAGTAGTTAGTAAGGACCTACTAAGGAACTAAGGAAAAGAATGCAGTACTCTAAGGAAGTAAGGAAAACAAAGCATTGAATCAAACTGCCCCTGAAGTTCAGATCCCTGTACTTATTCCATTGGATTGAGATTTTTGCCCTTCCCACTCATCTACCAGCTGTGTGGTTTGGATAACAGTAAGCAAATGATACTCACAGTTATAGGTGATATTATTTAGAAGTAAAACTTATCTGGAAAAAAAAAGAGACTGTTAAAAAGACTTATTTTTCAAAGAATTTGAAATTTTGATGTATAAGAAAAGTGAGAGGAATAATTAGAAGACAAACTGCATCATGTCTTTTGCTTCCTAAGATTTTCAAACTAAAGGAATTACTCTAATGCTATGGTTTTGAGATAGAAAGCACACATTTTAGTAAATAGGTCTATTTACTTTGTAAAATCAAGATGTGTAGGGGTTTTTTTTTTTTTTTTTTTTTTTTTTTTTTTTTTTTTTTTGAATTGCAGTGGAATCCTTAAATATTAGGGGGAAAAAGTCAAAGAAAATTGCCAGGAAAAAGGTGTAAAGTTATCTCAACAGATGTCTATATGACTTCTTTCTAATTTATCATTAAGGACTGAAATAGACATTTCCTATTTAGTATATTAAAGGTATACATATACTTTTGTTTTGTTACTATTCCTTTTATAATCAAAAATACACATTTTAAGAACCAATTCCCAAAGGACATTGGAAGAGAATCAAAATAAGACGAAGTTTTTTATTAACGGCATTGTGTCTATCTGTACCTAAATACTCTTCTGACCAAAGCTACTCTTCTTTCTCTGCAGCAAGCCAAGGTGCTGTGTTCCTTCTACTTAAGAACTGAATGTGGTTCTAAATGGGCAATATTTAAAAAAAAAAAATAAATTATGGACTAGACTTTGACTTTTCATGAATCTCTTAAACAATTTGTCAGACTCAGGACACAGAATAAATGGACTGAATAAGCTATTTAATCATATTACAGTATTTATTTAAGCTGCTTAGAAATGAAGTTCCACTTCAGACATCCTTTTATTATCTTTACTTGTGCTCTGCTGTCCAATTTCAGCACATCGTATTGACTAGTTTATAGCTTTGTTTGGTCATACATTTATGAGGAACTTTATGATTCAGGAGCTACAAGATGGAATTTCCATAAGGAATGCAAAGCTTTGTCTTTTTGGTGAACAATATAAGGAGTGCCAACTTTTAGCAAAATATCACTAATTGCTAAAAATACTCATCACTAAAATTCAGCATTTAATTCCATACTCATCCCAGTCTTTTTATATAAAGATCTCTTTAGCTTAGAAATTTGTTTATCATTATATGTTCTATATGTGAAAATATTCTCTCTGATCTTAAAACTTTCAAAGGAACCTTAAAGCATATGATAAGTAATAATCATGAAGAAATTCTCATAAATTTCAAGACTGTACTATTTTTTTCTAAAAGTTTTACCCTGTTGTGTTTCATGCCAGGCTGTTGTAGAAGCTGCGGACCAAACTAAATTGATACTTAGCTAAACATTACAAAGAAAGCAGTCCCAATGCCAACACAAAAAAAGCTGCACTTTTCTGACAGGTGTCTGCTGTTCATGCCCAGTAGTAGTTAATGGAGATTCAATATAGCCACCCCCAAACTATTGCTTACCTAGAAATAGCTGTATTTTCAAAAATATAGCAAGCTGGTATTCAGAACAACTAATATTTCATGCAGCAGTAAATATACATGGTTTTTGACTCAGGTGTATCTAACATCCCCTGGGGACAATAGGTTAAATATTAATCTGCTTGAACTTAATGAACTTATATCTATTGAACTTATATCTATTCAACAGGCAAGCCACCAGGTACTACTGAATAGTGACAATGTGATTAGCATCAAGGTCAAATTTACTTACAGGGAAAAATTAAACAGGAACTGAAATATCATTCTGCAGTCAGTGTTGCTGAAAACCATGTCACTCTAAAAATTGTCATTCCAAACCATGTGAGAATTTTATTTTCAGTCAGACTAAGGCAGAATTATGATACAAAAATGACTTTAGGACATTGCTCATCTCATTCTCGTGCCTAAAAGTCAACTGGACTTATGACATTTCTATGGGCTTTGGCTCAATATTGAGCATTCAGTGGCAGAAGTTCTGTAGTTACAATGTGTGATTTTTAGTATGTTACAATAATTTATGATAATTTTCTGCTAATTTTTCTCTCTCCTAAATAATGTATCCATGTCTATCATCTCAATTTTATTGCACTTGCCAACTTTCCCCAGGCATTCCATGATTGCTACACTTTTCACAATCTGTAAACGCTCTGTGAAAAACAGCGTTTATGAAACTACACACTTAAATTAATATTTAAATCAAAGAATATTTAATTTAATCTTTAAAAAACTGTGAGATTTTATTAGAAAAGCTAATAAATAGAAAAGTTTATTTCTTTTTATTTCCACAAACACTCTTAATCTTAATAAGCAATAGCCTTACTTGGCTTGCTTACTACAGTAAAAGTCTTGAAAATGTGGTTTAAGTATATGCCAGTGGAATATGTTAGAGTGTTCCTGTCTTCTGCAAAAGAAATGGACCTGAGAACTTTGGACTCAAAGATTACTTAGAAATACATTTTCCAAATTACATAAGTTTGAGTTGTACTTGAATTTAGATAGTCAGAGCTATTGTTACATATAGAGCAGATTTTGGAACAGCAAAAGCATCTAAACGTTAGTTGGAAAGGGAAAGGATTAGCTGTCTGATCTGCTCAAAAATCCAAAGAAACAAGTATTTTAACTTTTGCTAATGTACTCTTTGTCAAATATGTTCTTCATAGTGATATTACTTTCGAAGACAATCACTTCACCTGACTGAAAATACAAACCATAGTGCAAAGTTTTGAGACCTTTCAAAGATCAATGTTGGTAGTTCAATGATTTTTGTCTAAAGAAATTTGATATAATATGTAATGAAATGAGGATTCAGATACTAGTACTGATTTATTGGTATTGAAAACTAATTCTGAGGGAGAAAGTTAAATTTAAAAAAACCAAGAAAATCAAACTTTGGGATCACATGTGAGGAAATTATAATTTAATTTAAACTTTCTAACACAATCCACATTGGCATACAGAAGAAGAAGAGGAATGGTCCCAGTATCAGCCTGCCAGAGTTCAAGAGACATTTAAACAATCCTCTGTAAGTCCTGGGGTGTCCTGTGCAGGGCCAGGAGCTGGACTTGGACAATCCTTCTGGTTTCCTTTCAACTCAAGATATTCTACGATTTTATGATACAAATTCATATTCAAATAGTGTGAATGGTTGGGGGGGGTTACATATTGGGACATTATATATAATATAATATAATATAATATAATATAATATAATATAATATATAATTTTTCAGCTACTAGCAGTGAGTACAAATGAATTAATCTGAGAAAGATGTTTTGAAATATCTAGAATAATGTGTTGATTTACTGGATCAAATAGTTGTCATATACTTTTGCTGCTAACATAATTTTTATTCCCTTGTGAAGGGATTTTATTTCCCTTTTGAAATAATTTTCATCAGAAATAAATATCCCTATGTGTGAGACAGAACTATTTTTAATCACTCACTCATTCAAAAAACTTTCAATATAATAGTAAAAATAATGTTCTGCTTGCTTTAAATTTGGAAAATGACTAGATTCAGGCAAAAATTACTTTGTAGTTTTACTTGTGTATACAGTTAGGCTTTCTTTGATATAGTAAAAAATGTGAGTTGTGCAGGATCAGTTTTTAACAGTCTCCCTACTGAATATAAAATTTGACTATTGTTTGGAATAGAAGTGTTAATCAGGTAATATATGTTAAGAAGACAAAACATATAAAATCCTCATTCTTACAAAAGTGGCAAAAAATTCAGTTTCTTATTGAAGCACTTTTACAGTCAGTACATTTTTCTTTGCAGTTGAAAAGTGAGATGGATAATCTGTTTTTTAGGAATATACCTAGCTCCTTTCACTTCCAAAAATGGCAAAACAAATTCCAATGTCTCACCTTGGTAGCTGCATGAAAGTTATCGAAGTTATCAATATTGTGAGTAAATAGCTCTGAATCACATGCTGTGTGATGTTAGCATTTCTTTTGAGAAGAATTGCTCTTTTGAAATTTAACAGGAATATTTTTAAGAATGATGAACATCAAAGTGACAGATAAATGAACAAAACATCTTGTATACTGAAGATAATAATCTGAAGCAAAAATCAGAAGGTAAAGATAAGAAATCCAAAAATTTCTCTACTCTTTCATTGCTTCATTGGTTACTGAATGAGGAAACTGAAAGAATTTTAATGTTCTACTTATGTTCTATTAAGTGTATTCAATCCAGAGAGATGACAACTAGGAAAAGGAGAAAAAATAAATGTATTTTATTGTCTTATTAAATAGGCAACCATTTCAACCTGAGAAACACAGACTGCATATTGCTACACATATACAGCGTGTCATGGAGAGTCTGTACTTCAGCATTAGCATACAGCTCACACAGCACTGGAGCTGCAGTTTGTGTGCTATAGACCAGTCATCCTAGACCTGGAACTGAGTTCTGCATGCCATTTATTTGTATGCTCTGAACAAAAATAGGTAAAATACATAGCACTTTGAAAGTAAGCACATTAACCTTAGTTTAGCTAAAAGTTATCTAAGGTAATGCTTTCTAGTATCTCTTTGCATATATTTGTGATAGAATGACAGACCTTTGTCTGTATGAATGAAGTCATCATTGTACAATATATGCTGTTCTGATAATATAACCACAACACTAGTGTGTGTAAATTTAATGTATAAACCATAGGGAGTCATCTCTTTGTACAATTCATTTTAAAACAGTACTTTATAGTGCCTTCTATATGCAAACATGTCCACAAAGGAAAGAGATTGCATCTGAAAATAAAAAGATGGTGTAAATATTAATACACCTTATCTGAAGTAGTAAAAAATTCAAAATGTAGCACAATACTTTTTGACTATCTTTAAAAGGTTTACTGATAAGAGTTTAATGCAAGTGACTTCAGAGCAGAGTGAGCCAATTGTTTCATCTTATCTCACATAAAATGTAGGTCATGGAACATCAGCCAGTAAAACTTACATCAGCCTCACACTTTCTGTTTGAGCAACACCACATGCATAGAAAAAAATTTCTCATTTCAGGTTTTGAGTTTTATGCCCTACTATATATTTTTCTCTAGTACATCACATTAATTAAAATCAGAAATTTATTTCTAGGATAGATTTGTGACACTTACTTAAAATCATGTTTCTATGGAAAAAGGATATAAAAATAGTTGAAGGAAAATCTCTTCCACTAAGAAACTTCTTGTATATCCTGACATTAACACTTAGGCTTCAATCCAATTTGTCAAAAGATTAATGAAAACTTTGGTACAGATACCGATGCTGGTTAACTGCACACTTTCTAAAGAGGCACGTGGGGTTATTCAAAAAGGATACCATTATTTCACTGAGTTTGTTTTCTTGGCTCCCTGAAACACTTGTAGAGTTATGGATTCTACTGCGAATTTGATGATTTTGGAGTATCCACACAGTCAATATAAGAAAAAAAAGTCATCTGCATCCCCTCATTGGCCAAGGTCTGAAGTCCGATTATCTTTGTACTGCTGAAATATAAAATGTCATATAATGATGACATTTCTTACTTTGGATACTAACTCTGTCTCAGTCTCACTGAGGTCCTCTGGATACCTGGTATCTGGATACTCCTGATATTCACATGATTTTTCTCCACATATATATATATATATTTCACAAAATCATAGAATCATAGAATGGTTTTGTTCAAAGAGACCTTAAAAATTTCATTATGGAGAAATTAATTATTGGCTAAAAACTCTACTTCTCATAGACACCTAGCAAAAAATCACTCAGTTTTTGAGGCATAGAGTGCACCTTCTACATGCTACATTGTTAAATACACAGAGTTTAATAATTCTATTTTCCATGTTTTATAATGGAACTAGATGGGAGGTCTGGAATTAATTTCACCTAACTTTAGATTTCTATTAGTCTTCTGCATGCAAATTAGTCTATAAAGTTCCAATTTATAGTCAACAGAGAGCGATAAATACTTTTGGAAGCAATTTAATTGCATACCTTAGGGCAGGATGAATAACATTCCATAAAATCATATTCCTCTTCATATATTTTAAAGGAAACTTACTCCCTGATTTTAAATTCTATTCTAGGTCTTTTTAAGTTCATACCTAGGTGCTATCTTAAGATATTACCCTTGTAATAAGAAAATCATGCATTTTTTCTATCTGCAGTCCTCATCATCATAGGTTCTGAAATGTTGACAATATGTTGACAATATCAGTGTGCTTTATTTTCTTTAATTTCTTCAGGAATGGTGGGACTGTAACACAGATATACAGATAAGGAGTTATGTACCATAAATAATTTGCTAAATCATGAAGAGTCTGTACAAAGACCATATTTATTGAGGGCAGTGTTTTGAAGGCCAATCAATGTCTTTATCCTTACAAGTGAAGCTACAGCTCTACAAACTCTATTACACAACAGACTTTTGAGATTTTTTGGACCCTTGACAGAGTTCTTGTAACTTACATATGTATAACTTTATTGAACAGATAAGGTATTATTATCATCTTCCAGGCAGGCAACTTATTTACACTCAATAATACTTACCTTTTAGCATATTACTACCTGAAATACACAGTCCCAATAGTCTGCTGCAACAATAAGAAAGGAAATATCAGCTGAAAGAAAATATGTGAAAAAATCCATACTCTTGTTTAAAATATCCTCTTCAAGAACATAATTCAAGATGAATTCCAACAGTTTTTAATTCCAACATTTTTAAAGTAAGCTAACATTACAGAAACATTCCCAGAAGATCTGTGTATTAGGATCTTGCCACAGAACTTGGCATATTTTCATATTGGGCCAGCTGAAAATGTTTCACTTTCATCTGTAGCATTTTATGCCTAATTTTCAAGCTTTCTATAGGAGATAAGGATGCCAAGTTAACATTATACTTATGCTTTATTAATGAGGTTTAACATACTGCAAATTCAGGGAAGGAAGGAATTACTGAATGGAAAATATTGAAATTAAACAGCTGCATGTTAAAAATACCTTCTTTTTAATATTTAATTTTTTTTATTATTATGACCATATGCCTATGGTAAGGTCATATGGAGTTCAGTCTTGTAAAGTTACATTACTATTTTAAACTACTCAATAATAAGTGGCTTTGGGAAAAGCAAATGAATACTTTGATCTTGAACTAGTTTAAACCGAATATTTAAAAGTAGGGTTAATTGGAACCATGATGTAAATACCAGGATAGCTCTAAATAAAAAAAATACAATATTGAGGTTTTGAGTACTAGGTTTGATAGGCTTGGAACGGAATTCCATTTAAGATTAGTTATAGAGTTAGTCCCAAAAATAATAATTTTGTATTAATCCTGTTATTATATTTGGTACATAAAATAATAAGCAGGTTAAACTAAGCATAAGGATGTAGCTCTTATTATTTTCTAAAGAAATATTAATTTAATTTTCATAAAAGAGAATACATGAACTGAGCTTCAAAAAAGTCATCCAATATTTTTGTGACCAACATTTAAGATAAAAATTAGGGCAATTTTTCATCTAAGACGTGAGTTTCTATCTGGGCATGAAGAAAAAATACAAAACTTAAAACAACATGGAAAACATCTGTTCTTCCTATCCAGACTAATGAAACTACAGAAAGCAACCTGATTCTTGTCCTGAAGGTTAGCAATATACAGAATATTGTATGTATTTCTAACATACAGAATTCCGCAGTGTATATTGATAGATAATATTAGGAGTCTGTTGCACTGTTTCCCAAAAGTGTCTTGGAACAGCAAGATGAATAAATATGTAGATCTAATAAAAAGGCTAAAAATTGGTCTACTGAGAAAGAATTTCAATGTATCTCTCTGCCGGCAATCAGGCCACAGCTGTAGAATCTGAAGCAATCATGAAAGTGAATGTTCTTTTAAAGTAGGCTGGACTAAATCACTCAGAAACATACCAGGTGCCAGACACTAGAGCACTTGCCATATTTACCAACGCACCAGAACTGGAGGGCACTGAGTCCCAAGCAGCTTTTTGAGGAGGAATCATATTTGGAAAGAAAGACTATGAAACTGAAATGAAGCAGATTTGCATTAATTGGAGAAAACTGATGAAAAATATGAAGCAAGAGGATATATTAGAAAAAAGTTAAAAGCACCTCTTCTAACTTAGGAACCCACTCACTATTTTAAAAACAATTATACGATCTCTCTTTGTGCACCAAAGTTATATCAGCATAGCAACACCACTTCAATTATATTTTCCCATCATGTTTATGGTGTATGTAATGTTCTTACATTAGGATAGAATACCAAGAAACATAGAATCTTAAAATGGCTTGGTTTGGAAGGAATCACTAAATTCCACCCACTAGATCAGTTTGCTCAGGATTCCAGCCAACCTGACCTTAAACACTTGCAGGGATGGGGTGTGCCACTTCTCTGGATTACCTCCTCCATTGTCTCACCATCCTCATAGTGAAGAATTTCTTCCTAACATCTAACCTACATCTCTCCTCTTATAGTTTAAAACCATTACCCCTTGACTGCTATCTAGCTGTGTAAACATCTCTCTATCTCTTTTTATAAGCCACTTTTAGGTATCAGAAAGCTACTATAAGGTCTCCCCAGAGCCTTGTCATCTCCAGAATGAACAACTGTCACTCCCTAAGTCTTAATATATCTATGTGGCAGTCACCAAAATATGAGAAACTCATGCATATAATTGGTTCCCATAATGTAACTCACTCTGTTTGGAAGAATACTGTAGATTTTCAAAGTGCTATAGAACTTGTATATCTATTCCATCATAGGATTCTGCTTTGAGAAATCAACAGCCTGTGTGTTTTCCATCAAACCTTTAATTTAAAAAATGGACATGAATAGCTAAATTTATTCCTTCTTGATTGCTCAGTCTGTAACTGTGGTGATAAGTCTCTAAGGTTACAACTGTCTGGTGAGGTGATCTAAATGCTTCAGCTGTCAAGCCCTCATGATCTCAATAATTCTTGACAGAAGAAGCATACTCTGAAGGTATTCTTGTATGCTTTACATTATGCTTTGTTAGCATAGGCACAATGATTAGAACAATTTTTTTCTTTTAATAAGTTAGTTCTGTTCTTTGCAATAGCTCAAGACTTCCCATTTGGCAAAATGGTTTCATCTACTTGATAAACTTCCAGTTTTGGTTGGGTGTCTTTTGATAAACTGGTAAGACTTCATGGGGAGGGTGTCCTTGGTTCCGCTTCTTTCATCTTTCTGCTTCTTTATGAAGGCTATCTAGAACAGCATCAGATTGGTCAGAATCACATATCTATAGTTTCAGGTTCCTGAGAATTCCGAAGATTAAAGGAAACCTTCAAGCTTTCTTTGAAATTACTCGTCTTTTTGCTAAGCAAGACATGTCATTTCAGCTTTTTGGTTGGTTCATATTTTACTATAATCCTTAGTTGCAACATCTAAAAAATTTGATGTCTCAGAAATTGTGGCTGCAGAAATTATTCAGTAACCTTGTTAAGCTATTGGGTTTACAATTTAAAGGTTGGCTACTTTTGTAGTTCTCATGCCAAGAATGTGAAAGACTTAACTGCTGTGAAAGACAGTCTGTTATGGTGCGCACTTAACTTCTGTACCTGCCCTTTAAGGAGGTAAATCTGCTAGTAACTGACAATCCTAGACTTGAATATACTTTGTTGTACTAGTGATTAAACCTCATTATGGATGAGGACTTGTAATTTTTTTAAATACAATTAAAATGCCAAGTACTATATTGGAATTATGTTAGATATTGCAGGCAATCAAAAGTAGAGTTTTTTTTAATAGCTATGATTTGCATTTCGCCTTACAATCTTTATTTGAGTAGGTTGTATAACATACAGTGATTTTTTTTGCAACTCTCAATTTAAGTGTGAACACTAAAGAACTACATAAAGGAAAGCAGAAGTTAACTCCAAGCCTGTGCAAATTTACTGTACATAAATTTTGTTAGAAACCATTCCTTTATTACCGCTTTACTGTATTCCTAAATTTAAGTGTATAAAATTTTAAACGTTGAATCTCTGCTATTCATTAACATGTTCATTTATAAGTGATGTCCTAATATATACATATTTGACTTCACTAATTACAGATTCACTTGCCTATCTGTGGGAAACATATTTGGTAGGTATCACTGTCAGAATCTATAAAAACATCACCAGTTTGTGGTGACAACAAACGGTGCAGAAACTGACCATCAAAGTTTGCATATTTGGAAGTACCTGCTCCCTGCTAATAACTAGTCTCAGAAGCTGATGTCTATTTGCTAACTGAGATATGGCAACAATACTGTTTTATTCACTATTCCTTCTAGGACTAGTAATGTGCGTAACTTAAAATTTGCTCCAGCATGATATTGGCAAACAAAAATGGAGGGACATGGGTAAGGTCCCATGAAATTCAGAGAATAATACTGTGTGTGACTGACCACAGTAGTATCAAAGCTGACTTAATCTCACCACAGAGGAGACCAGAATGTGGCCAAATTTTAAAAAGCTATCAACAGTTGAGTAGATCAATGTAAATGTTTTTCTCTGTATCCATTCATTGAATTACTACCCTGAGGCAGCCAGACCAGCATGAGGGTAGTAAGAGTTTCAATCCCAAATTCTAAAACGTCCCAGAAAATTGTATAAAATTAGAAATTACTGTTGCTTCTATATTCTTAAACATTGCCAAGTCGCTCTTTGCATTTCTAGTCTAAGCAAAACAACTTAGTTTGGGAGATTAATTAAGTTGCCAATACCTTCTGCACCCATTGGGAGCCAGACCTGTATTTTCCTGCAACAAGACTTTTAATGCTGCCTACTCTACTGTCCAATTTGAGAAAGTAACAGATGTTCTCAAAATGCCCTAATAAGAAATATGTCTTCCTGGGTTTCTAGGATGGCGGCCTCCTGTCTGCACTTCTCCATTCCACCAGTCAGGGTTCTGAAGGACTGGGACACAGCCTTGACTGGATCTCAGCCTGGATCAACTGCCATGGTAACTCTTTGATTATTTATTATCTTTTACATTCAGGACCACCAAAGCTGATAGGATGGGCCCTATTCACCTGTGCTAACTCTTTTCCAGGGAGAACATGGAGGGAAGAGTACAGATGTGCTAGGAGTGGACTGCTGGACACTCTGAGAATCTGTCCCAATTCTAAGGTCTATACCTCTACCTCTACATATCTTGCTACTTTCTGAAATGAATGATCAAATGATCTTACTCAATAGGTGGTGCTATTTTTTTCCCATCATTAATGTTTTCTGCACTGCCTTTCACTGTCCTAATTCTCCTGCTCAAATGCTACTTGCTTTTTATACATCAGTTAGGTCTTCCTGCCTGAACTTGTACCACAGGTGCTGAATGCAAAACATCTGCAAGGGCATAGTGCTGAGTTTGTACTGTTGGTTCTGCTCCTTAAACTTCTCTTTTTTTCAGATTTCAAATACTCAAATTCCTTTCGGTGAGCTGTAAATTTCCCCCCAATTTCTTTCTTGACTGTCTTTAACAGACTATTCAGATTATTTGTAACTTTACACAAAGCTGTACTTCAGCTGCCTTAAGCGTCTTCTGTAGATTTAGAGTTATCCGGGGGGAATAGAAGCAATTTTCCTGCTTTTTATTCAGAAAGGTTCACAGCTTCCTTGGCAGATGAGCTGTTCCCCAGAACCATCCTAAACAAGAGAAAATTACACAGTCTCTCTCTCTCGATTATACTCATCATCCTAATAAAAACATATTCCTTAAATTTAAACTGTCCTGCTTCTACTTGTGGCCAGACATTTAAGCTTGGATTTTAAATCCAAGCCAACAAACTACATTTGGTAAAAAACCCCAGACTTTATTTTCCATTTTAGTTAATATGGTATAACTGGAATTTTAATATCTCACGGTCTTCCTCCTTACCAAAATGCTGAAGTTTAGGCAAACCTGCCAGAAAAAAAAAAAAAAAAAAAAAAAAAAAAAAAAAAATTAAGAAAGTTGAACTGCAGAATACAAAGAACTAGCATTAGGTATATTGCATCGCATGCAAATTCTACGCTTCTAAGTAGTTTTCTAATATAGTGGAAGCAATAACTGTAAAAAATGTTTGTTCCTGCACACAAAACTTCTAAGTTTTTATTGCCATAAGTTGTAGTTACTGGCAGCAAGACAGCTGACTAGGGTCCAGAGGATAGGCTGAGTTTGAGTTTTACTACCATAAAGATTGATATTCACTGTCAATCTGGAATGCGATAAAGCTAAAGATATGTATTTAAGTTTTAAGGAAAGATTTTACCCAGAGAAGCTATATACAGAAATTTCTGCATCACTATTCAATATATTTCACTTTACATTCTATTAGCCATAGAACAGCTGGTGGTACAAATTACAGTCTGAGTAAGCTACTTTTTTTTTGTTATTATTTTTTTAAATTATATTTAGCTAGTTCTGTTTCAAAACCCTTTGAAGCTGAATTTTATCAAGTAGATGATTTCTTCACTATAGTGTAGCATGTTGACCATTTTCTTGAACAAGTATTTTGTCACAATTCCAAGCATTTTCTTGCAAAGAACAGCTTGAAATATCAAATATAATACTAAACTATATTGATGAAAAATCTTGGAAGATTATATCTCTTCCTTCTTGCAGCAGAAATTAATATTTCACATAGACTGTCAGATATTTATGCTCTGAAATTATTTATTGCATAGTCATGGCAATATAAAGTCCATTTAGTCAAATTCCTCTGTTTCCCCAAACAAGGTGGTATTGCCTGAGATGAGGGGTTGCAGTTTAGTGAGTTGTGCATAACTTTGTGCCAAGTCTATCCTTTTTCACTCTTTATTCATGGACACTGGCTGTAGTTTTCCCTGTTCTGCCTCCATCAGAGAGCCATCAGGTTCTCCAGAGCCTGTTGGCTCAGCAGTCAGCGTGTGTCTGCCCACAGCACGGCAGAGCCAAGGAATGGCACTGAGAGGTCACCGCGCATGGAGCTGCCGAGGCAGGCGAAACTGGAAAGCTTGGATACCTCTCCATAGCCCAAGGAATCATACAGAAGGTAAAAAAGGTCTTTAAGGAGTCTGCTGATCCTTTTACTATTGAGTTATACGGATTCCAAAGTAGTCATATTCCAAAATCATCCAAAAGATACTCCCAAGTCTTGTTTTATATAATTCAGATTAACTTGAACTAAAAATAGCACATTGGAAATTAGCATTTTGTTATTATTTAGATCAATCCTCCATTTTTTTTTATGATTACAATACCAATTCCATATTTAAATTTAGGGAGTTTTTAAAAGTTATTAAGTTTTATGGACCTACAATCAATTCATTTCCCTTCATATTCCATATTAGGTTTTTTCCCCAGTAAACTTTAGGAAAATATGAAACCAATAAATTAAAAGTTTATTAAAATAGACAACCAATCAGATTTGTAAGCAATCTTCACTTTAAAAAATAAAATTATGGAATTAATTTAGAAAATAATTATAAACTGTAATTAATCTGACTGCATGCATTATTAAATAGGAAATTAAAGAAATGTAGAATAGACAGCTAAGAAAACCTTTGCTAATTTTCTCCTGTATAAAGAAAAATTTCATAATATAATTCTAAATTTAGAGTATTCTAATTTTAGTTCTTCTAGTTTCTAGAACAATAGAAATTATTTCTGTCATTTAAAATCTGTAATTAATTTTAGATGTAAATATGATTTTTTCTATATTTTTTCCAGTGAGAAAAAAATATACCTGCAACTGAATCTGTAAAACCTATTGATTTCTAATCATTTGGAAAAGTGCTCTGTCCTTACAGTTCTACAATGAATTCCATAAATTTATCAAGCAACTCCTTTCCATATAATCCACCTGTGACATTGTATGACTTTATGTGGTCCAGCTTTCTTATCCCTGTAGTCTGTTAATATCTCACTCATATATATATATAAAAAAAGATAAGAACACTGAATTGGCTGATAAAGATTCTATAATCAGTTCATTTCTACTGACAGTATCCAGCTCAAAACTACTGTGTGCTGCTGATGCACAGTAGCAGGAGCAGTTTGTTATTTCTGCTATGGTTCCAGCTCTTTCAAGAGGAGAAAGAAAACTGCTTTAATCAAAAGCTGAGCATCTTAGAATTTACTTGGACACCTGATTCTTTGAAAAGTCTTTGATTCTTTGAAAGGGGTCAGAGTGACATTCCACTAATGGTTTTCCTTTCTTCCACTTGACAGAGCAGCTAGTCTGTCTTGTAATCAGACTACGAATAGGACAGGAGAAATCAAAGCAGCTACTGATGTTTAGATGGCAAAATGGCTTACCTGAAAGCTGAAGTATTTTATGAATGGCTTCTGTAAATATCCATAAAAGAAGTGGTAACTATGGGCTTCAATTCAGGATCACTTTGTTTCAGGTTTGGGACTCAAGAATAAGTTTACTCTCAGACCCTTGGAACTAACCTTGCAATGTCCAGCCTTCAGATATTTGTTTTGTTTTTGCAATCTTCCTCAAATTTGCTGCACTGCACAATTACACAATAGTTAAGGAAGTGATTTGCACCTTTACTGAGCTAATTAGCTTTAATTCAAATAGACATACTCATGAGAGATTTACCTAATTCAAATGGCATTCCTTCTGTTATTATAATAGTTAATGTTATTATTAATAATTAATAATTTATTATTACTATCATTGTTGTTGTTATTGTTCCTGTTATTACTTTACTTTGCCATTCCAAGAGGCTATTTATTGTGTGGTTGCTCTCTGCCTTGTTTCTCTTTTAGGAGCCATGAAATTCCAACATAAAAGAATTAGTTCTACCAAAACCTCTTATTTTTACCTCATGTATTGTTCAACACATAACACTGGGAGATTTTGACCTGCAGTGAAAACTCATTTTTATCTAATACACATAATTAAGTCAAGCCAATGGATTACAGATTAAACAAGCAGGGCATTTTATAGGGCTGGAAGAATTTTATGCATCTGAAGTCCTACTAGTATATGCTCATTGTTTTAAAACACTGATTATTTATTGACAATTTTTAGCTTGAAATGGCCCACAATGAACTAGCAGCTTTAAAGGTCTTACTATTTTACGTCACTGGAAAACAAATATTTCTTTACATTAAATGTAAAGAAAACATTTCACATTTGATCACATATTGAAATGTTACTGGGCCCTGAGTTTTATTTAAGTGCATATAGCTGAAATTTATTTGACAATATTATGGTCCTTCTTTTCTATTATATTTCTAATATAAACAGATTTAAATATCAGATCACTTTATAGATCTGTACCATTTTCCTTTGTCTCCCTCTCTTTTTTCTTCCATTTTAAAGACATAGGATTCTCTAATGCATTGAAATTTTTCATTTATTCCAGTTCACACATCAATAAACCAAGAGAGCTACTTCTAAATGCTGTTTCTATATGAAAAAAGTGGTTATTTGAGGTTGTCCCTGACTCTAGCACATATATACAACACACAGAGTGGTAATAACTGAGGTGAGGTTTTTGGTTTTTTTGTCTGTTTTTAAGTTTTACCTTGCCCACCAGAATTCTGTTTAGATTCTTTGCTACCTTGCTAATACATCAATATAACATTTGCATTCATTCTATCATCCTTCCTTTTGCAAATTAATTTGAAAACACAAGAGACAAGCTATTTAGAGAATCTGACTTTCTCAATATAGCTATTTTCTCTTTTTCCCTCTTTCATTTTGTCTAAGCATTCATTTTTGAAACACTATGGCTAATATAGATATATTTACATCCATTAACTAACCCAAGTACTTTGAGAACCAGTCAGAAGTTTTGTTTTGTTTTGCTTTGTCTTTTTGTTTGTATTTTGTTTGCTTGATTGGGGTTTTTTTTGGTCTTGATTAGATTTTTAGATGGCAGAAAGAAGAAAAGAATGTCATGATTTTTGGTAAATAAAAAGTTCTGCATGAGTGGTTTTTAATAGCTTATCATCAACATATAATCGAACTGAGTAATTGCTGCATAAGAGAGTGACTCTGAACCAGCAGGTGCCCCTAGGCAGTACTTTGTTGAGGAATGTCACTGTGACAAAAAGTGCCGGACATATAATGCATCATCAGCATTTGTGCTATAGGCATGTCATAGAGGTGGATAGGAATCACCGGGGTGTGGTAAACCTGAGTGTGCCAATGACATCTGAGTGGTATTAGATGGATAGGGGGCAAGCAGAATGATGAAAAAGGCAAAACACAAAGAAACCAAAAAATTGAGAAAAACAGCTTTTACAATGAAATGGAAATTACCTTCAATGCTGCAGTGCACCACTGACTTTGACAGCTGAAGCAGCAGCAGAGAGAACATGACAAAGATATTGGTTATAGCAATTCTTTTGCAAGAAGCTAAATCTGTTTGATTCTCCACTGGCTATATTCATCAGTATTCTTTCAAAAACAATAGATTGAACAGAAGAATAGTTTCTTAAGGTAATAAGAAATGACTTGAAAGTCTAGATTTATGTGTGTGAATGTGTGTCAACATATTTGTGAACTAATGAAGCATGAGAGTTAAAATAATTGTGTACTTTTTGCTCATTGGGCTTGTCCTGGTTTCGGTCAGGACAGAGTCAAATTTTTTGCTGTAGGTATGAGAGGGTGGGGCCTGGAGCCCTATGGGCATGTCCTGGTGTTATTCTATACCAGGTACATCATTCCTGGGGGGCAAAAGTAAGGCACTCCTGCTCCTGGGAGAGGGGAATGACTTGGGGTTGAGAAAAGCATGGTGGGAGTGGGAAACACATCAGCCATTGTATGTTGTTGCCAGAGGGCCCAGGTAAGTATTTTGCTAGTCGATTACCCTCTCGTTTTGTATACTTTTGCAATCAGTATTGTTGCCCTTACTGCTCTTTTTTCTTATCTCATTGCTGCTTCCAGTAAATTTCACTTATCTCAACCCATGATCTCTGCATTTTGCCTCTCACAGGGTGATGGGAAGGGGAGCAGTTTGTGGGTTTCTTTTTAGTGGAAGTACTAAATAGGAGGATACCGTTCCTAGACCATGATAGAACCAAAGGCTGTGTTATTCAAAATATGAAAAAAAGTTTTGTAATTAATATATATGTTCACTTTATTTAACTTTCCCTTACTATTTACTGTATATCAAAACTATTAGCTTATATATTAGGATTAATTTAGATTTATATACAGACCAGCTTGCTCTTCCTCTAATTACATTTCCTCCTAAACCTTAATTTCTGAAAATTTTCCTTTACTATTTCATTGAGGTATCAAAGCTGAGGAGCGCTTATGTGGTCATTACTGTAGGTACTAAAAAGAAAACTTTGATATTATAACACTGGGAAATAGCATTAAATATAATTTACATTTAGATACTTGAGTGAAATGCCTTATATAAATAGGTTCTGTTAATAGTGGAACCCTGCATAGCTCTAAGTCTCTGGATCTTGTGTTTAAAATATGTTTCTTCTTACTTCTATTGCTTTCACATTTCATTTTGAAATAAAAATCATACTTTACATTACCGAATGTGAAAATTTGACAATTTCGTTATAGCACTAAGATGAAAAAAAATAACACATTCACAGGCCAGATTCTACTCTCATGATTAAGCTTTCCTTTATATGAAAGCATTTGTCTTCATAATGTAGCTCAAGGCCACATTTTCTACATCAGTCAGGGTATGGTGATGTTTAGTGCCAGCTGCTTGCAACAGGGCGTGTTTAACAGAACTGGCAGTGACAGCCGTTACTGTCTAAACTGATTTTCCTGAACTGCTTTGAGCCCCTCAGCACTATGACAAGTAACCTAAGCTGAGAATTTTTCATTACTTTTATGGAGGGAAAAAGCTGAATGCAGGTGTTCACTCACAACCTGAGTATTCCGACAGCAAACATGAGCTAGGTCACAGTTACTGTGGGGAGTGAAGCACTTCATAGAGTGTGCCAAGCTAACCCAGCATGTGAGAGATTTGGGTCCAGCATGCTTCCCTGTCCATACTCCTGTCTGAAACTAATCACTCATAAATGGAACAGACTCTGTGTGCAGAAATTAATAAGTCACACAAACCTTTGCTGCTGGGCAGTTTTAGCAGGGAGTTTTATGTCCATGTACATGAGGTTTTTCACATCTGTCAGCTAGCACACAGATTCTTACGTGAGCTCCAGCAGCTGGGGCATCAGGCAGATATCCAATTCTCTCTGAAGGCTTGTGCCTCTGCTAACCAATGAATGGGTTGCACTCACTCAGGCACATAATATTTTTTCATCTACAGTAGTTAAAACATTTATAGGCTATTTGCCTATTAAAGACATGGGCTATTTCTACAGCTTCTGGTTGCCAAGAATTAGCCTACATTTTAATGGGGTTTAGACTACAAGTGTCAGAGGATAGAGGTGGAAGGAAATAGCTTTTACTAGCAGATGACGAGGACTGTGGTATTTTGAACATGTAGCCTGGCTGTCAGTGAGGTGATCAACTGACACACACTGAGCTGCTGTAGTGGAGCACTACTGCCAACTGAAAGCTTTGAGAGCACTTTCCTTTTACTGAGAGGCTTTCCTATTTTAAAAAATGCAGTGTTCTTACTGAGAATGTATCTTGGACATAACATAAGCTGACACACTTCAGTTGAATGCAATTACTGTAACCAGACACAATGCAGCCAAAATACCATAGTCTGTGCTCCTTGTTTAAATATCTATTAATTATTATGTGGATCTTGCAGCAACATCCAACATCTTTATTTTTCAGATCAGGTCAGTCGGTGTTAGTAATTTCAGCTAAATTATATTCAGAAATAAAGAAAAAAGGAAAAAAAAATAAATGCATACAGAGGAAAATCCAGGAACTCAGCTTTAATTCTTGGGCTCAAGGGATTCTTTCTCTCTTTCTCTCTCTCTCTCTTTTTTTTTTTTTTTTTTTTTTTTTTTTTTTTTTTTTTTTTTTTTTTTTTTTCTTCCCAAGTGTGATACACCTTTCTGCTGGGAAAAGAAGGCTTAATTTTGGGTGCCTGAAACAATACCCAGGGTTGTCTGAACTCTGAGTTTGCTGAAGGAGGCATCTTGCTTCTTCCAAATAAGCCCCTAAAGATATTATTACATCTTCCCTCCCAAACTGCTCAACATTGTCTGTTGTAACAATCCCAGTCTGCTAATAACCAGGACGGGGAGTAAAATTTAGAAGGAGAATACTTTCCCTTTTGAAGTCTGATTTGTGCTCCTGCCACACAATACAACTCAGGAACTTCTTTCTCCCTGGATACAACTGAAAGAGAGCAATACATGAAAGCTGTTAGAAAAACTCATAGAGTATTGTGCAGATGGCATGTAATAAACTGAGTGGAATGAATGTGAAAGAAGATGTAATTAGAGGATTAACTGACAGAAAATAGATGAAGTAATGGTTTATGCACAGTCCAAAGATGTTTTTAACTAGATGATAATCTGGATGAGGGAAAGGAAAATGAGAAGAAAGAGGAGGATAACTTCAAATAGACATTTTATAAGTCTTGAGATTTTGAACATAACAAGAGGAGGGAATTCCTTCTTTGGGATTGTAAATGTGAGAAAATCAATATGAGGGTACCGGGAAAAATAGATTCTTTTGGAGAGTGAAAAGTAAGTGAATCATCTACAAAAGGATTTTATGGAATTATTAGAGATAAAAAGAAATGGAGGAACATGTTAAGGTCATACATTCATAGGTAAAGAGACAGAAGCTTAGGGAACAATTTGACAAAAAGTTGAAATGTATGGAGGAAGGTTGGAGTGATGTAAATAAAATCCAGGTAATGAAAAGTGAAGAGAAGGCAGAAAAATAAAATAATGGTTTTTAAAGAACAAAAAGGAACAAGAAAAATAGATCATCCAAATCAAATAAAGGACCACCAGTGCTTCTGATTTAGGATGATATATTAGAGTTATTTCATTCAGCTTTCTTTGCATGGAAGCAGCATTCAAATATTCAGTTTAACCACTGTGTCCCAGAATGGCAGAACCGCAAAGGTGGAAATGCCATGAATGCCTAAAGAGGTCTCACTGTCATAGAGTGGGATCTTGCTTCTGTGAGAAAACCCAAGATGATGCTGATAGGTCACTTACGATCTAATGTACAAATTCTATTCAACTTAATTCGACATTCAGAAAAATTTCTTCTCAGTCTAATTATGAACCATTAAAAACCTATTCACATGCATCACAGATAGTCAATGTATATAAAGAGAATAGCCTTCTTCTACAATAGGTAAGGAAAGATTTCTTTCTGTATCAGGAAAATTAGATCTCATTCCTATTTCATTGAAAAAAAAGCTGAGATGCTGTATTGCTACAGGTGAAATTGCCCTCCCCCAGCACTAACCTAAGTGATGATTGAAATGTGTTAATGGACATTTGTACTTTTTATTTTGTTAAAATTTAGAAGTATATTAAATCAGTTTGCAAAAAGAAAATATATGTTATGTTGCATACTGATACAGTAATTGAGTCAATCAATTATTTAAAGAAGAGAAAATAAGAAGAAGTACTGATTTCCGAAGAAAACTGATACGATCTTCTCTTCATGACTTAGAGAAACTTTTTATATTTTGCAAGTCATAGGGTTTTTTTGTTCTTATTTGACATTGTGAAACTTGACATTAGCCAGGAGTAGAAAACAAAATTTATATAAGCAATTTGAATCTTTGAGATATTTATAAGCCAGACAAACCAGAAAAAAATAAACCAAATGTCACTGTTAGGAACACGAAAGAACCACACACACCGTCAGGTTGAAGTGAGGAAAAAAGAAGAAGCGAAGTTTATTATGATTTGGGGTTTAAATAGGATTTGGAATTTGGTCAAGGATTGGTAGATGAGAGGAGCACCTCTCTGATCCCAGTGGGCAATTCAGAAGTCCATCACAGAGAGCTATGCAAAAACAATCCACTTGTTTATGTTACATGTGTGAGAAACTCCAGTTCAAGTATGTAAACAATCAGAAGGCTAAAGAATCAGGGCGACACCCAAATATTCCATTTCATTTTTATAATAATGCTTATCCTTTTTAAATGTCCAAATGTTCAAATATAAAGCACATGGATAGCTTAATGCATTTTTATTACACGAATCATGAGATCTTCAGCTCAGCTCCTAAATCCTCTTCTTCATTAATTGAATCTTGCTCAATTTTGAAAGAAAAAAAATACAAGATAGAGTGATTTCTTTGGTATGAATTTTGAAACCTGCAGTTGTACATATAGAGGTCTTGCATATAATATAGAATGCTTGGATTTTTCATGTTTCTGTTTTGGAGTGAGATTTTTTTGAGCATCTCTTCTTTCTATGTACTTTTCTTAATATGTGGATTGATTATACCCTGAATTCTTGTGCATGAGAAAAAAAGGTACTAGGTTAAACAGATCAGAAGGGAAAAAGCACAGATCCCTTTCAGTCGGAGATGGACACATAAGCCTTAAAATTTAACACATACTCTATTCATCTTTCTCCAGTCAGGATTCGACCATAAGACAGATAAGTATTGAAAGCTAACTGAACAACAGGTTGGAGTACAAAGTTATCTTGTTTGTCTTAGCCTTAGCTAAGCTTGGCTTCTTTGCTAGTACTGAGGAGTAACAAAGCAACAACACAGAGGAAGAGCTTGATTTAATGATGTTGGAATGATGAATGAGCAATTCATCTAAAGCTTCCTTTTGGTTGGGAGAACAGTCTCAGACCTGTGTGTGAACTACTCTCTGGGCAGCTGGATAATAGGTCAAGGCAATGTCATTCCCTTCCTGAGTTAGAAACAGTACTTTCTGTACTTAGGGGAGATGTGTTCCTTCCAATGGAAGCAAGAAATGCCATACACATGAGTCAGCCTTGAGTGTCCAGGTGGTGCCATTACTCAGTTTTTGGACACTGTGCTACAGCATATTCATGCACCCTTTCAAACACTTCACAGTTGTGTAAAAGGGAAACATCTCTTCACATTTTTCCTTTCGAATTTTTAAATTACGGACATTAAAACTACTTTTTGAGCCAGACACTTTTAAACAGTTTTAATTTCTCCTGATTTTTTTCAGATGCTCCTGTGGTGTGAGGAAGTATTAGATTAAAATAAAGTAAACAGTAAAAGTTACAGAAGCTTTACTCTTACTGAAAGGAAATAAAAAAGTAAAAGAGATTTCTGTCTCTTCAGTGTCCAAGTCCATTTTCCAGCAAGTTTCCATGTTAACATCTTGGACACAAGGTTTCTGAAATGAAACAGAGTTCAGCTGACATACAAAACCCAATAATTTTATTGCTTTAAAAACAATCATAAACAGAAAAAAGATCCTGATAGTTTTTATTTTGGAAATATACTCATTCTGATAATCTTCAGTATAGTTAAAGTCCTAAGAATCTGAACATACCTTAATTAATTCTCTCCAATATACAAAATAATATAAACACTGTATTCTTTTTTAGCTTAATAAATGTGGGTTTACCTTGGCTGTATGCCATGTGGACACCAGACTCTTCCATAACTCCCTTTCTCCTCAGAATGGGGAGCTAGAGAAAATAAGATTGAAAAAGGAAAAAGCCAAAACTTTTAGGTGAAGATTAAGGCAGTTTAATAAAGCAAAAGCAGATGCTTGTGCATGGAAGCATAAAAAAACAAAACATTTGTTCTCTACTTCTCATGATTAGGCCATGTCCAGCCCCTTCCTGGGAAGCAGGGTTTCAGTATGTGTAGCAGTTGCTCTGAAAGACAAATGGCAGCCACAATAAATAACGCTCCTCTCTCTTCATCCTTTCCCTTCATTCTTATATATGAAGGGAAGTCATATGCTTTGGAACATCCCTTTGGTCCATTTGGGTCAGGTGTGCTGGCTCTGCCTCCTCCCAAGATCTTGCTCACACCCAGGCTGTTGGTTAAGGAAGGAATATTGGAGAGACAGCCTTGGTGCTGTGTGATCACTGTTTATCAGTAGCCAAAACCCTGGTGTGTCATTAGCAGCTCTCTGGCTACCAATGCAGAGCACAGCACTGTGAGGGCTATGAGGAAAATTAATTCCATCTCAGCCAGACCCAATACAATAACAAACAGGGTACTGAATCAGCATCATTATCTCCATATCAACATCTTGCAAAGCTGCAAATGGGAATATTTATTCATGGTCAATGGCTGGAGTTAAACCTTAGTTAAAATTCTTTAATTTCTATAGACAATTTCTGGATAGGCTATTAGATTTTTCTTCTTGCTAGGTAGTCTTGCAAATTCCTTCTGAATTATTCGTGTAATCCATGACAACAGTTTTCCAATATTGCTATGAGAAGTAAATCTTTTTTATTGTTGCTGTACAGTGGACTCCTGTACATCACTTGTATTTATTGGAGCAAACCTAAAGAAGGAAAAAAAGCCTGAGAGTTTTCTGACAGACAGTGGTAATTCTGACTATTTTATTGACCATCCTTAACACTGTTGCTTTCAATGCCTTTTAAGTCTGTGAAAAAATGATGTAATTACTTTGTTTATATTACCAAAAAACCCTGAAGAGGCCTCATTCTGGTAAAGCATCATTACCCTCCAGTACATATGCTTTAACTCTAGCTCTCAGCTGTCTGTCATACTTTATCCATTTTGAAAAAAGTATTTCCCAGTCTCTGAACAAAGAGTTTAAGCAATGACTCATGTTGTCAAACTTTTACAAAAGCTTCAGAATCACACAGCTACATTAAATTTGCTGGTTGAACCTTGATTTAAATAATTATTTATTTTACTGAAAAGCATTGGAAACACCTAACAGATTTATTGCTGAAAACTCAAAAACAAAGTAAAGAACATTTAGAGATTCAGATAAGACCCTCTAAGCCTACAAAATAGTCAGCATGCTTAAATATTCAGAACAAATTTTTAAATGGAAAAATCCAGATGATAATTGTATCTAGCTCTAAAAAGCATGCAAAAGCATGCATCATTAAAAGTACTAAAAAAATCATAAAAACAGATTTCTGGGTTGGCATAAATTCAGGATAGAGATAAGTGAGTTCATCAGGGACAAATTGTAGTTGTGGCTGCAACAAAGACATAAGAAAACTAGAATTAAATTTCTAGTGGCACTTTTTACTCTTACTGTTTAAATGTTTTCTACTGTCTAATGTTTCCTCTCTTGTATATTTTCCTATCCTCTTTGAGCAAGAGCTTTCTTGTACTCTTACCCCACACAATAGCTAAAAGAAGCTCTTTAACTTGGAAATGCTCAGATCCAGTTGCAATACAATCTATTACTAATTATAAACTTGACCTCTTAAGTTAAAAAGAGTTTGCAATATCCATATTGCCTCCTGCTGCATGTGAAAACTCAACATCCACAGTGCTTTGTTTCTAAATAAGCAGACCTTTCACATGCTGGAAACTTTGGATGATCAAAAATAATGATTTTTAGTGTCCCCATTTTCTTTAGAAGGATTTTGAGGAGTGCTGAGTTACTTTTTGCTGTGATGTGCATTATTGTACTTGTGAGGAGCAGCAGCATAAAAAATGACTACGTCTACATTTGAAAAGTTGCTTGTGGTTATGAGGAAGACAGTAGAGAGCATCAGGCAAAATACTACTTATATTTTTGCAAATAACTACATTTTGCCACATTGTTAAAGTAACATAGCTTTGCATTGTATCTGCTTAAGGTGACCCCATAACTAAACCTTATACTTTGAAGTCTGAAGTGCTGAAAACAGTGAAAAAGGCTTTTATCATGTCTCCTTATTCTGGAGCAAGTCAGGAAGCTTGTATCACAGCTGTGGAGTTGTTGTCAAGAATGCTCTCAGTGATACCATTCTACAAATATATTCTAGTACCTCACTGGACAGCACCACTAGTGTTATTCATTAAGTTTTTCTTACAATACTTTCTTCAAAATCTTAAAAAGCTGTAGCAGTGAAAAAGGAAGGAGCAAGGATAGCAGAACACAGTTTAATGCCTGAAACATAATGGTTAAATTTTATTCCATATTTTCTGACTTGATTTCTGTACACAGCAAAATTGCATCCTATATTCTTCTACAGCCAAAGTGGTTTGATGCAATGCAAGGCAGTGTATGTGTGTGTGTGTATGTGTGTATAAAAACTGTTTTAACAGTATTATTACTTGTTTCACAAAACTTTAATTATCATCTATAGGACAGTTAATCTTCAATAAATAAGATTTGAATAATCCAGTGGTAATTATTTTCCTACATACCTCATTTAATAAAATCTAAATTAATCCGAGTGGCAGTTTAAACATTTCAGCATTTGATTGTTTTCAAACATGTCCTGTGGTTACTACTGATGCTGCATTAGTGCCAAGCAAATTTACCATGCAGAGCCTGAAGGATATTCACTCAGTTTTAGTGCAAAGTTTTAGTCTTAGAGACTGTCTTCTGCATGAGGTGGGATGGGAAGAGGGCTCTGTCAGTTCTTAAGGTTTAATATGGTTAGTGACTAAAGCATCACTTTAAGCCTTTCTCCCCAGGTATGGATGTAAGATGAATATCAAAGTGTTTTAAAAGTTTTCATCCCGGTGGGAATCCCTTCAGCCCAAATCTATGGAGTAACACATACCCCAAAGAAACCAACCACAGTGATTTTCTGGGGAGTTTTGAAAGAGGCAGTAGTCATGGCTCCCGTGGCACACACCCACATTCAACTTGGTAAATTCTGGAAATAAGCACCTCAAATTTAGAGACAAATCCTGTTTGTTCTACAAGGTTATCTTCTCTAGCGACTACATTTAAGTTAGAACATAGGCTTAGAGACCTGTGTCATGCAGCAGATGTAAAACATTGTCTGCAGGCAAAAGCAATGTTATCTTACCTCATTTATTATAGTCACCTGACAAAATAATGGAATCCAGGAAAGTCAAATGTTTATCTTGTTAAATCTAACTTTCCAAGACAGATAACTGAATCTAAATTCAGTTCATCTAGGGTGTTTCCTTACCTTCCTCATACAGCCTTTCTAAAGTATTCTTAAAAATGCCTGCTGAGAGGGTTTTCTGAAGTATAAATTAACCTTCTCTTCAATTTGAACTCCTATTTCTCATCTTCTCAGCCATAGGTATAGCAGATTAAGCTTCCTTTAATACTTAGGCTGTTTCAGTGTCTCTCTCTTGCTCTCTAGAGTACAAGAGCTCAGTGCATACAGTCACTGAGCTTAGCTGTTCTCTCTCAACTAGGTAGTGTCGCTGCACACATTGCTTACTTTCCTAAAATCCTAAAATAATAGAACGTTTTGAAGATAAGCAAGTCCCAAGTGAATGTACAGTGCCTTTAGAAACCTCTCCATATTCTCTTTTTTCCTTGAGTTTTATATGGCTGAATGCCATCCAGTGCTGTACATTCTGTACTGTTACTCATCATTCCCACACCTTGACACTGTGCTCAACAGGTATTATAACTTTATTAGATAATAAGTTTGCAGACTGCAAAACTAAGCCTCTGTCACATAACTGAAGGAGGGAGATCTCAGAAATGGCCCACAAAACTGCACTTTTATCAGCTTCTTCAGAGAGTATTCTGGACACAGGTCATCTGTGTTAATAGTAGTTAAAAGGAAAGGGCACCTTGAAGCTATCCATGCTGTAAAGTACAGGAAAGGTAATCCACACAAATGGTATATCCACACAACACAGCACTGACTGAGTAATGTTAGCAAATAATAACATAAACCAATAATTTCCACAGTGAATGTGAAACAAATCCATTTTTTGCTAACAAATGCTTTTATTATCCCTCCATGCTAAGAAAAAAAGGACATAATATTCAGCTGTTATACTACTGGTTTTTAAATGACAAGTGTTCAGAATAAAACATTTGAACATATAATGAAATAAAATTTTGAACATATATACATATATATTCCTTTATTTGATCAGCTTGGAGACACAAAATTCTGTCCATGCCTAAAGCAGACGACATGAAGGACTAGGTTAAATTCTATACTGCCATAAATCCACTGAGTTTACAATAGGTTAGGTTTTTGTTATTATTTAATGGGAAAATAAACCTTTACACTTGAATTTGTGAAAGGGAATGATAAGAGGGTTGTACAGGTCAGTTTCTTATTAATGAAACAGAGATCCTTTCAACTCTGAGCTACTCAGATGAATTTGAAGTAGGACAGAAGTAACCAAAAGTCATTAACATCTGACAGCTAGGTGATGGCCTGTGTAAAATGTGTTGGTACTCTCAGCCCAGTACATAAAACATCAGAATAATTGGTGTTAATTTGCACCCCTGTTGGCATTCTTAATGCAGAGGCCAAAGATTGAATGGGCATGAAAATTAAACTATCCTGTCATCCATAAAGGTTCTTTCAGGTCAGAATTGAAGTGCATTAACAGGATCCTATAAAAGAATTTGCACAGTCAGTGTTGGGGCTGTAAGTGTTTGGTGAATAAGCCAAAGACTTTTTGACCGAATTCTCCCGATATTGCTAACACTGAGCCTTTTTCTTCTATGCTTTATTTATTTATAATTTTATTTATTTGAGAGAGAAAATAAATTTACATCAGAAATACAGTGGTGGCAGGTTGACCTCCATATCAAGTGCAAATTATTGTATCAGTGTCAGGATGTGTGGAGAATCACTAATGTATTTTTACAACTGAGAAACCATAAATGGTGTGTTGTACATCTATGCTGATGGAAAAAGAATTGACCGTGTGGCTAATTAGCCTTATTTATGTTATCCAGAGTTAACTTCTAGGGTAACTTTTAATTTTGGATTATCAATCTGACAGTGCCACAAGTTTTAGGGTTTTTTCAATCAGTTTAATGCAATCAGTATTTAACACCAGGCATACTTGTTCCTTTCAATCTTAGTTGCACATAAGAATAAAATTTGCAGTTAAATCAGAGAGGCATGGGAGATATTGAAAAGATGAATGCCTTCACCTTGCCAACTGGCAGAAAACCTGTCTGGGGAGATTTGAATAAAATTCTGCAGTTATGTGACTCTCCTGTCAGGGAGAGGAGATTCAGAGTAGGTAACACCTCAAATTCTTTTTGGGTAGTTTGTTCACTGTTTCTCATGTCTAGCAGCTATCCACAAGAAATAAAATAAATCCTCTGAAGATTTAATCATACGTTTAAATTTGCTTTGGTCTAAAAGGAAGGCAATCCTGAGTGAGCTGCAGCCGTTAAGTAATGCGGATGTGGCTTTCATGTGCAAATTTCTTTTGACTCAGTGAAACAACAGCTCCCAGAGTCTGGACTGATGTCCACACAGCCGGGTCTGCATGTGAATGCAAATAACTTCATTATAGGCCAAATCTCCGTGCACCAATGAGCTGTACAGGACACTTGCAGTGATACCAGCTTTGTGTGCAGCTTTCTTGCTGTTTCTGTTTCCTGTCTCAAAATAAGTGGCATCTTATCCGTTGCTAAGCAGCAGAAAAGGGGTCCAGTGTGGCAGGGAAGCAAAACTTCTCTTTTTGTTAGTGTATTCCTTTCACCCAGACAATTGATAACTTTTATATTATTCCTTTCTTCCATCATCTTGAATTTCACAACAGCCGCCTCAAAATTAGTCTGAATTCTGTTCAGCTTGCTGTACTGATGGGCTCATTGGATGCACCTAGCAAACAATATATTCATTGACAGTGGTAATAAAGAAGACCAGTTATTTTCATCTAAGTATAATACAATCTTTTATAAGAAATATTGAAGGAAAATATAAAAGGCATGAACAATACTTTATGTATATTTTTACCCTCCTAGCTCAGAGATCAGTACCTCTGTAGCGTCTGTAAAGAGAGTTCCAGATATGGACTCCAGGCTTTTGTTTAGTTTAAGAGACAGGCTCACGAGTCTTTTTAATTATGCCACACAAGTAGAGCACTTAAACAGATTGGGTTAAGAGTACATCCTGCGGAGCTTCTTAGCAGTTCCTGTAGCTAAAGATCTTTTTTAGGTGAGGTGGGAAATGTGAATTTGTATCACAGCACTGAGTAATTGAATTTGGATTGCTCAAAGCATATGGCTGTCATTCCCAAAAGAAGGTTTTATCTCCTACTAGGGAGATTTTAGGCACTGTGCACCACTGGTGACTTATGGACAGCAGGTACATTGACAGGATATTATAAACTTTGTTCAGAATCCTAGATTTAAAAAAACCAAGTCTATGTCCCATTTGAATGACTGAAATCCTCAAATCTCTGCTTCACTGCTTTCTCTTCTGGCCTACAATCCTGTGGAATGTTCAAGGACTAGTGCAGTGAGGCATAGACAGACAACTAATCGTTCTTTACAAGCAGAAGGACTGTTTTCCCATGGTGCAGACATTTAATTTTAGACACAGTGAAGACACAATACGCACATGAGAATTTGCAGCTGAAGATGATTTGCTTTTTGGGTTACTGATCATTGAGAAACCCCCTCTCGCACAGGCAGTTCTGCCTTTGTACCAGAAGCAGAACTTTTTCCCTGTATTTTGCTATAGGTATTGCCTGACTCCTTTCGCAAGTCTATCCTTTTGAGAATATAAATGCATTGCTTTATCAACCCTAGCCTGTATGTGTTTGAGTGCAAGAGGAAGAGTCCACATATGCTTTTTGGCTAAAATATTCTTCTTTAAGAGTATAAAACCAAAAAAAAATCCATCAATATTTCTCTTATGGACATTCTCTTGTTTCTGCTGAGTAAAGATTTACAGCTAAACATGAAATTCAAATAAAAGGAAAAAGAAGATCCCTCAGCACACTTAAAAAAAAAGTTGGGTTTTCCATCCTACACAATTAGATAAATAATATCAACTGCAATGCACAGACAGATGTCGGTGTTTGAGGGCCATTAGTCACCAAGAATTTCCTCAAATGAATCACAATTACATGACCACAAATCTGACCATTTTGTGCTGACAATTTATCAGTCCTTAACATTTCTCAATACTTACTGGAGTACTTGCTGCTTGAAGATGAGCCAACACACTCCTCTTGTATATTCCATTCCATATATAAATGGCATAGGAAGCCTGGTAGCAAACACCAGTATCACCTAGTAACAAACACCAGCCCCTGGAAATAGCTCCAGGGAGAACAGGCCCCTGTCTGCTTTCCCACATCTCATGATAAGCACACAGCTATTTTCTATTCCACTACTCTGATGTCCCTGTGCTTGAACATATGCTGTTGTCTGTCTTGGGCATGTATCCAAAGAGTGTGCCTGCAGGCTGTATTCTCCTATAACCCATTGCACATTCGGAGAAATCATATGATCTCATTGGTTTTTCAGATACCACAGTTTTAAGCTGTCAGAACTGACCTTGTGTTACGTTTCTCTTTTGCATTTTTTCTGCTCAGGCTGTCCCAGATCTTCAGGTTCAAGTATGATTGAGTGCACCAGTATGCTTCTGGCACAAAAGAAACAAATTTTCTAGGATCGGAAAAAGTATTATATAGACCCTAAAAATCTCTAGGCTGTGCAAATTAAATTTGAAGATATACCAGTCCATCCCCCCAAGAGATGAATTCAAATTTTTTGTAGCTGGAGAATCAAGACCATTCTGATATATGTGATAAATTTATCACATATATCACATTACTTCAGTTTTCTTCAGTTATGTTATAGTCAGTGTACTAATTTGTACTTTTAGTCACAGCTCAGAAAAGGAAGTAACACTTAAGCCACAGGACTCGTGGACTAGAGCTCCCTCCTCTTTTCACCTCTATCCACAGCAAATTACAGCACAACTCTGCACCAACTGTGTTTATTAACACAGTGACTGGGCCAAAACAAATTTATGCCCTCTGCTCCCTGCCTGACATTACCAGGAAGAACAGTCTAAGGTGAGTTGCACAGGGAAGGATCAGATATAAAAATCCAGTCCTCTGTTATGACCAAAAGATGTCCAATATTTCATATGGTTTCAATGCTTTGTAACTTTATCAAATGTTTTTGTTAGGCACAAAAGCTGATTCTGGCTCAGATTGACTGCTTGAGGATTTTCTCCAACAGCAATACAGCTGATTGGAGCCTCAGACAAAAAACCCAAAATTATCTATTTAAAAAACTAGGAGAAGGGGAGAGAAAGAGAGTGACAGAGACAGATTAAGTAGAAAGTATCACCACTCCATGGATCCTTTGCACATTTTTGCCATAATGGACAAAAAATCCTTCAGAACAATGTTTAAGCCATTAACCATAACATTTCAGTCTCTCACAACAATTTATATTTTATTTTCTGTGTTATATTTTTGACATTTAAAAGACATTCAACAAAATTTTCAGTAGTTGTATGTTTTGGGGTATCTGTGCATAGATAAAATAAAAATTACTAGGAATCATATTAAGTGTATTTATCTGGAACTTCTAAGTGCTGTCTCTGTTTGTGTGGAAGAATATTTTACTTCATAGATTCCACTGCCATTGAAAGAAATTTTTATCCCAGCAAAGGAATTTTAAGATCTTTGGGCCAAATTTAACAGACTCTATGTAAATCCATTCTATATAATTCCCACAAAATTATATTTCCAAAAGTAAAAAAGGGCCAGAGTAGTTTGTCTTCAGCATTGTTCTGTTTCAGATACAATTTTTTAGCAGACATTAAATAATAGCTTAATCAAATAAGAAATAAAATACATGAAGAAGTCTGAAGCGAATATTCATTTGCAAGGGAACAAATACCATCAGAATATGTTCAGAAACATTCCTCCAGGATTTTATATGCCAAGCATCCAAGGCCCTTTAGGGAATGCATATGTGAAACAGGTTAGAATAGGTTTCTATGAAATTCTTACGTATTTAAAAAACCCAAAACAACAACAAATGCCCAAGAACAAGAAGAAAAAAATACCCCAAACAGTACGTCTCTCATCGGTTTATATTTAATTCATCAGGAACTTGTTTTCTTCAGAAAAAGCACAAGACTAGGTAAAGAACAATAACTAAAATTTGTCAGATTCTGTGTATTGGCTTGCAGTGGAAAAACGAAAATGTTTTCAAACCATCTTCTGTATGTGAGATAGCCATAGTTGTGGAGGAATTATAGTTATTATATTTATTGTAGTCTTAAAATTCTTTCTCTTCTTGGATCATGCAGGAAGATAAAACATGACAGGCCTGAAGAATAATTGATTTGATGGGGTTTTCATTCCCTTATACTCAGAATCACAATAGATACCATAGTAAGTGCTCCATAGAGCTCTCTGCCTTTTCTTCGACAGCTCTTGAAGCCTTGTGGTTGTATTTAAGGGTAGGATAGATTTGCCCATATTCTTTACATGTTCTATGAATATTCAGAAGAGTTCAGTCTGTACAGCTGCCATGATTAAAACTTTCTTGAGCAAAAAATCAGCACTCAGGTGCTGCCTGTAGAAAGAATGAACAGGAACCTCATGAAGTTCAAAAAGCAGAAGTAAAAAGTCCTGTACTTGAGAAGGAGACCTTGAAAACCTGCCAGAACACGGGCCCAGGCAACTGGGTCTAGGTAGCCTTGCTCGTGCAGTGGAGTTGGACCAGAGGACCTTCAGAAGTCCCTTTCAAACTCAACCACTCTGTGATTCTGAGATAAGGACAGGCCTAGGTTTTTCTCCTAAGCATGTCTATAGAAATCAAATTTTAATACCAGTCCATGTTAAAAATACAATATAGAGTCTCCCAATGAGAAATGCAGTGCCCAGGATCTTGTAGGACTTCATTTTACAGTAATAATTCAAGTACCTTTTTTAGGGAGGGGAAATTTTTGTACAGAGATGATAAAGTTGGTCTTGTTGAAAGTTTATCTCCAGCCACATATATCAAATAGAAAGAAAGAAAAGTTGAGTAAATCTCAGACAAATCAAGGCTCAAAAAAGACAGTAAAATAATGGAAACACTCTTTCCTTTTAAGTAAATAGTAAGATAAAAATAAAAAATTCTGAGAAAACTTGGAATTTCCATGTCATATTTTTAATCCAAATATTTTCCCTAGTGTATTAGGAATTCAGAGTGAGAAAGAACAATAAAGCTATTGTCAACTTCCAGGGAATTCAGGGCACTATTAAATGAGGATAAGTCACAATTTATTTGAAATGTCTCCCTGACAAGTTAAGAACTGTGTTACAGCACCTATTTAAGGACATTGCATTCAGTAAAAACGATCTAAAAGTTTTTATTAAATTCACAGCTCATCACATTTTCTTATGGCTGTTAGTTGCATAACACCTTCTGCAGCAGTTAATGTATCTTTATTACCTGAAACAGGGATTTGCCTTTGGCACAGAGCTTGTGTCTATGTTTAATGTTGCGTAACTTAAGAGTCCTTCTTGTTTTTTAAAAGGAGCCAATTTTTTTTCCATTTCTTTTCCATTCAGAGACCAACGTCTTACCATCAATTGTCAAAATTTCTGAAATGACTAAGTTGTGTGGTACCACGTACTACTTTTAATCTTGGCAAATTGTTTTCTAGTTTGATTGTAAGCTCTTTGGAAAAGGAATGTGTGTTTGTTGAACTCTTACCTCTACCACAAAAACTGTATTCCAAATTTTTGTCTTAGAGTTACAGCAATGCAGTGGTAGAAATTGCTCTGGTTTGTCTCTGTAAAACAACTTTTACATCCTTCTTCTGTTTCATTATTAAGCCCTATAGGCACCCTTCTGTTTTCTTTTAAAGTTTTAAATACGTTTTGCTATATTTTTGGTATAAAGTGAACAGAAAGATTTATTAAGCAGGTAGCAAAGGATTTCCTCATGAGATGGTAATACTTCAGTGTCATAAAATTAAAACACCTAATTTTTTAAAAATTTTAAATAAAATTAATCTTGTCCATTTTTCTCCTGATGTCCTGCATAATATTTAAGTTTCTGGCAGGAAATGAAAGCCCCAAACATTTTTGGATGAAAAGTATTAAATTTCAGCCAACTGTGAATATTAGGAAATGCAATTTTGTGACCCCCAGGGAACCCTAGGTTAGAATCACAGGTTCTAGTCTTTTTTTACAGGCTGGATTTCATGGCAAGATACAAAGACCTCCCAAGATGTATCTTGAAGCTACATGCAGTACACACAATGCATTGTTCCTTTTGTAGCCACCCACCTGCAGCCACAGAATGGTGTGCTCACAGAAGTTAGTGACATCATTTCAGATCAGATGTTCTACTGTTAACGTAGGACTAGATATTTGATTTGCAACTGCTCACTTCTAGCCCTAAAATAAATAAAACCAAATCAAACAAACAAAGAAGCAAAGAGATCACAAAAAATAAGCACAAAAGGATAAAAGACACCTAGAAAAAATTAGTCTAAGACAAGGGAGTATTTACAGTGCAGAAATTTCATTTTAGAAGGAAAAGATTTGCACTAGAAAACATATAAAATGTTCCACATTCTTCTCCATGTAAGATAAAGGATTACATTTCCAGGCTACTTTTTGCATAGACTCATAATAAAAATAATATTTTAATTAAGAAAAATAGATTTCTCCTCTTACATTAGTCCTTTTGACTACTGAAGTATTTGAGTATAGAGCTACCAGTATTTGGTAATTTGAAGACCAAAATTCCTAGGAGTATTCTCCAAACATTTTATAATTTTATAATTTATATGAATTTTAGGCCTTTGTATTTTTTTCCTTTGTATCACTAGTTATTAATTCTCTGAAACAGTCAAAAATATACCTACTTACTGAAGATTCATACAACCAAATTGGACAGATATTTTCTACCTTTCAGACAATAATGGTCTATCTTTCAAAACCAACATTTCAAGAAGAAAAATTTTAAATCAAAGGAAACAAATATAATATTCTTGCAGAAGGGAATAACTTTCTTGATTCTTTGCATTATTGCTATGTATGCAGCAGCTTCCAGCACACCTTATCAGCATGTCAGAGGTCATTGGCACATACAACTCCTATGGTAGCAGGGACAAAGAGCGTTCCTGACTCTTTTCTTGTTTATAAAAATCATACAGTTTTTATGTTGAACATGTTTTGAGATTTAAAATACGAGGTCAATATTTTTAAAGATACTAAAAATAATAAATACATCTTTAAACATGCCATTTAAAAAAAAAAAAAAAAAAAAAAAAAAAAAAAGAAAAAAGAAAAAAAAGAGAAAAAAAGAGAAAAAAAATTCTTTTTTCCATGAGGGGTGAGGAGCTTCTTTTTCGTCTCCTTCAGCGCTGATGACAGTTAAGTAATGTATGCAAGTTATGTGAGGATTAGGAGAAAGGGGGAGGAAGAAAAGTTCATTTAGAACAATTGCAGACTTAAAAAATGACAAAACTTAAATGATAACATAGTATTAGTAATACTGAAAATAATATTGTGTTAGTTTGTTCTTCCTATCTAGGGTGTCATCTAATATATGTTAAATCACTGTCTGTTTACCCAAGGAGAAACATTATCTCATTTGCAATTGTCTCCAAGTGGGGGAAGGCTGAGGGGAAAAACTGTTGCCAAATGCAGCCGTTTGAATTTCCATGTGTTGCAACTTACCACGCTCTCTTGCCTTTAAACTGTTCCTACATACATACCTACATATCACAACAGAGGAAAAATTTGTTAAATAAGAAATTGATTTATAAATTACGGTGGGCTTTTTTCTACATGAATCTGCCTTTGAGAGTTTAGAAGCTGTTGTGTGCCTGAAGTTTGAAAGGAAAAATAGATTGTTTCTGCAGGCTGTCACAGTTTCCTATTTATGGTGGCGTATCACTTTACTACTCCTGCTGACGGCCCACCTGTCTCCGTTGCTCTGAATCGACACTTCAGGACTCAGCACCTACTGTTAGCCACTAAGAAATACTCCCTAAGGCAGGAAAGAGGCAGCAAGCCAAAAGCGACATTCACAGCCAGTTAATGAATGCAGAAATTAAAGCAAACAAATAAACAAAAAAATACCCTGGAAACTCAGAAAAGCAATTACATTCTATGATAAAGAGTACAAGGTAGAATTACAATATAGACTGATAGAACAGAAACAAAACAATTTTATATGGCACTGGATAAGTTTTCTGTCCTGTTATGATTTGAATAGTTTATTGTCTTATTCTCATCTCTCACTAGCCTGATGCCCGTAGCTTTCACGTAAATGATATTGAGTGGAAAACAATCCTTCATCTCTGAGTTTGTTTGTGAACATCAGATGGAACATTAAAAAGACAATTCCCTTTCTATATGGAATTTTTAGCCAGAAGTAGAAGGTGCTTTTGAGGTTCATAAATTCATAAATCTTGTCACTTTCCCCTATATTGTGATAGGGGAAAAAAAAAATCATTATCCACTAGGGGGATTTTAAAGCTCAATCTGGTTTAGCACAGATGTATGACCTGACAAACTGACTTTTGAAGCAGCTTAAAAGATTTCTCTTGATTTCACCAGGAGTTTGGGTCACCTATCTGCACAGTACAGAATTCTAATACTACCTGAATGGTAGAGGAAAAAAATCATGTTTATTAAGGTTCTCAGCTTAGCAAGAGCTCAGCAGGAGATGAGAGTCATTCATTCTCAGGCTCACTGGAATATTTTGTTTTCCTATCAGCTCCTGCTGAACTAGAATACGGTGGGAACTAGGAGCCATCGTCTGTGGTAGAAAGCATATTCCAGCTCTTGTAGGTTTGAAGCTTCTGAGCTCTACAGATATTTCACTTGTGAGAGATGAGGATGGCTTCCATCTCAATGAGTTTTGCATGCAGTGGAACCTGTGAGCTGGAGCTTGCAGATTTGCACCTGACTGGTGGATGCCAACATGTTTCAGGATTTATTGAGTTCAGGCTCTTCACAGTCAGACCATACTGGCTCCTGCAAAAGTTATGACCATTGCTTTTCATCAGTGATAATCTTGTCTAACTTCTGCTGTGAAGAAAAGCTTAACTGCTGCTTGGAACTAGACTGCCTTTAAAGATCCAGAAGAAATTCAGCTGGAGTAATACATCTTACTGATTTGCTGCTGATATGCATATTCAGTAATTTACTGCAGAAGTGTTGGTATGTTAACACTCTAAAGAGTTGAACATCACTGCCTTACTATAAACTGAATGGAAAGAAAGGAAATCAGGACATGAAAATAATTAAGTGAAGAAATAAAAAGTATTTTAATAGAATTGATAATGAATGATGTTCTATTTCTCTGCCTACATCCATATTATACAATAGGGCCTTGGCATTGGGCCAAGTGAGCGTATTGCTACTTCATCCAAACTAGAGTATATTTAGGTATGCATGTCATCAGTACAAAAGCAAGACAAGAATCAGAGTAGCCTTTTGCAGCAGTAGTGATAATAGTTGGACAGATTAATTCCTGAACTGAGATAGCTTTTTTGGCTACTCTTTCTAGCAGAATGTGGAAGGAATTAATACATACAGGGTCACTAATACATACGTAAGAGGCCACTTTACATCTAAATGCATGGTTAATTTCTAGTCTGTTTGTATATGTTTCCTTCAGTGGTGTAAGATTCCCTAGTGGTAGCTGTCCTATGAAGGCAACCTTCCCATATGGAAACCTTCTGAAATTAACTGGAAATTCAGTTTTTGTCCTCTGTATTCAGCTATTATAAATTATTTCTTCTACTGATACTATTACTTAAAATGTTCTATGATCTATTTCAGTGCCTTAAATAGCTGAATTTGAATCTGATTTTTATGGATGTAAGTTTTTAATAACCACAGAAATTAGCTTCTTTCTAACTTCTAAATTTGTAACATGAGTGTGACATGATAACAGCAACATTAGCAAACATTAGGTAATTTCCAAGATGCAATTGGAAGCACTGGACATGGTTGCATACACTTGTTCATAACTTACAGAAGCAGCAAAATCTGCAGAGCACACAGTTGTATAGGTCCCTAGAAACCTTTGAAAAAACATCAGTAGGATCCAAATAGAGTCAGGATGAGAGTACCAGTAGAATTCTAGTTCCTTATTGGTAACTATTATGTAATGCACATTGAGGAGGAAAAAAATGAATTACAATAAGACTATCATTATTCCATTTCAGTAAGCTATAACCACTCAGAAGAGGTCTCAGGCATGATTACACAGATATAGAGCTGTGGCCAAAATGGTGTGCAGCCCTCAACATGTCTCAGTGACACTACAACATACTTCTGGTACGTATCATTGTTATGGGGTGTCTGGGATGGTTCCCAAATGAAAAATCCTCCACAGCAGGTGAGAGTCACAAGATTGACTTTGTCAGTGGTGAGTCAGTTTTGCTGTGGCACAGTGTTAGAGAATTTGCTGCATAAAGGTGATGAATTGAGATTACAGTACTGATTTGCTCACTCCAGTGTGCATTTGCCAGTCCATTTAAACCACGCATTTCAGAGCTACTGTGGTCATAATAAGTATACTGTCATTGCCTTATAAAATAATGTCAGCAAGCATAGACAAAATGGTTCTGAGAGTCAGCTGTTCTTAATGCATACTGATTGCAAATGCCAGTTTGTGAGGGGGAGCAGTGTGTAGGGAGCTAGGCACAAGGAAAAAAGAGAAACAGTGAAGACTCTGAAACAATCAAGCTGACATTTAAATCAGTGATAACAAGATCAATACTGCTGAAGCTTTCCTACAAAACAGAATGAAAATTGTCTTCCTCCCCATATAGCCAAATTACATGACAGCAGCCCACAGGTTTTAAAGAGAAACAATTTCAGGTAGGTCCCAGTGCATGGCTCTTGTCCCACACATTGTTTCTGCATACAAATATTTTACCATGTTACTGTCTGCAATCAACTGCTCAATGGCCCATTCAGAGAAACAAAAATCAGAAAGGAATTCATCCAGTTAAGGCAGCTTATAAGTAGCATGGTTCAAGTATTAAACATCCTTTGTCATGAATTTGCTGGAGATGATGCGGTCTCCAAGTCTGTCTGGCATTCATTACATTTCTCCAGTTGCAGTAAATCTACAAAGTCAGATTCACAGACATCCCTTGGTGTGATCTTTTAATTTACAGGACAATATTTGGCAAAAGTATATGGGTGTCTCAGTGAGACTTTTCAAAAATGGGTTCCATGTCCTACCACATGCAAGTGCGGGATAAATTGTTTTCCATTTTAGAGATGTGGTTTGTGCTGGTAGCTTGCAATTGGAAGCATTGCAGAGGATAAAGTTCTGTGAAGCATGAGTAAGAAAACAGGTTTATAAACGAGAAGCTAAAAACATTGCCTATGTACTGGACAATACTGTGTGATGCTCTGCTCTGGGCTACCTCTTCATGGATTTGGTGTTTCACAATATCATGTCTTGGTAATACATTGCAGATGTGTTGTGGAAAGGCTGTGCAATATCTGATATGCTTTTGCTTATGTCAGGCTTTGCAGGCCTCCAACAAAGCTTTACAAAGCTGTAGGCTTTCTGTTCACATGTGATTTTAAATCTGATTAAAGAACACAACAATAGGCATCAAATAATGAGAGAAAGCTTTAAATTTAATTTAAGTGACCTCTTGCTTAGAACTACACTAGAAAAATCTCTCCCCAGTTGTTGTAATTCTGAGTTAGTAAGTAGTTTGGTATGCCAGCCAGTAAGACTCAGGTTTTCCAGAATCAATATTGCAGTTATTGAGTAATTATAGTACTTGCTTGGGAAGATGGACAGTGTGATATTTGTTCAGGGGCTGATGAGTGATAATGGTGCTCAATGAAAAACGATAATTGAAAACAAAATGATCTTAATGCAGTTGACTGACACAAAAGAAAGATTATAGTCTTTAAATCAAAACACACTTTTTCTTCTTGATTATCAATACATTAGTTTAAAAATAGCAACTAGCAGCAAGACTTTTAGAGGGTAATACACCACTTGCACTTCTTCAGATCATCAATAAAGACTTTTTAGATGGTAATGCTCTTAGAAAAGCATTTTCTCACTCAAGGTGTTCTTACACGCTATGACATATCAGAAATAAGGGGAAGTGTCTGCATTTCCTTTAAAAGCTAAGAAAGTTAAACTTTGCCACTATAACCTTTCACTCTTCTGTAACTTTTACCAGGTGCTCATTTAATATATGTCATTAGTCTGTGGAGCACACAGAGTGTGTATTCCTCATCCTTCTGCTACTGCATACACACTTTGTCTTGACTCCATGGAATTGCTGCAAGTTCATTAGCAAACACTCCCAATCGGGAACTAAAACATGATGCCAGAACATTCAAAGAATATTGCAAAATTACTTAGTATCGCAGACTTTGGTAATACAGTCATATTCTTCTCAAGAGGATGAGAACCTCACCTAAAAATATGAGAGTAGGAAAGACACAATTTGCTAGTCCAGTTCCATAGTACTTTCCCACTCTCTAGTAAAGCCATAAGTCAGCAATCAAGCATTAATTCTGTGTATTTAATTACATGTAGCCGGGCAAAATACTATGGAAGGATGATGGCCTTCTCTGAAACTTTAGCCAAAAATGTACTTGGAGAAAAATTCTTGTTTCTGTGCAGACTACGTAACTGAATAGGAAAAGGACTCTTAAAAACAGTACATTTCTCGAGTCCTGTCCCAGGAGGGAGAGAACAAGAGTGTAGCTGGAATACAGCAGAAGAGAAACTCTGGAGTGGAGAATAGATTGTGGCTGGTGGCCTCTGCTAATTCCCAACTGTCTTGTCAACACACTCAAACATGGGCAAAATAAGCAGCATGGATATGTTACTGCTGCTTCTTTGTTGCCCTAGGCAGGTATCTGTCTTTGACAACACAATTGGCAGGAACACCAGATATACTCTCATTATCTTCACAGACCTATATCCTGGGTCTGGCAAAAATGAACACCACAAGGATGTCTGTGCTTCTGTTGTAACCTCTTGGTTACTGGTGTCCCATGGTCTACTCATAATCTGAGCACAGAGGGGAAATAGCTCCTCAGTCTGACCCTTCCTAACACTTACCTCCTCACCTTGTGCATGGTATGAAGGCAGCTAGGCTACCTAAAAGGGTGATCTAAAATCCAAGTTTACACTAGCAGTGCCCTTTGCTAGAGAAGACTTCATTAAAAGAAAGCAGCCCGCCCATTCTAACAACTTGATTTTTATCAGATATTTGTCAGTCTCTTCTTACAAGAAGCCAGAGGAGAGTCAAAAGAATATACATCCTAATAACTCCTTAGAATATAACACTCATTGCCAATGATAAAATTAAATACTATACATATTGTATGTGTGTATGACATTGTGGAAGAAAAAATGAAGAAAGAGTTCTCAAATTTTTCAGCTGTTATTTCTCTCAGTGTTTTTTCCTCCCTTCAACGGTTTCTTTATGTTTATACAAGATCATTATTTCTCTCAATTTCTCATTATATTTTCTCTCAAATCTGCAGTAACAAACTGAATCATTTTTTTTAAAGTCATCTAGACCAGCAGACCCTAGGGGTCTGCTGTATTATTTTTTTAATATGAAAAACACCTGAAAAATTGCTGTAGTAGTTTACATCAAACAGAAGCATTTTATTGTTATGTTCTCATAGAAGGTACTTTATATTTGTTATTACTATTATTTTTTAATGTGGCTAAAATTAGAAGACAAAGCCCTTATGGATCATGTAGAAGATGATGGTTCCTTCCCTGGGTAGGTCAGTGGATTGGGAACTGGATTTAGGAGACCCCTTTCTACCTGAGGGAAACCAAGTTTGGTCTCTTCTGTACATTTTCTAATACATTGGCATAAGATATTCGCAGCCAATCCATGCAAAAACTTAACCTGGTAAGTAATCAAAAAAGAATTACTAGATAATCTTGAGAGGTCTCTCCCTATCTCAACCTTTTTTTTTTTTTTTTTTTTTTTTCCTCAATTCTGTGATTTTATATTCTTCTGTTCAGGAGAATGGTACTTCTGGACACGGGAGTTCCAATTCCTTTCCTTTTCCTTTTTCTTTCACTTCTTTTATAGACTATTAGCCAATAGGTCACAAACTTGAAAATTTGGCAGTATGAGTTAAAGTCCTTTTAGGAAACAAAAGAAGAGAATCTGCATGAAAGATGGAATAGTTCTTGATTTCAGAGTGAAATTTGTTTTCCTCACTTTTGGGTGGCTATTTTTCAGCAGAAGTTATGCAGGGAGCTTGAATCAAAATACACAATTAATTTTAAGTCACCATAAATTGCTTTGGTCATTTAGTAAACTCTTTGCCAAAATGTTGTTAATGGTCAATTTGGCCAGTTCTAAAATAATTTCTCATACATTTTAGGCTTTCCATTTGCATGGTCTCAGGCACTGGTTTTCAGTTGCAGAACAACTTACTTCTATAGCTTCTATGAATTTATAAGCAAGCTTAGAGCTTATAGATCAGTTGTATTTTGTGTAAATCATTTACCATACATGTATATTTATTTGTATACATGTATATAAGAGGTATGTACCTCTTACAGTATGTTTTCTGCAGAAAACAAGAAGTCAGAAAATAATATCTATGAATAGTATCCCAGAATTTATTATCAGCAATATGACTTTTATGAAGTTAATTATGTTAAAAATTGTGTAAAACAGAGTTAATATTTTTTGTTACACTGATTCAATTTTCTCTAATAAAAAATAGTGTACTTCTGTGGGCTTTTTCTTCTGATCCTTTAGTATTGAAAATCCATAAAGCTGTTTTGACAGATGAACAACACAATTTTGTAACAGAATGGAAAATTTTAGAAACTGAATAGCTGATAAAAGATGAGTGGAACCAGGGAGGATTGATGTTATAGCTGAAGGGAACATTAGAGATTAGGTACTCATTTGGCTTTTCAGAGGTCCTGGTGACTCATTCCACATAAATGAAGTTTGTGATATGTAATGAAATGCTTTCTATCTTCACTGCAAGGAAATTAGCACGTATTTTGTGAGAAGAATATTAATATTATCTTGCATGTGTTTCAGAGCAGGAACACATTAAAAGAGGAGATTTGAAAATAATTTCACTTTTATGTCAGGTGGTAAAAGCTTTAAAACAAGGTCACCTTTGTAAAGTGATGAGATCAAATTAGGTTATAAACAAGCCATGCCTAAAAATATATTCAGTCTGTTTCACTGACCAAATGACTGTTCCCTCAAATTGTGGATTTGCTTTACCAAGAATGATAGTCATATGTTCAGAGTGGAATCTGTAAAGTTAAGCTATTAAAAAGCCATGGTTTGGTGGGGGAGAGGGATAAGCATCTCAGTTGGCAGAGTCATTTTATGCCATTAGGGGAGAAAACCATACAGGCTGTTTTACAGCCTGTTTTTCTCTGCATTGGAAAACAATACTTTTTTTTTTTTTTTTTTTTTTTTTTTTTTTTTTTTTTTTTTTTTTTATTTATTTCCTCAGGAGAGCAGGAGTGAACAGGAATGGAGATGTTTTTGAGAAAAATAGTGATAGAGGAAACTAGGGTAAGTGAGAGATACGATCAGTATTCCATAAGAGCAAGATAGGAAAGACAGAGAAATTAAAAATGCCATCTTTATTCTTTAAAAACAAGACAGATATGAAATAAGACTGTATATTTGCAAACATTGGATTAAATGGGGCAACTGGCCAAAGAGGAGATTGGTTAGTAAATTAACAGTATTTTCTTACAGAGGATTGGATTACTGTATGGGTGGTTTCTGAATTTGGCACAGTAGAATATTAGAGTGAGAAAATAATATAAATATATATATACACGTGTGTGCATAGACATAGATATAAGATAATGGAGGTTATTTAGGAAGAAATATTGAATATAAGGAACTAGTAGTTTGATATGAAGACACGGATAGTGAGGTAGACAGAAAATTGATCTTCAAGGCAACCGGAAAAGGTAGATAAAGAAACACACTTGATAGTTAAGAAACCTGTCCTTGCAATCTTAACTTACTGTCAAGATGACTTGTGGTAGCAGTGGAAGTACTTCTAAGTAGGTAGCATGTTTTTAGACATGATACAAGACTTTTTCATTCTTCCTGGTCTATGAAAGGGCCGAAAAGATCAGAGACTTCTCTTAGTTATCCAACTTAAATTTAAGTAGAGCTCTTCAGCATTGTTCTTTGAAAATACTTTTACAAAAACCCTGCCAGCCTTACACACACTCATGTGCACGCGCACTTCTCATTCAATCCGTGGTTTGTATCTTTACAGCCCCCATATGGCTCTGGGTCAATGCAATGAATCTGATCAAAGATCTAAAAAGCAGTTGGCTGCAATTTTTAAAAATTCTGCTAAATTTCCTTCATCAAAATGTTTTTATATTACCTTTGCAATTTTATTGGTGGTCAGGTAGAAGTTTGTACTGGTTGGGACAAGTTAAGTAAAGTGAACTTTCCTGCTAACTGCAGTAATTATTTTAGAAATTCTATTTATGACACAACATTTTATTATCCACTTTCTCTAAAACATAGTTGCCTTCCTTTGAAACAGTTTATAAACATAACTACTTCAAATTTTTGATAAAGAAAACACTAGGGAATCTAATAATGCTTGTCTACCACACATCAGTGAAATAAATCTTGTTCAGTTAACGTTTCTGAAAGACCTTGAGGGCTTTTGATGAGGTGCTTATTACTTCTTGAGCATGCTCTTATAATTAAATATTGTGCTTTATAACTTCTGCTGGGGTACACTGACAGAACACCAATGAAATTAATACAGCTGCAGATTTATACCAAATAAAGATCATCTGAGAAATATTTAATGCTTGTTACCAATAAATAACCTTAGGGGTCTAGAAAAATAAACAGCATAGTGTTAATAGTTTCAAGGGAGAAAAAAAAATTTAAAAAGGGCTTTATTTTGCATTAGTCTCCCAGATAAAAGCATAACATTTTAACCAAAGGTAAGATCTGTGGATCCAGAGTCTTGAGGAAAAAAAAAAGTATGATCACCAATTGTTTTCTGAGTAACATACATTTAAATTTGTCATTGAGCAAATTTGTTATTGAACAGATGATTGTTTTCAGGTAAACACAGAGTACATCCAAGTATGTGTAAAAAAAGTGGAGAAGGAGAAAGGAGGTTTAATATATATTTCCATAGGCTCACCACATGTAAACAATACCCCTGAACATGACACAAAATCCAAGATTATGTCATTATTTGAAATATGACCCACCTTTCTAACTTAATGCTTGTGGTCACTGATTTCAAAGCAAAACTAAAATAGTCTCACCCTGTCAGAGAGACTGCATTTTGGTAGTAAAGCCAAACTCTAAGATAAATTAAAGACAACAAGAGATGAAGGCAAGATGCATATATTAATATATTTAAAGTTTGCCAAAATAGACCCATGAGATTTGTCTATAGTTTTATGAATGACATTTTAAAATACCATCTTTAAAATTTCATTGAATGCAGTTATTTAAATAAAAAATCCGTGCACGTCTTCTTTCTCACAGTAAGAAAAAGGAAGCAATGAAAAATTTGAAAGAAATAGAGGGCACTTGTATGCAGCAAGGGTCTAGAGAATTTGTATATTTTTCTGTAATAGTGTGAATGCATTTTCACTTAGGTTTGAAAATCATATTCACAGTGAAGAAAGTGCTTTGTGTATTGATATGCTCTCCCGTAATACAATATTGTCTAGTTGTCTGACCACACTGATAGTTCAGACTTCATTTTATATTCTCACTGGAGATTCTGAAATTGGTCTCCAGGCAGCATCAGCTAACTGCAGAGATTTTTGAGTATTGTAGCCATGTACATCTTCCAAATAGGAGTCGCCTATGCTGTGCAAGTGTCAGAGAAGCACCAAAATCTACCCATATTCAGAGCTAGCAAGCAGTGTAGATTACCAAGTGTTTATTTAATGCAGATTATCCTGTAGCCCCAATCTATCTTTCAGAATCTACATCACTTTCTCTCCCAACCCAAGAAATTATTTGATTACAGTGGCAGAGAAAAAGCCACAAGACTTATGAGGAATTTTTGAGCTCTCACAAGTAAAAAAGGCTTTCATGCTTAGACTGAATTCAGTCAAGTCTTCATTTATTAGGACATCCTATTTAATATGTGTTTTGAAGTAGTTGTTCATTAGCACTATTTTAAGTGATATTACTTGGAAGCAGATGTAGAAGGTTTAGATTAGCTTATAGTTCTATTTAGACCTTTGTATCTGAAGCTTTCAAATTCCTGTCATTTTCCCTTCAGGTTTAGGAATCTACAGGGCAGAAAACTTGAACTTCCAGTCATCTGAGCTTGTGTTGATAATTTTTGACACTGCCAGCCTGAAATTTTAATGTAAATCATGTGTGACTCTTCATTGTTCATGAACCTTCTAAGAACCATCTTTGCTTGCTTTGTAAATTCCCAGTGAAGACTCTTGTTTAGCAGGGGAATGAGGGGTTGACCAGAGTTGACATTTGCAGATCTTCAATTGGCGATGGAAGGTCATGTGTAACTCCATCTAATCATCCTTTCCTTGAGAATGTCTGGTCTTTGAAAGTTCACCCATTAAAGATGAAACTGTTCATAAGATACTGTGTATTATCACTTCCATGGACAAATACCAATTATTCTTTTTACTAAAACCAAATAGCATTATTTCACTCTTAAAATAAATAAATTATTAAAAATAACACTGTAAATATGTCATATTCTTCTGTGATGACAATTCATAACTAGGCAATTATTAAGCTATTATTAAAACTATTTTAATATCTCTTTTTTGTTACTAATATTTTTGAAGGTTTTGGTTTGTAGCTTTGTTTTCTCGTAGTTTTATGAGAAAGAGTATTGAACATTAAAAGGAATTACAGAAAAGTTTGCTAAACTGTTCATTTATAATGAAACTATGCGAAATATTTTGGCTTGTAAAATCAGAAGCAAGTAAAATATATCAGCCTCCCAGTGAAGCAAATTATATGGCAATTGATAAAACTCCCTTTGCTCAATAAAGCAGATTATAATATCCATGAGCACAAATCCTTGCTGGTATTTAGTACTGCAGAGAAGATAGGTTTTACAGCTCCTAAGCATCACTGTGGAGGCAGTTCAGTATTTCGTGAAAGATTCTTTTCTCATCTCTAGCATCTGATCTTTGACCGTGTTTGAACTACAGGTGAGATTTAAGGTGTTGTGTTTGACTCTATAGTTTGTACATTGTCAGCTTCTAATACTTTTGCAAAGTACTCTTGAAAATTCAGTATAAAAATAATATTTAAATACCCAAATGAATAATTTTCAACATTCTTTACATCTACTTTCATTGACAGATGTCGGTACTGGTTTTGAGCATTAGCAACGAATATCTGTGCTGGCAATTAAAAATAGTACTGATTAGCAAGATTTTAGTATTTTCACAGGTACTCGAAAGAATACAGGGAAATGTGCTATAGTAAATTGCCAGAAAAAGGGCTCAACTTAAGCACTGCTGGACAGTTCAAAGGAAAGCAGTTCAACACCTCCTGCCTTGGATTCCTGTCAGGTGCCTATTGATGTACTGGGCACCCAACATCTTCCAAATACTTTTGACTCTGCAGAAAGAGATGGGCTTCATCATGTGCAGTGAGTCCCAAATAACTGTGAACAATAGTAGCTTCTGAAGTGTCATATCAGTGGAATCATTTGCACTGGGTTCCAGGTGCTAGTCTGTAACCAGCTGACAAGGGAGCGTTCGAGTAACAAATTATGACCAAAGCCCTGGTCAGCTTTCGTGACTGAAAGAACTGAATGGGTCTGGTGGTCTGAATATTCTTTCTAGAACCAGAGTACTATTCAAGATGTAGCTGACTGCTTTCATATGACCCTGTAATAATACTATACATATTTAATTTTTGACTAAAACCAGAAAAACGAATCAGAGAGTAAGAAATATTTTTACTAAATTCCAGCTTCCATTACTTTTAAGTACACAAAGTGATAGTGTTCTATGAAAGTTGTTTTAGTGTGTTTTACTGAAATGATCAGAAACAAACTAATATTTCTTGCTTCTTTTCACATTTTTTCCTTTCTCTATTGAGAAAATACAAGTCACTTTTTCATACCAAGAAGCTTTCTAGAATTATATTTGTATTATGAAATGACACACCCAAAACAGAATGTACATTTCCGACCAGAGATGAAGAAAATATTCAAGAGACAAAATAGATATCTGTAAAAATGCATTCCTTTTCCATATTCAGAGTTCTTGTATTTAATGAATTTGTCAAAACAAAAAATCTGATATTCTGTCAATTCACGTATATGACTATAGTATACCCATATTTCCCTAAATTTAACTAGATAAATTGACAGTCATTTATCTGACATTATATAATTGTCTCAGTCTTTTCTCTTTTATAAATTCTTTTTTTTTTTTTCTTTTTTGGGCATATTTTTATTTTAATATGAAAACTAATTCCAGTGCAAGTTTGTGCTTTGAAACTAGTTTTAGAATATTTTGCATGGAACTAAAAAGTTCATAGGTGACCTTCAGACTGGGAACAGATTACTCCTGAATTTTTCTTTATGACATTTCTTCTTCTTTTTTTTCCTAAAATTAAGGGGTATTATTAACTAAAATAAATAGAGGATTAAAACCACTGGAGGCCCAAATCTAGCTTACAGTATATTTCTGCAATTAATATCTTTCTATTCAGAACATGAATCCATTTGGTTATGTAATACTAGAGTGAAATTCTTTAGCACAGCATTTTAACACAACATCGTGGTATTGAATTGATGTCCATATTAGATAAGAAAGTAGAAAGATATCTCCTGGGAATAAAGGTGGCTTGCTTTACTTTACAGCTATATATTGGTGCCCCTCAGGGTTTCATGGGTAGATCAGTCAGTGTCTCTATCTATCTGGATAGCAAATCCTACCAGTGTGTATAATGTTGTGCATGTAACAAAAAGTTTCATTTGACTTATCTGCTTTCTAAACACATAAAATGCCAGAGCTGGACAAATTGTGCATGCAAAAAATATTTTCAAGTGCAGACTCTTTTCCAGATATAACATTAAAAAAATAATCAATTACACTCTATCCCCTTGAGATTACTCTACAATTCATCCACCAGCAGCCATGACACTGAATCTTAGTACTAGCAGTCAAGTTGGGATTTTAACTCAGTGAGTTGTTATGGCATATTTCCAGGACATGATCGTGGCACAGCTGTTTTCTTCCATAACAAGGTGAATTATAGCAGACAGTGAAGCCAACAAACCTCTTAGCATTTGAGTAGGGTGCTCTCTGCCAACCAGGGAGCAGGCATTGACAAGATTTGGCTTTGGAAGGGCTGGCATTGGTTCCATTGCTTTCATTTGCCAACAACAGTCATTATATAGAATGGTCGAGTGGTGCCTCCTGTAGGGACATGAGATTACAGTGAGAGATAAGTAACAGCAGGAAGGACATTAGTGTTCTCCTTTGAAAAACCCAATTTTTTAGATGACATTTTCTACATATATGGCTGAAATACAGTTTCTGAATCTAAGTGAACCCTGAAATGCTCATGATTAAATATCTGATTATCAGGAAAGAATAAGGCAGTCTGTGCTGAAATACATTTAAGATGGAGGAGCCACTTTCTGACATGCTTCTCATGGAGTTATTATAAAAATGTCCTAAAGTATTTCATAGATTTTTGAGAATGTAGGCAGTATTATCATTGACTGTGAGATCATACAAACTTTTTAGACCAGAATCAAAATTGTCTCTATATCTAGTGTGAAAAGTACAAACTTAATCTAATCTATATCCTACAGTGATAGAACCTAGTATGAATAATATTACTTGTATTCTTTTCCATAAATATGAAATGAATGATCTATCTAGATTACAACACCAGGTCAAGCCATAAATCCCTAAAACTGATCATCTCTATCATTGTTTTATGCGCTCAATAATTGTCCCCTGATCAGAAAGACTGAGGTCTTTTGATTGTTTCTTATTTAGACTGATTCCCTTTAGGAGGCTGTAAAACCATTGTTTTCTATCTAGGAACAGTTGGAAATCTCTGTACGTAATGACAGGTTGTTATCTGGCACCTTTTCTGTTCTAACATCTTGTGTAACAATACTTTTCCCAGCATGAATTCCAAACCAACTGCTAGCAATACCTTTAATGTATCTTTTTCAGGCAGATAGTTCCCCTTGTACAAACATATATGCATAGTAAGTGTTAAAATACAGTATGGTTGTGAACAAAATATGAACTCAACCAGATTTCTTAACCATATGAACAGACACACAGAAATACACAGGAATAGCAAAAAGAAATGTTCTCTACAAGAAGATCAAACAAGTTATATTAATCTGATTGGTATGTGAAAGAAGAGTTAGCCTTGCAAATTAAGAAAACACTTAGTTCATTTAAATTTCTCATGTTAAGATAATATGACATTGAAGACTGTGGAGTCAGAATAATAAATACAACCCTTTGATTGGATTGATTCAAAATTTGACATAGATCTTCACTTGCATAGCAAGAAATTAAGTTAAAGTGAAGCAAATCAAAGAAAATCCATAAATTATAATATTGAAGATCTCACAATAGCAAGAAAGTTGCTGTCAAAATGAGATTCTAATTGAACTTTTTTGTTTTCTTTCTAAAATGGGTACCAGTTTCTTACAGATTGCTTTCCAGGACAGCATAACTGTAAGGTCTAATAAAATGTATGTGTAGGAATAATAGTATTTGAATCAATACAACATTCAGGATCAGCTTAAAATACCATTAAAAGCAAATTAATGATGTGAAAGAATTATATGCAGAGTCACTGCTGCATCAATGAATACTGTAGTTAAAACATGTATGTAGTGCAAATTCACGTTCACCACTGTTGTCAAGGGAACTATCTCAGATTTGCATAATCCAAGAATCTTTTTGTTGTTGTTGTTGTGGAAATAGAATTACAATATTGAAAATCTATAATGCCATACTGTTATTTCCAGTACCAACCAACAATCTTCTTTTTCCTAAGAGTCAATAACAAAAAACCCACAGAACTTAAAGAATACTGTATTAATAATCGATTAATGACTAAACTAGGCAGATTGATAATTTTCTGCTGTTGGAATGACTTCCAGTTTACATCACGCTTGGATATAGAAGGATGTCAATGGTCACTCTAAAGCAAGACCTCACAATATTATTTACAAGTAAATCAACCATACATATGGAAACATGTAATCATATTAAATCATATTAAATTTATGGCAAATATATTTATTGTGTATGTTTCATATTAATTAGCGTTAGAAAGGTAGAGAAGTTGCTCTGTGTCTGGTCTGATACATGGTCAGCTCAAACTTTTCTTGCACTGCAGGTGGTATGAAGCCACTGATGCAATGAAGCTGAAATAATATTATCTGCTTCTTGAGAAGATTCTCAGGGAAAAGCAGCCATTTCCTGCAACAATTTCCTGGTATCAATTAGGCTGCTAAGGAGGTATTGAAACTGTTTACTAACTTTCGCTAAGAAGAAAGGAAGAGCGAAACACACCTTCAGTATGTCACTAAAGTGGACTATAACTGTCTGAGAGCTCTACACAATGATAGGTCATAGAAAGAGGAAGGTTAGAGCTAGACTATGACTTGATCTAGCTAATCTAGTTTAAAACTAAAACTCTAACACACTGATGGCACATGATTTCCTTTTTGTAAATTTGCATAGTTCCAGCTCACATTTTTAATGTGATTAAGAACAGGCCTTTTCTTTATGGATGGTGTGCATTTAGGTGCAGCTTCCCTCACACCTAATTACCTATCTGCCTTGGCTAAAGTGCAGGAGTCTTGACTATTATTTTACCTATCCTGGACACAATACTCTAAAAATAACTAACACAGAATCCAAATTTTAGTGAAAATATATTTGACTTCCAGGTTTAGGAAACTAATTTGAAAATAAAGGAAATAAGAATATGAAAAGATGGGTCTAATTATCCACAAGCAGAACTTGGATAAAGGAGAAAAAAATAAAAGAAAGCTGCATATCAACCCCAAAAAAATCACAGAACAAAAGATCACAGATGCAGTGAGAGAATGAGAAATACTTCAGGTTCACTATAGAGCAAATAAGCTGAATTCAAAGACAGCACTTTGCATTTATTTAAAAAGTGTTGAGCTTGAAAAATATTTCATCTTGAGATTTCAAAACAGTTTTTAAAGACTAATTAAAAAACTAAGCATCACCCTAAATTGTGCCTATGAGGACTGTAAAAATTATTAATTTATTCTCATTAAAAATTATGCTACAATAGGGATACCTATGAATAGCATGATTTTCTTGACTTCTGGGTTTCTCTGTAAACCGTGAGGACATTCTCAGACCATCAGTCAATGTGCCAGTTGGAGGTGGCATCTGAAGGGATTGTAACAGATGGTGAGTGTGATCATTTTCATTCAGTTCTGAGTGCACTGATTTAACAATTATGTATTGAACAATACATTCCAAAGGTATTTTGTAGAAGTTATCTCTGTCTTGGTCACATGTAAAATCTAGGAACTGAGACAGAATAAACATATCTGAAATGGTTAAAAAATTCCTGAGTACAGCTAGACTTTAAGAAAAGGATGGATAATGGTTAATAAGACCTTCACCTTTTAAGATTTGCCCTCCAACACACAGGATATTATTAGGAAAAATGCTTTTCAAGAGATTCATTGCCAGTTACATAGTCTTGTTGATCTTCAGAAATGAAATTTCCTTCTAAGAGAAATTTATTTTTCTAAGTTTGAGATTCCTCAGTCAAATGATAAGTGCATCAGAATGAGGGTAAAACATCAGCTACTGTCAATAGTGGTCACTGCCAGAATAGCTACATTTGACATTGGAAATAATGTGTGTACATGCACACATTAGCAGAACAGAATTAATGATTTTTACATTTATAAGATCTGTAAACCAGTATATATCTGCTAAGCAAACCATGAGGTAGTGTCAAGGTAGGGATGTTTGGGACAGTAGGGACTGTCATATTTAAGAGATGGAAAGGATTTCATTTCTGTCCTTCCATAATATGCTCATTTCAGCTGTTGTTATTTGAAGGGTATAGATGTGTTGGTGAATAGGGAATATATGACTTCTGTCTGATTTTCACTCTGGGTAGCATAATCTTCTCTGTATTGGGTTCCAAACATGAAAGAGTAGTTTTTTCCTACTTCATTTGTTTGCTGATACACTGCCATGATTTCAGGCATAAAGTTCTACAGAACTTTCATATGGAGTTAGAAATCAGATTAGAATATAGAGTCAGAATGCTTTGATTAATGTTCTATATAGTCAGGATTCTGACTCTATTCCATTTTTCTTTTACAGCATATGTGAGATCTTAAAAAAGCCTTTCTCAGTGTTTTTTCAAGTTTAGTCAATATAATGTCCTCACGTGTTTTTCTCATGTTGCTCTTTGAGGCATCATTTTTTCTGTTTCCAAACATCTAGCTACTAACAGCATAATTGAGATAAAAACTTCACACCTAATTAGATACAGGAAATGGATTCAGATAAAGGTCCTTTTCATATATGTTGCTCAACTATGGAGAAAATTATGCTGAAATATTTAGGAAACATTAGGAAGTGTAAGCTATTTGGGGTTTTATAGTTGCAGGAACTTAGGTAAATAAACAGGCAAAAAGAATTAACCAGGTGCCAAAAAATTCTAGGAGGTTACAATCTGGGTGAATGCAAGCTAACATAATTCTGGTAAGTAGTCATCATAATAACATTCAAAAATAAACGCAAGCACTGATAAATTTGTATTAGAAATATTTATGAGGCCACTTTTTCAGTTGTCTTACTAAGCACAGTGATAACAGGCACCAGCTGCTGCAAACTTATATGTTATTCTCACATAGAAATGTTGACAAGTTACAAAAAAGACAGCATAGAATCTGGTCAGATTACAAATCGGGTTTATGTAGAGCATTTCATTCTGTACATAAGATATAATAATAATTTTTATTAGTTTCTATTTCAAATATCTCTGTCATTTTTATTAAGGCCACTACATGTAGTGCACAAGTCATTCACATCTTTTCTCATTGGATAAAATTATCTTTTTTCTTTTTTTTCCATGGAAATACTCTGTATACATTCTGTATCACATTATAATCAGAGTTAGATGCTAACCAGGAAAGAGTTTATGTGTTGTATTAAATATTTTTTATATTTAAATATAGTATTTTTTGTCAAGTGCAAATAGATGTCATCTTGCATCCAATTCATGAACAATTTCTTGTGAGAAAATGTATAATTACTTGCCTATATTTATAAATGAGGATTCTCAGGACAACAAAACTTGCTTTCAACTTTGGTTTGGGTATTAGGACAACCTGCATATAATTTTATTTTTTTGTAAGCAGGCTATTCTCATATTATTCAGTAATACTGTTTAATTTAGTATGTTTGCATTTGAAGTACTAAAGTTTTTTTGCTATGGTAAGGTGTTTATTAAGAAGCAAGATGATTGTTTTTACTTAATTTGAATTCCAAAACAGTTGTTGAAAACAGTTGTTACTTTAAATAAATCATATTATCAAGACTTTATCACATGTACATTCTGCAGAAAATATATAATGAGAATTTACTTGTAAAGCAATAAATAACATATTACTCTACATGCAGAAAATAAATTAAATCCAGACATATTTAAAATTGCTTTTTGCAAGAAGCTGATTTTCTATGAATAAGAAAAAATCTTGCAAATTCAATTATTGGAACTGTTTTTATTATGAGATGTTGAAATATTGCAGCTTGAAAATGTGTGCTTGCAATATTTAACATTTACTTTGTCATTCTTAATCTGCTCAATTCACTGTTTCTATACTGCATGAAATTATTGAAGTGATTATTTTCCCTAGAGAGGGATGCCCGGTTAATAACATAATATTGAGATTATTCACATTCCTGAGATATAATACAATGCATAAATAAAGAAATTCAACTTCATTCATATGGTGCTACTATCCAGATATTCACATTCCATGTGACAAGAGATACTAACTGTAATACCAAGTCCAGTGATTCTTGACTACATCTCATTTCTCAGAATTCACTGAACTCAATAGTCCAAACCAGTACGTTCTGATAGCAAAATGTTTATTTTTGATGTATTGCACTGATTTTAGTGATCTGCATTTTATGTGTCAGAATATACTATAGGATGTACAGATTTGGGGATACATATTAACCCCCAATATTTTCTTCTTTCCCTAATTGGACTTCTTGGCAAAATTTTGTTTTAAATATTTTTTTCCTTTAATGTGTGCATTTATATTTAATGTGAAAACTAACTGTACAGATGGTATTTTCATAAAAGCCCATTGAGAAAGGCTGAGAAAATAATTCCAAATAAGTTCCTATGAGAAACAGTAAAACGTAGAGTCACATCTGGAACTATGAATTTATTTTACTACATGCCTTACAAGCAAATGAGCAGTACAGTACTTCACAGGGATAATTAAAACATAACATCTCACTGCAGGCTAAATCTGCAAAAGGAATTTAGGCTAAAAAGCTCAGTCCTTGAGCAGACATTCACTATCCATAGTCAGAAAACCTTCATGAGAAGCCTGACTCTGCCAGTAGATGCATGCAAAAACTCTAAATCTTTTCCAAGTACAAGTCTATGTAGGAATTTTATTCTAGCTTTTTTTTTTTCAAAATTACTTACTTCTATGTCCACATTCACACTACACCTGTGAAAACCAGCTCTTTACAAAAAGTTTTCTGAGGATTGTGCTGATCTTCTTCTATGAAGTCAACAAATTAGATGATGTCTTAGGAACTGGGAGACATCATGAGAATAAAATATGGGGAAAGATCTTTTCTAGTTTGGTGCCTGTTTTCTGTACACTTTGGTGGCTGCATGTGCTAACAACCAGCAGGAAAATGTGACCCACTGATATGATGCAATTATAAGAGATGCCTCTGTCCAAATTAAGGCACAAACAAGACCAAAACTGAAGTCGATAGTACAGATTTTATTTAACAGTGAATGTGAGGTAGAGAGAGAGAAACCAGAGCAGGAGGGAGAGAAAGAGAATGAAAGAGAGAAGGAGAGATTAAGTAGAAGATATCACGAGCATGTGAATTCCTGTGGCATCCCACTGGTCCTTCTTCACCTTGGACTTCACTGGTGGAGGTCCTGGAGTCATTCTTCTGCATTCTTCTTCCCTTTATACAGTCTCCAAGTCCTGGCTATCCATAGGGTCTAGATGCCATTTCCACAACTTGGGCCAGTCTGTGTGTCCTTTCCCAGTTTGCTACCATGTAAATTTTTGTCCAGATGGATCACCCAGACTCCAGGCCTGGAATTACCATCTTACTGCTGCTGCTGTCTGCACTTACCCCAGTTCTGTTGTGGTGGCTTATCTTATGGCAACTTCCCTCTCTGACAGAGCTCTGAGACATTCAACTACATTCTCTAAGTCCTCACACCCACCTAACTGAGAATGACCAAAAACTTTAACTGGAAGAATTCTATAAACATCTGCCACTAGTTTATGTCAAATTTCACTCAATGTTTTATTCCCTCATAGATTTTCACTTCAATAAGATCTCACTAATCTGCTTTTGAATTTAAACCAGCACCATTTTTACAAGCTATGTCGAAGCTGGGATTGGAATACAGCCATTAGTTCAACTCATCCCAATGGAGGATATCTGCAACTCCCAGTTACAAAATGACCAAAAAACCTTCCTGCAGTCTCAGGAAAACATGCTGCTCAGATGAAATAAACATAGGCTTTTTTCTTTGATGCTGTGACTTTTGTCTCATTCTAGTTCTCCACAGATTGCATAGTGGTAAGAACTACCTTTAAAAAATAAATTTTCAGGAAGTAATTTTAAGTCTTAAAATATTCACATTCCTGTCAGTATTGCTTTTATATTGTTCACCGATAGTACCAATCCCTATTTACAAAGTATAAATATTTAATATTTTAATACTAGAATAAGCTGGATATTGAATTAACAGAATTTGATAGATTTCTTAATTAGTTCGTAATAGAAATATTCAGAAAAAAATCATATGTAGTCTTTTCTTGCAAAAAAAACCCAACAAGCAACTTTTAAAACACAATTTTTTTTTAGATATGCTATTGCAGAACATAAAATGCTTAGCAATAAATAAAGAAAAATGGAGTATGTTCTGCCTTACATGATATCATTAGGGAAAAAAAATACACTTTTTTAATACCTATATTTTGGATTCATATTAAGGAAATCATGTTTTAAATCATACATAAGCCTCATTCAGGAACCTTGACTAGATTAAGGACCATGTGAAATACACACAAAGTTTGAATAATGTATTAGTTTTTGCTTGATTAACTTTTTTCTTTTCCTGTAGCTGATAATGTTATGTCTATTGATCAATTCTACATTCTTCACATCCATTGATGGTATACCTGAAAAAGATGTTGCACAATAGCTGTGTGGATATCATCTATTTCCATGTGAATTGTGAGAATGTTATGACTGTGAAGATAGAGAAACAGACATATGATCTGAAATTATAGCGCAGTCAATTTCAAAGTTTATATGGAAGTTTTGAAACAAAGTTAAAAATACAACTCTGCAATGACTATGAAGACTTTAATAAAAATGGATTGTTTCTGGCACTAGAAATAATCATGAAAGTATAGGTACTAAAATGAAAAGCACAAAAGTGTGCAGCACTGCAATATTTATATAGTTCTATACTGCAGTGCATCAACTCTATGAACCTGAAGTACATCAGCCTTACTGCTGAAAACAAACCTAGTTACTGCAGAATATACCTATTTCTATTGTACTAATCCTGTCAATATTAAATTAATTAATACTGGCTTATGAAAAAAATTCTTGTAAGTTTGTCTTTAGACTTTAATATCTGCTGAGATAATATTCAAGTGCAGTGGCAAGTGCTTGCAGTTTCATCACCACTAAAGACCCTTCTCTAGTCTTCATCCATTAAATTTAATTAAGCCTTATCAGAAATTACTTAATCTATTGATCCTATTTTCAAATGGAAAGGAAATGAAATTTGTCACCTAGCAAGTAGAGAAATATTTGTGTCAAGGTTTTCAATGATATTTAGACACTGAATCATATTTGAATAAGGGACTGAGGTAACTAAATGTAAAATCCTGGCTGTCAAGCTCTTAAGAGTGTCTGCAACTACTTCTTTGTAAGTAAAACATTTATATGCCTAATTTTCCTCTGTTCTGCAGTCACCTTGGAAGGACTAAGTAATTACCAAAATACAGTAAGAATCTACTTACAGTCTCTTAAAGGCCTGACTCTGTAGCTGAGCTTGAAATCAATGTGTGTTGAGAGGAGAACTCCACGGAAAACACAGCTAAAAAATATATTTTCTCAAATGGATGATGGCCATTTTCCTCTAAAATAACTGATAGCTAGCAGGTACTCTTGTATCTGACATAATTTCAATCACCTCCACATCAGTAAGTATCCAAAGAAACCTTTGTGAGAGACTGAACTACAAAGGGGTCGCTGCACAAAATTATTCTCTGCTTCACTGACACTAAGCCAGTTTTAAGAAAGGACTCAAGACTCACAGGGAAGGAACATGATTCTCAAGCCTATGATTACAACTACCAGCTGCATAAAGAAAAAGGCCTTTGTCATTTACAGAGTTGAAAATAAAATTAATAACAAAGTTGTAGAAATTGAATATGCAGACTTTTGAAATGTGTCTTCTCCAATATAAGCGCTTCCATAAAGAGATGAAAATCTGCTTCTCTCTGGTCTTCAGATATATTTTTGTCTTCCAATGGAAAAGTACAATAAAGATGTAAAGGAAAAATATCTTTCTACTTAGACCACAGAAGACTCCTGATTTATTCCCATACTCCTAGCTACTAAAAATTTATTGAGGTAGTCATCATCACAGACTACAAATGTTCTCCACAAAATAAATACAACGACAGCAAGCAGAAATTTAGCCCTTTTGAACTCCTGAAGACCTTTGGTTTTACTTTCCTTTATTTATATAAATGCAAAGAAAAATACAAAGAAAATACTACTGGGAATAATAAGGAAGATTTTCCAATGCATGGCAGATGTGTAAAAAACTTCTCCTGTCAGCTGTCAGCACAGTCCCTGCATTCCCTGTCGTACTGAAAATTCACACTTGTAGCCAATGGATGGAGAGGGGGTAACTTTCATTTGTATACTTATGGCGAGCGAGGTCTGGTGTTTTTTAAGAAATATTGTCAGCACTTCCTGCAGAGATGAGAGCTTAAGTTCACAAACATGATTTTCTAATGTGCCTCATACCTAGGCAAGTGTGTTCACTTGAGCATACCACTCGGCCAATACTTTCCCCACAGAAATGCTCCACACCTAGTGAATTCAAATGAGTTTAATACACAGACTTATGATTAATGGAAAATGGCAGAGAGTAAGAGACTGAAACAGTCCGTGCTTTGTTTGATTAATTAATAAGAGACTCTCTTTTCCCAGCTTCAACTCATTATGCTAATGAAATGTCATCAATTAAGTCTTTCCCCTGATTATTGAATCTGTCAGGTAGTGCTCAGCTAAAAAGCTGCATTCCTTTGCTGTCTTTGTAGAGATGCCATCACAGGTTTTTTATGAAATGCTTCTTCCATTAGACATTGTTTGTTCTACTTTCTCATTATTTTATCATCCCCTTGACCTTGAGACAGGTGAATACAGAATGACCAAAATGAGACAGAGACAAGACTATCTGTGGCACTGTGGGTCAAGATAACATTATAGCAGAAAGATAAATACCATTCTTCATTCACGATTCCTTCATAATTATTAATGGCCTGGTCACAGATAAATTCAAGGAGAATGTGTGACATTCAGAAACCAATGCTTATGCTTAGTACAAGCTGGAAGGGAAATATTTTATCCATTCAAAAATACATATTTTGCTATGAAACTGATTTCATAGACATGTGGAAGTGGGATTGTATAACAAAAGTATTCTAAGTAATTCATGGAGACAGAATAAAGAAATCCACATTAAAAGAAGTATGGTTATATATCAAATATTTTTAAGTATGAACTATCTGTGCATATATTTAGAACACTCAGTTGCTTGTAATATGGAGTTCAGTGTATTGTTCTATAGATGCCAGTGGCTATAGTAAATTCTGATACATCAGTTACCATGGAGAGAACATAATAAATTACACAGCTGCTTGGGAATAAGCCTTTGGAGAGGCAGAAGGTGGGATCTCTGAAGGTTTTATCTTCCACTTTTATTTCAGCAGCTGGAAGACAATGAATTCTTTCTGGTGGTTTCCTCTCTGGATTACTTTCAGGTTATCACAGGTCTAGTCACATACCTGTGCCTCTTACATGGGTTGTGAACTAGAGGAGAAGCTATTGTGCTTCAATGGAAATACATGCAAGAATGCCACAATGCAAGTAAACATGAAAAGCAAGCAAAATGTGTGACTAAAGTTTCTGAACTAAAAAAAAAAAAAAATCTCATTAAAACTTCCTCAAGGGAAACAAAACTCTAAAATCACATGAGGTACTGTGTTAATCTGATTTAAAAGATATCTTTCAAAGATAAAGAACAGATTGGAGAAAAATCTTCGCAGGAGTTGATACGGACAATGACTACATCAAGTCATCCAGTGACCTGTAATGTTTCTGCACAGTTATAGATATATATATTAAATGTACAGGCTGGATCTGGGAAAGAGATTGAATACTGTAGCAATAAAATTTGTAAATTATATGAAATTGCTAAAAAAAAAAAAAAATCAAATACAGAACTAATTGCAAAGAGGTAAGATACAAGATCCCATGGTAGCTTATGTTTAGCTAGAAGACAAAATGACTGATGAAATTACACTACAGATTCTAAGTTGTTTATTACCACAGAAGATGTTGGAATCAGTGAGGATAGCTTTCAGAAAAATTCAGGATTCAACATCTTTTAAAATAGTCAAAATTTAGTAGCTGTTAAATAGTAAATAGGATATCAGTAATTGCTAGGAAAGCTTTATAGCATTATTTTTATTTGATAGTACTTGCATTATAAAGATAGTTTGAAAATATACTTTTTGTCCTCATGCACCAGAGTTATTTAATAATGATAAATTATTGTGCAGAGAAAGGCAGAAAAAATATTTTTAAAAATGAAATGGCTTCTTAAAACCAGAAGTTGCATAAATGTGAATTTCATGTCTTGGAAAAAAAGAGAAGACCTGGGAGACATTACTTAATTTTGTGAAGCCTGGAAAAGATGAATCAGTAAAATTTTTTTCATTATTTACATATGATGTTATTACATTGAAGGAACTAAGAGAAAGTGAAGAAATAAGAAAATATAAAACAAGAAAGTCTGGTAATTTTGGGACTTCCCACCCAGTGTGTTATCAGCTTGTGGAACTTACCATCAGTAAATTTTGCCAGGGTCAAGAATATAAACAACGTTCAATTAGGTAGGACATGCCCAACAGTAACTGGTGCATGAGAGGACCACAGAATACTGCACTGTGAGAGAAGACATTCCTAGGAAAGAATTACTCCTTGCCATCTTTCCCTAAACAGCCTTTTCTGTCTACTATCAGAAATATCATGCCAAGTTAAAAAAATAGAGCTTTTGGCTTACAAAAAACCTCCAAAACCTCCAACAAATCCAAAACACAGGAGCAACTGAGTTGTTAACAATACACAGCATTCACCACTGTATTTTCTCTCAATCCAATCACTTTACTTGCTAGCACCTGTCATCTACAGCAGATTCAGGGGACTATCAGGGTTTAGAGGATTCTACTTATTGCTATAATGACTCAAGAGTTTGCTGAAATGCTAAAGGTATTGTCAAGATGACTATGAAGTTATTCTTAAAAAATATACAGTGTATAAATGGCCCATAGATAAGGAAGAAAGGTATAATATATTCTCTGCTTATTTTTGCAGTGGCTAAGATCTAATTTTTTTTAAATTCTGTTTATGCATTAGTCATGGATTTCTCACTTGAATCACACACATTTTTCTATAGTATCAGCTGGCCTGTGGCAAAGACAATAATTCCAAACAATTGGACTGTATATGACTGCAAATCTCTCCTCAGACAGGCTTCCTTGTTGGAATTTGGAACTGAAATTGGTGTGGAATTATTTCATCTAATGTTCTTTGGAAAGGACAGCAGATATTCTAGATACATTTCACTTACTGAGATTAAGCACCTTGGATGAGACCACAGCATGTCTGCAACAGGGCTTTAGACAAAAGCTGCTTGATTGTAAACTTCTTTACAGATTTATTTTATAACATTTGTGGAGATATGAAAGTCACATGCTTAACTTTTCTTATTTATTGAGTAAACCAAAGAGTTTAATTGAAGAAAATGCAATAACATTTTGAGTCTCTCACAACTCAACCAGAGAGTTCTACTTTGATAGGAACTGTATTATTTACTATGGCCATTACTTTTCTAGGGTTGTGAACACATGAAACTCCCCACCCTCCCAGTGCAACCTCTTATTACAGAGATTATAGAGTACTTAGAAAAACTTCTATGCATTATGGAAACTATACAGATAGAGGATGACACAACTTTGTAAAGTATAATATAAGAACTATAAATAAAAGGAGAATAAAAAATCAGAAAAAAGATTCAGTTACAGTAGCTACATACACGAGGTGTCACAGAGAACTAGTTGTATTCATTTGCATATTTGTTTGATATTGTTATATCGTATCTTTATTTCATTATGGCCATCATCTCTTCTCCTATACTCTGTCATGAAAAATAAACAATCCACTTAACGTTATCTGCAAGCCATTCCTGATAATTATTTGAAGGAGTGTTGCTATTATAGGAAGGACTCTCCTTCAGGGAGGAGAATAATAGTTTACCAGTATAGATAATTGCACACTAACATAATAGGTGGGGATGTGCTTTGGTGCAGTTTGGTTTTGTAGTTAAGCTGCCTATCTATGGAAAATATCACAATATTTTCACTTCCCTCTTATGAGAAATGCAGTTTGCTTTAGCTGAGGTAATTGAAAACAAAAAAAAAAAAAACAAAATAACTGGATCAAGTCCTTCATGGGTTTGCAGAGTAAATATGAAAAGATGATACAAAACCTGCAAGAAATATTTCATGAAGACTAAACTGAGCGAAGCAAAGACAAAAAGCAGAACTTACTAGACTTTGCTACTGTGCCAGAAGTTACAAAATTATTATAGATAAATTATATTATAATAGTATAATAATATATTATTATTATTATTATTATTGATAAAATAATAGATTTTCAAGACTATCAAAATTTTTCAGTAATATTTTTAATTCTGGAATTATTTTTTATAGAATTTGGATTTATAGTAGTTTTCTAAGGTTTCTTTGATTCATTTATTTTTTTGTAGAAGAAGCAAAACGATTCTAAAAGCCAAAATATTTGACATAGTATAAGTTATATATTTTAAAGAGGAAAAACTCAGGTTGCATTACTCATCCAAATCTCGATCTCATGTCACAGTCTGGTGCTAGACTAAGAGGGAAAGAAGAGATGTGATTACATTGAGGCGTCCACCACATAGATTTGCTGACCAATAGAAACTGTAGACTACTGCCTTCTGTGGAAAATTAATTTTAGATATATAGGTGCAACTTATCTGATTTACATAGTGCATATATACTCAAGCCTGCAGTAAGTCACTCTGTCTTTATCATGAATAACTCTCATTTCTGTTCGTGTAAGTGATTGAAATAGCATTTAAATTTATAACCTTCAAACTCCACTTGATTTAAAATGCAAGGAAGGCTAGAAAAGTCATTATATCTTTCAAATGATTTTTTTTCCTTTACTGATTTCTGAGGCATCAGAATGAAACAATCAGTCTATTGAAAATCTGTAATAGCAGAAACTGAATTTTTCAACCAGTCGTTGACCTCAAAGTCTAGATTTAGGCAAATTATTCTTGTTTCAAAGGGAAAATATATCTAAGGAAAGATGTAAGTCTGTCTCATCTGTTTTCTCAAAATATATATTTAAGAAAAGAACTGCGTTGCCTTGGACACAAATAGGCACAATGGGCACAAATGTCAGTATGATTGTTCGCACCACAATATCACAACTAAATGGGGAATAAAGCTTTTAGATGGAAGAAGCTGAAGCTTCTCTTAGCACTTGCACTTTATGGTGCAGTGATCTTGTGGGGTTTAATGAAAAATCAGTGTAAGTGAAACCAAGTGTCATTTTCCCAACAGTTAGTCAGCTCACAGTCCATGCCATTGCCCATCTTTGAGGTGAATGAGGGTGTCATAAAAGGTGTTTATCTGTGGTCATGACTTAATAGTGTGCACAGTACATATTGAAACTATTGGCTAACACCTCTGATATTAAAAATACTATCCAGTTTCAGAGACATGAACGCATAGTGAAAGAAAATGGTCAGTAAAATCCTGACCATTGGAGCAGCCATTTGCATGAATAAGCAGTGTAAATCACACAATCACAAAGTCACAAATTATGCTGAGTTGGAAGGGACTCATAAGGATCATCAAGTCCAAATTCTGGCCCACAGGACCATCCCCCAGAGTCACACCCTGTGCCCAAGAGCCATCAAATGCAATGACAGCAGCCAGGAGAATAAACAGGAAATCTAAAGGTCCCAGGTTGTTATGGTTAATATGCATGTGTATATATCAAAACAAAGAAAATTATTAGAAGCTGAAAGAATTAGCAGTTATCAAAGGAAATTCTTTTTTCTTTTTCATATTTGTTAGATTAAAAAGTGACCTGAGGCAAGCTAAAGAATTTCCATTATTGTAAAAACCAAGATCAGAATTATTTTGTGTAGCATAGTTTTTTTAACATAAAATTTTTTCTAAAATAGATATTTAACAATAACTTTTAGGAAAGATTAAAAAAATATATTAATTAGGTTAAGTACAACATAAGCATAAATTTCTTGATGCAACCAATGCATAAGTAATAAAAAGACTGAAATAGTTATAAATAATCAACTGGCTGGTGAAATCTAATGGATAACCAAGAAATAGTATAAAAGGTAGAATTACAAATATGAAATTCTGTAAGGCTATTTTCGCATTGTAGTCATTGTAAGAAAAATATTAATTTTGAAAAAATATTTCCAAGCAGAATATTATGCATTAAAAAGGAACATCAGTTCATCAACCGAATGGCACAGACTGTTGTATTTTATCCATATTCTTTTTTTCAAATCTTTTACAGATTTCAGAGAATGCTCCATTATGGGTAAAGAGGAATATAAAATTCTACTTTTATAGTTCAGTCTAAACACCAAAATTAAGTACAGGAACTGACCCTCTCTATCAAACTTAATTTTCCTGATAACATCTTAATTTAGACATTGAAGTGTCCAAACTCGCTCTTTTAATCAGGATTCTAGCAAGATACCTCAATAAAAATATCAAATTCTCACAATTCTTAACTACTCAGACAAGGATAGAAGACAAATGCTTTTTTTGAAGTGTTATGCATTAAAACTGTTCTTAATTTTCAGCAAAGTCTGGTTATAAATTTATTTAGATTCACTAGATTAGTTAAAAGTGCCATATCTTATTATCTTAATTGTCTTTCATCTTTAACACATAATTAATTGTATGTTCTGAAGATGCCTCCTCCTAGCAAAAAGTTTTCTTGCTGCTCTGCAGCGTCTGAAATACTTCTTTTAGATGATTCTTACCTTAGGTTTTTCCATTTTCAAAAAATTATTTTCACTTCAACTGTTACTACAGTTGCATTAATAGTCTTTGAAGTCAATGATGGGCTAGATTTTTTAATTTTTTTTTGTTTTATTAGTAGTTTTTTGGGGAAGAGAGTAGTGGGTTTTATTGGGGTTTTGATTTTTTTTAATAAAAACTTTAATAAATTCATCAGCTTATGCATTCAGCAGTTAACTGTCAAGATGTTTACCTCTCTGAAATGGTGTCAGCAATTCAGTGTGTAATAAACACTGCTTACCTGTACTATCATATCTATATACATACATACATACATATATATATATATATACACACAGATACACTTACACAAACACAACAACCACCCACCCCCACTTATATAAATTCAAATATATGCTCAGCTGTGGGAACTAAGGTTTTGTTCTGATTAGGTAGTGAAGACACAAGGGATACTAAAAAGACCAAAGAGCAAAAAAAAAAAAAGAAATGAAGTCACTACATTTGTACAAATGCATGCAAATTTATTATAAGAAGGTTATCCAATTAATTGAGAAGTGACAATTTCTAGCCAGGTTACTAGGGTTTGAGGAGTGTGGAGAATACAAAGCAGTCAAACTTGATTCTCCAGGTAAGGACAGGTTAGTTATCAGATGCTGCCAGTAAGAGGTGTAAGTCCCCAGGGACTGGGAGACCCTTATTCCAGACAGGGTTGCTGGACCTCAGCAGGGGGCTGGAACCGAGGCTGGGAGTTCTACTGCTTGTGTCAAGGTTTCTAAGGAAATCCTGGCAGAAGGACAACAGTCCTTAGCAGGTAACTGGTAGCTATGGCAACCAGTTGCAGTGAGATCTAATTGCTAGATAATAGGAACCAGTGACTATTTTTTTATTTTTTTTTTTTTCAGAGATGAAAACTAGAATCTAAAGATATTACAGTTATTTACACCTGACAAAGGGAGCACAGAAAGCTACTAGCTCAACATGGCAGCACTTGATGCCCATTTCATACAGGTGTTAGCAAACGACAGGACTTGAAGCTGAATCAGGGGAGGTTTAGGTTGGATACCAGGAAAAAGCTTTTCACTCAGAAGGTGGGTGAGCACTTGGAACAGGAAGTGGTCACTGCCCCAGGCCTGGCAGAGCTCAAGAATCTTTTGGACAATATTCTCAGGCTCAGGGCATGGCTCTGGGGGTGTCCTGTGCAGGGCCAGCTGACCTCAATGATACTGGTGGGTCCCTCTGTTAAAATAATGTTTTCTCTGCCTTACTTAAGGAGAAATCTTCTTTTCAACATAATCAGGGTGCTACCTAGTATTGAGAGCAGTGTGATTTCTTACAGAGCATGTTGCCCTGGAAAACTTTCCCACATTCAAAAAGGTACATACACACACTGCACATTGTGTCCAGGTGGTACAGACTGAAAGAAAGCATTGGATTAATCTACTCATGCAGGATAGAAATCATAAAATACCAGCCGAGACTGTATACAACAATTCATTTTCCAAATGTCCATAATCTAAAGTACGCTAATATGCCTTTTGAATTTCCTGGAACTGTGAACATCCTTCTATTTTGTTCTGGATGTAGATCTTTACTTAAACCGGCTTGATGCCACAATACTACTGACAGCTGTGTCTGAAATGTTTGAAGTCAATTTTTTTAATGGTTTGTGATTCAGGCTTTTTTGTTATGTTTATTTCTTGTATTTCCATTTCCACTGATGATATTTTTCACATTGCAGTATCATGTCAAATACTTTGTATTGTAAGCAGTGGTGCCAAAAGTGAGCAGAATTATTTCTGTAACTGCTAAAGTTCAGTGAACATATTTTTTTAAATTACTTGAGTTTACTTTAAAAAAAAAAAAAGAAATATTGGGAGTCTACACAGGAATAATAAAACACTCTGAAAGTTACTGATATATTTTCTGTAGTGTGCTTATTCCTGGAGTTGTTGGAAGTGCAACAAATCTGAGTCAGTTTTCTTTTCCAAGAAGCAGAAAATTATTTAAACCTCAGAGGTAACAGATGCATCAGATACTAGAGTAAAAATTAACACTTTGAATATTAAAAACAAGTCTAAAAATCTCAAACAATTTGGTAGGGAAGTCTGGCCAAGGAATGATTTTTTTTTTTTTTTTTTTCATTATATATAAACTGCAAAGGGGCTTAAGAAAGGGGCTTGAGTGAGAGAGAGCATTCTAATGGTTTCTAGCTGGCTCCAGTGGGGACCCAATGTGAAGGCATATTTAAGAAAGGGCAAAAAATGGACAGAAGGGAAGATAACAAAATGAGTGAGAAGCAGCAAGGGGAACAAACACCAAGGTAATAATACAAGGAAGAAGTGGTCCATGATGCTGCAGCAGATATTCCCTGCAGCTTGTGGACAAAGGGACTGTCATCTTCAAAATGTAAGAGGAAAGTAGCAACACAGAGAAACTGTTATGTACTGACTGTGACACTCCACAACCCACTGCACTGGTAGGAGACACTGAAAGAAAGGACTGAATTTGAACCTAAGAAGGGTGAAAGAAAGGTATTATATGTCTGTCTTTTTGTTTCCCACTAAAATCTTTGTGCTTACCTCTGTATCTTCATCCAGAAAAGAACCTAAGTTGAAGGTCTCTCGTATTTTTCTTACATACTTTCAGCTTTGCCCAAAAGCCTTGGGATCCTAAGTTCTGAAATAAAAATACCTGCCTCTGATTTTTTTCTTCCAAGATAAAAACTGGTGAAATGAACATATCTTCAATTCTCCCCCAGCCGTCTTATGGGAGTCTTCCAGAGTTCTGTGGGAACACAGGCCCTAGAAATATGACCTACCCACATCTGAATTTTCCACAATCAATAAAACCTAATACCTTGAAGAACAGAGCATCAGAAAGAGAATTCTGTAAGAGGAAAATTTTGGGAGCTATTCATAGCACGAAACACTAGCAAGAAGCCAGTTGACCAGTCTACCTACATCCTTTTATATTTATAATAACTGACTTCTCTCCAGAATGTTTCAGGTCAGAGACCTAACATATGTAAACTGAATTGTTTTCTTAAAATTTTGTCTTTCTCCACAAACTGCAGAAGAAGTCCATGGAATCTGTTTCCTAACATAGGTAATTAAAATTTAAAGTTCGTCAGTATGAATACCTCTCATTTTTCATTCAGTATTAACCCTGCTGGGGGAAAACATACCCTATGATGCATGATATTTAAACAACATTGAATTGTGTGTGTCTTGGGTCTTTGTGTTACACTGAAATTTATTGCAAGAGGACTACCTGCTTATTCAACATGATAAATCCCAATGAGTGGATCAGAATTAATAAAAACTAATATCTTCCTCAGGTTTTGTACCCTCGATATCATAAGAAATAATATGTAACCCTTTTTTCTGGATGCCAAGGTGATTAATGATTTTATTTCTGGGATGAATATTATAGATGAACAACACTGTGATCTTTAGATAAAATGGGAAAAAATATAGAAGATGATTAAGGAGTTTAATTTACTAGGTATGTTATAATTGTGTTATGCTAAAATACAGAGAATTACAAGAAAATTTTTATTTTTATCATTAATAATACTTTTGCTCCAGCACATTTACACCAGAAAAACTATCTTTGAAAACAGACACAGAAAGGCTTATTTAATATTTTTCCTTTCTATTTCTGCCTGTCTCTATATCTGAAATCAGGATCTCTCTCCATATTTTTTCTTTTCCACTGAATTATAATTTCAGCTTCATGTTGGAAAGCTGCGAGTGACAGCATTAGCTTCTCTATGCATCTTTCCTCCGATTATTTTATACAGTTTGCTGTTTTACTTAAAATCAATGGTGGCCAAGAAGAAGGTTTATTCAGTATTAGATAAGAAATGAGATCTAACAAGGTCACACAGGTGCTAATGCAGCACTCACCAAACACAAAAACCAAACTATATCTAGCTTACATGGGAGCAGAAGCTGCTTCTGATTTTTCATAAAACATGGCTCATACATATAGAGAATCCCTGCTTTTTCTCTTTTTTTTCATGTCTATTTTAGTAAGTATTCAAAAACACCCTTCCCAAATGCTTTTTTTCAAATTATAAATATATAAATTAACTGGACAGGTTAAAAAATGCTTCCTTATGATATATCTGGAGCTTACTATTTCATTCTCTTCACATCATCACTATAAGAGAACGCTGAATGTTGCTATAGGCCATGGAATTACCATTTTTTTAAAGCATACTATGCTGTCTGGTTTTAAGTGTGCCTCTTGGCTTCAAAGCATGAAAAATGACAGAAGGGTGGTGTCAACAAAGAAATGAAGGTCCAAGGTGTTAGATAAAATATTTGATAGGTTTGATAAAATGTTTGATAAAATTGCATTATATAGAAGTGCTTTTTATTATTGTCTTTTCAAACTGGCTGAATTGTACAAAAATAACTTTATTTCAAAAATATCATGGCAATCAGTCAGAAGGCGGTAGATGTTTTCTGGTACTAAGATCAGCCCAGATAAAATGGGGATTTTGAATAATTGCCATATATGAAGCATTGTTTCTCACTTTGCAAATTTTCATGAAGGTTGATGCTGTTTGATTTGGATCTTCACTGGTAATGAGTAATATTTCATTACACACCTAAAAGTCTTGTTTTTGTGGAAAGAGTACCATGCTACTTATAGTGAGACCACTCATTTTCCATCTGGCCCTCTATTCACTGGATGCAATTATAGATACTTTGGCTGGACATGTATTTCCAAATGTAAAAGAAGAGGAAAACTAAGTAATTTCTTTTTAAATAGATCCATGCATACATAAGATATGTCAGAAATTGAACAAAATTATATTGCATGCTATCATTATGGGGACACAGTAAAATAAATTCATTTCAATGGGGGATTTTTTTTCTGCATGACCACAATTTAGATTTGACATTTCTATTTTGAACATGATATTATGTGAAAGTTGTTTTCCACTTTAGATGTTGCTGCTACCCAAATATGACCTGGAATTCTTCCTGTCACACCCACACTGAGTCCAAAATCACTCTAAGTGTGGCCTAAATGGTTAAACTCTTACTAAAGAAAAGTTGCAGAGATAAGTCCAGGCAGCCATATCAAAGCACAGGAAGTACAAAATCTAATACAGTATTCACACTTCACCTTAATGATACAAAACTGCCTGAATTTTCTTCTATTTGGAAATAGTATATTCTGCAAGATCTAGTCCTCTTGATCTTGATTTATCTTGATCAAGATCCTAAGTTAATAGAGGCAGATGAAGCAGGAGAATGTCACAGAAACATGGCCTACAGTGAGAAACAGGAGTGCTAATAAAGTATACCAGTGTGTAATTGTAATAATAAATAAATGAATCTATTGGTTTCAGTGTAAAAAGAAGTATAAGAACCATATGGAACCTTCATGGATGCAGAAAAACTTCTTGCTCTTATACCAGTTTCAGAGGTAAATACAGAATATTATAGTTTTATATCTAGCATATGATAAGAAGGACTGATCTTTTAATGTCCCTCTTGAACAATAAAAAATAAAGTAAACCCATAAAACTTTCCAAAGCCATGAAAAAGTTTGAAAACAGCTTCTTTACTCAGTAGCTATAGTAGGAATTCTTCTTAAGGATGACAGAACTTTTTTGCCAGAAACTACCTATTAGTAGGTGTAATAACGGCATTCTAGATTGAAAATTAAATAATTAATAGTATATTGAAATTATCTAAAAAATGAATGGTTTTAACCTAAGGAAGGATTGTCTTATTTATCATGTCAATGATGTTTGTATACACTGATGAACTACATCACATTATGATAAGGGTTATAGAATTTTCTAAATAGGTAATTAAAAGAAAATCTTATCTTGTTGGAAGTTCCTCTGTCTTTTTATAACAGGAAGTTCCACATTTGTCATTATTTTGCTTCGTTAGTTCCACATACTGCTGACATCTAGTGACCAAATAATTCCATCTGCTTTGATATTTCTCTGGTAGCAACAAATATGTGTTTGACAATTACAAAAAGCTGTTCAGCTGTTTCAAGACACTTTTATCCATACAAATATCAGTTCTTTAGATTTTGTGAATTAGTTAAAAAAACCTGTGTCCTATAGCTAGAAGACTTGACCTGAAAACAAACCTTCTTTTTCACTCTACACAGTAAATAGAAGTAAAAATAAAAACCAGCTTTGAAAGGCTTAATTTATGTGCATTATAATTTCGTCTCAGTGTTTGCTGTGTAGGATTTTATGTTGGCCGTTTGGAGTTCAAGTTTTATTTTTGGATATTACACTAATGTTGGGCTTGTAAATGACTGATGAGAAGGAGGGATGTATTATGAAGGATGAAGCCTAAGCATTCCTAAGCTTCGATGTAAAAGAATCAGTTCCTGTTCTGATGAGCACAACTTAAAGACAGCACTCAAAAGGCTAAAGTGTTTATGAAGGGTCAAAATTCTGCATTCTTTTGCGTGTGGAATCAGGCTCCCCCTGGTAAAACTACTTTTGAAGTCACTCGTCTGAGTAGAAGAGCCAAATTTGCGCCACAGTTTAACTGAGGGAGCTAACCTAACTCTCAGCTCCAAGAGATGTAGACTTCAATGTATTATGTCAGGGAGGTAGAAAATGCCACTAAGTTCTCTGAAGTTTTTTGAAAATCTAAAAAAGTCATTGCTGAAATGGCTGGTGGATAAGCCTATTGTGGCAAAAAAAGAGTTCAGAAACAGTTTTATCAGATGATAAAACAGAGACGTTAATCATACTATTCATTCCTAGTTCAGGCTTTAGATAAGCCAAGTGTTAAATAGTTGATTTTTAGTTGTGGCAATATCATGATTTGTTTCAATATAAACTAATTTTAGTTTCGTATTTTGAAATGCTTGACAATTGTGACAACTCTGGGGCTGGAAGCTGTCTTCTGAGCATTGATAGTAATGTAACTTTTAAAATGCAGTCGAAGGAGTGTCATAAATGCCCAATTTTTCATAAAGTAGAGTAAGAGCAACTGTTTTCTCAGCTGCATCTCTGGAAGTCTTTATTGGACAGACTTCAAGAATGAAGAAGCTAATAAAGAAAGATATATCACCACTGATGTAACTGTAGATTACTGTTAGGTCATTTAATAACTTAAAACACTGATTGAGGAGATGCACACTCCAATCTTCTACCTCACTCCTTTCCATGCATTCTATACTCTATCCATCTACATTGGATGAAAATTATAAAAATTATCTTGGATGTCGAAATGGGATCTTGAACAATGAGAATTTACACTGTCACTAAATGCAGAGCTCCAGAGTCACTTTCCTTTGTGCCTACAAATCTTGCAGCCAGGCAGGTGAATACACTTTTCAAGAAAGGTAAGAATAGGGAGTTCAGCTCTGGTTTGTATGGTTTGACAATTGTATTTGTATCATCGTGGTTAAGAAGAAAAGAGACTAGAGTTTTTCTTTCTCTGGATGAATGGTTTAGGTTACAAGTTGGTGGAAAAGAGGAACATAGTTCAGGAGAATCTAGTTTTATTTAAATATCAAGATTACCTAAGAGGTGCTCAGCATTTTGAAATTAACTGGAAGTGAGAATCATGGTTCTGCTTCCTCTGTTGACAGAAGTATCATCTCAAAAATATTATTCTCAGCTCTCAGATTGGTTTATCAGATACCATTTTTTACTTATCATTTATTCCTGGGAAGCCTGCAGTTCTCTATTCAGCCTATAGATCTTTGGATTCCATCTGTGAAATGCATAATTCTTACACTCAGAGTTTAGGTCCAGCTGCATAAAATTTAAATACTACAACTACTCTGTCCCTTCCTCATACATTCAATTAATCCCATATATCCATGCCTTAATTTGAAACTGTCATTATGACCCTAATACCTGTCAGTCAGTGAAATGAGGAATTGAGAAAAACAATGTTTTATGTAAAATGATAGCTTATATCAACATAAACCCTATTTTTATGCCAATAGGTGATAACAGAGATATTGTCTGCTAATCATAAAGCCAAGGAAGGAAACTCTTCCACTGAGGAGAATAGGAATGATTCTGTTGCACAATGTGTTTTTACACATATTTGTGTAGAGAACCAGATCTAAGCACGTTTTCTCTCAAACATCCTGAGTATCTCTACAGGAAAGGGGTGATTAGAGAAGAGGGTACCATGGAAGTGGGTCATCACTGTTCTGAGCCAACTGCCTGCTCCACCTGAGATTCATGCTCAGTTCCACCTCCCCTAACTCACATCCCACGGAAGAATTGACTGTGCAAATTATGAACAAAATAGCATGGAAAATCTAGTTTACAAAAGAGATGTGCACCAGGTGAACTATGAAAGGAAGAGGAGATCAGACCCACCTCTTTTTTTCTTCTCTTTCTCTTTTGTTCTGGCTGTTTATCCCAGCTCTGGACCATCCATGTGTCAGGACCAGTGAGGGACCTAAGGACTGGTAATATTCCTTGTTCTCTCTCTTTTCTGTCTTGTTTTCTTCCCTTGCTGTCTGGGCAGTGTGTCTATCTTATTTTACCCCGTATTGAACTTCGTTGTGTGAGGGGGAGATTGTGGAGGGGTATTGTGTTGTTAGCACCTTTGACTAGTGGTGTTGTGTCTTGTGAACCACCACTTTTCTGAATTGAATTGGAAGAATATTTTCCAATTTTTTTATAGCAAAATATTACCTTGCTATAGACTTAACTGGTATAGATTGACTCTGTAAAGTAGTACAAAAATGGTTTAACAGTAAGTTTGTTAATATCCCTATCTCATTAAAGCTGTGATACTTGTTTAACTTCAGTTTAACTGAAGTTAATATTGAATTAATTTCTACCAACGCTGCTGGTAGTAACACTCAAAACATTCCTGTTGTAAGACTATATTAAAAACAACATAAATTTTAGTGCCATTGGCTGCAAATTTTAGGTGTTTTTTGTTTAATAAAATGAGAAAAGATAAGAAAAGGGAAAAAAATGCAGCCATGATAATCTGATTTGTCATGATTCTTCTTGCATTTGATAATGATATTAGCATTGCAAGAATCTTTGTCAGCTCTATCAATGGATTTTCACTCTTAATTGCTATTTTCAGTGATTTTTTTGGTGTTTGATGGTAATTTTAAGCCACAGCTGCTGCTTCCATTTTGATTTGTTTACTTTCCATAAGGCAATTTGTATCACAGAAATGAATGCCACTAAAGTGGGCCTCTTTTGTGTAATATGTGAATATAATTCTTGTTTTAGGGTTTTCATTTTGATGAACATTTTTTTTATAATTGCTTGTTTGCAAAATATTAGTCTTGAAGTTTTAGTTTATGCATGTTTATTTTCTTAAGAAATAATGCAAATACTTTGTGCTGTTTTTAAAACAAGCCAATACATTTTAAAAAGGATGAATGAAAGGTCCTGCAACTGGAGAAGATCCCTTTGCAGCAATGGAAGGTGGGGATTGAGTGAACATCTTGTCAGGAAGTGAGCAGAACCCAGTGTGCTCTGGCATAGCAGGAGGTGAGCCAGTCACTCAAGAGAAATGGTTATCAAGGAGTCGCAGCGATGGACTGCTCTGTTAAGGAAGGGCAAGCTGGGACCTGAGGATTGCAGAGGAGCAGGAAAGGGCACTGACCTCACTGACAAGGAGTCAGAAAGCTCAGTCAATAAGCCAGGATCAGGATAGGTGGGAATACGGTGTTTAGATAGTCAGCCTAAGCTCTGTGACCACATAGCAAATCCACTGGAGTGAGGCAGGTCTGGAGTCAATCCAGGAAGCAGATCAGTGGTGGAGGGAGAATCAAGGCAGCAAGGCTTAGGAGCAGATCTGGCTGCTACACAATTGCAGTGTCAATAGTTGGGAGACCCCTGGCTGAGAAGGAACTTCCTAGGGAGGGAGGGACAGGTCCTCACTTCTGCCTTTCTCCACAGTGGCTGTTAGCAGTAGAACTCAGAAAACTAAGTTCCTAGAAGAGAGAATATGGTAACAGTCATGACTGTCATTGTTCTCCTCTACTTTGCATTTTTTTTAATCTAAAAGAGTTAGAGCATCCAGATTTGGGGCTCCTCCAATATGAGAAAGGCATTAATAAACTGGTATTTGTTCAGTAGAGGACTACCAGGGTGGTCAGGGAGCTAGAGTTCTTGCTCTGTGAGAAGAGTCTGGGGGAGTTGGATTGTTCAGCTTGGAGAAGCAGCTGGTATCATCCTCCCACTGCCTACAAGGGGATCATCAATACAGAGCCAGTTAAAAAAAAGAAGTCCAAAGTGAGCCTAAGAGAATTTTTTTCTTCCTCCATGAAGGCATCGAGCAGTGAAACAGGTTGCCTAGTGAGGTTGTGATATCTTTGTTCTCACAGGTTTTCAAGACCACACTGGCCAAAGCCCTGAGCAGCCTGGAAGTACCTTACATTAACCCAGCTGTGACAGACCTTCTGAAGTCCCTTCCAGCCTGAGCTGTGCTAGGGTTCTATGGTTGGAGTGCTAGGGTTCTATGGTATGTCATTACTTCAATATTTTAACTCTTTCTTATTTTTTCTGTTTATAGATTTTAGTTTTTGTTAGTATTCCATTTACCAATATTATTTTTGGGAAGGGAGAATGGGAAAGGTTAATGAAAAAATATTATTTCAAGATCAAAAAAGAGGCAATGATGTCTAATAAAGATCTAAGGTACATCTTCAGAAGTTAATTAAAATTTACTTATTCTAGCTACTGGTAAGTAAAAGCAGAAGTTTGTTATTAAAAATACTTTCTTCAAAGAACAGCTTAAAAGCAATTCTAAAATGTAAAGCTGCCAGAAATTTTGGTAGTGGTTCTCTGTTAGTGAATAGGTTAAATAGATACATAAACCAGGAATAAGTTGTTCACATAAGAAAAAAAATCCTACAATGATTCACTGAAGAAAAGGAGCTATAAGGTGATCACAAAGTCTTCAAATTGACCTATGTATCAAACTAAAAAGTAAGGAGAGGGAGGGGGAGATTGAGGTTCATTTTCCATCCCAGCACCTGTGAAATTAATGTTTCTATTTGTAGGGAAATGTGTGAACCAGCATGAGTTAATAGCATCTAATTTTTCATGAAGAAGTCATACTGGATTCCTTTTTCTATCAGTATTTTTTGTTTGGGTAACTGTCTGAGGACAGTTTTCTGATCATTCCCTGTCACTGCATTTAGTTACACAATGCAGACTGTTTTTCAAACTTATCAATTCTAGTTCTTTTGGACAAAACTAAATCAAAATCCTGCATTTAATTACTAATGGGCACTCTATCCACAAATCTGACTTGGAACCAGTAAAAAGTCAGACCTTACGAAATGCTTATAGCAGGAACATAGATCTCAGTAGCAACTTTCACTCTGTCAATGTCTTCTCATTGGTCTGCACTATTTACTTCACTTACCAACTTCAAGAAATTAAAACACCACTTAGAAAGGAAAAAAAATTTGAAGATTAAAACCAAGATAATAGCTCATCAGTGTGAAATCTTACACCTACATTTTTTATCAGCAATATTTTAAAAGGCTAGGTAAATTATCTGTGGTTTATTTGGGGCTGAAGTGTTTTGGTTTTTTTTGATTGGTTGGGGTTTTTCCCCCCCATAACTTGTTTTTGTTTTGTTTTTCTTCTTTACTTTAAGTCAAATCAAAATGAAATCTGGCTTCATATCTTTGTATAGTGTCAGACCATAAAAGTATAGCTTTATCCACTAGATGGGGGAGCTTAACTCATGCATCCTTGTTTCCATCAATTTAGAAAAAGAAAAACTTGGCAGTAAGTTAAGTCTCAGGTTTTAAAGCTTCACAGATATAACATTTCTGAAGTCACAACAAATGAATAGTCTTTGTCTTTGATGGCTCTTTTATGCTAGGTACAGATGAATTAAACTTAACTGCAAAGGCAACTCAATTTTCTTTATCATCAATTTGGCATTGTTTAACAGATGTTTTCTGGAAGCTTTAGTAATCTTTTTAATTTGTCTCTGTGTAATGTGCAGCAAATATCCTTGGTTAATAGTCTGATTATTAAATTTAATTCCTTTTCAATAGCAGTTTTCATTGTTGCAGAAACTTTGAAACCTAATAACAAGGCTATAAAGAACCCTGATTTCACTCTGTTTTTAAAACCACAACTATTTACTACAGACACATGCTAAAATGGTCCTTAATACAAAAAAGTCTGTGAATTCCTGATACCAATAGGTACAATAATAGATGAGGGAATCTTTAGTGATGAATATTATCTAAAGCCTCAGAGGTATATTTTGTCTTGATGTTTTTCAGTCTTACACCATCTACCCTCCCTGCCATTTCCATTAACCTCCTTTCACCGTCTAGGTTTCCAGACATGGTGTTCAGACTTGTGTGTCTTCCACTCCCAATCTAAGTGTATCTAATTTTAAATCGTGTCTGTAGATAAAATATGAATGTCCTCTTTGCACTTTCACTCTCTCCTATTTCAATGTAGGGTCAATATATTATCTATATTTGCTTATAATTCATTATTTGTCTTAAGCCATACCTACAAAAGACTAGGCAAGAATTATATAATTATTCTTATAAAGAAAACCTCTTTAAGTTAAAGAAGTTTACAGTCCCGACTCTGAAAAGTATAATATGCAGGTTCAATCTTTGTCTGCTTGACATGTCATTCTCTACATTTGGAATATATAATTTTTTCCACTATATAGCTCTCACTACCACTGAGATTTTTTTGTAAGCATGTCAAGACCACCTGCAAGACTTCAATAAGAATATAAGACACCCAGAAAAGATGAGCTAAGAAGACATTTAGCACTAGCTGGAAACCTAGATGGATACTACATCAGAGTTGAATTAATGATCAAAGAGGTCCAACTTCAAGAATTAAACTAGAGTTTGAAAAATGCAGTGGATTTGTTAGGCCAGAAAAGTAATGCCAGCCTTACTAAAACATGGATGAAGAAAATGTCATAAATTCTTGGGAAAGTCTACCAGAAACAGAACTATATCCAAAAAAAAAAAGAAAAAAAAAAAAAAAAAAGGTAATTTAGCACCTGTTTACATGTTTTGCTGGAGCAAAATTTCTATCTGTGGTACTTGAACTTAACAGAAACTTAGATATTATTATTTGATTTGTATTATTTTTAATTGACTGTCTAAAGCTATTCATGGAACTTGTACAATGGAAGAGGCAAATCACTCAGGAAGCAAAAACAGTAGAGATTCAGTATGAAAAGGGGCTTTTATCCATGGACCAAAGACTTAGCAGACTTAAAGCAGAGACAGATTAAACATGTACCTGGAAACATAGTAAATGTGTAATGCAAAAAAATGTAGTAATTAATACTTTATATTGTTAAACATTATGGAATAAGTATATATATATTCGAATTATTAAATAATAGCTCCAAGTTCATTAGCACATATTAAATAATAGTATGTATTTCAAATTATATTGCAAAAATTGCTTTCTTTTGATTCTGATTTTCTCACACCAAATGACACCATTAGGCATTTGGAGTCAGATTTTTCACCATCCAATATCTGTGTTGAGAAGGGTCTGAATATTTTTTCAGTCTGCATATAGGCTTTTCAGAACAAAAGTCTCATTTCCTATGAAAAGGCAAAAACACTCCACCCTTTATTGCAAGCATATTACTTTTCAGTATCCAAGTGTTCATGTATTGCTGGAGGAGAGTGAGGTAGGATCCTACAGTCAGATGTAATAAGGGAGTGTTAAACCATATAGCATACAAGACAAACATCTCCTTTGGGAAGATAGTCAGAGGGGAGGGATGGTGCTGTGAAAGAACCCAAGCAAGTTTTATCACTGTGTAAGATAGCTGTCTTTAAAGATTTCACATTGGGCTTTTTTCTATTTCATACTAAGATACCCAAGTATGCTTTGAAATTACATATTCCTTGTGTGAAATCGTATTCCAAAGCACATAATAAAGCTATTTTCTAAATCAATATTTAAAGCTTCTATACAAAATGAAGTTTTTCAGGGGGGAGACATGTAGGTGGTAAAATCATACAATAGGACTCAATCAAACAACAGTAGACAAACTGCTTAGTAGAACCAGCTGGAATACTCTCAGACTGTCAAAATGCAGCCTTCCCAGGCCTGAAGAGTAAACTCAACCAATGGATGATTCCAGATTTACAGATGAAGTGACAGACTGTAAGTAGCTGTGGATAGCTCTCTGCCAGGAACACCACCATCACATGAATTAAACAAAACAAAACTACTAATGCTCAAGACAGGGGTGTGGTGATGGAAAGGTTGTGTTAATATTTGAGCCACGGGTGGAGTGGGGATGGTGGAAACATTATACACTGATTACTGTATTGGTGTTATTTTCCAAATCAATGGCCTATTACCTTTTGGTGTTTTTCATCAAGAGATGAAAATACATGGCATGAATGGAAAGGTGATAGCTCTACTGGAAAGCCCACCAGCCTGAGACTGGGCTTGTCAGAGAGGAGTACCTACTGTGCTTGCTTCTGCTGCATGTGATGAGGAAGAAGGAGAGCAGGAAATTAACAGGCAAAGAAAGCAAAATCTGTAAAGCACAGCAATAATTTTATTCCTAATACAGGTCAAAGCTCAGGCCTCTTGGACTTTTGTATACATGGCTACCTATAATCATGAATATTGCTTTCATTTCCCTGCTCAAAATAATACTGCAGGAAAAGTCAGCATAAATCAGAGAAGGAAAAGACATCCAAAGCATTGACCGTCTCTGTATTCAACAGCTATTGAAGGAGTTTCAAGGATGCTCAGGTGGACAGCAGTGGCCAAAAATATTACATTGCAACTGGTCTGTGCTGTCCCAGGTTACCCTGGCAAGAATTGCTGAACACATTTCTGGGCACCAGGGACACAGTTTTAAAGGTGACAACTCAAAAAAACCCAAAAAACCCCCAAAAAACCAAAAAAAAAACCAAAACCAAAACCAAAAAAGCAAAAAAAACAAAAAAACAAAACAACAAAACAAAACAAAAACAAACAAAAACAAAAACAAAAAACAAAACAAAAAAAAACAAAAAAACAAAAAAACAAAAAAAAACCAAAAAAAAAACCAAAAAAAAAAAAAAAAAACAAAAAAAAAAAAAACCAAAAAAAAACCAAAAATAAAAAAAAAACACCGAAGGCTAGATAAGCACTGAAGACATTTTATATCTTTGTCCATCGCAAAGGTCACATACCTTTTGCTTTACTGCTAGCATTGTTTCTTAGGACTATGAAAAGATAGAGATAAATTAGAGAGATGATGAAAGACATGTGGGTTGGGACAGCTGGGAACTAAACCCCAGGAGAGGTAATGTATCAGTTTGTTGTGATGCAGAGGGTATCTTTCTTGCAACCCTATTATATTTCTATCATTTCAGTAAAGGAAGGTCATTAAATTATAGGATTTGAACTTTGAAAGAAACATAGTGGAACCTAAGGTGGTACGTTCTCCACCTGAACAAGGTACTGGAAGTCTGTTCTCTCTTTTCAGGAGGGAGATACTCAAATATTAGTCATAACCAGAGGGCCTCAGAAACGTATAAGGCTGAATAATCCTGAAAGATTTTTCATGAGGGTAAGTGTCTCTAGTTAGAGCTTCAAGGGTCCTTCAAGAGCAAATCAAATAAAAAAAAAACCCAAAAATTTCACTCCTAAAATCTCTGTAATAACTTTTAAGAGAACAGTATAGATTCAGCCTCAGTCCTAAGTGTTTTCCTTATGTATCCTGTTCCAATTTGAGCAGCAAACCGTGTGGCACACATCTATACTAATCAGACAAGCTTTTTGGAAAGGACTGTGGAAAGTTTCTTCATGTAACCATCACTTCAATGTTGCAATTTTTGTCCATGGTTTCCAAAGTATTAACATAAATGTGCATGACAATGGGAAAACTTAACTATATTTCTGCTTCTTCATTTAAAAATATTTGGAGGTGATGAGATTTCTCTCAAAAGATAATTTGTCATTTTATTTGAAGAAACCTTGAAGGAATTTTTTTGGCCTTTTGAAAGTATACTCTACCTCATTAAGATTTCTAAAATCTGCAGTAAATAGAGTTGCACTTCAGTATCATGTAAAGATGCATTTTATAAAATGCATTTCTGTTGGTTTGTTTTGTTAAGAATGTGAATGTAAAAATTGTGTAATGAGAAAGGATAAATAAATAAATAAATAGGTAAAATACCAGTTTTCTTCACCTGCTCAACTGGACTGTTAAATGAAGTACAGATAATTTAGTTATTTTTCATGGTAGGAACTTGTGTATATTATGGGATGTGTAAGTAACTACTTTACTGATTGCATGTGTGAAAACATCCATGTGCATACTCAAAGCTTCAGATTAATAAGGGAAAAGAAAAAAAAACCAACAAAAAAAGTATCTATCTTAATGCTGCATTTTAACTCTGAACAAATTAGTTTCCATCTTGACAGATGTGTACACTTCATTATTTGGAAAGCTGAAATTAGAGAGGAGCAGAATTATTTGGTGATATGCAGACAGTATTTGTTGTAGAAAGTAGCACTGCAAGTAGATGAATGCTTGTAACACAGACTGAAGTTTTCTGTTTCCAGTGTCTTCCCTACCAAGCAATTATCATAATTATAATAATAATGACTATAATAATATTGTGGAGTCTACTGACTTCTATATATCCCACTGAAGGATGACTTGAAATGGGTTTTGGCTTAGAACTTTTTAATATTAAGAGATTTCACAAAAGAGATAACTTCCATGGAGTTCTATTTACAACCAGTTAGAAGGTATAAGTTGTACCACTCAGTTTACTATTCTACTGAAATAATGTGGTTTTCAGAGTAGTGTTTGGAAAAAAATGCATCAGTTGAGAAGCAGAGAGATTCTATCCACAAACATAGTATCATAAAACTTATATTCACACACTCAGTTTTTACTCTGAACCTCAACATTGCAGTTTCAGACCTGGTGAAAGTGATGGGTAAACAGGGCTAATTACAAACTACACAAACTTGGATTTATTATTTGGACAATATAGAAAAGTTTGTACTTGCAATTGTCTGGCTTTGACTCTAGATGGAAATAAATGCAACTTGTTCATTCTTTTTTGGTTTGTGGCAAGGTAAATGAAAAACAAATCCCCATTGCTACAATTCTTAGAAATATACTTCATTATTAAACTGTTCTCAAAGTTTTAAATTTCTTTACACTTTTCAAATATGGAAAAAAAAAACCATATATCTCAGCAATTAAAAAAATAAAAGGTCTCTACATTAGATTGTATATATATATAGATATGCAGTGTGTGTGTATATATATACACACAGTATATTGATATAGTATATATACAGTATATTGACACAGTATCTCTTCCATCACTTAAGGCAGAAGTACTGCTAGCTGTGAGAAAGTACTCTATAATTAGTATAATGGCTCCCTTATTTAGAGAAGAAAATATCACTACTTTCACTCTTTGCTACTGCTCTGGTCCTTGCAAAAGCTTGCCTCTTTCATGATACAACCTTTCATCCCAGTAATAACTACTGAGCACTTCTTGATTGTCAGCCACTTACAGAACTTCATATCAACATACACAAGGTCCCAAACAAATCTTTGGATGTCCTACTACACACAGTGTCCATCACATGCACTCATTTCTGAGTAAGAGCACAAGACACATTCAAAGATTTTTGCTTACTCTACTGCTTGCTGAAAATATCTGCTGGTGATTTTACTCATCTAACAGTGACACACAGAGGTACCTCAGAAGGCCTACTTCCACCCCAAAGTTATCATGGCAAAAAGCCACCCTCCCTTAGCTTGCTTTTATTGTCAGTCTGCAGCTGTGTCAACACACTAAGCTCAAACTGAGCTCGCTGTCTTGTATTAACTGTTTCTCTTACAACCTAGTAGGGGCATATTATGTTCCTGCTGCTGTTTTGTGCGCAGAGGCATAACTGCTAGACTGACTAACTGTTGCTCCAAGTTCTTCATCTGTTATCATGTTTAGTCTAAAGTATTAAGCTATTCTGATTACATAGTTGGGACTTTCCCTTGAGTATCAACCAGCTCAACCTGAGAACAGTTGTTTCAATCACTTCAGCATATTAATAGGTAGAGATGTCTTAAAAAGAAATGTTTTGCCTCTGATTTTTTGTTTACTTTTATGCCAGGTAAATAAGGAATGCAGAATAGTTTTATCTTGAAAAAACATTGGCACATTGTTATTTCCAGAATATTATTTTTTTGTTTCATCCACTCGGAGACAGTGGTTCTACACATCTCTCTCAAAAGAATCCTACACGTTTACTTGAAGTTGCCTATCCAGCAGCAGAAATGTTCCATGCACTGCACACCTAGCATGGAGCCATCTAACATGAATATAGCAACCATACTGCTACTTTTTATTAGAAATGCAGAGTTTAAGTGAAGCTAAGATGAAAGGCAGGCCAAAGGTAGTATTGCCAGAGAAAAGAGCTTATTGATTTTCAGCTAAATGATTATCACCTGTAGACAGTAAAATAACATCACTGTATCATATGGAAAAAATGCTGACTGATAAGGACCAAGTACTTAAGTGTTATTACTAGAACTTAGTTAAAATATGGCTTGAGACAGGTCTGATATGTTAATATTCAAATTCACATTTTTCTTAAGTCCTGAAGTTATGAAATCCAGGGATCTTGTTTGAACTTTTGATATTTGTTCTGTTCTCTTCAGTCTTTTTAACCATCTTCTTAGAAACATTTTTTTCTTATCCAGTTTGGGTATTTCCATTCCAATAAACATTGATTTTCCTCTGTTTCTTCCTGGTCCCCAGCCAATGTGACTTATTTGTTTATGACTGTAATTTTATCTGTCAAAAGCATCTGTGATTACATCATCAATGATGTTCACGTAGTTCTGGGAATAGACTTTCTGAGGTAACAGTTCTAGCTGGAAGACTACATTAAGTATAGAATTTTTAAAATGCAACTTTCTTCTCAGAGAATAATAGATCCAAAAAACTCTAAGTTCATTTAAAAATCTGGAAGTTTCTTCCCAGTTTCACTTAGGCCAAAGCTATTCTGTCAAAACCAAGTCTAAACAACATGCATGCATACAATACTAAAAACCTACAAATAAACAAAAAATATCCCAAACCACCTAAACCCCACCAAAATAGAGATATATTTTTTTCACTATAAAAATGATGGTAACATTTTGTATTATGTGTTTTTATTAGAATCATGTAGGTGAGAGCTGCACTTGTTAATTTTCTAAGCAGCAGCTTCAGAGTGAGACAAAAATGCTGCTTGTAGGAGGAAGGAGGCAAAAGACAGCAATACATTTATTTCCCTCAGGAAATATTTTAAAAAAATAAAATAATTTAGTGGATCTCTTGTACTTCATTAATTTTAAATTAGGGGGGAAAGATTTCAGCTGCAGTGACTGACCATCTGTCCAAATAACAGCTAGGAATATAAATGCATTGACCCTTTCCCATCTGTATTTGGCAATGGTTTGTTAGAAGTACATCATGGTGTCTCTCTGAGCAACACTGAATGTTCAATCTATTTTTGTTTACATTAGCTTTGGGGGCAAATTCATGTTGATAAATAATTATTTAGACACAGAGATCATTAATTATTTATTTTTGTAAGCAGCTGTTATTTCTATAGCAATCATTTTCATAATTTTACTAAATTTAAAAATACAAGGCAAATGAATGTTTGTATCTATCATAGTAAATGATACAACAAATAAGAAAAAAGTGTACACAGTGCATGTATTGCTCTCTGAATTGACATACAAGGAAAAAAACAGACAAAATACTCATCTAGACTCCATAGTCCACACCCTTGGTAAATCTTCCTCTTTTGGCTGTGACACAAACTGAAATTTTGTCAGTGTAGGGAGTTGTTCAAATAATCCCTTTCCAGTTTTCAGGAAATTAGCAGTACATTTTTAAGCCCATGACACACATGAGCCAGGGCATTATTAATGTTAAATATGCTGAAAATAAAATGTGGGTGCTGAGTTGCTTGAAGGTCCCAAAATGTCTTTTACAGTTATGACAGTGTATTGGGTCTGGCTGAAATGGAGTTCATTTCCCCACAGCAGCCCTCACGGTGCTGTGCTTTGCACTGATAGCTAGAAAGGTGGTGATAACACACCATTGTTTTGGCTACTGCTGAGTGGGGCTGGTAGAGCATCATCTCTCAACATTCATCCCATCAAGGGGCTGGGGGTGGGCAAGTACTTGGGAGGGGAGGCAATCAGGCCAGCTGACCCAAATTAACCAAAGAAATATTCCAAACCACATGAATATCTGTCAGCTCAGATATAAAAGCTAAGGGGAGGAGGGTTATTTGTTATTTTATGTTGTTCCTCCTCTGGAGCAACTGCTCATAAATTTTTGCTTTGCTTCGCTTCATCTCAATCTACGAGTTGTTTTCCATCTTATTTTCTTTCCCCAATACCTCTGGAGAGTGATAGAGTGGCATCCAGCCAAGGTCAACCCCCTACAAATGCGCAAAAGAGAGGGCTTTGAATATCACTGGATTAGTGACTTCATGGCTTAGCACCATTTTGCCTTGAAGTTCAGGGTTAGGTTGCATTTTTCCAAACATGGCCTGGTGTAGTGGTGTGTTTTTGGCTTTATCAGTTTTATGTATGCATTCGTTCCTTGTTTTATATTGGTTTTTGTAAGTTGTAATGGTTTGCTCCATGTCACTCATATTCAACACATCTTGGTTTTACCCCAACCCCAGTTATATGTCAATCATAAGTTATACAGCCCCTGGGTCTTGTCTGTCACTTTGAGGTTTCTCCCAAAAGTCTGGAAAGATCCAGTGAGGGCCCCAAGTGATTGGACAAGACTTTGGCTGTCTCCCCACCCGAGTTATTGATTTGCTGTAATATGTGTCATTTACCTGCAGAGCCACACCCACATGATCCCTGATTTGTCCTCAGTTAAGCCCATCCCTGAGTTCCTCCCCCCAGTAAAAGATGTTACTTTTGGGGGTTCTCCACTTTTCCCGCTGCTTCTGCCAAGGGGTCACTTCTGCTGAGGGGTGTCTGCTGAGGCAGATACCCTGAACTGAGGTTATCCCCGCTGGGGGATGAATGAAGCCAGTGGATAAACCCCGAGCAGATTATTTCCTGCTGTCGTCACTTGACCCCTTTGGGCAAACAAGAACCCAAGGGATGGGTGATATTCATCCTGCTACCAAACCATGCCCTTTACTGTCCAGGTGTCAGGGCTGGCCGAGGCAGAGAGACAAGACACCTCTACAGTCTGGATGATATTTTATTGCCGAGCAAGAACTGCTACAGGCAGTAGATATATTAGAATGTTGAGGTCTGCATATACTTTTGAGTATTTTAAAAAACTAATGGGCAAAAGCAAAAAAAAAAAAGGTGTACTTTCATGGAAGAACATGTGGGAATGACATCGGCTTGTGAAAGCACAGCAGGGGTTTTTGGCAGATTTTTTGTTATTATTTATTAATTTCCTCATTTGATCCAGATGAAAAGAAGGGTTTGAGACAGAAGGAAAAATTTACTGTAGCCAAATTGAGAAACAAATGAGAGTTAAGATATGTAGTTCAGTATTTAACTGCTTCTTCAAAACAAATAAAGCAAATCAGCAATACTGACACTTGATGGGGAAATTAAAGAGATTTGACTTATAACTCTTAAGGGCATGCTGAAATACAAAAAGTGTAGGGCACTCTACAGTAGAAATAAAGGATGAGAAGAAAAACGTTTCAAGGCTTCAAATGTTATCAGTTGAACAGATTTAGATTTATACCTGCTGAAAACTTAATGTCTGATAAGAATTTATATTCTGTGCTAGTTAATGTCATTTGAATCTGAATATTCTGATAAGAATTTATATTCTGTGCTAGTTAATGTTGTTTGAATCTGGATTTTCATTTCACAGCTATTATCTCTAATTAGAATTGGAAATGGCAAAGATATAAGCCTGAGGTATTTTGTAGCCCAAGGAAATAAGCTCTAGATATATACTTTCTTTATTTCCAATTTCCACATTTTGTTCTGTGATCAGTTTTCTCCTTAAAAAAGAATAAGGCAAATCAATAAAACTCTAAAGCGCATAATCTTTCTTTCATTGTCTTATTTTCTAGTACTTTTAGTAAGTACCACTCTTGCTATGAGCTTATCAGTCATGTAAATTTCTTAGTTTAAAATATTTCAGATTTTATATGGTAGATCTAATTTACACTTTGAACTCCACAATAGTTTCTGAAAGTGCTCAGCACTTGAACTTTTTATCAGAAACATAAAAAGATCAAACTTAAGGGAAAGTTCATTACTCATGTCTAGCAAAACAAAAACATCCATGAGTTAAGCTTAATCTAATCATACCGGTTTGTACATGGTATTATCAGGTTGTACTATTGGTGTCCAGGTAGAGGAATCCCTCTGCTTAGTGATAGAGCTTCAGGAGATCAGTAGATTGGTGAATGTAAGGGAGAAGGAGAGAGTTGCCCGCTGAAATCACCCTACATTCCCCGAGACAGTACTGATAGGGCCAATAGATTCAAGAATGCATGACATGGTGGATTCCCTATTTTCTCTCTGCCTGGATGAACATGGGATTTAAGGGACAAGAGGCAATGAAAATTCCTTCCCTGCACAGATGTATTGTATTTAGAAGTATTTGCTAATTCTTCATTCCTAATCTAAATATTTTTGAACTTTAAAACTGTGAACATTCATTAAGTCTTTAAAAAAACCTGTTATGCCTTCAGGAAAATAATTACCTTTTCACTAAATCTGACAAAATCAAATGAAACTCACTGCAGAGCAAAAAACCCTTGAGGTACCAAACTATAAACATCTCTCTATGTGCAGCTGGGAAACAATTTTTCAGTTAGTATCAAAGTTACTTAAAAGGACTTAGCACATAACAAAAATAAATCAGATGCGTGTTGATTTTATCTTTGTCATACTAGAGCTGGAATAGGAATTAAGGGGAAAGGAGATAAAAATTGTTTTGATGAGTAAATGAATACTGGGATAGAAAAATTATATTGGGAGTATGTTTATATGATGCCATGGTATCACTTTCACAAAGTGATTTCTGCTGGAGGGACATTTCAGATAAGGCATATAAATTAGGATACCTCCAAGGTCTAGTTTTTCATTCTGTGTGAAACCAAGAAAGCACTATATGTCTAAAAGGAGTCTGTAGGGACAAACAGGCGCATGCTTAGTTAAGGGAAAAACTGCTATAGGGAGGGAAGTTAGATACATGAACTTGATATCCAGCAGGGAAGCTGGTCTGATATCACTAGTAATAACAACCCATCAAACTCAGCATGTAGTTCAGCCCTTGGTTGGAAATGCTAAGTGAGCCTGACAAGAAATGTTCCAAGGGTCATCTGTAGAACTGTTCAAAGTCAGATGTGACCTTTTTCTTACTGCATCAAAGTGAAAGAAAATAATGTAACGAACAGTAATCATTTCCCACCAAAAAAAAAGCCAAGAAACAGAAACCAAAAAGAAAACAGAAAAAGAAAAAAATTCTGGTGGAAATCTACCTACACATGAAAGCACTGGTGCATTCCCTGTTACAGTTAACAGAATAAAGTCAACCCAGCCATAAAGCACACTCTGACCTCTGCACCCACACTTCAGGAGGAGATCTACTGAAAAGTACAGGATTCAGGAAAAAAAAAATTACTTAGAATTGGAGTTCCTGCTGATATATTCCATAATGATTTAAAGTTAAAATTTTAGTTGATACTACTCAAGTCCTACTCTGATAGTTGTCCAAAGTGACTGTTCTAAGATTGGGATGAAAAAGAGCAGCAAATCAAATAAGCAATGGAAAAACTGAGAAATAATTCCATTTACTCAGATGGCTTCATGATATCTGAAACATAAAATCCAGTGGGGATATTGCAGCCACTTCTGAAACATTTGCATTCTTTTTTCACACTCTTTTGTGTTTCTGTGAAGCAGTTTCATTTGGAAGCTTTCCAGAGTTTATTTGATTTTTAAAGTCAATTACTCTTGGTTTTTCTCGTAATATTGCTCTTACTTTCTTTTCTCTTTGTCTACTTTTCTACTTCCATTCTGTTCTTTCTCCATTACTAAAATAGGTACTTTTGCATTTTCTTTGCAAGAAACATTAAGTGGCTTGTATTGATAGAAATAGTTCTTTACTCTCATTTATTAATTTCTAAAGAGATGTTAAGTAGGCACAGAATAATTTAATATGCCTGGACTGTTTGAAATCAAGAATTTATTCCAGTGCTTCATTTTATAGCCATAAACACTACTGGTTTTGACAAATTGCTTTTAGGAAGTAAAAGAATAACAGATGTCTTGCAGCACTCACCACCAACAGCTAATTTGGCTAACAGAGCCAACACAGTAAAATTCCTTTGTGTCTATAATTATCTCATTCATGTGATTGCTGGCATGGTCTGGCCAACCTCACCAAGGTTAATCATAAGAGATGGGCACAACCTAATGGAAATGGTAAATGAAAAGTCAGCCTTTGCTAACTTCTGCCAGTCTCCAGAAATAATGTAAAAGTTATTGACTGTACAAATTGGGGAACAGTTTTTGAAATGCTTTAATCTGAGTGAATTGGGAAGTGCTAACTTTTTTGATGCCTATACAGAAACTGGTAAGCCTTCAGGGTTGTCAGGGTGTGGTTATGTAAATGTATCTGAGTTAGGGTCCAGAAAACTATAAGGACAGCTGAAATACTAGCATCAAACCCTGGAGTAAATATTTGTGTTGCTGGATTCACTATGTGTAATGATTTAAATGAGACTGAAATCTAACACTCTAGTGCCAGCTTAGATTGCTTTGTATGAACTGCAAAATCTTACTCTTTCTGGCAATAGAGTCTGCTGTGTATTTTCCAGTCATGGAAATGTTATAAAGACCTATGTGCTTGACACTCTACGTGAACATCTGTCTCAAACAGGCAGTTACATCCACAACCATTTGGTTACCTTGAAGGAGACAGGACCTTGTGCTTCAAAGTTTCTTTTGGTAGGTACTTTTTGAGTCCTGTATTCACAAACATTTTATGATTGAACTCAGTGCTCAAGAAGTTTTGAAGTAAACTACTGTATGGCAAAACCTATTGTATGTCAGCCTCACTATTTTTTCCTACTCTTTCTGTAGGTGATTCACCTATAAACAGTTGAGTTTTGGAGAAGGCAGTTCTATCAGCTAAAGACTATTTGCCTCTTGTGCACAGTCCAGCTTAGCACCAATGCAGAAAGTCCTGATCTACTGTAGGTTAAATGTCCTTTCAGATTCATGCTTCCCCTGCAATGCCTTGCACTGCTTTCCAGCACAAGTGTAAATTGCCTTTTTAATGAAATCTCTTGTTGCATCTCTAACCATTTTCTTTATTCCATAATTTGAAACAGTATGGCCTGCACAAAGATATTTTCATGACTTGTGAATGGCAATGATCACCCTGGTTAGGGCAGGGTTGTGTAACTATGCCTTTTTCAGATTGTCCAAGTGCTTCATATGAGAAAAAGTAGTTTGATTTTTGTTTGAGTTATTTTTGTAAGTTGTCTCTTTTATGTTCCTTTTGATCAAGCCTGTGTAGTCTATACTGTTTGTGCTTTTCTCTCCTTGATGCCTCTTTCTGTTGCTTGGTCATGGCCTTAGACATTACACTTCTCTTTTATATGATTACTGATGAGGACTTGAAATGGAAGGGACTGTGCTGCAAAGCTAAAATATTTCTGGAGATGGAAGTTCCCTCAATATAATTCAGTTCATGCTACGTCTTTTCTTTAGGTCTGCAGTAGGGGAAATCAAAAGGAACAAAGACAAAGCATTTGTAGAACACTATGAGATAATAGGAGTAATTTGGGCTTTGTGGAAAGAAAGAAGAAGCACAGTAGCCTTTGGCGGGAATACATTATGACTTACTTCATACCTGTGCCTATTTTCTGAGAGATTTTTCAAGAGACTAGGAGAAACACACATCCCAATACGACCTAATAAATTGAGTTAATTGTCCTATTTTGTGGTGTTGGTTTAGTAACTTTGCAAAATTCAAGACAAAAATGAAAAAAATATTTTACGTATTCATTCTATAAAACTATTTTGATATTTTCTCTAGAGATCTGTCTTAGTATTTCAGGAATTAAACCTATGGAAGATTGTTTGATAGAACCAGGCATTAACAAAAGTGTTTCAAAAAGATACTTAGGAAAATTAGAAGCCTGAGCTGTGCTGACTTATGCTTTCAGGCCTGAGAGCATTTGGCTCTCAGCTGTCCAAACTATTGCTGAAATGTGAATTGGAACTTTCTGGAATAGCACTGGGAAAATTGAGCTGTTACTTTTCAGTTGCTATACACTATATTATGTGTTGTTATGTCTCCAATGACAGTGCAGTGGGGCACAATGGACACCTCCAACAAGGTACTGCCATTTGCAAGTTCCCTTAGTATGCCAAAGGGGTGTTTGAGCAGCAGGGAGGCATTACTGGATGTGCTCTAACTATGAAAGTGTTGAAAGTATTTTACAATGTGAGCTAGGGTCAGTGTAGATAAATTTTATAGTGAATCAAAGCACCCATTTAGTGGCAGTGAATGTAAATATAGAAATACAGATAAAAGGCAGATATCTCACTGGTACCTGTTCAATACCTGTGTTCATGTGGGGAATAGTGATATACTATCAATATGCTGCTTTATTCAACAGCTTTCAACTATCTTGGTGCATAATTTATGGACAGGATCTTCCTTTCAAAATCTTACAATCTCATTGAAAGGCAGGTATAAGAGAGTGATGTATCACCAAGGGGGCAGATGAGGGAGAGGAAAGGGATCTTTTATGGGGCCATACACATGGCTGTTTGTGTGCTGTGGTAATTCAGAAGCTGTTATTGTCAAGAAGAAATAAATAAATATGTATGCACATCTGTCTAGGTTTCAGCATTCTTAAAGTTCCATCAATGCAAAATTAACATGAGCAAAAAGACATTTCTCTCCCTCTTCCTTTTATAATTTTAAAATCTTCTTATAGGTCAACTCAGTGCTTCCTCTTACACTATGCTGTTGTCCAGAAAAAATTATGAAAACAACATGATGTTTAAACCAGAACAATAATTACTGTTATTCCTGGAGCACTAAGAATAACAGTGTTTATTGTCCTTGTGCTGACATTGTTTCCCTGTTGCTGTTCTGACTTAATGCTTTGTGCCTTTGCTGCTCCCACCCCAGTGAGTTTTCAGTGCACATTTAGTTACTAACCCTTTAAGGGCTAGAAGCCCTGATTTTTGTAGAAAAATCTGATTCAATGTAAGATGAGATAAAACACAAGTCCTTTATATACCCCATTTTGCAAACAGTGGACAAATGGAAATTGGATGTAATGAGAGTTATTATGGGGGAAAGTCTGAAAGAAATGGGAAGAAGAAGGAAATACATTTGAGATAAGGAAGTTCCAGGCTGCACAATGTGCTTTACATAGGTAAATATGTGGAAGTAAGACTGTCCTAGTGTATAAAAGAATTGGATTGTGGATTCCATGCAGTCAGAAAAAAATTCACTCTTAGTACACAAGAGAAAGGGATGCTAGAAGAATGGGTAATTTTCCTTCTGCCAGCATCTCTGATGAGCATGAGAACAAAAATCCAGGCTTATTTATATAACTATATAAATGAATGATTTCAAGAAAAAAACAATTAAAAGTTCTTGTTTTCCTTAAAGGTAGAAATTATAAATACTTTTTTCTTAAAGTTAAGAGAAATCTCTACAGGGAGACAGTGTTTTCTATTCCTTGCACTGACACCTCTGAGGTACCAGGTGCATGAACTGATCCTGTTACTGTCTCTCTTTTCATCCCCTTGTTTCTGCTGGTGCAAGGCGCTGAAACCTTTCCCCTCACTCTCCCCCCCACCTTTTTCTTTTATCACCCTTTCTGCCTTGACTGCTCAGACTGCAGGGCTTCTAGAGAAGAAGCTGTCTCTGTACATTATTGCTACATGTGGTAAATTGAGTCTTTTTGGCAATATTGTAATGCATATGTTCCAGTAGACTAGTTATGGTAGTTATTTAAAATGCTATTAAAAAGTAAGATGAAGGTACTTAAAAATACCTGATTCAGTTCAGGCCAAACAAATGAGAGGTCACATTATTCCATATTTCCTATTTATTTACCTTCACGAAAATTCCTTTGCTTTGTTTCCTGACAGCTGTGCAAAACTCTACATTTCTTTACAATCAAAACTTATGCATCAGGTTCATACAGATTCTCACAGAGACCTGAGAGACACTTGTTTTTTCGTGTGTTTAAAAATTTTGGCATTTCATAGCATTTAGAAGTCAGCTTTGTCAGAGGGAAGGGGCAGTAGATTAAAGGCTGCTGGTGCCTGTGTACTGCTGTGGGCATAAACGTCAGACTAACTTAAAAGTATGTGATCAGGTTGTCCTCTAGTGGCTGCCAAAGAGAAGATCTAACCATAAATTTTGCAATGTTGCTGCAATGGAAATTAGTGTAAGTTCTTACAACTTTTCTTTCTGTGAGGATTTGATAACTAGATCTCAAAATTATCAATCTCTGTGTGATTTCCATTCTAGTGGCAGGCCCTGCAAGTCTTTTTCTTATCTCTTCCTGAATTATGCCTCATAATAACATTGTAAATTATGTTTCTGGATGGGTCTTTATCAGTAGAAAAGCCAATTCCACACTTCTAGGCTTTTTTATGCAAGAAAGAAACAAGCCTTTTTGAAATTCTGTTTCTCTATTATACTTCTGCCCTCTGTGCCTCCGGTTTTAGCACTTTGGTCCCAGTACAAGTGTGCCTTCTTGGCAGAGAACAAGTGCAGCAGGAGATAGGACACTATTTCTCTCTTTAATTCCACAAGAGAGCATTGTTTCCTCCTTCCTGCAGTCCTGCATCTGGTGTGGTGCAAATATCCTCTCTATGGTAGTGAACGAGGGTCTCTATGGTAGTGAACTAAGGATCTCTCTGGCAGAGATTTTGACTCTTCTACTGACCTAAGAGAGTCCTAGATTTATTTGGAACAAGTAGTTTTCTGAACACAGTGACACTGGCATTCAGACCACTGTAATAATTATGTTGCTACCTTAAAATGGAAGTTCCACATATAAAACAAATAGAAAAATAAATCATATATTTCTGAAAATAAAGCATTACTTGTAATGTTCAAATTGTACAACAAAACATCACAGGACTGAGATATCTGAAGACAGCTGAGAAATCTTTCTCAGTGGGACTTATAGAGCTTGTGAGGGATCCACTGGCCAGTTAGTAATACCTGGTGTCAGAATGAAGGAAGCTGAATCTCATTAAAGAGGCTACAAGGCCTGGCTTTTGCCAGTATGCAAATCTACATTATTCGAGACACAGTTAAGACTTCTCAGTGTAAGACAAAGGCAATAGTGAAAGCATTTATTCGGTGTTAAGATACATCCTTTCTCATCCAACAGCTTTCTTATGATCTTTGTTTCACCAATGGTGATGACTGCAGCAGAACACAGTTTACTGACTTGCATACAGTCATACGTCAATTCCCCACAACAGAGGAACAAATTCACTGTTCAGTCCCATGTTCTTTGGACCACTGGTTGTCCTTCTCCAGATAAGGAAAGCATTTTAATTTATAAACAGCATAAAAGTAAAAATACAACAGCCAGTGGTTACTGTAAAGACATATTCTATGTGAGGGGGCAGATTAATGCTAATAATTGTTGGATCCATGGATCTATGGAGCCATAGTGCAAAAGCAGAGAAAAAATATTGAGTTCACCTGAAAAACATATTCAAGATTCCTCTGAGACAATGAGTAACATGAGAACAAAAGTTACATTATTTGCATCTGAACAGGACTTTTCCTATCAAGAAGCCAGTATTTGCAGGAAGCAGAAAGTGTTTAGCAGTGGTGGATGTTCTCTGGTCATTGAGCATTGTTTAGCAAATAAGCCAAAAGTCCTGTAAATCTAGTTTTTTATTACTTTTTGCAGAATCAGCAGTCATGTTTTCAATCTTGCATAGACAGTAACATAATATTATAAGTGTAACATATTTTTTTCTGATGTAATGTGTTTACTCTCACTAAGCCAAGTTGGTTTTTTTTAGTGTCCACAGAAAAGCATCTATGTTTATACAGATTTCTAGGATGCTACAGAAGGCAGATTGCTCCATCTGATGTCAGCACATGTTGCAGTTTAGCTTTAATAACCCCACAGCACCTCCTCACCGCTGCAGTTACTATTCTGCTCCTGCCAGTTACATCTTCCTTGTGCTTTCCTTTCTCTCAACTTCAGCAGCTGGGCCTGTATTAGAGATGGGCCTAAGGGAACACAGAGGGAGTTTGAACATTTAGTAACAGTGTTCTTTGAGAATTCCTACAGATAAAAATCTCTGCTCCAGCTCAGAACCGAGGGTGTTAGATAGCTGCTTACACCCTGTACATGACATTGCTTCCAGCTGGCACTGTCACAAAATGATCATCACTCTCTCCTCTGAGTACAAGATCTGCACGACAACTAAACTAATGAAGGATTCCAAGCTATTATCCTCCTACTAAACAACGTAAAAAAGAAATCTAAGAGAATGTGGTTTTGTTTCTCTGTGCCCCCATTGCCCCTTGCACTAATAAATTTTCTTCCAACTGGAAGAAACAGTTTGTCCTCTTGAAAAAAAAGACTAAATAAGAGACTGTCTACTCTTATTTTAATAGTTCACAGATAATAGACAGTTATAGAATATCGTCATAGAGGTGGTATAATATTTAGTGCAATTACATGTACTGAGAAATACAACACATGAAAATGAAGCTTTAAAAAATGTACAGTTTCCTGAAATATTTTCAAACTATTTATTTACAGACATTAAAAAAAAAAAAAAAAAGGAGCTCTTTTTGCTCTTTTGCAAAAGATGCACTATGAGGTTGCACAAAGGCTTTAACAGCCTAAGCCTGGATCTCTAAGGTTAAGAAACATAGTTGGAACACTTCTATTTATACTGGGTTTCAGTTTAAATAACAACAATTTTCCAATAAAATTAAATTTCATAGAAAAGCATTTGTTTTTGTCATAAACTACTTTTGAGAAGAATATTACATATTAAAAAATAATACCTTTGTAACAGTTGCGTACTTAATGTCTTAAGTGTCCATAGCCTATGTAGACTAGTTTCCCACCTCAGCTTCAATTCTATGTGCAGAGATTCCCATAATATCAAATCATAGCTTAGCAAGGGAAGAGATCCTGGCCATAGACGTGGACCTGGTCAATAGATGAGAACAGGGGCAATTAAACATTTAAACTACAATGTCTCCATCCATTTGGATGAACAGAAAATTTATATAAGGAAACATAGTGGATATATTAGGATCTTATGTTCAGGTCAGTTAAAACAATGCATTTTATGCTAGGTAGCTTTTGAAATTATTTCTATCTAAACCTGTTTCATTAGTGCAACAAAACCACTCATATGTTGTAAAAAGTAAAACCTCTGGGGTAGCTGCTGGAAAAATTAAGTTTTGCTGAACTGGCAGAACCCAAAAGTTGGGTAGGCTACTCCAAAAACATGAAGAATAAACTTGTCATTGCAAACGAAATAAATCAATATACTGTTGAAAGGCATAATGTAGCTATTAGTGAGTCACTTAGTAACTACCACTTGGGAAAAATAACCAAAGGAAATGAAAACATATTTGCATCAGTAAGGCTGTACTCCCTCAAATGCTATTTTTTTCAAACTTAAAGTTACTTTTCTTAATTAATCTGTGTTAGGTGTTGTTAGGAGCAAAAGGAAAAAAAAAAAAAAACCACAACAGAGAGTAAAGAGTATTTTATATTAGAAGCTTCAAATTTTAAATACAGTTTTAACAAATATAAGAAATGGATGAGAAAATATCTAATAACACACAAAATTCATCACCAGTATTTTCATACCTAGATGTGGTGAATGAGTGTTTTCCATAAATGAAAATACAGTTTTGTCATAGAAATGAGATATATTCTGTCTCCAAAATGCTTAAGGTTTTTTTACCTTGTATCTGTATTCAAAAACATTGGTGTCATAGTAGAGGACTTTTTTGATGGATAAAAAAAGATTTTTTAGAAAATTGGGAGAGTTATGTTTTCATTAAAGATAGTATTAACTGTTCAAGATATTGATATTGGCCAGATATTCACAGAAACTGAAATCATACAGTTGTAGGAACCCAAAAAGTATAGATATGCAACTGCAATGAGTCAACTTTATGCTAGAGGTCTACAAAGTTTTGAGGCAGAGAGATGAATAGGAAAATGTTCTTCCAGGGGATTGCTGGGCACTGGAACAGGCTCCCCAGGGAAGTGGCCAAAGCACCAATGCTGACACAGTTCAAGAAGCATTTAGACAACACTCAAACACATGGTGTGCAGAGCCATGAGTTGGACTTGATGATCTTTATGGGTCCCTTCCAACTCAGGATATTCTATGATTCTATTTATTTCCAGTAATAGAACATCCCAAGAAACATCAAATTAAAATAATGACTAGTGGTAGAGTCCAGGATTTCCTTGACTGTACAATAATTTATTTTTTATTTTCATTAGATATCTAAACTGGAGCAAAGTACTGTAAGCTATTGTGTAAACTAAAAGTTCAAGAAATTATATCAATTGAAGAAAAAAATAATCCAGCCAGCACTAGTTAACACATAGCTACAGTCATTCATGCAGAATGTACCTCAAATGCAAACTGATAAATGCTGTGAAGTATTTCCTCTGAAGCAATATTATCATATGTTTACCTGTTCTCCTAGTCTTTACATAAGTATGTGCTCCTGGTCCCTGCTAGACTGAGGCCACTGAACATGATGGACTTTTGGTCTCCTCTATTAAGGGTGTCCTTATAACCCTCTTCCTCACATGTTCTATTTAAGCAGCAGCCCCCAGGTTTAGGATCTAAACCAAAGTCTCCTGGCTGAGGAAAAAGACTAATTTTTCCTCTAGAAAATGCTTCAAGAAAATTATTTATAATCATTACCATAACTTATTTTCTATTATGATTAGTATTAGAGAATCTAAAAGCCACATCTTAAGTGTCTTTGTTGCAATTTAATCCTTCCTAAATAACTACAAGAGTATCTATTAAACAGCAGTGCCTTATGCCAGAAATCTCAGTAGCGTGACGTATCTCTGTATATCAATTCAATTTCTGCTATAAGATCACTGCTCCTTTTTTCCACCAGTTAAGAATTAATTACAAAGTGAAGGAAGTCATAAGTTTTCAATGACACTTTAAGATATATCTTTTCTAAATCACATGTATTTAATGTACTGTTAACTAATGATGTAAAAATATAACTAAAATTAAAGAGTGCTTTAAAGCCATAATATAATAGGAAATGCAGTCCTGCAATTGAAATTTCTGAACTGTTTCTGTCTAACAGGATAAAGCCAATTCTGAAAGCTTCTTCTAAGTCATTTGAAAGAAGATAGTAATTGCTTCAGTCACTATGGTTTACCTGATCAATTCAAGTACATTTGATACAGTAGACTTAAAAGTTTTATGCACCACCACTTGAAGCAGTCAGGTTAATCTAAGAAATGCCAGAGCAATGTGTTGAAGAACTGGTAAAAAAGTATGTGAATTTTTTTAATGACATTCAAGCAAGGAAGACTTTTCTACCTTTTTCTTGGAAAGCTGATCACTTTGTGCTTGCCCATTCATCTTAATAATTGTGAGGTAATAATTATGGGGGGGATGCTATTGCAAGTAATTACTGAAGTAGCTGAAATTAGGATTCAACAAAAGATACAATTCCTTTCTCAGTTGGAGTTTGCAGTTCAAAGTTCATGGAATCCCAAGCTGACTCTTTAACATTAAAATTCTTTAATATGTAAGAAATTTAGTTCCTATGCTTCACATCATGTATTCTTGGTGTACGTCCTAGTACAAATCAAGTCACAACTTAGGTGAAGAAATCTGGATGCAATTTGGGTTTCAAAATGAGGGATATGAATGGCAGGTGGTTCAGTTTGCACGTGGACCAATAAAATGTTATTATATTCATCTGCAGTGTAATCTCCTAAATATGAAAATATTTAGAAATGAATTGTTTGGAACTTAATATAAGAGAAGAAATCAGGTACTTTTTTTCTGTTATCTTTAATTTTGGAATTGAAGTGTCCTATATTGCAGAATGATTTTTTCTTTTTAATAAAGTAACTCAGAGATTTCATTGTTTACTCTGAGAATTTGGTTTAGTTTGTCTTTGGTATGCACTCAAGTAACTAAAAAGTTTGACTAGGATATTTTTATTCACAATGGTATATAAAAAGCACATCCTTCTGTTCTGTAAACTGTAAGGCAAGTTTTAAAATAAAATACAAAAAGCTTTTTGGAATTTAAGCTTAAGCAAATGCTTAAATACTATGTTACTTTTGTATGAATTAGGTATTAGCAAATATGATCACAAACGATAAATATTATTGCATTTAATTCAATGTGATTGAATTTCACTATCTTGCTCTATTGTGGTAACAACTGCCATGTTGCAGCAATGGCTGAAAATCAGACCAGTGTTTGCTTGATTTTATACCAAGAGAATATTGTAATTTTTTTCTAGTTGATTTTCAGAAACAAATGAAACCTTTTGGCATATGTTTTGGAAATAAATACTTGTATTATCCAGTACAATGTAAAACTATGCTAACCACAATTAACTTGATAATACAAAAATAAGTGATAACTGGGACCAGGTGATTTTAAATAACATCCAAAGAACAGGAAGAAACTTTGTTATTTTCTTCATTCAGCTTAAGAACTGTGTATAATTCACATATTTTCTTTGATTTTATACTGTATTCTTTTTTTCATAAGAAGTGATTTATTTCACTTACTAATTGACCATGAAATTTCATTTTCATTTTAAAAAAATCAATTTAATTAGATCTGTAGCAGTAGAATGTAGCACCTTAAAAAAACCTGTTTGTTCATCTTTTACTGCCGTATTTTGAATAAAACTACACAGTTATCTTTTTTATTATTTTTTATTTTCCTTGTCTTTCAGATATAATAAAACGTGTTCTGTGAGGGAAGGTGAGGATGGTAAAGGGGGAATGAAACTTAGCAAGTTATGTCTTATTCTGGAGAAAAATAAAAAAGCACTCAAGAAAGTAAGGAGTTTTAAGGGATAAGCCTGAAGAACTTTAGCTATAGTTGTAATAAATGGTATATCAAGCAGAGAGATCATGATCTCTGCAAAAAGCTCTCCAGCAATATCTTGAACCTAAAGGAAAACAAGAGCAGCTGATTGGCACTTTGTTACTTGAATGGTGGCCCTACTGATGAAGCAGAAAAGGCCATTAATGATGATTTTTAGAGTCTCAAATCTGCCAGATATGAAACTTAAAACTGTGAAATTTATAATGCATTTAAAAAGTGCCCAAACTCAGAAAGCAATGCTTTTCCTAAATGGCCAAAACTTACACATATTTCTCCCTTTTTATTGCATTCCTGATATACTCTTCATCATAATGTCTTCTTTACTCTCTTACAAACCAAATAATCATCTTCATTTATATGCAATATGAGCCTACTGCCACTACTGACACAATATAAATGTGTTGCATTAAAAATTAAAAATATTATTTTTTACACTCCATCAAGATGAAAAGTGAGCCTTCATTCTCATTTGCAGTTGTGCCACCACACTGTCATCCTTCTTGCCTTGTACCACAGGACATGATCAGTAACAGCCTGATTCCTACAGACCTTAAATTACCTCAGATGTGCTCTGAGCTTGACTCTGTATGATGGCAAATAAAGAAGAATTTTCAAAGGTAAGCTAACTGGGTTGCTGTGCTTCACTGGGAATCAGCTTCTTTGATCAGATGTCAGAACAACAGGGAAAAGAAATATATGGGATGCTTTTTTTTTTCTGCAAAAAATCTCTTAAAAGTTGAAGACCCTATTTGTTTTGGAAGCTAAGGAGTCCAAAAATTACTCTTTCCATTCATCTACCAACCTTTCAAAATGAAAAATAAAATGGCTGAGAGGTGCATAACTCTTGGATTCTTTATCCACTTAATTGTTTGACTTATTTCTTTTTCCTTTGCTGGGGAAACACTGAAGTCCACATATCGGTTTGGAGAGGATAACTTTCAAGCTGGCTGAAATCCTAGTTCTTGTGAGCATTTTTTGTCATTTGAAGGTTAAATTCTTCTCAGAGAGCATTGCTGGAGTTAGTATTCTCCCCTCCAGTAACTGTAGGAGCTGCCTGACCTTTATAAGTGCAGGTCAATATTCACACTGTTGGAAGAAGCATTGTGGAGAGTTGTCTTCACAATCCCAAGGAGAAGTGCTTTGCCACAGGCAGCTCGTGACCAGCAAAGACAAATCGGTGAATGGACAGATAAAACTGTTTTAACTGGATTCAGAGAGTCTCTTTTACACAGATTTAGGTTCTATTCCAAAGTCTATAGACCTGTAGCATTCACTACTTTCCTCCAAATTTCAATAAAATCAATAGGAAAAAGAATTATTAGGAGGGAAGCACTCTAAATGTTTTGGCCTCTGGGTCACTCTTTGCAACACTATTCCCTGCCAAATTTAGACACACATAGCAGGAGAATATATGAAATAATTTTTCTATTGACCTTATCCTCTACCCAACATAAATTCCAAAGAAGGTTTAATATCAAAATCACTTGATGAAAAACATTGTAGTAATATACAATACTTTTAATTCCACACTGCTTTTCATATATTTCTGCTTCCCCAATAGAAACACTTGGAGTTTAAAATATAATATCAGTAATAAACACCTTCATGTCTAGTAAGACTCTCAATTTTTTTGTGAACTAAGAAAGTACCTGTAAAAGCAGAGAAAAACAAAAGCATAGTGCTGGTGTCATGCAAATATTTCCATTAGCATTTACAAATACATATATGCAAGTGAGAGAATGAACCAACCAAAATGAATGACCCAAGATACAGCACGTGAGAATGGGGTTATTTTATGAAAAAAATGATGCTATGGACATTTGAGAACAAAATACACTTTTGAAACACTATTTGTTCCTCTCCTCTAGAGATCAAAGGTTACTAGAAATCTCAAACTTTTGTAGAACCTGTTGCTCCAAAGTAAACGTTTCAGACCATACTTCCTCTCTTCTCAATATTACGTAAAATAAAAGTCTGTTTATAATTTAATGGCAGAGAATAAATGACATCTGCAACTTGGCAGAACAATGTAAACTGGGGCTTGTCTGACTCAGACTAAGTTTCTGGCTCTGTTTACAGCAGAAGAAAGGAAAGAGTCAAGCCAGTGGAAATTTTGCAACTTAGCTAGTATAATTAATATAGCATTTCATATATTTATTTTTTTAAAGTTGTTTATTCAGTCCTGTGGCTCATGACCTGGCTTATGTTTTGAAACATCTGTTACTGCCTGCAACCAAGGCAACCAGTAAATGTTGGAAATTTCATAACACTTTAGGAATGTTAAAGTATTATTGTGGGAACACCCTACAATTCAAAATGATTTTAACTAAAAACTGGTTAATTTTAGGTCACAGACAGCAGATATATTCACATCCTTTTCTTCAATTGTATGAGACTTTATCTTCAAAAAATCTTGCAGAAAATGCATACATTTAATTTTTATCTGTCATGCCAAATAATTTCTGCAGCAGTTTCCTTCCCATATTGTGATGTGGAGTTTTGCTGTCAAAACCTTCATTCAGAAATTTCTGGTTAAAATGAAAAGGTTTTGATTTTGATAATTTAATATTTTTGATACTTTAATTTTTCCTTATTTTCTGAAGAAATCTTCATTTTGACTGGCCACTAATTTGTATACACCTGCATTTTCATAGTTCTGTATGTGATTTGTATTACAAGTTTATTCCCAGTATTTAATCTTCTTTCATGAAGTAGTTACATGCTGACTAACTGTGCATAGTGGTCATAAAATTCTTCACTGTTCAGAGCTGTGTCTGTTCACTTTCTTGGGCTAGAATTACATACGTCATGGGCATTGCAGTTCAGCCTTTTCCTCATATGATGCACTGGTATAAAATGGAAAAAGAAGACAAGATTGATAAAACGGTGAGCAAGGTCAAATAATTAAACTCAATGTCACTCAGAAAAAATATATACATATTACTACAGAATAGCTTTAAATTTTCAGTTACATAGAAAGATTCATTTTTCCAAAACAAATTTCATAGTTATGAAAGTGTAACTTCATGATGCAGTTACTGGGGAGGTACTTCAACAAATGGGGCTGGACTTTGACAAATAGTGAAATTCTTGAAAAAACTTTTGTAGGGAAAATAATCACTTGTTTTTACTGTAGATCAGACCATACCAATCTAATATCAAGTACTCAGACTGAAGTAGTTTGAAGATATCTACTTACCATTTGCAGCTAGTGAGTTAAGAGGTTTTAATATAAAAATACAGAATTAGATGGAAGGCAGAATATTTCTTTGCAAGTAATTTACTATTTTATGCTCTTACATCAGTATGTTTGCTGTTTTTTGAAAAATGTTTGTAACACAGGAGACAAAAAAGCTGAAATTATTAGCCATTGCAACTGCTACAGGAAAAATGGTGATTAAACTATGGAAAAATAAATTATATTTGGTTAACTTATTGAATAAATTATATGTCTGGATTCAAGCACAGGGATCTAAACAGTTTTGTTGCTAATGAGTAATCTGAAAAATGTTATCACTAAAGAGAATAATAAAGCTGAACTTTATAACTGCAAATTATACTTTTTTCTGTCTGTATTTTTGGAGATAACTTTATATAATTCACTTACTAATGGAAAGACAGGGAAAATCTTTAGTGCTAGCTACATTACTGAAGCCAGATTATACATGCATATCAGCAATAACATGAATAACCTTAATTCTGTATTTTTCACATTGTAGGTTCTGTTCCATTATGAAATAGAACCATAAAATGTTTGGGTAAGATGGGATCTTAAAGAGCATCCAGCTCCAAGCACCACACCACAGCCAGGGCTACCTTCTACTGCATCAGGTTGCTCAAAGGCTCATTCAACCTGCCCTGAACACCTCCAGGGATGGGGCACCCTCAGGTAATCTGGTCAGCCTGTACCAGTGCCTGAGCACCTTCACAGCAGAGAATTTCAACCTAGTATTTAATCTCAGCCTACTATCATTCAGTTTGAAGACCATCTCCTTTCTCCTGTTATTACTTGCCCTCCTTGTAAGTCCTTCACCTTTCTTGTAGTCTCCCTTCCTGCGCTGAAAGGGCAAAATAAGATCACCCCATAGCATTTTCTCCAGCCTGAACAACCCCACTTCTCTCAGCTGTTCCTCACAGAATCATTTTACTGCCTCTAACAATAGGATTCTGCACACAAGAACTGGCCAAAGAGGAAGCATAAAAAGGAAACATAAAATACACTTTGTAAAAGTTTTAAATGTTTGCTTCACTTCTGCTTTATTCCATGTTAGATTTCCTGCAGCCACATCCATTCTGTGGGTCTTTCTGTTTACCAACATCTGGCCCTTCTCTGTGCATGTAATTATTTTGAGGTTGGAACTTTGAAGAAAAATTTTAAGTCATTTCTGACACTCAGTGAGTTAGTATATACTGAGAACAATAAACCACACCCTTAAACACAGTCTCAGTCATGACCAAGAGTGTTCACTCATATGTAAAACTGACTAGTTTCCCAAAGGAAGACATCATAGAAGAATAAAAATGAGGAAAACTTTGGACAGTGCATTAAACACTGTTTATACTACTGTATATGCCATTTTGCCTTAGATTTTCTTGGATCAGAGGTTCACTTTGGAATACAAATGTGGGAGCCAAACTGGCTGGGATGAGCAGGGGTTTAACTACAGTGGCTTATGCAGGAGCCTTCAACCTGAGACCATGGGAGGCGAAATACTGAAAGGATGGAAGTTAGTATGTTACTAGAATCATTCCACTATGGGCCATGCTTCTGGTTGGGATTGGACCCCTGCCCTCAGATACCCCTCTATATTGTATAGTTCACCACTCCCCTTGATCTTTGGATGTTGCCCCTGAGATCGTGTGGTCTGTGTTTGTTATTTTCGCTATTAAGGTTATTTATTTTTCAGGCAATTCCATTATTCCCATCCCTCTATTTCTGCCACACTCATCCAGGGGGACTGGACTTGGGGTCGCAGTGAGCCAGACTGTGACATACAAATAAGCTTTTTTATTTTTAGTATTTTAAAGTAATTTTCCCCACACAGAAAAATTTTAGAATTATAAACCTTCTGAAGTCCCAACCAGCTTTATTGTGGACAATCATATGGACTGAACACTTTGGACTATTCTGGTAGATTTCATATTTTAGATAAAAATTCTAGTTTTTCTAATATTTGGAATAAAAGATGCTTTTGAAAATTGGCATTAACTGCTTCCTTATTTTCAGGGCTTTTTCTACAGCTGTTGTCTTTGATGCTCCTATGCGACAAAGGAAGAAGCAATTGCCTTGGTTTCCGCATGGTTAAAATTTTAACTGGTTTACTTTTTTAAGTACTCAGCCTCAAATATTGTGCGCAGTTTTGGTGACCACAATATAAAAAAGGCATGAAGCTATTAGAAAGCATCCAAAGGAGTGCAATGAGGTTGATAAAAGATCTGGAGGGGAAGCCCTATGAGGAAGACAGATCACTGCTTTTTTCAGTCTGGAGGAGACTGAGGGGAGACATCATTGCAGTCTGCAACCTCCTTTTAAGGGGAAGAGAAGGGGCAAGTGTTACAACCCACCCCTGAGGCAGGGTAACTGAGCTTCTTGTTAAGAGATCCTTTGAGGAGGATTGGAGTGAAACAACACTGAATTCCCACTTGTCTCATGGTCACCCTTGACTATCAGCATGACCCTTTTCTCTGATACTCATTGCTGGACCAAGGGCATTGGCTCATCAGTCTTCAAGCTTGCTGGAGAATGAGGCACACAAACCCCATCACACATCATTTTGGGTGAGGTACAGACACCTGACCTTCTCCAGCAGCAGGCAGAGGGGCACTAGGGTACAGATGTTGCAACGTGCAATTCTGCTCCAGCCACCAGCACTGACCTCCTCACTAGCTTCATTCACACCAATCCTCCCAAGAGCTGGTTTTCAGGATACACAATATGCCTGTCTCAGTATCTGGGCAGCAGAGCCTTTGACCCATTCCAGTAGCTGGCATTGAGGCCACCCATTCTCTCCAGTCACCATCACCAAAGGCCAAAGTTCTCTATGCCCCCTCCTTTGACTCCATTTGGTGGCACTAAAATCACGCACGTTGGTTCCCCCAGTAGCTGGCACTCCGGGCATGAAAACTGCAGGACCTAACAAGACCATCTGGAGAGCTATTTTTTGACAATCCTTGTTTGATTTATTTATGCTGAATATAACTTCAATAGTTTTCAATACAGAATATATCCAAATATGGCTTCAGTCTCAACATTTTCCCAGATTTTAAATACAGAGATCTGGTTTATGTTGTTTTCATGCCATTATCCAATTCTCTAGCATCTTGTAGAATTAAGGTTGTAAGAGAGAGGTGCTGTGAAATTTCTACAGAGCCAAGACCTGATGTGTAATTCCTTTGTAACTAAGATGTCGATTTTGCTATGATTCCTGCCAGAAGATCCTTCCATATATTGCACTCAGGAATCCTGAATTGGGCTGTGAGGTCTGTCTGCAAGAGTCAGGGCATGAACACTGCCAAATTTTTAAAGTGCTAAGATAATTTGGCCACCTCTAAAACTCTACTCCTCCTTGGCTTCTCCCACTCCTTTCCTTGAAGATCATAGCTGAAGTGCTGAGCTGCCATAGGAAAATTACATCTCTTAAAACATTTAAATCTTTCCACCCCTTAATTGAAAATTGCCAAACAACAGATTGCAAAGGCAGCTTTGACTACTGTGATTACAAGTTTCATACCATTTGTCTGTTAAGTTCAAGATGGAAAGGTAGCCTGAAAGCTGCCAGTATTTTTTGTTTATTTTTTAAGAGTCATCTGTTTCAAGAAAGATTGAGATAAGGTGGAAAGAACAAAAAACAAAAAATGGGGAAAAAAAAAAGTTGTTAGCCAAGAGCAAACAAATTACATATGCATGCTACAGAAATCAGGCACATATCACGAGCCCCTCCTTAAAAGAATTCATTGCTGCCAGACTGATGGAATTTTTTGCACTGCAGGGAGTATTGTCAGACTGCTGGTATCTCAGGTCTGGCTATCTCAGCTCTAGACTAACCATTCAGCTCTGTTTTATGCCTCTTAGTTTATTTTAGCTCTAAACTAAGATAAACTGAAGTGATTGCTCATCTGATGTCCATTTTTGCTGTTTCCTCCTTGGATATCGCTAATAAAATTTACAACAAAAATATTAATTGGAGCAACTTTTCTGAATTACATTTTCAGTCCAAAATGTGCTAATGTTACACATTCTGTTTGAAAATATTTTTCGTTTTGGATTAAGGGAAGCAACAAAGACAATGTGTAGGTGGAAAAGCAGGAACAAGATATAAAGCTTTGATAATGTTATAAATTACTCAGATGATTAAAGGAAATTTGCTTTTAGTTCCACTGTCACTGGTACAATGATCACAGAGGTCTGGAAGTCTGATTGTCTCTCTGGAAGCTTCCCCTTGCAAATCACTCTTGCAGAAGTAGCAACACAAAGTAAATTGAGATAATATTCCTTACATTATAAGGCTTCCATTTTGACCAGAATGATTATGCCAGATTACCATTTACATATATTGCCTTTTTAATCCCTGGATTAATGGAATAAAGAGATACTTGTTTCAAACTATTAATTAATGAATCTTATTAATTTTGTCAGCCATCTCTAAATCTGAGAACAGAACATTTTCTTTTAAGTTAAAATAATAAATGCATTTAAATATATATGAAGTAAAACTAGTTTGTTTGGGGTTTTTTTGTTATTCTGCTTTAGTGACCATAAGTAGACATTATGGCCAGTAAGTTGCTGACATTAGGAGATTTGTTAGTGGCTGACATTAAGAGATTTGGTAAAAAATTGCATTAATGAAACAGTCAGATGGATCTGTGATGAATGACCGACCCAAGCAGGACCTACATAAAGAAGGACAAGTTCTGAGAGTAAAGAGCCTTACTCCGAATTTGAAACTAGGAGACAGGAACTAAAGTGAACTGAAAAAGTGATTATTGGCAAACATGGCTAAAGAATTTCTGGTTTTCAGTGTATATATCAATCTAGAGCAGAAGTTAATATTAAAATACCTTGATGTTTGGACTATATTACCTTATGTCAGTTTGTCAAAATGAGGGGACGATTGCAGAATACTTCCTCAAGACCAAATTAAATCAAAAGGAATTAGTTCAGCTATTTAAATTTATTTATTATAATAGTCATATGTTTGTATTTATATCATAATTGATAATAAAATATTCTAATATAGTAATCATATTCAAAGTAATATATGTTTGGAATTCTAGCATAGAAATGAATTCAAAATTCTAGAGAACACAGTATATTTTATACATAGTAATTGTTGAGAACTACAATGCTGAAGAACTGAAATATCTGATTCTTACTGCAATAATAGGTAAAATGCTTAATGTGTTGATACTTTATGTTTGCAGGATATGTGACTAATTTACTCTGATAACTCCTATACATATTAGATAATCTACTTGACGTGAAGCATATATTTTAGGGATATAAAAGACTAGTAAAATTAAAACCCTGAACTACATTTGCATATTTATTTTTCATTAAAAACGGTAAAGGCAAATTATGTCAACTTTATTGTCTTTCAAAAATCACAAGTAATGGGATAAAGCATAGTAAAGGTAATTCTAAAAAGTGTATTATAGTCTCCTTGTAAGTTCTCATTTTATTTGTCACACAATTAAAAGCTAATTTTTGATAGATGTTTTTATTATAATAATTTTTCTCCATGTTTAAGTCAGGAATTTCTCGTGGCTCATGCAAATTTTCAGTATGTTTCTTATCAACTTGTAAAATCTTTTCTGCTATTGCCTCCTTTTGCAAAAGAGTGTTTTCAACATTTTCAAGGTATACTTTACAGCAAAAACTAATAATTTTTTAAAAAACCTTAAATTTCTTTGGTGCCGTTATCTATGTATCACCATTGTTGTCATCACACATTGCCTAGTAATATTTTCACTTCAAGAGGAATTTTACATTTCCCATCTTTAAAGTTCAGAATCCACAGATCTTATAACACTCTCATGCTGATAATGCACTTCAGTAATTGTGCTGTACAGCAAATATTTCTGCGTGCAAGCTTTAAATAGTTATTCAGCTGAATAACACCACAAATCAGAGGCTCTATTTAAAATGCCAGCATGTTCTTTCCATTAATATTACAGGAATGAGACTGGCATTATTACCAATGCATAACAAATGAGACTCAATGAGTAACTGCAAGGCATACTGCCCCCGTGTACAGCTGTGCTATCATAAGTATATAATTTTATTCACTGCATCCTAAGATATATATTCTGTAAGAGAATTGTGCTGGTTTGGGCTGAGATAATCTTTCAAATATGATAAACAGGAGCTAAAGGCCACGTTATGTTGGTATATCTCCATTGCATAATCAAAGCTCTAAACAAAATACATGAAGCTGAATATTGAAGTAATTTTTAAAGGCTTTAGAAACAGTCAGACTGTTTTCTGTCTGTTCTATCCAATATCCACAAGAATGCTCTGTCCTATAAGTAAGCTGTTTCTGTTTCACTCCCATACATTGTCTTTGGCCAAGCTTTGTCAATTTAGCATTGTAAGAACATCAAAACAGCTCATTGTCTTCATTCCCATAGCCATCTCATAAGAAAGACAAGGTATATAGTGCTGTACTTTGGAGTTTGCTGACCAGTTTCAAGACCTTTTCTGCTTCTCATGTTGCTCTACCAGCTAAATGGCTGGAAGTACGCAAGAAATTGAAAAGGGACTCATTGACCCTAACTGAAAAAAGGGTTATCCCATGTCATAGTACATTATACTCAGCAATAAAAATTGAACAAGGAGGGAGAAGGTGGGGATGGTTGGAGTTGTGGAGTTTGTCTTCCAATATCTGCTAATCGTAATGAAGCCCTGCTCTCCAGGAAAGGGACTAAAGATCTGTCTGCTAATAAATGGGAAGTACTGAATTGATTCTTATTTTTGCTTTGCCTGCATGTGCAGTCTTTGCTTTTCCTATTAAATTGTCTTTATTTTGACCCATGAGATTTCTCACACTTTTGATTTTCTTTTCCATCCCTTGTGGGGAGGAGAGAGTGAGCAGCTGTGTGCAACATAGCTGCCTACCAGAGTTAACCCGTAAAAACCATATAAGAGAAATTTGAATAAAGTACCTCTCAGATATTGCATGAGAACATCTAGAGAAGCAGTAGCTTGTCTTTAGCCAAGAAAATTTTGATTTCCTCTGTAGGCGGTCAGAAAAAGCTACACTATCCTGGCTGTCAATAAACATAAACAAACTTGGTGTAAGTTGGTTTCTAATCTAGTGTCTTCTGAAGAGTTAAAAATACAGTCCAAATGACAAAAAAAAAAAAAAAAAAAAAAAAAAAAAAAAAAAAAGGCAAGCTTGTTGGGGGAAACTTGGTTATCAATATTTTTTTAACTTCTTGTGAACAGATGACTTCTCAATTCAGATTATGTTTTTTTCGGTTTTTGCTTGTGAAGACATCTAAAGACTACTCTAATTTTAAGTATCAACCCTTCCTAAATGTCAATATATAACCTAGCTCAATATCTAATGCTCAAGTCCCTCTAGAGTCCCATCAGCTTCTCCTATTTCTTTTTCATCTGCCATTCATTACTGCCATTGTTAAAGCCTCTTTCAAAATCAACTTTTGTCAATCACCCCAAATTTATAGAAACACATGAGCAGATGAAAATCTTGTTCTCAATAGCTGAAATTAATTTTTAATATTCAGAAGAGAAGCAGGCATAGATTGCACCATATTAGCTAATCTTGTAAGGTGGGAAATAAAGGGTATTCATTATTCCACATTCTCTTGGTGAACATCTGAGTTTGCTTTAAATTATAAGTTTTACTTTAGTACATAGGACCAGCTCACTGTAACAACAGGACAAAAGAGGCTGTTGAACATAGGCAAATATCACCCTTTACCTACATCATCATTTATTGCATTTCAGTTTTGTTTTATTGAGTAAAACAGAACCAAATACATAATCTTCATGATTTTGTGAAATACATGACTTTCTAGTCTTAAAATGATGATATTCCTTTTTCCTAAGTCTTTCTGAACCTTGTTTAGAGGGTTAAAAGTCAGTTGAATGAACTTCACAATAACACCAATTTTTTACTCTCCATGTATGCTGATAGGAACCAAAGGTGGCAAAACCTTATGCAGTATTTTATAGGAAACCTTAATCCAAGTAGAAAATTTCAGTTAAATAGTTACAAAATGGGAGGCACAGAAGACCATTTTGTCAAACTCTGGATAAATAGTAAAGTGGAGGGAGACACAAACTGAAAAAGTCAAAAACACCAGAGCTATTGTAGGTCTCAAAAATTTATCCCTCGGTTCCCATTATTAAATGCTGCAGAAAGGTCAAGTGGCACTAAAATAGTGTAAGGGCCATAACTGGTAATTAGGAAGAAGCCTTTTGCCTGAAAACTTTGCCTGAATTAGGAAGAATATCTTTTGCCTGAAAACTTTTCAGAACCTAATTAAACCAAATTAAATCAGTAATGCAAAAATATATTATAAAAAAAGTCCTAACAGTTAATAAATAATAATAATCTGCTTATAGTCTCCTATGTTATTATAAAATAAACTCTTTTTCTACTGGAGAAACTGGCAGGTCCTGGCTTGAGTTAGTCCACGGTTTGCTTCATAAAAAACTGATTGGGCAGCCTGGAGAATGCTGGTCGATTGGGTTACATCCAGCAGGCAGCTGGTCGCAAGTGCAGTTCCCCAGGGCTCAGTACTGGGGCCAGGCTTGTATAATATTCTTATCAATGGTCTGGTAATATTTTTATTGATGATCTGGATGAGGGGATCTGAAAGGTAGTTGTAGGAGGTGGAAGTCAGTCACTTCTCCCATTCTACTGGTGATAGGAAAAGGGAAACAGCTTCAACTTCTTCCAACATTCAGTGTAGCTTGAATGTTAGGAAAAATGCCTTCTCTGTCAGAACAGGGACGAGGGAGTAGTGGAATCAACATTCCTGGAAATGGTAAAAAAGTATCTGGATGTGGCATTTAGGAGCATAGTTTATTGGTGGGCTTGGAGTGTTATTTTAAGTGTTGGACTTGATCTTAGACACCCTTTCAAACCCTATTGAATCTGTGATTCTGAGATTCTATATATGGAATAGTATTTTCTTTATACCTTCCTTTCTTTTGTGTTATGAAAAGAATTATTATGGCTCATATCAATAAAAATATATTATCAAAATAATTTGATCTGTTTTTCAATTATCTTTTTTTGGTTGGTCAGTTGGTTGCCTAATTGTGAGCTTTTTCAGTAAGTTTCATCTACAGGATGAGATTAGAAAGATACATTTTCTGTATCAATCCGAAACAATCAGTTAAAAGGAGTGGTAGCATTTTCATTAAGTACAATAAGTATTAGAATGTCAGTATTTAGTGAGTCAAATACAATTTTAATCCTTTCTCCATAAACTCACCAACAAACTATTAACAATGTTTTCTATTGTTTCACATATGAACTTGCTTTTTCATTAGAACTCTCAGTGTGTGATTAGCTGTTAATACGTGAGGAGGCACCATTTTTGACAGTGTTTCAGGAAAAAGAAACTCAAACCTCATTCTCAAAAATTATTTGGGAATATCCTATTGTATATAAAAACAGACTCTTTATGGAGCCCATAAGTGGTGAGGTGCTTGAACATCTCAACTATTCTTGAATTTACATATTAAAATTATATTTGAAAGACACCTGTACACCAAGATGTATGTATGATTTCCATAGAAATCTCCAAGCCAAGTTACTCTTTCTCAGTACCTGTTTGTAAGTACTGAAACACTGGCAAATTGCTACAATTGCTCATGACCAACTTCACAGACCATTTCTATACACCACTGTCTTGAAAGTTACCTGTAAGCAGCTGAAATTACTGGCAACATAAAATGGTGAATCATAACCCACAAAGGCCAGTTGAAGTTGGTTCCTAAACATAAACCCTATATTCCAAACATTTTCTGACTTGATGTCTTCTAACAAGAATTGCTGCACATACTGATAAGCAATCCAGCAAAACAACAAAAATATCCAGAAAACTTTTCTTTGAATCTGTATCACAGATTACATCTTGATGTTATTTTGACATGCCCAGTGTATTCTGATTGAAAACATGGTCTTATTAAGATAAAATTGTCAGGGAAATTATACTTTGTTGAGGGCCACACTGGAAACACTTTGGTGTAATGTCTCTCTTTCATATTTAGGGCACTGAGATGACATAAATAAAAGTACAAATCTAGTTAACATTAATGTCCGGAAGTCATACAGGAATTCTTCCAGTACGGTTTTTTGTTACATAGTTTCAATATGATATTATCTGACTGTCTTAAAGATAATGAGATTTTTTTGATTCACAATAGGATTTTATTTATGAATACTTTAAACTCAACTTCAAGCATAAAAAATATTTATTTATTTATTATATATTTATTATAATACTTTCGGAGAATAATTTATCAAATTCATGGTGGACATATCAGTTTGATAACTATACTGCAATATGTTGGAAAGGAGATATGTATCTGTTTCATGACACATAAGGGAGTTTCTGCATGTTTCAATTAGGTCAACAAGAAGGACTATGTACTTTTATATTGAGAAATAATCATGCTTCCAGCAATGAATTAATTTGCAGTTACAAAAAGAAAATCTCACAATATCTTCAAAAGCAGCTACATTTTAAAACACATCTTGAAATTAATGTTGTTATTTCTCTTGGTGCTTTTTTCTGACAAATTTTACATTTTTTAAGAAAAAGCTGTTGGGTTGTCTAGTTACATATTTTGGATTTTTATATGCTATCTGACCAAATTGCACGCACACACACACACACACACACACACACACATATGTATATGATTAATGTTGTATAAATCTTTTTTTATAGCTGTGGGGATCGCTGTTCATATTCACTTTAGATTTTGTTTTCAATACCATAAATTTCACTTTTTTACTTTAAATTGAAGACCTACTTTTTTTAGAAAGTAAACATGAAAGCCAAAATGTAGATGAATTAAATATTCATGTGAAAAAGTATCCTCAGTAGGATGTATTTTTAAGCAAGGTCAAAGCCTTTTTATTTTAGCCTAAGCCCTATAAAAATATTTTTTAAATTTTACTACTTACTATTGTCTGGAGCAAGTTTTCATGTCTAGATTCAGTAAGTTACTTCAAGGATTATGCTTTGATGGAGCACTTACTTAAAGTTAGAAACAGTCTTAAATATTTTGTTGAGCTTTTAGCGAGATAGCTGAGATTTCTCCAACTGAGAAAATGCAATAATAGCAGAAACAGAGGCACAGTATATTATAATATGATCCTGTCTTTGCTGCATGTCCTGAGAACAATTCAAGTGCAAGACAAAAGATATTTTTAATAGCGTATTTCCAGTTGTCTCAGATTCATCTTCTACTCTTCTATTTATTTGTAGCAGTAACGGTTACTAAGTAACATCTGCAACATCTTATTTCTCTACTTTTCTTATAACTGGCTTGGGGGTTTGTTTTTCAGGTTTGGGTTTTTCGTTGTTGTTGCTTTTGGTTTGTTTGGTTGGTTTTTTTTATTATTAATAGGTCATTTTATTTTCCTACTAATGTTTTATTCTCCTGAGAAAATGAAACATATTTTGAATCCATAAATCACTTCAGGGTGAGCTTAGAACAAAATTCATAGTCTCTATTCTTCAATTTTTTTAATTTAGCAATCACATTTTAATTTAGACTTCAGTTAGTAGACCTTCGTTAACAACTGACGCTGTTGATACCTCCTATAATGAACACATTTGATCAATAAAAAACAGGAACATCTGCTTACCAGTAGAGCATATCTTGGTGGAATATTTTTCCACCTCTGACTTCAATCCTGAACCTAAAGGATATTTCAAAGTGATGAGTCTGAAAGCTACAATTTGTAGCAGCAATGGCTATGGAAATTATTATCTCAGCAAAAGTAGTGACTTCATTAGATATTAATTTCCTCCTACCTCATTTCTCAGTGTCCCAAATGTGACATTTGTCTTTCTTTTATTTCATGGATAGTGACATTATCTCCCCTGTGTTCCCCAAGTACCGCACCCTTTTTTATCCCAGCAGCTTAAATGATGGTCATAACTGGGTAATACTAAGACCCATTGGTGTATTCTAAATCTGATATTAGCTTGCTCTGTTTCACAACTGAAGTAGGAATTACATATATCAAAAAAAAAAAAAAAAAAAAATTAAATCTACAATCATTATTGAATCTATCTATTAAATATATATATATATATATATATACACAAATCATGCCTTAAGGCACCCTTTGCATCCTTTTTCATAACTGACACTAATACTACTGCTTGCTCTTAAAAACAGAGATGTTTCATGCTAACTCCTGTATACAAGATAGGTACCTGAATAATTGGACTACCTAAGGATAAAATAACAGCTATTATAAATTTGCATTTTGTTGTTCCTTTAGCGACTCAATAAATGGCAGATTTATGTTGAAAAATCATCATATTACTTTATATTTTTAGCAGATGTATGTTTGAAGGATTTGCCACTGAAATGCAATGGGTTTCTTAAGGAATTCTGAGAAATGAAAGAGTAATGAGCACCCTTTTATTTTTAATATAAAAACATTATTTTTATTTCTGCTGAAAAGACTAAAGGATGCCTTACATGATGATGCAAATTATTACTTACTAGAAATAAAAGAGGGTCTGTGAATAACTGAGCTAATGCTCACTATTACCAGTACTAAAAGATTGAAAACAAAACCTTAGTTTTATGTTATTGTTTACAAGACTGTCACCCTGGGACAAAGACATTAGTTACTGAGATATTTCTGACACAACTCAGTCAAGGTCATACCTGTTGTCTGTTAACATTTACTATTATGGACTCATCTGTTGATCATCATTTGCTGCTTCAAAATCTTTCCTGATGAAGATGGACTTTAAAAAATTACTCTTTATTTAGGAAGGATGATGAAGTTTAAAATAGTGCGCATGATAGAGAAAGATTTGTTTTCTTTTCTTTTCTGGGAGCAAGTACTATGTGAATGATATCTGAGGACGACGTTTCAAAACATGCAGCTGTTATCTATCTGAAACATTCATCAAATTAATGTGTTCTCTTTTTCTGTCTGTAAGACATGCATTATCAAGCATTACATCATTGATATGTAATGAAAAAAGAAAACTCTGTCATCGCTGAACATCTGGAGCTGCAGTGATGATGCAGTGCAGCTGTTGCCTTTTATGTGAAGTGTGATACACAACGACTCAGAGACCTTTACTTTAAAATCCATTACTTATGAAATACTGTGCCAAGACCTGCATTTCTATTTCATCCCATGCACAATGTTCAGAACAACATCAAACCCACAAAAAGCCGTACATATTATATAACTAAGGTGAGTTTGGAAAGTACGAAGTTTCATCACATAGGGATTCCCTGAGAGCAGTTTATCTTAATCTATTACGAATCACTGAGAAATTTGGTCACAGAATCTTGCATATCTTGCATATCATATGAAATGAAATTCAATACTAATAAATAATCGTCATTAAATGGATCAAACATATGGAGAATATAATTTATATCATTATTAATGGATTTTGCTGGTCTTTAGGGCACTGTTTATTTAATTCTATCCTTTTCCAATTTTCTTTTCCTGTAGCAGAATAGGCTGAAATCTGAAGTGAAAATTTTTGTCTGTATTTTGTATTGCTTCTTTCTCATGCACCAAATTTAAATTAAAATTGAAAATAAAAATCTGTAGACACAGAGCTTGCCTTACAAAAGCTCCCATTTTTACTTAATCTGGTCATCCTGCCAAATGCCAGTTCTGCATAATTTTTATAATGCCTCTGAATATCAGACAAATAATCACATTATAGTCTCATAGAATATGGCTTTATCTAAATAGTTTTCTCTCTCCCTTTTGAACATATCCTTATCAAGCTTCCAGGGAGCTTATTAAAGCTTACAATTTCTCCCACCACATACTCTTGGCTTTTGCATGATAAATCAATGAAATTCAATAGCATTTCATCAGTTTCATCTGCACAGTTCCTTTTCCTGTAAGTTTTGTAAGCATGCTCTGTAAAGCTGTATACTTCCAATGAAATATCAAACATCTCTACAAATCCACCTTTTTTTTTTTTTTTTTTTTAAGGAAGATAACAAATGCAAGAAAATGTTTAATTTCCTGAAGCAAAGATTAGTTTAAATTTCTTGATTGATAAGCTGAATTGCTATGAACATTTCCTCATTTCCAAAAGCAATGATTGGTCATTGAAATGAGCTGTTACCTCTTGTAGAGAGTGATCCAGTCAGACACAGGGTCCTATGACCGGGCAGAGCAGAACTGCACTAGACCATTCCCCTCCACTACTGCCATTTTTAATGCTTTGTATGAATCCTTCCCACACCATTTCAGACAAAATATAAGAAGAAAAGTTATGCCAAATCTCCATACAGTCAACTGAAAAAAACACCAAATCAAAGGAGATAATTCAGTGCTTTAAGAGCATAAATTGCTCCTTTTTCCTATCTTTTGAGGATTATCTCTGGGTTTAGTTGAGTGCTCAATGGTGAGTGAGATGCTGGCCCTGAGGCTTCAGGCATAGTGGAGTTGATACTTCAATGGAGTAATTTCCTTAGCTATTTTTATGACCCTACCCTTTTTCTTGCATCCCTGTTTTTTAGTAGGAACATATTGGAGAATTAGAGTATAAACTTCCAAACAGCAATAGTAAAGAGACTCAATTGAGTAAGATTTCAAAAAATAGATGATCTTCTGCTCTATTGTCAAATATTAGAGAAGTAAATATTGTAACAAGATCTTGCTAAAATCTTGCTGAAGTGCAACTTGGGAAAATGTTATAAATGAAAAGATGGGTTTTGAATTAGTTTTCCCCATAATATGGCATCAGTCTTGCAAAACCTCAACCAGGATAACAAAAACTAAGAAGTTTTCCACAGATATATTAACCAATCTATGCATTTCCTGTTAAACCTTGCTTTAACAGTAGCAAGAACAGATCAAGTTTATATTCTATAAAGGGGTAACCTGGAAGGTAATTGCACTATCAAGTGATTAGCATCATTTTTCACTCTCCTAAACTTTGTACAGATTTTGTCTGTAGAAAATACTTTAAAATACTACTAATTTAGATCTTAATTCTACAACTCCCTGCTCTTTTTCTGTGAAATTGCATAACCCTGTTTGAAATCTCTGATGAAGTCACTATAACAGTTTCTTTGATCCTTCCCTGCTACCCCCACATTTTGAGAGTAATTCTACATGGCCATAATTGTAAATGGAGCTTTTCTCCATCTCTATAACAAAGTGATGTAGCAGTATGTTACTCTTAATACCCTAAAATATTAGTAAAAAAGTTAACACATTAGCTATAAATGGATATCGTTACACTAGTGACAAATTATTTTCCAAATTCTGTCAGTATTATTTTTCAGAAATGCATTCTGAAAAGAATTTGTTTTAAAAAAATCTAAAATCCAGAATTAATTTTAAAGTACCTAAATTTCATTATTGTCTAGAATTCTATCAGTATTTGCTTAACCAACTACAAAGTATTAAAACAGATTGTTTGATAGAGTTGCCCAAACCAAGCACTTTTCCTTCTATCCCTTCACAAATGAAAAAAAAAAATTTTCTGGGAAAACTTTTGTTCTGCATTCATTTCTTCTGCATTCATTTACAATAAAAGGATTCTAAGAGGTAAATTTCCTTCCTTATTAGTATTATTGGAAGCAGAATGCCATGATTATTGTTGCATACTGTCTTGTATTGATAATATGTAGAGACGTGTTTTTGTCATAGCTTTGCATTTTATATTTTGAATATATAGAATTTAAATTTATAAACCTGTGGAAGTCCTTGATTTTAATGAGATTTATAAAGCAATAAAGGCAAATTTCACAAAATATAAGTTTGCTATGAATCATTCCCAAAGACGGTAAACAAGCAACATTCTTAAATTGAATTTGGATGTACCAATAATGGGAATTCCCAGAATTCTTTTTGGCACTTTATTGATATGGATCATAATAATCTCTCATTGTGCCAGAATGGCAAGATTTTTATCTCTGGGATTAAAGAATACAGTTGAATTGTGTCTGATAGTTCATGTGAACAGCCAGATCAGCAAGCCTTTCATCATCCATTTGATGCACAAGGAAATAAGATTTCTGAAAGACCACATTATGTTATTCATAGATATATACAGTATAGTTTTAAATGTCATTACAATGAAATTAAGGAAAATTTGAAACTGAAGTAAAGAGTCCAGTTTTGTTTTCATTGGATTTCTGTATGGTGGAAGATTATGAGACGGTAAAAGTACAGTGAGTGTACTGGTAAATGCTGCACAAAATCCAGTAGGTAGCACTTCTTGCTCATCTTTCAATGCATTTATGTACCGTAATTCTGAGAATATTCAATAGCAGGTATTTTCTAAATATAAAAATTTCCAGAATTAAAGAGACTTTAAAAAGTTAAGCCAAAGATAATATTTCTCTTTGGCAATGATATTTCCATCTTTATTGAATGAAAAAATGCTTTTACATGTGCTCCTGGAATTTCACAAGCTCCCAGAATACCAGCTGTATGCTAATCATAAAGGTGAGCACAATACCTCAATTATTAATGTGACAAACGACAAAGAACTCCATGCACACTAACTCCTGGAGGTAGTAACAATAAAGCTCTTCTGAAAATATCCATGTCTGTGGCTCATCCAACTTTCTTTACTACTTTTAGGATTAAGATTCATACCCATTCTAATATTATTATTAAATAATTCAATTGTGATTGTAAAGTATTGTATTGGTGCACACTTAACAACATTGGGTTTAAACTTATGTTTTTAAATTAAATGTTGTCTTCTGGTTTTAATCATCTATCTTTATAAATGTATGGCAAAGTTTGTCACTAGTATACTTAAGTTTGAAAAAATAAAAAAAATTTCAGTAGAAACAAGTCCTAGAATACTACAAAACAATATCTAAGGGAATTAACTAAATTAAAGGTTTAATAATGGTCTCAATAAGTCCAGTTGGAATTCCCTCCTGCAAATTCTCTGTCAGTTGTGTCAGAAGGTTGCTGCCAAGAAATCCATCATTATAATGGTAAGATTTTGGGGGTATGAGAACTAAAAGTACTCAGAGATGATGTTGAGCCTGTACACCTTATGTAAAAGATGGATTTCATAATGGCTGGCAACGCTGGTATAAACTTTGACTGTCCCCTCACTGGCTGGGAAGGCATATGTGTGTTGCAGCCAGCTCAAGCCCCTTGGTGTCTTCACACTCTTTTAATGAACTCAGGGAGAAGAATCTATACCACCACATTATCTACTCAGCTGTTGATAGATTTTGAAATTGAGGCCATCTTCCAGTCCTCTTTGTGGGGAAATAAAGTCATTTTTTGCAACATCTGTGATCAGACATATCAGACATCCTGCATTCATCCCTGAGTTTCACAGGGATGCTTGTCTGTCTCCTCTGAGTTTTCCTCCATTAAGGAAGTTTATTCAGTGAGTCTCATTCTGCCACTAGGGGTTTACTCAGTCGCAGAGGGGAGTGGGGCTGTAGTATTTACATGTGCATCTACCAAAAAAAAAAAAAATCATTTATCACATTTTTAAGTAAAGTATTGGGAAATTGTGAAGTCATAGCTTTATATAAAGTGCTGTAAATTCACAATTTTCTGTATCTATGAGGACTAACCAATATAAAATACATAAACATATTACGATATGCTGAATGTCTTTAAAATAATTCAGTTATGTCCTAAAAGATCCTTCATCAAATTCCTGAGGACATTAAACAAAACCATTTCAAAAATGTACATTGAGAAACACTTATTTTCAACCAAGTCACTATATTGATGAAGCAGAAAAGAGTCAGTTCTACAGGTAATAGAAATAATAACTCTTGAATTCATGAGAAACCCATACCTTACATTTGAATTCTGCTACATTGCACCTTGTGGTGGAAACAGCATACTGTGGAGGTTTAGGAAGTAAGATTTTTCTTAATGTGTTTAAGGTATGTCTTAGTATGGTTTTCAGGAATTATTAGAAAAGTAGGTCCAGTTTCTCCTGTAATGTGAAAATACACACATATAGAGAATAATTTAAACATGTAAGACAATCTTCTTAGTTTATAACAGCTTTCAAAAATACAGTCGTTTTTCTTAAAAATTGTTATGGCACGAATTATGAAAAAAATGTAATTTTATTTTGCTATAAAAAGTCTCAGAGCTTTTGAGAAAATATTAAACTTGGCTGATAATTAATAATTTGTCTGGGTCCTTAAGGAATGAAGCACTGATTACTTTCAGTTATGTGAAAAGTTTTATTAATATTTTACTTAATTAGTGCCTTAAGATTGGATGGATTATCTTCCTTAAACTTTGTTGCTCTTTAGAACACTAAATCTTTATTCATTCTTTAAAGTCACATAAAATCTCTTCAGAACATAATTTGTCTGAAAAGCTGTTCATTTTGTTTATCTTTTTCACTTGCCATCACTGAAAGTGTGGACAACATGATCTACTACTCCCTTTTGTCTATTTAAGCTACACCTATCTAATCCTTGAGAAGATGAAGGGCTTTTCCCTTTCCTCTGAAAAGAATAAAACTCACTGTATTCATTTACAAAACTATTTATATAAACATTTCCCACAACAATCTGAATTTCACTAGACTGACAAAAGGAACATGCACTCTAAAAATTCTTCAAAAGCAAACTCCTCATTACACAAAATTCCATAGAAACCATGGTGGAAGTATAAGTCCTACACTGCTTAATAAATACCCTAATGATGGCACAGTTGTTTCTTCAGCTGCAGCTAAGTAACTGGTCAGAAACAGATGGGATAAAAACCCAATTGTAAGAGTACATTAATTGTCTGCTTAAAGAGGTGTAAAAATTTATTTTATGACAAATCCTTTGGATCAAACAGCTAAGATTCCGTGACCTTTTTTTACACAGAAAAATACTCAGAAATGGAGCAAAAAGACTGGGAAACAAAGTAAGCAAAATGTTTCTGCTTCCTCATATGACAACAGTGATCAGGCTTGATGGTAGTGGTTCTAGATTATTATATACAAGAACTAAAATGTCTTGGTGTAATCCTGAAAAATAACAGTGCTTATTATTGTTTAAAATGGATGAAGTGGACATTCTGAAAGGTTATAATAGAAGTGGGATATTAACTGAAGTGCTTCTAAGTGCATCTAGGAAACTTCCATTGGCTAGAGGATGATCAATGAATATAGGAGCCACATGTGGCTTTAGAGAAGCAGAAATATACCAACAACAAAAAACACAGATGGTGATTCTACTGTTCCAAAAATAGCAATGTTTCTCACTGAACTATTGGTTTTATAGATCAGCACCAAGAGGAAGAAGTGAAGCCTCCAGGAACTGCTCGTGGCAGTTCAACACTGGTAGCTGGACCTCTTGTTCCAAGGCAGAGAGCTGGCCGGATTTGAAGCTCATATACAGGCAGGAAAGACACAAGCCATTAGCACAAGGGGCCATATGGTGGAAGTATGACAGTATTCAGTGCTTAGCTACATCAGCCACTCTAGTCACTTTTCTTGAAAATCAACCATGCCCCTGAAAATAAGAGAATGCAACTCAGATGCAGAAAGATAATTTTTTCTGGTTCTATGCAGAAGTACCAAAAAGACAGATTTTTCTCACAGATTCTTTGAATAGTCTAAAGCCCTTACATAATAACTTAATTTTGGTTGAGTAACTCATACTTAATTTTTCAGATGCCTTTCAATTATTGGGAACTCTCCAGAATTACCTGCCTGGGAATGAAACTTTCCTGACCCAATATTCACTTATAAACTAGAGAATCTTCAAGTGAGTGGAGAGATGAGATACAAATTTCCTCTCACCACTCAAGACACCAAGAGAGATGTTCTTCACTCCCTAGCTTCAGGTACATTGCTGTAACTGCTGTAAATGAAAATGTAAATTTTTCTGATTATTGTCTTCCTAGTGAAAAATGAAAAAGAGTTTGTGCTTCACCTATTAAATTTTTAGGGCAATTATATAAGCCTGTAAAGGAATGTCTTCCTATTTCTTTCTAAACTACTTGAATGATGTCTAATCACCCTCAGAATAAAACAAAAAATCCATTTATTTCAGTCTTTAACCTAGAAAATGTAACTTAAACAGTAATTTCTTTCTATGATGGTGGCAGAAAGAAGAGAAATAGACTTTGTGCAATAAACAGTAGCAAATGAACTTATACTTCATAATTAAAGCTTACCCTTTGTAACTTCAAAGGGTAAAAAGGCAAATCATTATGGGACAGTAAAAATATACTCTGGAAACATTAGTCACAAAGTGCAGTATAAAAGTATTCATTCAAGGAGATGAGAAAGAAACTGTCATCATTAAAATGTCACAAAATTTGCAGAGGCTAGTATTTCTTTGTGTTAGAGGCTATGAACATAACGATTATTCAGTTATAGTGCTGGGATAGCTGCATAAAATATTTTTATTTCGCATGACTGTTTTCAGTCTCTCTGTGCTTATTTCAACTTGTCTTCTAAAAGAGAAGTCATTCTCAGTCATTTTGAGGGCAACCAAGTGAACCAAAAGGTCAATCTAATTAAAAAGGAAGAGAACTTCAGACTACAGGGAAAAGGGTCCAGTAAATGCCAAAGGAGTTTGTATTAGAGAAGTGCTAAGTAAATAGTCCAAACAATGAAAAAATCCACGTTGGTGTCAAAAATATAGAAGCAAAAGAAATATAAGTGACCTTTTCCTACATTATAAGTAAATAGTCTTGTCTACTAGCAGAGAAATATTCTTTATTAAAGATAAGGAATACAGCTTTCAATTAGGACATTTTATTACCATTTTCTCAGAGACTCAGATTATATTCTATTTTAATAAGCACTTTGAAGAACAGGGGAATTAAAATGAAACCTGTTTTGTAGTTGTTTTTCTCCCAAAAGACATACTTAATGAGTTTAATATCGATGTGAGTCATCCATCATTCCAGAAGCATCAAAGAAAAGACACAATTTTAGTGTATAACTGTGACTCAGTTAAACTCACAAAGCAAGAGATTTAAATCTCTGAGGCCTTTGTAACTTCTTTAGTCTAACCAGAATTTACTAATGAAAATCAAACTTACTCTGCATTGTTTTGAGTCTGGCTTGTGGATTGAAAACAAGCAAGAAGAGAACTTCAGGCTGAGTTTTCCAAGACAGTTAATAAATCATAGAGAAACGCATACCAGAGAAGCAACTCACAAACTCATCAGAAAAGTAATCATTATCTGCTTCCCGCTGCAGAGAGCCTTTGTTCTGCAGCATGACTCCATACTTCAGCCATTTAAGCTGCCAGCACAACATTTGGTTAGGAAACTCTGCTTCCACCTTTCAGTGTAAGATTTTGGTAAAGTATGAGTATACTGGAGTCTAGCTTCTGTAACAGAAGCATGCACATAAAGCATAAATTTTTAATGCGGACAGTGTAATATACTGTGGCTGGAGTGTTTTTCTTTGGTTTTCAGCTGTGTTTTCCCAAAGTCATAGTCCATTAACTAGTTGCACACGGCCTAAGCGGACCCTGTGGCTGATTGTGTATCAGACATGCTTTGCAAATTAGCTGTATCTTTCTCAAGATGCAGTAGAAACCATTAGTCACAACCTTCTACATGTTATTCTGAATAATAATCATATGAAAATACTAATGAGAGATTTCACTGTCCAATGTCTCAGTGTTTTCAAAACAAATTATTAAAAAGAAAAAAACCCTGAACTTGCACTCATATGCCAGGCATGGAAAAAAAAAAAAAGGTTTGTTTTGAAGGAATTTCTGAACTCATTTATCTTGGAGTTTAAAAGCAGATCTTCAGCACATTTCTTTTCATGCCAATAACAAATTTTCTCTCTGTGTGTATGTGCAAAAGAAACTATACTGAAAAATTCTGGCAGAAATAATTTTAGGCACTGCATTTAAGGCTTCACTAAGGATTGCACTGATAGTATTCACTGAATCGAATTTCTTTCCTTTTTTTCCATTTGCAACTTAGAATGGAGCTGACAAAAATAACTGTTATTGAGAAAGGAGATAACATTTTGAATGCAGGGAAAATAAGGTCTGCTGGACAAAAAAATATAATGTTCTTCCTTTGGTAGTTTTTGCAATAGATGGTTTTGGACCAGTTTTGCCACGTCATGGTTTAACAAACCTTCCTTTTCTAATTTCAGAAGAATGTATTATTGTATTCAGAAGAATATATTGAATGCATTAAAGCAACTTTGATAAATTATACCTTTCGTTATCTTTGAATATTACGTAAATCACAATACGTAAATCACAATACCTCAAGGGCAGAGGTTCCTTTCTGTTACATACAAACATGTTTCCATTTCATTTCTGCATCCACAGCTGTGTTAGGTGTGTGCAGAACTGTTTTTGGAAACCAAGCCTTACACTGCAAGCTGCAGCTAAACAAAGCAGACACTGAAATTTACTTTCAAGAGGATTTGAAATGCTGTACACGTAGATTCTTTTCTGCAGTTGCCAACTCTCTTAGGATAAATCTCATCTCCCAGCAATATAATGAAGAATTCAGAAACTTCAGGTTTCTCATAACAATAGGACTGTTCTTTAATGTTGCTATACTACATCTGCTATGCCTTCTTTCTGCATCAGTGGAGAGACCCTTAAATCTAATCTAAGGAGATACCAAATCAGTTACTTTGAATTCTGTATTGCATATGTGTATATACTACTGTAGATTTCCAGCACTTCAAAGTATTTGTGCAATCTATTGCTAAAACACTTGGCAAGTTATCAGACATTAAGGCGAATACCAATGATGTTGATCTGATTCTTTCTTGAGTGCAGAAGGGTTTGTTACTTCTCTTCAGAATTTCAGAGTACCAGAAAAATACACTAATTGACCTTTACATTCAGTAGGATTTAAAAGAACATTTTATTAATCTTCTGGAATATTAAAGCAAAATAAATAAGTAATAATGAAACCATGCTTATTTGATGGGTTATGATATTTTACAGTCTGTCTTGGAGGAAATAAATGTATAGGCTTCATGCAGAAAATGTCACAGGTTGTAATTAAAATCTGATTTTGTATGTTCTTATTTGCTGCAATATAATCTTTAAATTATATGACTGAAAAATCTGAGTTTGATTTTGGTGGTATCCATATAAAAACAGTCCATATATGTCCAGAAAACTTTGACAGTGGTAAAGCTCTTGAGGTATAGCTCAATGCAAGTGTGCTATACTCTTCAGAGCTACCGGAGCTATTTCCAAACAGAATGCTTCTGGAACTGGAAAATATGGACTTGTGGGATTGTACCTCAACTAATTAAATATGCTGAGAAGCTGTACATGTTAGCTGCTGGAGAAGCACTGCAGTAATACAGGACACTGCACCCAAGTCCAGAATACTACTGTATGGGCTTGGTACTGTGTTCAGTCACAGATATAACTCGAGAAATGGTTACTCTTTGTCAGATTCCCTATTCTCCCAGACTTCGCTGATTGCTGAAACACTCTTCCAGTTTTCTTATCCCTGTTTCTTCTCCAAGATCCCCGAGAATCTGTGTACTTTGGAGACAGACTTCATAACCTTCTTCACATTCGTGTGGCAAGTGTCATCTCAAGAGCAGGGAGAGAATAAGGAACAACACAGTATTAGGCAGAACAGTGAACATGATTTATATAGAAAAGCCCAAGCTGTTTACTTGCAGAGATACAATAAATTATTTGACTGTCTTCATTGCAAACCAACTCAGTAATTATTAGCATTATTTGGATATTTCTAAAACAGTATCACAAAGTAAAGTGATTATCAATGCATGCTATTTTTTTGCACTTCAGAAGAAACAACATACTTTTCAGTGTTTTTCTCATTTCATACAGGAGAAAAACAAGTGAATGTAGGATGTTTTCTCAGCAATTTCATGAAAGGCCCCACTTTCACCCCAAGCCACTGTGCCCAAGTTCTACATCTTTTCATGACACCAGCTAGTGCTGAACTCCAGCCATTCTCCTGATGTTCTGTTCCCCTGTCCAAAGCTCTTAATTCCCCTGTAGGGAGTAAGGGATGGACAGAATCTGCCAGCAAGGTGAAGGTAGTTTCTGTTCCTCTTGTAACCTCAGAGTAGTTCAGAGAAAATCTACTGCAGAGTGCAGAAGCAAATGCTTGTTTTTATATGATACAGCTGACTGACTCCAGTGGAGTAAGAGCTCAAGCTATGCATAGAAGTCATAGTTCAGGTACCAAACTGAAATATAACATGACTCAAATATTTACTTGAAAAATAAATGTTCTGGTTTGCAAATGTTTTATGAAGTCTTTCTAAGAAAATGTAGATTTTATATTTTTTTAAAATTCTACTGACAGTACTTAATTTCTTTCATAGTAAGAAAGTATATTTTTGTTAATGCCCAAACTGACTATTTTAATTTTCAAATTCAGCTGAATTTGACCTCAGTGGATATAGTGAAAAAACTCCTGGGTTTTTTTCTTTTTTTATATGAAAAATCTAGCTATATGGAATCAGTAAATACTGACTTGTGCTTTATCATAGGCTCTACAGTTACTTAAACCTTAATTGCAACAGAAGAACAACAGAAGAAGGCAAAATCAGCAGCAGGTAAATAAATCAAACTGTACATATTTGAAAATTCATATTAAGTCCCCTGCAGACCTTTTTATTTGGAGGTTTAGGAGGGGGCAGGGTTGTTTTGGTTTTGTTTTTTCCCCTGAAAAGGAAATTATTTTAGTTCCTTGAATTTTTACTCATCAGTCATGTTCTTCTATTCTCTTATTATCATTGTTAGTGTTTGCAATTATATCCCTTAACCCATAGGCCCCAACTAAATGCCTTACTTACTACAATCCTCTTAATACATCTATCTTCCAATGCATTTTGACTGTTGTCATTGTTTGTTCAACGGTATGGTTTTTCAGCTTGACAATGTTTTTATGATCCCAGATGTCTCAGAATCTTCATCTTTGTTTGTTACCTCTTTTTTCACTTTTATATAGAATCACAGAATCACAGAATTACTTGTGTTGGGAGGGACCTTAAGGACCATCTCATTCCAACCACAATCACCACAGGCAGGGACACCACCCAGTAGACTGAGTTGCTCAGGGTTCCATCCAACCTGGACTTGAACACTTCCAAGGACAGGCCACTCAAGGATGGGCAACATGTTCCAGTGTCTCATCACTCTCAAGGAAAGAATTCCTGTCAAACATTTAATCTACATCTTTCCTCTTAAAGTTTGAAATCACTCCCCCTGATCCTATCATTATGTGCCCTTCTAAAGAGTTCTCCTCCCTTTTTTATAAGCTCCCTTTAGGCACTGGAATGTTCTGTAAGACCTCCCCAAATCCTTCCTTTTAGCAGGCTGAACAACCCCGACTCTCTCAGCCTGTCTTTGTAGGAGAGATGCTCCAGTTTTCTCATCATGTTCATGGCCCTCCTTCTCATCCATTCTAGCAGGTCCATATCTTTTTTGTGAAAGAATTGGTTCAAGTCATAAATATAGTATAAATGAAGTCCAGAACTAAAAGATTTTTTAATAAGTCCTAAATATGAAACAAAGTGGGAAAAAATAGGCAATACATTCAATTTTTTTTCTTCATCTGAGAGGGCAACAGTCTTTCAGAGTAAAGAGAAGTCATAAGTGTCATATATATTTAATGCAGTAAGGCTTTAGAGCTACTTCCACTTAAAATTCTTGTAAGAGTCACTATGTAAATAGAAGGTAATAAATGAGATTCCCAAAGGCTATATTCACATGCTGAGAAATGTTAAAAATCATATTTGTTATTTACATTTCTTGTTGTAACACCTAATTTGTGATTACTGCTTGCCTGAAGACTCTAAAAGCATTAGGCTTCTTTTACACTGGAACAGTTAATCTGGGAAGTGCTCCACATATCATATTACTAAAGTATATATAGTATATATAAATACTTCTACACATAGAATATTTTCACTTAGAAGAGACCTACAATATACAAATACAAATATAGTCCAAATACCTTACGAATTCAGGGCTGACAAAAAGTCAACGCATATTTTTAAGAAAATTTGTCAAAATGCCTCTTAAAAACTGACAGGCTTGAGGCCTCAGCCACCTCTCCAGGAAGCCTGCTTGACCACACTCTTGGTAGAGATATTTTTACTAATGTCATCTGAACCTTCTCTGAACGCAGCTTTCAACCATTCCCAGGGATTATAAACTCCATAAGGAAGAATACAAATCAGCTTTTCTTGAGTTCTAGAGCTAAGAAATCTCAATTCTACTCCATACCAATTTATTCTATCCTGGTATTATCCAAAAAATATTTCTTGATTTTTTTTTTTTTTCCTGTTTGGATTTTATTCCGTCTCCAAAGATAGAGCCTGAGGCAAATAACTACAGATATTAAATGGATGAAGTTCAGGCAAAATAATTTTCATCCACTTGAAAGTTAGTAATGAATGTGAAATCTTAAATAAGGAGGATTTGGAAAAAGTGCTTAAAAGACACATAAAATCCTGGCTTAGAGGAAAAAAAATCTATTTTTCACAGAAGAGTTTTCTGAGATGAGAGAAGTAGATTCTGAGGACATTAGTTATTTCTTAATTGTGTCTGCTTTGCAGTACCTTAGAAAAGCTGATGCAGTGGTATAACAGTAATGACATTTTATATATTATGACAGTGCGAATAACCAGTAGGCTGGTCAGCAAAATATTGTGAAACTAATTTTCCTTATAGACAATTACATAAGCTATAAAATTGCTTTTTGAAAAGCATAATTCTATCCATGTCTGTTCTGTACTGTGAAACAATATTTTCTATACATTGATTCTACATTGCTCACGCCTCATCTGATGAAATGAGACAACATAAGATGCTCGCCGAAGGGCACCATTGACTGCATATTTTACTTCCACAAAATGTAGTGGCTGCAGATACTTACACATTGGTATGAATTTTTATGTGAAGACATTGACTCACAGAAATACATTTTGTATCATATCATTTATTAAAACCATCAATTCCGAAAGAGTTTGTCTCAGGTTATTTTACAGATTTGCATGCCATCACATTATTTTGTGTATGTATAGTGGTGTCTCATAAACCCTTCTGAAATGGTAACAGACCATCTAAATGGCTTAACTTGTCTCAGTTTTAGATTTAAAAAAAAGGATTAAAACACTTGGAACAAGGCAATTTTCCTTTAATTTGGAAACAGAGGAACCAAAGCAGATTTCACTGAAAAATGTGAAGGTAGCATCTCTTGATCTCTCTGGGCAGCATTCCAGTAATGTCATAAAATTAGCTTCTTACTACTTCCAAAAGGTTGTGAAAGAAACTGAGGGAATAAGCTTTCCTGACCAAACTCATAGGACTAGTGTGGTCAAATATTACTGCAGATGTATTAATGAGACTTTGCATTTGGTACATGCAGTAAATCTCCGTTCCCTGGAAAGAACTAATAAATGAAATGAAACTTTATAACATGGAACTTTATAGTCTATTACATAGATTTTGTAATAGCACAATTTCTTTCAGAATTTATGTGTTTATTAATTGTATGGCCAATTGTATGATCTAAATAAGGGAACTTATGGGATTTTGCTTTCCTATCTTCATGTAGGACTTTCTGCAACAGAAGTAACAATTGGAGACTTGTTTTAATGTGTTGAAATTGTTTAAATAGAGCTTTTTTCTTCGACAGAAGAAGAAAGTGAGCCCAGAAACAAATGGTTTTGCAGTAAATTTATCTTTGGATTTTTTTTTTTATTGATAAATGCTTTGGTTGTATAGTTCTTGGCATCTTTTTCTGTTATGAATAACCCGACACTCATTTCTATCCTTTTTAATGATCCACTCCAGCTTAAAACATAATCAGCATTAAACCAGCTGTGCAACCTTGAAAGAACACCATTTCAGTAATACACTGATAAAAACAGAGCAAGCAAGCTATTAATTTTAATAGAAGCCCTCCCTTCTGGCTATAGCCTGGACACCATTTCAGAGCTGTATCCATTTATCGTGAAGTGCCATCCCTGGTGCACTCATTATAGGAATAGATTCCATTCACTGTCTGACACTGTGACTAGCTAGATGATTATCCTGGGCCAGTAAGGTCACCTTTGAGGTGAGTGTTCCCTGTTAATACAGTGAAACAACTTGTGGAAACACTCATCAGTAGCAGAAGGAAATGTATGTGGTAAATAATGAAGCTCAATACAATTTGAAAATTTTTTGTCAAGAAGAATCTGCACCGAGACTCTTGGAATTTAATTCTGCGAGAGTCTTAATCAGTCCATCCTGTCAATCAGACCATCAGTTATGAGTTCTGGCCAGAAGCTTTACCGCTAAAAAAGTCAGAAGTTAAAAACTGCATGTCTCCCAATCTCCTAAGCTGCCAGGATATAAAAGAGAAGTCTTAAATTAAATACCAGGATTTAGACTTAAATTTTTCTATGACACTTTGAAAATCTATATCATTAAGTGCTATAATTTAGCAGGCTAAACCTAGTGAAGTTGCATTAAGAATAAGCAAAATTTAAAAAAAAAGTAGCACTTTCCTGCTTGTTGGACACAAATACAGATCATTCTGGTGGAAGCTTCACTGATCTCAAGTTCATGTTCCTTACCAGAATGACTTACCAGATATGTGCATAAAGATCTGATATTAGAGGCACTGGTATAATCATAATTTCCCTTACTACCACCTACAATTGCTATATTGGTGCTATAAGCAGTATGCACTGTGAATTCTCTGAACTTAGTAACCTGCCAGGCCTGTTATACTTCACCCAAGAGTTTATCTAGCCATGATCATGACACTGTACTCTTCACTCTGGTGAGCAGTAAACTTAATGAAAGCAGTGTTAATAGGTTTACAGAATTTGAACTTGGTTTGCTTTGTATCGTGGGAATGCTGTAATGCTCTTATTTAGGGAAAAACACCTTTAATTCTGAATATTCTGCAGCCATAATAAAGCATGCATGTACTCACTATTACGATTAAATAAATACTTTATATGATCTATAGGTCAATGCAGTCATAAAGTGCATTAACTTCTATATACCAGTGTATGTTCATTTATATAGAATCAAGCATTTATAAATTAGAGCAGATGTCAGAAATATTAAAGAATTTAATGTTAAAATAATATCACAGCTATTTATATCACCTCATATAAACCTTTCTCAGTGAGGATTTTAAGCAATCTAGGTATTTTAGATATACATTTTTTGTTAATTTTATTACCAAAAAAAAAAGTTAAATCTGGTTAAATCCCATAGTATATTTTGAATATAATCTTGAAAATAATGCTTCTGTTACAGTCAGAATATAAATGGAGGAAGTGGAAACTTTAAGAGAAGAGATTCTGTGAAGAAGTGTCCTATGCAGGGGCCAGGAGTTGAGCCCTTTCATCCAAGTGTCCTTGGGTGTCCTGCACAGGGCCACAAGCTAGACAAGTGATCCTCTTGGGTTCCTTCCAACTCAGCAGATTCAGGATTTTAAGAAGGTTCTCTCTTTTCAGGAATGGTCAGATAAGAAAGAACTGATTCTGAATGAGAGCCATGAACAGGCTGAGAGCTGTGGGTAGAAATCAAGGACAGGAGCAGCAAGGGATGCCTTGTATTTGGTGTCAGTCCCAGCCTGCCTGATCAGGGGCAGAGCGTTGACAAGGCCTCCTCTTTCAACTACAGGAATCATGGTGCTCACAGGCTTTTGTCCCAGTGGGGGATTGCAACCACCTGGATAGATGCTAGAAAAGCAGAGTGTAGGCAATTCAGGAGACTCCTGGAGAGCATCTGAACTCCTGGTCCAGGTATTAGAGAAACTATCCCAGAGAAGAAGAGTTACTGGGCCAACATTGTGCTTATCAGTGTGAATGATAAGAAAGATCAGAGATAGCCTTGGCTGTATCAACGACGTCATGGTTGAGTCTGTGATCCGGAAGAACCTCAGCTGGACAAGAAACAAAGTCAGGACCCTGAAATTTGGAAGAGCAAATCCTAGCTGTTGAAGCAGATGGTGAATGAAATCTCCTGTGAAACTGTCCTTATAGACAGAGAAGCTGACCAGAGTGTGCAGCTCTTTAATTTAAGGCCACTTTTCTTAGAGTAAGAGCTCTCCATCCTGATGGGTAAGCAGTGCAGGCTGGAAACCAGCATGGCTAAGAAAGGATTTACTCCTCAAACTGAACAGTAAGAAAGAAATCCTGTCAATTGAAGAAGGGACAGGTGACCTGAAGAAAACAGAGGAATGTAGCCTGGATGTGTAATGATGGGATAAGGAAAGACAAGGCACAGATGGATCTTGGCGAAGGACATGAAGAGTAATAAGGAGGGATTCTACAAGTATATAGGTCAAAAAAGAAAGGTCAGGAATAAGAAAGGTCACTGATAGATGAGAAGGGAGGACTGGTGGCAACAGACATGGGGAAGGCTGAGGTACTTAATTAGTTATTTGCCTCAGACTTTGTGCTTCCATGCAGCTTGGTCTCATCTGTTAACAGACTTCTGTAAAAAGAAAAGGGAAATTTCAGCCTACTACACAGCAATTATTAAAAAGAAGAAACAACCTATTAAGTGCTGATTTGGTTCCTGTGTCTACTACTAAAGTAACCAAAAAGTTAAAAGGACTTCCAGAAAGAGTCATTATCACATCTCCCCTTCTGTTTCCTGTGAACTTTCTCGTGTAAATCCACTGGCAGTTGCCCCACTCTGAACTGATTCCTTCAGTGAGGGTGTGCTGGCATTATTCCTCGAAAAAGAAAACAATGCAAGTCTCAAAGGGGTTGGTCCCTGGACAAGTCACCCTTTAGTGGTTCAAACTGTCTAACAGCTTGGACTTTATATTTCTCAGGTGAACTCTGAAATTCTAGTTCATTAAATGCTTGCATATTGCTGTTGTTACCCCCCCTACCTTTTCAAGATATCTCTGGCTAATTTCATGTCCAGAGAGAGTGAGAACAGTTGTAGAAGTTCGACCTGTGCTGTGGAGGGTAAATGCTTACACCTCTGAGGGCATCTGTCAAGTATTGTTCTCCCTTCCGGATAAGCACCAATTGAGCCTTGTCATGTTTCTGGCTTAGAATAATGAAAGATATGTCTTTTATATCTACGGTTGCTGCTATCTGAGTTTGAGTTACCGGTTCCAGAAAATTTAGCAGAGCAGTGGTTAAAGGTGCAGCATTATCATTCAATTTCCTGCAATAAACTGGCCAGATAAGAGAATTAGAAAGGGAATGTGAAACCATCCTGACAATGTCCAAGTACACAGGTGCTTGTTCTGTGGCCATTAGGTTTGTGATGTTGGGTGCTGCAGCTGTTAGTGGAGCCAAATCATCTGTAACTTCAGAAAATCCATTTTCTGCTGCGGCAAAAATTCAGCACTGTGATACACCAGCAATTCTTTATTTAGGGACTGTAAGTGCTGCTCAGAGCAAGTGCAGTGCAGTCTCTGGGTTTCTTTTAGGGTTAAGATTAGCAGGCATCTACTTCTCACCCTGGAGCCATAAATTAACCTTATCAGTTTGACAGATAACACTTGCTCTACTTACTCCAATGATTTTAACTCTTTGCCATCTGGGTAGTACACCCAGCTTCCCACCATCCCACTCCACTGATATTGACTGGATATCAGTCTCAACCGATTTATGGTCAAACTTTGATATCTTGGTAGCTGCATATTGGCACTTTTTAATAGCAGTTTGCCGACCTAGACAATCATTTGTGGGTTTATTTTTAATGAAAGGGTCATAATGTTACTTCCTCATTGTTAGATGTCAGTGCAAACTTCCTCATTTACAAATGTTAATGCAAATGCTACATCTTGCTCTTTATCAGAACAACAGATCTGTTCACCTTCTCCAAAATCCTCCACTGGACACAAAAAATCTGAGTTATAAGACCGTGTTTCTGAAAACAGTACAGAAGTGTTCCATACCCTGCAATTTTTCCAGTAAGATTCTTTCTTCCTCTCATGCACATTGCAAAGCTCTCTCTGGAGCATTACAAGGGATCACACTGCCTGCTGCCTCTTCTCCTTCTCCTCATTTAAATAATAGTACAGTTCTTTCACCAAATCTTGTAAAGTTAGTATTATTTTATCTTCAGATTCCTGAGTAACTAATCTCTCCTTTTGTGCTGCTTTAATGGCAGCAACCAAAATGCAGCCTCTCTCACATCACAAACTAGTTGCATATTCTATGCTTATCTCAAATTCCCACTGTGTTGGTTTATCTTATGTCACATTCCTTCTGTGTCCTTGACAGTGTTTTGAGACAGGAAACTGTATTCTTAAAGTCCTTACAACACTAGAGCAGGTTCCCCAAAGGTGTGGGCGGACCATGCTTGGAAGTGTTGAAGTACAGTTGGGATGGAGCCCTGAGGAACATGATCTACTGGGTGGGGTCCCTGCCCATGATGGTTGGGGTTAGAACTAGATGAACTTAAGGTATCTCCCAACCTAAGCCATTCTATGATGAAATTAGATAGGAATAAAAAATTTGATTTTGTCATGTTTGTTAAATCTGCTCACAAGCACCCATTTCTAATAGAAAAACAAGGAAAACCTTTTCTGGTTTTATAAATTTTTGTAATTTTAGACATATGTTGCAATTCTATTTATTTACAGACTAACTATAAAAGATTTGTACCTCTTGCAAAGGTAACTAAAAAGAAAATTGTGACCCTTATAAACTCTCCTGTAAATTCCTGCATTAATAAGCAACATCTTTTTGCCCTGAAATTCTTGGGAATCTTGAATTCTGGCTATATGTGTAGCCAGAGGAGTTAGGAAAAAACCACAATACTCTGATAAAAGCTGACAGGGACCTATAAAGTAAGTGGTTTTGAATACATTAAAGATTTTGGTGCTGTAACTGTTCTCTGAATCAAATCACGTGCAAAATACAACAGTGGATACTTTTTTATAAAACCCACAAATATTAAATAGATATTTTCCCCATGCATTTGATACAACTGCCTTTTCCTGCCTATTTCCCCACTTCATAAAGAACATTACTCTCCCCAAGGCTGTGTAATTGACCTTATAGATGGCTTAAATTCAATTCTGATCCTTAAAGCATTTTGGAATAGCTCATTTTCAAATCACAGGATGCAGTGTCGGTCTCAGCTAGGCTGACATAGAAATGCAGGGGTTTCTTATGACTAGTTTTGATGTGATCTATTTATGAGCTGTAATGAAATGGCTGTTAAGATAAACAATGTCCTCAGGATGAAAACTGTAAGCAACTAGGGCAGCTGTCTTCCTAGACAAACACCAGTACATATTTCCTGATGACCTCTACCTCATGATGTTCCTGTTATCAGAGTAGAATGATACATTACAAGAAAAGTGACAACAGAACACATAAAATTTATTGTTCTTGCACCGTTTTGAAGTGATGTTCTCTACGCTACCTCTTTATTTTTCTGAGATATCTCAATCCAATGAATTTTAGAGATTGACTGATATCTTTCCTTTTTGCACTTGTAGTTAGAGTTGGAGCGCATATGGATCTCATCTTTCATGTTTTTGTGCTAGACGTGTCCCCAAAATATTTTATATAAAAAAAGGTTGCATCAATTTGAACAGATTCAAGCTTTTTTCCCCTACCCCTAAGTTAGACAAGTAGGTTTTACCCCATTTTATAAAAATAGCTAATAGGGTGTTGCAAGGGAGTATAAAAAGAACTGCTGAGAAAGGAAACAAACCCAAAAATCCTCATCTGTTTTTCAGTACATGCTAGCTGCCATCATCCCAACCAATACCTACTGATTGGTGTTACTAGAGCTTTATGTTGTGTGCTGTGGGTCAGCCTCTGGACTGCACTGAAGTGCTGCAATTCCAGATATCTCTTAAGCTCCAACAATTAACTCAAGATTGGCCCTTATTACCACTAAAAAGTACACCCTTTTCAAATGCTGGAGGCACTTTGCTGTATGTCTGACTTATGCCCAAATTTTGCTGATGGCTACAACTGCACTACTTCCTTGTCATGTCTCATTGCCAGCACAGTAATAGGCTGTATCAACTTAGTAACACTTCAACAATGCATACTAGCATTTTTGCATTTATTAAATATGTTCTAAAATTTAACAAACCACAAATATAAATTTAGAGGTGACTAAAATCTACAGGTTACTGGGGAATTTTTAAGCCTAATGGAAACATATACTTCAAAGTTATCCTCACTCTTATGTATATTTTTTTTCCTTTTACTTTTAAGAGAGAGAATACAAAGTAGAAAAAGAAATCATTATAGTGAAAAATGCTGTTCCCTATGTTGGGCACCTCACCTCACAGCCAAGTTCACCACATTTGCTTTTAATAAATACCATTATTTACTTGTTTCTGTCCAGTCATTAGGTCTTTTCTGTAAACTGTATTTAAGTTGCTGAAAAAGATTTATTTTTCAGCTTCCCATAAAATGAATTGTGCATGTAAATGCCTGAACAGTAGTGCTTCCAGAAATATAACAGCCTCATATCAAAGTATAGTGATGTCATACATCTACATTATATAACATAGCATAAATTCAAATTTTGCTTGGGTTCTTCTTAGGTACACTTAATTATTGCATAATTTTTCTCAGCCATGGAAGTGACTGCTTTGGGTTTGTGTCTTGAAAATAAAATTAAAACTAAATAAAGTAGAAAACTGCAGGGCACTACTAAAAATGAATGTTTCAAAAATGGGAAATGTTGATTAAAGATAAAATAGTTGTCAAATCAATTGTCTAGGAGCTGTGTAGTCATTTCTAAACTTCATCCATTTAAAGAAAAAAGTTTCTAAACTTACTTTAAATTGATTTTACTTACAAAATTTTAATGAATACAGGCAATAAAGAAGAAGTGGATTTTAACATTTCCAACAGACCTTTTGCACTTCCCACATTAGTCTAGGGAAAACATTGCATTTCTAAGCATTTTTGCTCTTTCAGAATTAGAAGAGAATCAAATTCACTTAGTGAAAATGTGACAAATTATTTAAAAAACACAAGTGATAGTTAAGGAATATGTAATAATGTTAGTTTGAATATTGAAAATGCTGAGAAAAAACAATACTATTTTTCAACTATTGAAAAGTATTTCAGTGCTACCATCATAAAAGCAAAATCACTGAACTAAAAGACTGTGTGGACAAGAATATTCTAAGAATCGGGATAAAATATTTAACTTCATAGAGATTTAAAGGGAAATATTTATATTTTTTTTAGAGCAAGTAAGACTTTTTATTTCAAAGAAGGAAACCACTTAAATATATTTTGATACATTTCATGCTTATTTGATACGAAATTGTTAATTCACTACCCACTAAAAGCCTTAGCTCTTGCTCTAGTAAATTTAATTCTTAGTGAGAATTGTATTTACTTGATCTATATGGATTCCATCCATTCATGGGAAACAGATTAAGTATTTCAACACACTGATTTATTCTACGCAGCAATGAAAGACATAAAATATTTTTGAAAGACAGTCCTAAACTTTGAATTGTATTTTTTTTGTCCAATTTGGATTAAACTTGTACCTTCCTGAGGCAGCTCAAAACTTATGAAAGACCTTCAGTCTTTCTAAATAGAAATTATTTTATATAGTTTTAAGGCAACAGTTCAGTAAAACTTTGCAACTATTAACTTATTGTCTGGCTGTAAACAAAAAGCTCTAGCATGAGCTACTACTTAGTTTCTATCAAGGTTTCTTTTTTTAGCCTTTTCCTTTTATCAAATAGCATATCCTTTCATGTTGGTATCTTTCAGGAATAATGTCTCCAGTTTGGTCAATGTTACTTTGTCCAAACTACTTTGTTCAATTAATGAATAAATAAATGAATAAATAAACTCTGCAATACATCCCCTGTCTCATATCATGCTGAGACCAGAATAAATCATTGTTACGTTTACTAGCAGAGCTAATTTCTAATTTAGTCTGTAGTATTTGCAATTTCTTTTTCTTCATAGACATTAGCAGTTGTCAATACTATTTATCAGGAATTGCTCAGTAAAACAGATTAATCTTTACTATCTAAGAAAATCCCTAGTCTAAAAATGACATTGTGTTTCACAGCTATTGAATGCCAAGGTGAGCAAGACTAGTGAACAAAAGAGAATGAAAATGCTGATGAAACTTCACTGCAGGTAGAAATCCCTTGGTATTCATAGCATACATGTACGAGAAATTCTCTTGAATGAATCATTGACATGCGTGCACTGTAATATTTTAGGTAGTCAACAGTATTGGCAATACCACTGTGCAAATCTACAAGAAGTAATGTTATATCAGGTTACTAGAAAAATAATCGCTGACAATTAATCTGAATATATTAGTATTTTAGAGACTTAATTATCCATGTGCCTAACCAAGAAGCAAAAGTAATTTGCTTTTGATCAAGTGTGACACGATCTGATCTGCAACAGGTACTTGCAACCCAAAGTAGTAATCTATGCCGTTATATAAGGTCCAGGGGCTGAATTTCCCTTCTTTATTAAAAATAAACACTCCATCAATCAAATTAATTGAAGCATCACATAAACATTTTACATTGTTTTTCCATCAAGCATAAGACAGGAATATTTGACTAGCTGAAAGAGACACATTATTTCAAATATCCTGATTGAAACTTTGGCCGTACTGATATCAGTGAGAGTTTTGTCACTGATCCTAGTGTGGCTAGTATTTCACCATAGCCCAGGATGGCAGGCTGCAGAAAAATGCAAACTAGAATAGCAAAAGTATAATACCAAACTTTGTAAAAGATGCATCACCCTTAACTACCTATGATGCACTAAATGTGATACTATAATATAACACTTTGCTGTGCTGTTTGTCATCATAACTATGGCAAGACAAGGAAAGGCCTAACCAGAGGATGTATCATCAGAATAAGGGAGCCAGTATCATTTGTTTTAATTGCAAAGTGAAATAGATAATACTTTAATTTTAAATTAAGACTTTACATATTAAAGAGGTGGCACATTATTTTCAGGACAATTCACGCATATATTAAATATTTTGTTTATGCAAATGTAATTGCCAAACTCAAATTCACTTCTAATGGACCATGCGTAATGTCAGGGTCTCTGCTGTCCACTCAAATGCCATAGAATACATCTGACTTCATAATGAGCCAAACAGTTGTCTCTTCTTAATCTCAAGATAGCCTTCTGTTAGGTATCTGTTTCCAAATTTTACAACACTATAGTGGAGATTATGTGTTTTCATGGCTAAAATCCAGTTGAAGATGTACTTGCTCTGAATTCTCTCACATTTTGTTAAAATAATTGGCAAGCAGTTGCCTTCATATCCTTTGCAGTGAAAACGTTTGACCTTACAGAGTCCAAATGGCTTATTGCCTAGTTTTGATCTACTTTGTACACTAATGGGGAAGAGATCAAAACCAGATGACAGACATCAAGGCAAACGGCCAGTGGCAGAATGGTAGGCCTGTAGGCAGAAAACTAAAATAAACCTGCCAAGTATTATTTATCTCAAGCAATAACTACCTCAAGCTGACCGCTTTTATGATTAACTTCCAAATGGTTACTGAGAACCACCAACAAAATTTATTTTGAAATTTGACAGCTTGAATCTTTATTCCTCTTCTAAAATGGATTATCTTGCATTGATTTTAGACAGCATTGCAGAAGAACCATGTTTGATAGAAGCACATAAAGGTAGACTGATCTTGAGAATATATAAATATGGCTGTATAAAGAATATGATAATAAAAATAAGTAAATTTCCTATCTTTTTCTTTGGTCAAGGACAGTGTTAGGCAATTTCAGTTTCATGGAACTTTATTCATGTACATTGGTAGTGTGTCTGGTGGATTATCGTCTCTAATACAACCTCAAGCAAAAGGCTTTAACTACAGATATAGCAAAAGGAATGGTAAATAGGGATGGTAAATAGATACTCTCCTGTTTCTACAAATTTGATATTATTTAAAAATCAAAGCTGTTTTTAGGATGAGAAACAAAGTAGCATTAATAATTCCTATCTGTAGTCATGTATTTACATTTTTTGCATTGTACACTGATGAATGTAATAGAAGCTCAGTATATTGAATCATCTTCATGGCCTTAAATAATTTTTGTATTCATGGTTTCTATCTTGTTCTAACAATTTTTCTAAATCCATTCATGTGTTATGCAACCTTTTTTCTTGGAGACTTTACTCTTTAAAATGTCCATTCTAAGCTTTTAACTTCAAAATATTAAATTATTCACTCTCATAGCTCATTTTTTGAATATGTCTTACTGTTGCATCAATAGTCCTATTTCTGAATTTAATTCCTGTAGTTAAACAGAGGAATAAATGCAAGTACCTAAAATTACTGGAAATACTTATTAAATGAAAGAAATTACTGTCATTAAAAGCTACTGAGCTAAACAGAGTATTAAAATATATAATATTTTATATATATGCAAGTACATTAAAAGACCCTTTATAAGTCCACAGTATATACTTCATGTAATAACTTATAGGCATCTTCTTCCTCTTACATTTGTTCTAATTTCCTTTGTATTTCTTTTTTCATTGTTATGAAGAAAATTTCTAATCAAAACTTGTGAACATACTTCACAAGTATGTTCACAGACAAGAGTTCTGGGCTTATCATTTTTTGTGGAGATGTTCAAGTGGTATCTGCCTTGGTTTTCAGATAAAATCTTGAGTAGGTAAGAAAATTTTCTAAAATACATATTCTTGTAAATATGACCCATCTAGCAATCAAAATAGAGTGTGAAGACAGACTGATGTGAGACCAGGACTGCACAAAAGATGTGGTACATACTTATATTTTCATTTGGCAACTACTTTAAGAGGGCTTTGAAAAACACTGGGCATGATATTAAATTGTCCTGTGTGGGCCCTTTACAGCAGCATATTGCAAAAAAGATGAATTCGGCTGATCACCCCAGTAAATACTTGTGCTATTTATAAGGGTTATAAGGAAAATTGGATTCTGCTGCAGTATATCACCTCCCAAATCTTAAATAAAAGTGATGATAACTAAACCTTTCCTGAAGCTCCTAAATCCTAGAATTCCATGCTATCAACTTACTTTCTCTCCTTTGTCAGACATCTCTGACTTACTTTCTTCTTATTAGCTACATCTTATTCCTTTATTGGGGTTTGGTAGTTATACAGCACAGGAATACTCTATTTAAGACAAAAACCTACTGTTGAATTCAATGTCACAGCAGAGTTTATAGCAGCGAGGAATTGCCTTGATAAATGGCCCTGACATTAACGTTTTCATGACTATACCTTCAATGTCATTGCATCACAGCACAGAGTGCTAAAGTGTGACCACTGCTACCTTCCAACAACACATTAAGTTGAAGCTCACTCTATCTCTAGATCCCATAGGCACAATAAATGGAGAAAATAACACATTTACAAACTGATAAAATCCAGCAAAGCTAATAAAATCAGACACTTTATAGCTTGGCTAATAGTGTCCTTTGAAGGGCATCAAATACCACATCATGTACTACTCTGAGGGAAATCAATTTAGGTACAGCACTACTGCCTCTGAACTATGCATTTAAATCCAAAGGAGATACTAAAGCTAATCAACTCATAATGATAGAAATATTACAATTAATGCCTTGTTTTTGTTAATGTGGTTTTATGTTGGTTTGATAGGAGCAGCAATCATATCAAATTGTTCCAATTTCAATAAGAAAGTTCTTCCAAGATTTTAGAAATATTTCAGCTACTACATTCTCTCCTTATGTTGTGTGTGTCTATTGGAAAGACATCATCCTGTGTCACCTTAGCAAAAAGGATTTTTTTTGTTATTGCAAGACAACTGTAATAATAACTACATTATTCATTTGTTCTGCCTCAAAAAAACACAGTGCAAATCCTTTTTATTTTTTGATAGCACATTCTATGCAGGTATTAAAAATATATGGATTGCATTTGTTCTCATGTTTAAATTAATGCGTCAGTTTTCTTTCTTTTTTCACTCTCACAGCTGGATTTCACTGTGTTGATCTTAAGTACCCACCATCAGATCTAGTCTGTGTTGAGGTTTATCTACTCTTGATCTCTGACCACCTACCTCATTTTAACAGTGCCTAATCTGCCAGTTCAAAACCAAACTGGTGAAGTAGTACAGAAATGAGGTGCAGAATGCCTTGAAAGACAGTAACAACCATTTGTGCTGTGATTCTATTAGATCTGACAAACTAATAAAGGGTAAGCCTGGATAGTAATAATGGGGGAAATTTCCAAGGATGAGCTAGACTAAGAAAGGTAATACTCAGAGACTGCTTTTTTATTATCATTTTTTTGAGTCACATAGTGGTAAAAATTGAGACCTGAAGACATGTTTGCTTCTGTTGCTAAAGGTATACAAAATACTCTAAACAGATAGTATATGTTTTTGATCCAAGAACTTGCAATAGAAAAGCACAGCAATATTTCCATAGATCACAGTAAATAATTTTTAAAACAAAACCCACAAAATGGTTTTTGTGAGCAATGTAGCTGAAAATCATAAAGGGTGGGTGCAACTTACATGGAGAGCAATTGTCTTTTTTAGTATCCTGGGCTCATATGTCTGTCACCATATTCAAGCAGCTGTCTGCAGCTGTCTGCAGCTGCAGTTCAATCTCATTTAATGAGAAATTGTAGACCCTGTTACAAACTCATGAAAAATTGCTAAAAATTTTTATCACATGCACAATAAGAATATGTTATAGTAGGATTGAACAAATAACTTCCTATTTTTTATGTTAGGCTGCATGTAAGTAATCAGGTATTAATATTTTCAGGTAAAGTATACTCCTAAGTCCCAATTACCTGTAATGCAATCGCCATTAGGTCTTATTCAGCAATTGTATTCCATCTTTGAAACAGCTGCATATCTCAGATATGTGAAATAAGGTTTATTTTTTTGAAATTTATTACCTTTTTAAGAAAACTAATATACACACATATATACATACATACCTATATATATATATATAAAAAAAAATAAAAGCTGATAGAAACCAAGACCTCTGAAGAACATGGAACAATAAGCTATGCATGGTAGAAGGCTGTTCATGGGATTTCTTGCAGCATCAAGGAAGTATTGGATATTGAATAGAACGGACCAAATGATAGTATCAGCATTAATTGATAGGTTGACTAAATAATATGTAATATAAAAAATTACTGGTAAGAGACCTGTGAGTCAAAATAACCCTGGTACAATGTTTTGTATGGGGTTTTTTAATATTAAAAAAAACAAAACAAAGGAAAAAATATTACAAACTGTTTCTTAATTGTGAGGTCTTCTCAACTTTTTGTCATCTTTTGAACTCATATGAATTCTTGCTATATATCAGGCATTGGCACATCTGCCATAAATAAGTAGTTGGATTTGTCACATGAATTAAATGGTTCTGGCATGTTTTTATGAGATCACAGCATGTCTTGTTTTACCAGAAAGATTGCTGCACGCTCTATGGTTGTGTACTTTCTAGGCCAATGTATTTCTTATAGCGCTGATCAAAGACTGACTGACGTGCCTTGGAAGACAAGAATAAGCATGTCAGGAAGTGTTATTATCCTATCTGAGCATATGTTTCTTACAGCTTCAGTCATCCAAATTAAATGTTCATGTATGCTGTATTAATGTCTGAAACTGATATAATGTAATCAGTCATTCATATGTATCAGTCATTCATATGAATTGGTCATTCATAGGTAATCATATTCTCAGTGGTTTGTATATCCCCTAATTAAGGACAGAAAATACGGTTTGTGCAAAATAGAAGCTAAGACTTTCTATTCTGTACTGAGGAAACTGAGCGTTTAAAAACCTTGTGATTTTGACACATCATAAGTGATGACTATGTTATTTCATGTACAATGGAGAGAGGGGGCAGTTAAATCAAATCTCAATTCTCCAAGAAGGGAAAACTCTTGAAATCTAATGTACTAGCATCACCTTCCTTTCCTCAGCCTGTGAAATGATGATAGCCATGTAATCTCAGTTTCTTCTGTCGCTATTTGTAAACAGTTACAGGATACCCTAATATTTAGGCAAAGTAAGAAACTATATGAACATACATTACATTGCTGGGTTCTTTCTGAAATAGCCATGGCCTTCTTTTCTTCCACTCCTTTACTTAACCTTCCTTTTGCCCTGTGTTCACCAGTTACCTTCCTGACATGAACTAAATCATGCAGATCTCTTTTTTAATATATATTAGGTAGATAGACAAATAAGAATTACATTGTATCTACCTAAATATCCACAGACACAATCAATAACAAAGTCTAAATTATAGCTATCTTAGTAATTGCCTCTAAACTGTGGTTAAATATCTTTCACCACAAAAAAAAAAAAAAAAAAAAAAAAGGTATTAGTTAAAAACAAACAAACAAACAAACAAACAAACAAACAAAAAAACCCCTGAAGTTCTTATGTCATCAGAACTCCTACAATATGACAACTAATTAAATACTAAATATCTAGGACACTTCAGACAAACACTGCAAAGCTTCTTACAGTTCAGATGAAATAATTCCATTTTCCATTAATCCTTGTTTGTTCATAATCTCTTTTGAACAGTATGTTCAATATTTTATCTCCTAGGATGTTTTGTGTACTGTGGGGGGACAACCAATGCAAGATAAACACAAACTTCTAAAACAAAACTTAATCTTCCAGAAAAGTGAAGACAGATTAATTTCCTGGAAATTTCTGTAAATTCTTCTTTTCTGCGGGGTTCTTTCTTTTTCAGATTGTGTGCTTGCTAAATGTACTCCAACAATAACTAGGACTGTACCTTTTGTGCAGCATTTCTGAGATGTTACAAAGGTTATCTTTAGCTCCTGCTACAGCTGTTTAACAAGTGAATATGTCTTAGTGAGTCCCAAGTCTTTTCAAGTATTCTAATATTATAACTGCAGTGTCACTTCCAATTTATCCTGAATATTTCTTTGGATCTTTCTTCTACAAAATCAATTATAGTTAAGGGTTTAATTGTGTGCCTATTCTGGTCCATGCTCAGTATGTTTTAGTGTGCCAGTAAGGTTACTATTTGGTAGCTGGTTTTAGTTTCACCTGTCTGTGTCTGTTCTCATCCAACTTGCATTTCAACACACTTTGTTGGTCACCTTTTTCATTCCTTTTTGTGCCAAATTGACATTAAACTTAGGCCTGCTCACCTATTCCTAGTGATCTGCATTCCCCTCTTCTGCTCCAGTCTCCAGTCTAAGCATTTCCATAGACCTTCTCTTTTTCTAGGCAGCAGAAGGTAATGTCTCATGAGAAAACTTGTGTATCAGTAGATACAGATTTACTGAGTGGGATAAGAAAGTTTTATTTGTACTTAATTGTGACTTCTTAAGAATTTAAATTCAATTTGCATATTAACAGCAGAATATTTAGATGTCAAGTATGGGGATGTCAAGGAGTGTTTGGTTACCTTTATCCCCACTCCTAAATGCAGGTATGGGAATTATCACAGTGACAATCCTCTCCCCAACACACAACAGAGTGTTATGAGGACAAGCTTCCCTCTCTCTGCTTGTGCTGTCATCAGTGTTTCACCTGTTCCTATTTCATCCCATTAGTTATGGTGAAACATTGACAGAGAAATGGACTCTTTTCTATGTTGCCATTGTTATCACTGTTTCAGCATTTAAAGGTATCAAATACTATTTCTGTGTTTCTGTGAGTAGGCAGGAGAAGTTCTAATATTCAGATTTCAGTCATGTCTTTTACTTATCAAATTGCTCAACAGGATGCAGAAAAAGTTGAAAAAATGTTCATTGTCTATGGCAAAATTTTGAATATTTTTAGCCTATAAAATTCTTGCCTGAATGTCCTCCTGAAATTTGAATTTCAAGAAATCATTAAAAAGGGGGATTTTCTTTGCAATATTTTTTTTGTTCTGGTTATGATTCTTTGTGTCCATTAAATCGCATGCTATTGATAATTGTGCATTTATACATTCCTGGTAATATTCTGCCATGAAGAATTTTTTGTTGAGCATTGACAAAAAATAGTCTTTTAGTGTATTCCTGACACACTTCAATCTTTTACTATGAAAAGCATCCTTCTTTTATTTAGTTAAAGCAGGTTGTTGCCCTGTCACTGAAATCTGGTTTATAAATAATCCCTCAAGAGCTATAAATACCTATATACCTATAACATCACTTAGTATGTCTCTTTTACTTGAGATTAACTCTAGAATCTGATTGTTTTCTTGTGTCAAGTTGTCTTTGTTCAGTGCTTTCTCAGACTGAGATCCTTACATTAAAAATATGTTTGTCTTGCAACTCTTTTTGAGTTATTTTGAGTAAAATTCATGCTATGCAGTAATAAACTGAGTATAATTTAAGGACAAGGCCTACCATGTCATTGTTACAGTATGTCAGGCTACCAACTTCTGGAGAAATTGTTTTCTCATAGAATGAGTGGGTGTACACTAAGCAGCCAAAAGAACTGTCTGAATGGCAAGGCCCAGAGAGTGTTAGTGGAGGGAGGTACATCCAGCCAGCAGCCCATCACAAGTGCAGCTCCCCAGGGCTCAATACTGAGGCCAGACCTGTTTAATATTCTTATCAATGACCTGGTAGAATTTTAATTGATGAACTGAGTGAGGGGATCCAGTGTACGCTCAGTCAGTTTGCAGATGACACCAGGTTGGGTGGGAGTGTTGGTCTCTTGGAGAGCAGGAAGGCGCTGCAGAGGGATCTGGACAGCCTGGATTGATGGGCTGAGGTTCAACAAAGCCCAGTGCTGGGTCTTATCCTTGGGTCACAACAACCCCAGGCAGCTCCACAGATTGGGGCAGAGTGGCTGGAAAGTGGACAAGGGCCTGGGGGTGCTGGTCAACAGCAGCTGAACAAAAGCTGGGGGTTTGCCCAGGTGGCCAAGAAGGCCAATGGCCTGTACCAGCCATGGTGTGGCCAGCAGGACCAGGACAGGGAGTGTCCTCCCATACTCAGCACTGGTGAGGCCACACCACAAATTCTGTGTTCAGTTCTGGGCCCCTCAATACAAGAAAGATATTGAGGTGCTGGAACATGTGCAGAGAAAAACAACAGAGCTGGGGAAGGGTCTGGAGCACAAGCTTTATGAGGAGCAGCTGAGGGAGCTGGGGCTGTTTAGCCTGGAGGAAAAGGAGGCTCAGAGGAGACCTTATGGGTCTTTACAACTGCCTGAAAAGTGTTTGTCGCCAGGTGAGGCCTCTTCTCCCATGTAACAAGGGATAGGACAAGAGGAAGAGGCCTCAAGTTGTACCAGGGCAGTGTAGATTGAATCTTAGGAATCTTCCTCACTGAGAAAATTTTCAAGAGGTGTTTTCTTGAGGTGTTTAAAAGATATGTGGATGTGGCACTTAGGGACATGGTTTAATGGGGTTTGATAGTGTTAGGTTTATGGTTGGACTTGTTGACCTTTTCCAACCTAAATAATTCTGTGCTTCAGTTTCCTTCTTTTATTTTTCAGCTCATATATTATGAACATCTAACATATCATCACAAAGGAGAATGGGTACAAATATAAATATATAACACATAAAATACATAAAATAAATATACAGTATGATGACATTAAATCCTTTTGTTAATCCATTTATTTAGACTGTACACAATGATTTATTCTGATGTTCATTTTATATCAGCTGAACAAGTCTTCAACTTTTGCTATTTTATCCCCTAAAACAAAGTAAGTCACCCAGTCTGGTGACTTAATCCAGGCTGGATGTTAGATCACCAGCAGCTCTCTCTCTCTCTCTCTCTCTCTCTCTCTCTCAGAGAGAAAATAAAAGAGCAAGGCTCATCCATTGAGCTAAAGATGGGGAGATCATTCTCCAGTTACACTCACAAGAAAAACAGACTTGATTTACAGAATGTTAATTTTATTTATTAATAACTAACAATACAGTAGGATATCCTACTACCTACTCCTTCCCAAGCACAGCTCCATTCCTTCATTCCCACCTTCAGTGGTGCAGGCAGATGAAGAAGAGTGGTTGCAGTTAGTTCATAACACCACATGTCTGCTGCTCCTTCCTCTTCATACTTTTCCCCTGCTCCAGCATGGGGCCCTCTCCAACAGGATACAGTCCTTTATGATCTACAACAACTTGCCCTTCCCATGAGATCCAGTTCTCAAAGAGCAGCTCCATCATGGGTTCTTTTCAAGGCACAGTCTTTTGGGAATATATTGCTCCAGAGTGGGTCCCCCATGGACTCTAATTCAATTTAAAAAAGGTGATTCTGTGTAGGTTTTTCTCCACAGTCTGTAGTTTCTTCCTGGACCCCCATGCAGAGTGGTATGGGGATACTCACCATGATATGCAGCTTCCCTCAGGCCTTATCCATGTGCTGCAGCATGGGTTCCTCCCCGGGCTGCAGTGTAGATATTTTCTCTGATACAGTCCTCCAGGGGCTGCAGGCAGACAATCTACCCACAGTCACCTCCACAGGCTACACAGGAATCTCTGCTCCAGTGCTTGAAGTATGTCCTTCTCTTCTTGCCTCCCTGACCTTGGTGTCCGTGGGGTTGTTTTATTTTCTTTTTCATTTGTCTCTTTTACAGGTTTTTTACCCTTTCTCAGATCTGTTTTCACAGAAGGACCACTAACTTTATTGATAGGCTCAGGTTTAGCTGGTGGTGGGTACAATTTGGAGGCTGGTGGAATTAACTTTGTCCAAGACAGGTTGTCTTCTCATAGAGATCATTCCTGCAGCCCTCCCCACTATCAAAACCTTATAGCATAACCCCAACATAACCAGTTTCCAAAAAAGTAAGGAAATTGAGGAACTTCCTCAATCAAGAAGACATTTCTGAAGTTCACCCTTACTTTAATTAATTAGTCAACAAAATACTAATCTCATCTTCAGCTGAGATTTTAATTTCTGAAAAGACAATCAGGCTCTTGAAGGATTACATAATGTAATGTAATATTTCAATGAATAGGGTAAAGGAAAAATGGAAATCAAGGCTGTTATGATATTTTCCTCTACTTAGGCTGTTATTCAGACTATCGTACTGTTTTATCTGGCAGTGACCTTTGATATACTAGGACCAAAGTTGGAAGGGAATAAATTCTCCTTCTGCAGTTAATTTATAATTTTTACCAGCACTGTCTTTGAGAACAACCCTGTGTATGTTTTTCTTGGTTTTTACACTGTGATCATGAACATTTCCCTTGAGATAAGTGCTTTATTCTACTTGCACTCTTAATAAATTGCTTAGATTTCTATTAGCTTCCCTACCATCATGCTTCCAATTTATAACTCACAGATCTAACTTTTTTTGTTCCTGTTTCCTTCTCAGCTCTTAATACAAAAAGATCTTGACTTACATGTAAATGACATTTAAGTCCACATTAAAATCTCTATAATAACAATCAAATAAATCTTTTACAAAAACTGGTTTCTGTCACAGAGATGTGAGTAGCTTATATTCTTTTCTAGTTTAGCCAGAAATATTTTCTTGCTAGTGTTTCTCTACCTCTCTTTCTTTGTTCACTCTCCTACACCAAATTTGGACCAGACCAACTAGCAGTTTTTAAAAATACCCAGTTATTGCTGGATAGTTTCCAGTCATCTAACCTCTGGCAGCTGCTCAAAAGGTTATGGGATTATATTTCTACAAATGTTTTGATGTTACCAGTGGGAATCTAAAGAGCTCTGTTTTTCAAATATTGCCTATATCTGTTCCAGCTTTCCTCTGAAAAATGACAGTGAGATACCACTTGCAATTCTCTCTGTTGGATGTAATCTGCATTATAACTAATGCATCTTTATTAGAGTGACAACTCTTATCAGATATTTTGTGTGCTAGAATTTAGCTCCAAGGGAAGCAGTGATGAGGCTTGGAGCATGTCCCAAAACTGTGAGGAACACATATATTTTACTACTTGTTCAGTTGGCAACAGCCTATGTGAAGTCATTTATGCATTCACTTTAAATTATAACACAAAGCTAAATGAAACCGTGCCTAGTTAAGTTCTTAATAAATTTATTTTAAAATTATTTTGGGCTCTCATGGATTGCTACCTTGTTCACAAAACTAGTTTAATCTCTTTGCCAAATGTTTCATATTCTCTAGGATCAATAATTGAAATATATTTTACAACAAGGACTTGGGACCCTGTCTTCAAAGACCCTTGGATGTTCATGCAGTTCCAATACTACAAAGTACCCCTGGCTTTTGAGTTAAAGCTTTTGAGTTAAGTGAGGCATGAGTGGTGTATTGGCCTTGACTTCCGCCCCCGCCCCCCCCCCGCCCCAGACCCAAAGAAAAAATTCAGAAATAGCTGTGTAAAAAGTGACGTAATCCTGTTGTGAGCCATCTTGCACATTAATAGAATGGAGATAGTTTGGACAAACCTACATTCCCTCTGACTGCCTTACATTTGGTCGTTTAAATTTTTTTGATGAATAGGATGGAAAATGAACTTGAGCTTTTGATTACTGGCAGGCAGACATTTTTACCCAACAGAAAATAAATTGTTAATTCATTTCTTTAAATTCTAGGCTGTATTTACCAACCATGTGTAAACCAAAATAAACTGTGTGTAATTTTCATTTTATGTGAATGAAAAAGTATACCAAGCATAGCTGCTGGCTTGTCCTTTAATATTATGTGAAGTTCAGCAGCAGGACATGTTCTTGCAAAAAGTAAAAAATGAAGCATTAAAGACTAGGTGCCCTGAGGTTGACTTGAATCCTGAATGTTCGTAGTGCTAAACAGTGGGATAAAGTTTATGTTCCATCAAAGTGTGAATGTGCTCTTTGGAAGTGTATTTTCTTCATGCCTGAACAACTGGCAATAAAGAGAAGAGACACAGCATGTGAAGCAGATCCCATCCAGATGCACCCTGATGTCCTTTCTCTGCACTGGGTTAGATAAAGGACTGATTGTTACCAGTGATTATCAACTTCAGTTTTGTGTTCAGTGAAATGAAAGATTTAGTTTCCCCTTCTCTTATTATAAAGACTTTCTATTCTTTTTTTCTTCTTTTCTTTTTAAAATAAGACGAACCTAATCGGCAGACACTAGAGGCAGAACTTCAGTGTCAAGCAGCACCACAAAGCATGACATAAACCACAAAGTGACTGAGCATGAACTTTGCTTAAATGCAAATGCAAAGTGAAAATGCACAGATGATTTGAATACTGGATGATAGCTGCCACGCCTAGCGTGACAGTTTTAACACTATCAGGTTATGATTTCAATGTTTAAAGTATAAGTTCAAATGTATGACAAAGTGGTACACTAAAGACTTAACCTCTTGGATCAATATGTGTTTCCAACAAGTTCAAAAGGAGCAGGTTTTCATTAGTCAGAACAACTAAAATTAGTTGAATTCCATCCCACTCCTTCACAATTGGTCTGTGGTCATGAGCCCCTGCTGGATGCAGTTATTCAGAGAAGATACCTATCCAAATAGCTTACCTTGATCATGGATATTCAATATAAATATCTAAACTTTTCTTCTGTGTTTTCCTTGGGGTGGGATTTCTGTTTAGTTTTGTCTGGTTTTTTGTTTGTTTGGGGTTTTTTGCTGTAGTTTGTAATGAAAAATATTAGAAATTTCTTTTTCATGAGTTGCAACAATTCTTGTGTATAGCCTTTGGATTAGGAAAAAGCAGAAAACACACTCATAAGTTTACTATTAATTTGATTCGCAATCCCAATTTTTGAGATATATTTTAAAATTATATTCTAGTTCAAGGAGCAAATAATTGTAACTAACACGAGTGTCATTTTATTCTCCTTATAACTAAGTTCCCTTTCACAAATTCTACTAAAGATATTTGACAGAATATATATTCTAGTTCAGTAACCTTGATTTTCTGTTGGTCTGGACCTCGTCAATTTGGAAGAGAGTGACAGCCCAGGGACATAATATGAAATGGATTTCATATGGTTTGCATTTCTTTTCAGCTTTTACTATTTTACTACAAACGTAATATTTTCCTAAGAAAAAGGAAAAGAAGATTTTGTTCTATTCATTCTTTGCAGCCCTACCTTTCTTGGGACTTATTTGAAATAATGGCATTTAAAATCAAACGCAGGGCTGTTCTAATTTTCTAATGCAAAATCTTTTAAAATTTGGCAGATACATTTTAAAGAGCCCCTGGGGAACTGAGAATTAAAAAAAATGTACCCTCAACATTTTTTTTCCTGTCTGAAGCAGAATGATCTGTAACTTCTGCATATGTTAAAACTTGTGGAATAATCTCCGGATTTTCAAACTGATCACTTACACAATGACAAAAGTGTATTTTCTCATGAGAACAACATTTGTAATAGCCTTTTGAAAACAGGTCTCAGAATAGGGAAAATATAACTTTCTTTTGGAAGTTTCATTTTCACTGATAAAGCACTGAAAATACAGATATGTGTTGCAGAAAGGGAAAGAAAAATTAAATCAGTAATCATAAAGTAAAAGTAAAGAACAGCCTCAATTCCTAATAGACCTGAACTATGTATTCTAAGTAGAGAGTTACCTTCTAAACTATATACTTTCTATGATTTTCATTAAAAAAATATATAGAAAGATATATAGAAAGACTAAATTTCTAAGAAGTATGTTTGTTGTAAACAAAAGACAAGTATTGGGAGTAATTTTATCCTCCTTAAAGCAGGCTTACTCCCTAGGAACACCATGTGAGCATCAGTTGAATTCATTTAAGCACCACTGATGACACTAGCAGTAGTAGAGGCAGAAGTGTTTCCTCCACCTGTAATGATGTGCACATAAACATGTTGATGGCTCTCTTATTTTACAACCTCTGTCATTTTCCCACCTACAATGACATTAAACCCATGACTCTAGCTTAGACACACCACTACTGAAAACATTGCTCTCCACTCAAACTCCTCCACATCATCTTGCAAAGTACTTTTATCATCTGAACTGAGGGTCTCTGACCAAGTCACACACCACAGTTTTTTTCCCACCTCTGTGCATTCAGTTGTCTCCTCAAGCTACAGCCTTGTCTCTAAGGCTTCAACTATGCGTTGTCTCCTACTGCAACATCAGTTCTCTTACACCAGAGCTCAGCTTTGTTCCACTCATTTTCAGATAAGTGTTCTCAACAAGCTTATCTTTCACAAGCTGCTTCAGAGCTACAGACTTTTCTGTAGATTGTTTTAGAATCATTTAATTGGGACTTTCACAATTATTTTTTTACTAAAGTATATGCTACCAGATGTAACCCTAACCCTAACCCTAACCCAAAACTCACCTGGACAAGTTCCTGTGTAACCTGGCTCTAGATGAACCTTAGCAGAATGGTTGGACTACATGATCTCCAGAAGTCCCTTCCAACCGTAGCAATTCTGTGATTCATGAGATCAATTTTATTGATTTACACCATGGGTAAAATTCTAAATTGCAAAGCTAGTTTAAGAGTCTTACAGTCTCCTTGTTTCCTATCTGCTTCCCTTGTCCCTCCCAAAGTAATTGACTATCCTGTCAGTTGTGTTGATACTGGTGTTTGAGATTACATGTTACAAATTAGATTAGGGAAATCATCTAGATGAAAGAAAGAGTTGAACAAAGGAATTTTATACAAAAATTTAAATCTTTTTTCAAAAAGCAACTTTCCCTTTCAATAATCTTTTCCCCTTGCTCTTCTTTAGAGTGCCTCCAGTTAGTACAATTTCTACTGCTATCAAGGTACCTGAAGGCTGGCATATTTATTTTAATTGTGAAACTATAGAAAGATCTATTTTAAAGAATATATGTGGTAAATGTCAAGCTAGTTTTTCAGATCACAGATGTCTGACTGCTGTATTATGCAGCAAGACTATCAAAGTTGTTTACTGTGATCTTTGATTCCTAATAGAAGTGTCATTAGTTGCTACAAAATGGACAGAGAATTATGCAGAACAATAGGCATAAAAATACTTGGTGTCCTTAACTGCTACTAGGTTACTGCAAAAGGAAATTTATATATCTTACTGATAGCTGTAAGGAGAATGGATATCTGTGCTACTTAATGTCTCCTATCCTTTTCACGTTGAACTGCTTTTCATGTATAGTTAAAAGGTTAAAAGGATAGTTTTGCATCAATTAAAGTATTTCTTCAAGTATTTTATTGCACCAACGTGACCGTTCATTCAACTCCTCCTAAGCCAGCTCATGCAAAGGCCTGATGGATGCTGGAAGCTGCACCACTAGGTCAAATCAAGAGCACCAGGCAGGTAGGAAAGGTGGCCAGGAAGATCTGAAGGGCCATTATGTGTCCATGGTCACATGGTAGAATGGAACTGACTAATTATTAACTATTAAAATTCTAGGCTGCAGATAGATTCTGCAGGGTTTAATCACTAGTCTTTACATGACTTTTTTGTTGGTGTTTCAACTGCTTTGCACATGCTCATTTGCAAGTTCATGTACACAGTGATTATGTGAGGTATACCTTTCACATTCTGAAGTTCAATTTAACTGACAGATTATTTCTACAATATTATAATAGCTATGTTTTCCTAATCATTACAGTTAGACTTGTAGAGAAAGATTCCATGCACCATGCCAATATAGCTTGTTAAACTGGCCTCTTGTTATTTAAATAAAAAAATGGTAGGTTGTTTCAGGCATTACTGAATTGCATTAGACAATACTAAGTAGCTACAGCTAGGTTGAATTTTCTTTGTTTTCTGTTTCTTTCCCGCCCCTCCCCCCCCCAGTTTATCTGGCCTATAGCCATGATATTTGAAAAATACACAGGCATCCTTACATTAAACACTGATTACTTCATTTATCTTAACATATCTTATGACTTCATCAAGAACAGAAGATATTTTCAGAGCCATACTATTTTCAGAGTTTCAGTAGATGCTCTTTTTGAGCAGAATATACACCTATATGTAGCCATATTAACATTCAGATATACACTACAGTTTTCCCCATGGAAAAGTCTCATCTAAGTATTTTCATCAGGAAAACATTGCTGTTTGGATCATGTCATGTGAACTCTGCAACTGCTAAAATGGCTGTCCCAACAAGCAATGTAGTAAATGTATGGCTCACCTGGTTCATTAATTCCTATAGAATATTAAATGTTTGGGTCAGGTTTTTACTGATCAGTAGTTTAGTGGCTTACAGTGAAAAATAGGTTTAGACATGCCACTACTGGTCCCCCATGTGTTGGAGGAAAAGAGTGTCAGAATGATAAAGCTCCCACTACAAAGGCTATTGGAATTTCAGCAATATACAGCAATATACTGCTCAATTAGATTATGGAACCAATAAAACTTGGGGTTTATAGTGGGTTTCACCCACTGACATTTGTTAAACATAAACCTGCAAGTAAGAATGACTGGTCTCTCAGATGCTGATGCATGAACGATTTTTAGGTGTATAAAAAGAAAAAAAATTACAGAGTAAGAATGTATGAATACATTTAATATAAAAAACTCCTTCACCTTCAGAAGATGGGTATTCTTAAAACTACATAATTCTATTATTAGATTTTTTAAGCTTGTTCTATACTCAGTGGATAGCCTCAAGGGGATAATTGAAAACATGTAAACTGGATGGTTTTGTACAGCATTTTAATGAATTTTTTTTAAATTAAATTGTTTCTTTAAACCAGGCGACGAAGGGGGACCATTATTTGTACACTGGAATATTTTGTATATCTGTGGCAGGAAACTGTAGTTGCAATATTAGAGTACATAAAAATACACCATTGAAAGGAATAAGTATTGATTGGGTGATGACAGATTGATGACAGAGTGAAATGTTTACGACTTCTCAGAGAATGGGTTATGGGAACCCTTAATACCTTTGCATAGAAAGAATTTCAGTATTTTTTCTTCACAAATATTTCTCAAAAATTTAAGTACAAAAAATGAGCATGTAGACCAAAAACATTCAACTCTTTAGAATACACAAATAAGTGAAAACCAAAACAAGTTTAACAGAAATAATTCTCTGTAGTTTTTTGTCAAAAATCCTCTAAGATCATTGAGTCCAACCATTAAACTAATACTATGACTGAATACCAACAAAATATGTGGGAACAAGGATTTACTAAATCCTTCTTTGGATCCCTCATATAGACAGGCAAAATATCTAATCTTACCCCCGTTGTATTAACCATCTTCATAATGCTAAAGTAGCAGTAACAGGCAGTAACAATACAAAAGCATCAGTAAAAACACAAGAGCAGCAAATTTAGCACTTTCAGGTTCCCAGTCTGTTCTGCTTGAAAAAATTTCTGTATTTTATTGAAGGTTTAATATTTCTAAGGCACAGATTAATTTGATTGCTTCAGTTCAACTTTCTCAGCTATAACTTGAATATTCCAGGAATTTAAGTAAAAATAATTATTTCTGATGTCTGCCTTGGTACAACTTCTTTCTCCTGGGATCCTTGGTACAACTTCCTCCTCAGCAGAGAATGACTCAAATCTGCATAAGTCAATGACTACTTGTCACTCTCACAGGATCTGTTTGTTTACAGAATGCATTAAAAATTTCATGCTTTTCATAATTCTTTAATTATGCAAGTTGGTTACTTTATCAACATCAGTCATTATATTACAAAGCACTGTATAAAAATGATAATAGAGGAAACTACTGAGGCTAAAATTAAACAAAGCTACTCAAGAAATTCTGTGGATCTTTCTGCTAAATTCTTATAATCTCATTTGTTAGTACTGTCATGGACACCTTGAATTTTTCATCTTCTTATTTTATAGCTTTCAAGCACCATCTCAGTTATTTTCAATTATTTTTTCTGAAACACATGATTTATGAACTATTCTATCTTTCTGTCTTTTCATATATTTTTGGGACACAGCCCCTTCATACTTTGTTTAGTTCGTAAATTTGGCTGAAATTACAGAACTTTTACTTGCTTATCTTTAGACAGAAAAAAGCTCATTTTCATGACATCAAACAGTACAATATTGCTCTTTATACAGGTAGCCTGACTACTGACAATACTTTAGTTATAGCGGAAACTGTGAAAATAAAAATAGCTAACTATCGGTACATTTGAAACAGAATGTTTTGGTTATGAAACAGTTTATTAATTGAAATAGTAGCTAGTTGTCCTTGGACTCTATGGTTTCTTCTGAGCTGCTTTCACCAGCTAGCTTTGCTCTTTATAGAACCATAAGATATAACGTTTGTGGGTCTGAACCTCAGCCAGAAACATTTCCCTCTTTATTCCACTTCATGATACATGATAATATATATAAAACCTTGACTGTATTTTAATGTAATGAAGGTTATCGTTTGGGACAACAGTCCCAAACGACTTTCACTGACTTATTATTTTTTTCTGACTAACAGACTACTATGGTAATAAGTAGAATAACTGTCTCAAAAAGAAATTTAAAGTTTACAAGATTAAAAAGTAATAGAATCTCACAATCTGTACATTAGTAAAAACTTTGGTTTGCATAGAAAGAGCGAAACTTCCATCCAGAGCAGGAAAAACCTATCTGTAAAAAGTACCACCACAAAACTTGATTGGTGGGCACCCAGGACCCTACATGATACATTAGCTGGATGTTGTTTTAACCAGAAAAGTTATGGATAGACAAATATTCACAGACGAATGCAAGTCACCTATAGTGCCTTCTTTTTTCGAAAAAAGGACAGTACATTACAGTTACAACTTCTAAAACCCATGGAATAGCAGTAACCAGAAGTATAACACTCAATTTCTCATTGTGTTCTACACCCAATACAAAACAAAATCAAAACAAAACCAATTTGGCTGGAGGGAGGGGATTTGGGGGGAGAGGGGCAATGAAATTCAGTGAGGGTTATATCTCAGTTTCATTAGAGGGTTCTCAAGGTGTCCAAATGTCTCAAATTAAAATGATCAGTATTCAAAATACATTAGAAAAATTTAAAGGTAGTAATCATAATTTGAAAAACTGAAATTAACCAAAGTAAAATTAGAGCACATATGGACAAGCTCTAGACTTTTTAAAATACGGGCTTGTTTCTTTGAAATTTCAATGTGATCATTCTTATAATGTTGTTATAACTATATTCTGACCGTATTGGATAATACATAGGTGCTAAGCAAGTTAGTTCTAGCTTCCCTTCTCTTATGACATAGTCCAGTTCTGCTTTATCAGCCTGTCAGAAAAATCATCTACTTTCAGAAAGAGAAGTGTTTCACACAGCTTTGAAATGCCTCTAGGTGACCAGACTAGAAATACAGTTTGAGCTAAGAGTTTATCAAAGAACGCTACTTAATCCTCTTTCCTTTTTATGATACAGTACATGAGATATTTGTTTCCTCACAAAATGCCCTTAAACTGGGCAACTGACAAATCCACTGGAATTAAAAATTTCATTTTATAGTTTCAGGAAAGAAAAATAGGAAGAAGATTTAAACTGGTCTTCAAATTGCCAAATTTGTATTATTTGCTGCTAATTTTCTTCAAATGTATGTGGTAGCAATGGTCAAACTAGATAGCAAACTTTTTCTTGGAGTTCCAGATTCCATTCCTTCCAGCAGCATCCTAACTATCATCCCCAGTGTTAACACTGCAGCACAAAATAGGAGTTCGTGCACAGTCAGATCTCTTCTAGTTTGGTTAAAGCATTACCTATGTAATACTTTTCTCTTTGGTGAGGATATTATTTATAGTGCAGTTCTCAATTGAATTCTGTTTGAATTATATGTTTCTGGGCCAGCAATTCAAATGGCAGGGGAACAATGAAGCTGAAATAGATCTAAGAAGATTTAGTGTTAATCAATGCATGAAGGGAAATCTATTCAACTGTTAAAAGATTCTATATCCTTCTCTCTAAAAGACAGAAAGTTTACCTTCAAATTCACAAATTCCTCCAGAGATTCTGGGATCATTGGTTTGGGAAGGGCTGGCAGCCTCAGTCTCTTTCCGTAACACTGCTGCAGAGGGCAAAATGATTGAAAAAAAAGTCTCCTTATAGAATTGCAGAGAATCTTTCAAGTCTTGTACTTATTAGTCATACCTGAAAATTACCAGCTATATAACAGTGTAGCATAAATTGTGAAAAATCAGTAAGTAGTGAATGTTTCAAAACCGAAACATATGCAACAGGACATTCACACAGTGTAAACCTCTTTTCAAAGTAATATGAAGCTTTCAGCCTATAGCTTTCGAATTACTCCATTGATACCCACCTGCACCAGTTTTGGCTGGGATAGAGGTAATTTTCTTCACAGTGACTGGCATGGGCCTGAGTTTTGGGTTTGCGTTGAACACAGTGATAGTATAGAGACATTTTTGTTATTGCTGAGCAGACTTACACAGATACAAGGCCTTTTCTTTTATTTGTGCTGCCAGACTGGTGAGGGAGCTGGGGGTGCACAGGAGGTTGGGAGGAGACACAGCCAGGACAGGTGACCCCAAATGACCACAGAGATATTCCAGATTAGATTACATTTATGCTCAGTGCATAAAGTGGGGAGGAGGAAGAAGTAGAAGGATGTTTGAAATGATGGAATTTGTCATCCCTAGTAACCATTATCCATGATGGAGCCCTGTTGAACTGGAGATGTCTGAGCACCTGCCTGACTCTGGGAAGTAGTGAACGAATTCTTTCACTTTGCTTGTGTGCATGTCTTTTACTTTCCCTATTAAACTGTCTTAATCCCACCCTTCCAGTTCTCTCCCCAGTCCTACTGGTGGGGGAGTCAGCTAGTGGCTGTCTGGGACTTGGTTGCTGGCTGGAGTTAGGACACTTCTCTTGTGTGCCCCTTCTTAGGAATGTAAGAAGTTTAAAACATCCATTATTGTCTGTGATTTCAATGCTCAACAATTTTATGGGTTTAGAAAATTTATGATAATTTTTTCTTTAGTGATAAATGTGTTAAAAATTTATAATAAAAATAGGCAGTGTAATTTTTTCAAGAGGAAATAAGAGCCCTGCATGCTCTAAAGTGGCTTCCCTTGGACATGATCAAGATGTGTATGTACTGTTGAAGGACAGTAAGGGTATGTGAAAGGTATTCCACTGCATTGCTGTCTCTGTAATCTTCATTCTATATCAGGTTTGATACAACATTACTCATAATGAAGTAAATGCTTCAGTTAAGATCTATGCAGCATTATATTGTTTTCACTCTTTGTCATGACAAAATGAGCTTGAAGAAAGTGTGATGAATTAAAAATGCCAAGACTGGGCAAGTCTCTCTCCTACAGTGTGGCCCACTATGAAAATACAAGCTTGTTATATACACCATTCCTATTTTTACACATTCTTCATATATATTTTCATTATTCTGGGTTCTTTTTTTTCATCTTGACTTTACTGACAGGTACAATCAGAAAATATTTTTCCTCTATAACAGATACTATCTTAACACTTGCTGTGGCAGTACTTCTTGCAATTCCAGAGTTGAGAGCTTTAAATGCAGAGCAAATATTTAATGATCTTTTTTGTAACAAAGCTATATTCTTATTTTTTTTTTCTGAAAATTTGAAAATAAGCTTTCATGGATGAGTTTTAAAATTTAACATAAATTACTTGGGCTTAGCATATACTACTCCTTCATCTTCAATTATCCTTAGAATGAAATAAGTGCAAACCATGTCCCTTGGTTGAAGCTCTTTAGTAGGATTCTTTGGTACAACCTGTCTTCATGTCACATAGGATAAAAGATTTTTTCCTCTCCTAGTCTCTTTCTTGGAGTTGGTTCTTTCACAGGACTGATGAATACTGCAAAATATTCCACACAGTACTGTCTTCTTTCATAGCTTGCCAACTTCTAGGTGATTATGCTGAAATGGTTATCTGCCCCCCATTGTTTTCAATTTGTTCTTAAGAAAAATGTCCACTGCCTTTTCTCTCTGGAAACAATCAGAATTTTGAAAGAGAGTACTGCACCTTAACTGAATTTCATTAAGAATAATAGGGAATGGAACTATTTGAAAGTGAGTGATGGATGATCTTCTTTAAGGATTTTGCCTCTGATGAACATAGTGGTAAAAATAGCTATTTAACTTAAGCTTTTTCAAAAGTTTGAAAAAAACTCCATCCATTATTTTTTTCTCCTAAGGCTTCTTTGAATAACTTCTCCCTGATAGGTTTATTGAATTTTATATACCTCCAAGAAAAGATTTTGCAAGCCTGGTCATTAACTAGTTGGTGTGTTTAACTATTCTTATAGTAAGAAAGCCTTTCTGTAAACCAAGATCATTGTTTCTTGTCATATCCAGTGGCATGGAAAGTACTGCTGTCTTTACAGAAACTTTTTATTTGGTACTAAAAAACTTTTATGTCTCTAAAGTCTTCTGCAACCCCCCAAAAATCAGTTCTTTCAACCTTTTTGTGAGTCATACTTATAAATAACTCATCCTCCTAATTATTTTCCTCAGAACTGACCCCTGTAGTGGTGTGGTTTTAGTTTTATCAGTTTCATGTATGTATTTATTCCATGCTTTCATGCTGTTTGTATAAGTTATAATGGTTTGTTCCTTGTACCCCCATATTTAACCCTTCCTGGTTTTACCCCAATTACAGTTATATGCCAGTCATATGTTATATAACCCCTGGGTCCTGTCCATCACTTCAAGGCCTCACCCTGGGTCTAGAAAGGTCCAGTGAGGTCTTCAAGTGATGGGGCAGGATCCCAGCTGTTCCCTCCTTTTCCTCGTTGATCTGTTCTACTGTCTGTCCTTTATGTACAGAGTCACTCCTTCCATTCCCCTGGTTGGTCCCACACTGTGCCCTTCCCCTGCCCCTCCCCTGCATTTAAGGTGCTGCACAGAGATGATCTGTGCTCTGTTGGGCAGGTCTCTGGTGGTGAGATGGTTCTTCATGGACATCAGTAAACCCCAGCTGCTGCTCTTCCATCAGAGTCCTTCCTTCATTCCTCATCATTGCTCGCACTCTCGTGGCAGCAAAGACCCACAGGATGGGGAAGGTGTCCCTGGATACTGGACTGTACCTCTCACTGTGGCCGGTGTCAGGGCTGGCCAGGCAAAGCAGGAGGAGGCTCCTGCAACACCGAGGCCACCACAGACTGCAGTTATTCTGTACTCAAAAGCATTATTGTCAAAACTGGTTGAAACGCTTTGTGAAACCTTATCAATGTCAAAAAAGCAGAATAATGTTTTTTATGTATCAGCTCCATTGCCCATCATGAGTGAACCTCCCTAAATGTGTTGCAGAAGTAATTTACCCTTCCAGAATTATTTCCCATTTCCTATCTTATATGCAACTTATATGCATCTGCTTTCCCTTTTCCAAGAGCAATACTTTGTTATCCTCTGACTGAATGCCATTTTCTTGATTTTATATGATGTCTCTGGTCTACCAAAATTACTCTGAATTCCAGCCCTCTTTTTCAGCAGTGTGTCAGCTCTGCCAACCTGAGTGTCTCTAGTCCACGCAAGTTTTCATAGAATTGCTGTGAACCACAGAAGAGTCTGAGTGCGAAGGGACCCACAAGGATCAACTACAGCTCTTGAGTGAATTCCCCATGCTGAATCCACAACCTTGGAGTTAGTAGCATCATACTCTAACCAACAGAGGTAATTATGTTTTCTTTCAATATACAAGCTAGTGATGAAAGCACAGACGCACAGATTCAACACAGATTGTCTAGTCAGACCATTAACTCATTCTAATTAATCTCTGAGTATGACTTTAAACAGGTTTTGTACCTATATGATAATTTCATCCCAATATTTGTTTGCATGAATGCTAAGTGGAAGTTTTCATTCCAACATCCAAATATACCACATCTATTGTCTTCTGCCTCATCTAGAAAGGTCACCCTTTTGGGAAAGGAAATTTGGCTGGTTTGACCTGATTTCTTTTTGAAAAATCCATGTTGGCTATTTCTCACCACATGTTTTCCTCTTGGTTTTTAAAAATTGATTGTTTAGCAATTTGTTCTACTACCTTTTTGAGTATCATTGTTGGTCTGTCTGGTCTGCAAACTCCTACTCATTTTATTCTTTTAAATTAACATGATCAAATATTGAGCAATCCAACTCTGCTTGTCAGGGTGAAAGTATATATTGCCAAGAATTATTTTTAAATACCGGACTTTGCCATTTCAAATTTATGGAGAATAATGTATTCTGTGGGCATAGTTTTAACAGGAAATTGCTTTCTACATCAGATCCATCCTAGATATATATCAGACAGAGACTGAAGGAGAAAAAAGGGGATTGGTCCAAAGCAGTAGAAAGCCTACCAGTTGAGGCTTCAGACTTTGGAAAAAGCTCTTAGTATGTGTCTGGCACTTGCATCAGTCTGGCACCTGCATAAGTTTGACAGACAGATCAATTTGTGAGCCTGGCTATGCAAACTGAAAAGTCTGTAAAAAGGCTTTGCTGCTCTACAGAATGGGAAGCAATGACACGCTGACCATAATTTCACTGAAAAATGTAGCACTGCATACTCTGTGGGTGTCCCCATGCTAGTGTTTTGTGTTTCACTGATTAGAGATTTAATAAGAAGTAGAGAAATACAATGTATTACAGTGATAAAAGGAAAAGTGAAGAATTTAAGAAATTCACTCTAACAATATTCTGTCAGAATTCACTATAAAGAATAGACTCTAATAAAACCTGTAGCAAATTAAAATAGCTGGAGAAAGTTTATGCACAGTTTAAGCCCTCTTTTTTGTTTTACTAAAAAAATTAAAATAATACCCAGTAAATATAAACTGAATCAAATCAATCCACATTCAATTTGGTTTGTGTTTCATTTATGCAATTGTAAGGTCGCCATCTGGTGGTTGCTTTAACATTAAGAAAAATGGGAGGTTATTTTGAACAGTTGCTGCTGTACAGAACATGGGCTGACAATAAAGATCAACATGGGAGCAATGACTATCTTAACAAAATGCAGGGAGTGGAGGTTACAATAATGGCTTTATCTAGGGCACTTTATGGATTGCAGTGGTCATAGGTTTGGGTGCATATATAAAAACTCAAAGTCAGGAAAATTATTTTAATCAATTAAAATACTTGAAAATAATATAACTTTGATTCCAAAATCAAAGATGGGATTTATCTGACCAGCAACTGAAAAATTAAGTCAACTAGTGGTCTGGTGAAATAGAAATCCCTTTAAATAGCAATTTGTCTTCACGTATTAAAGGCATGCAAGATAAATATGATCACAGAATATGCTGAGTTAGAAGGTACCCATAAGGATCATCGAGTCCAACTCCTGATTTAGAACAGCAGCATCCCCAAGAGCTACACCATGTGCCTGAGAGCACTGTCCAAGTGTTTCTTGAACCCTGTCAGGCTGGTGCTGACTCTTTCCCTCAGGAGCCTGTTCCAGTGTCTAACCACCCTCTGGGTGAAGAACCTCTCCCTAATATCCATCCTAAACCTGCCCTGACAGACCTTCAGGTCATTCCCTTGTGTCCTGTCCCTGTCACCACAGAGAAGAGAACAGTGCCTGCCCCTCCTCTTCCCCTCACAGGAAGCTGTAACTGCAGTGAGGTCTCCCCTCAGTCTCCTCCAGGCTGAACAGACCAAGTGAGCTCAACTGCTTCACTTACAGTTTCCCCTCAAGGCCCTTCACCATCCTCATTGTCCTCCTTTTAGCACTGTACAATAGCTTAATAGCTTTCTTATATTGATAAAAAACTCTCTGGAAGGGTTTGTCTCTGTCTCTCATTTACTAGCTTTGTGACTGTACCCTTTGGGCAAGTTAAGAATAATGGAATCCAGTTTAAGATCAAGTACTGGAAATTCCCTGTCACCTAGAGGGTTCTGCAGAGGGACCTGGAAAGGCTGGATCAATAGGCTGAATCCAACAACCTTTTATGCTTTGAACTCTGTGTCTTATTGTTTACATTGAATTGTGTTGTGGTGTCTTTTTGTGTTTTACCAGTTTCTGCATGCGTCTCTTCTTTGTTTTACAATGGTTTGCCCATACCTCCATGTTAAACCCTTCTTGGTTTCCCCTGAGTGATTGTCAGGTGTCAATCACAATTATGGGTCCTGTCCATCACTTTACAGCCTCGCCCTGAAGTCTAGAAAATTCTGGTGAGGACGTCAAGTGATTGGCAGGGTCTCCGTTCTCTCCTCCCCCGGATTTATTGATTTGATCTATTGACTGTCATTTATGTTCTGAGCTACTTCCCTCACCCACTGGATTGGTTCCAGGTTGTCCTCTTCCCATTTTCCCATCCCCATACTAAAGGTGCTGTACAAGGGAGAAAACTCACTTTTTTGTGGGCTCTCTCTGGGTGTGTACAAGTCCACATGGGCTTAATAAACTCCAGCTGAAATTCTCACAAGAGTCCTCCCTTATTCTTCCCCATTGCTCACGCTTCTGCCAAAGGCAAGAACTCACAGGATCGGGAAGCAGCACACAGAACCTTCCACTGCGGCTCCGGTGCCAGGGCTGGCCAGGCAATGCGGACAGGGGTCTCGAGACACACCAGACCCTGCAGAATTGCATCTCCCTTTTTGTACCTCTCTTGGTTTTGGAAAACAGAACAAATTTGAATTACACAGAAGCATATCATATTTGCATTTACTGTAAATCTGTATCAGAACAACCAGCATTGTTTACATAGGAATAAAGTGCAATATAGTAAAAGATTACAGAAATGAAATGTATACAAATAAACCACAAATAAACAAAATGCTATCCTAAAGTATAATGAACTATTGATTAATAATGCATTAGAAGTTAACACTGAAATCAAATTAGTCATCTCAGGAAGTTTGCATGCAATTTTTTTTTCTTGTCACTGATGTTGTGGTAATAGTTTTTTAAGCAAGTGTGTTTCTATGATGAGTTCATTTAGTATTCAGCATAATAGCGCTGATAATAATGAGCTCAATTTGGCTTCCATTATATAAGCATTAGATAATGGATACCTATATTAAAGTATTGCTGTTATGGTAGTGCTTTTTTTCTTCATTTGGTACACAGTGCTAAATCTTTAAAGGGAAGCTTTTATGCAAATTGTTGATGTTTTTATCTTTGAATCATGACTAATTTTATGGACTCTGGAATCCCATTATTGTCAAAGTTGCTTTTGATATGAGACTCTCAGTAATTTGACTTGCCAAGAGTTTTATTATCATTAGTTATATCCTAGCTTTTTTGCTTTCATCTTTTCTCCCTTTGTCAGCTTTTTACATATTCCAACTTGTAATATCATCCAACAAAAGTATATAGTCACACTTCTGGCAATGCTCTGCTAATTTTAACACTGTTAAAGTCTCACAGCCCAATACATTGGCTTGCTCTTCAGTGAATTACTTGTTTGGCTTGCTGGGTACTACAATTTCCCCTGACAACTGCTGATGCAGTGCTTCTGTGTTTTTAGTGGAGAAGATATTTATATTAAAGATTAAGAGATTTAAGTATAAGGAAAGCAGAGGCTGGAGTTTTATTTTATTTAAGGATCATCATACTCCATAATCATTCAGAGTAGATGCTATGGAAGTTTATTCACAGTCATTTAACTGTGAAGTCATTTTAAGTCATTAAAGACATCGAAAATGCAAAATATTATTAGATCATTTTTGTTTTCTACTGCATGCAAGTGTCATGGACAAAATAGTAGTTACAGTTCTAGATGGCTCAGCTTTCTGCATGCATTCTGATGAATTTGTTTTGCATCTACACTGCTGGGTAGGTAGCTGTCCCTAAGGCAGGTCAAAACACTGACTGCTTTCAGACCTGTGTCTGTCCATTTGGCCATCACCCTAAGGCAGTAGATATGCTTTTACCATTAAATCAAAACTCAACAGGATGATATTGTTGTGCTTTAGAATCTTCTAGGAAATACCTAATCTGATTTCTCTGGCTAGATGCGAATGGTTTCCTGGTGCTTAACATGGTGTTAAGCTACCGTCCTAAGAAAAAGATTAACTCATCTTTTCTATGCTTCCTTCTCCTGAAGTATGCAACCCTGTTCTAAAAGGGAATTGACTGATAAAATTAAAAGTAAGAAAAAGAGCTTAAATGTAACAGAGTAGACCTCAAAAGAGTCAGATGAAGGACAATTGTGGACATCTTTTGAATGGGGAAATAAAAATATCTGTCTCAAGCTTACCTTTCAGGTTTATTGTTCCATTTCATTCAGTTTTTCTTTGATGTGTATTTTGAAATGTAATAGATTCATCAGATTGCTTTCTCCTTAGCTGAACATGAAAACAATTTACAGCTCTCAAGAAACTTCATATGATAACCTTTTTAATTTCCAAAAGCATATGTAAAACCTGAATTGATGAAAGTGCATTTCAGCGTAAATTATATTCTTGGTTCATTCTTTAATTACTTTTAAATGTAGAACTTCACCAATTTGATTTGAAAGCACCATGCCATAATGGCTTCATTTTCTCAAACAGGCTACATGGTCTTTCAATTTAATCTTCCTGTCTTGAGAGAAAAGTCAGGATTCAACTAAGGACAGAAGAGAAGAGCTCACCTGCAGGAGTTCAGGTTGCTTTCCCCGGCTCGCTCTTGCACCAAACCCACATTTCAGGGTACAGCTTGGCACCTCTGCGATGCCGCGGGTCTGAGCCTCAGGCTGAGCTGTGGCCATGGCGAGAAATAAAGGCGGACTTCACGTGGGTTATCCAGGTTTTATTTCACCCAGAGGGCTCACCTGACAGGTGCAGGGGACAATCTAGAACCCATCCCAGAGAAGGGGGGAGTGACCCAGAACAAGAGAACAATTCTATACATAAAAAGGGAGTGGGGAACCAAGAACCTGACGAATCACTTCACAGCCCCACCAGAACTTTCCAGGGTTCTGGGCAGGGTTGCAGGGTAATGACAGGACCCATAACCAGGGAAAAACCAAAAGGAGTTTTAATATGGGGGTAGAGGACAAACCATTATAAAGCAAATAACAGAAGCATGCAGAAATTTTGGTAAAGCCGAAATGCACCACAACACTCATCAGTGTTAGAGTGGTCCCTAATAGCAGATTAGTCTCTGGAAGTTTTAGAGTAAGGGAAACTCAAAGATTAGAGGGTGCCTAGATCACATATGACAAGGTAAATAGTTCATCTGAATTCTGCACAGGGAACATTTTTAGGGATTTATACTAATTTCAGGGCAAGACTGTAACTAACCCTTGGCAAAGAGAGATGAAATCTCATCCTCTCACAATTTTGGAAAACACTGATTAAATTAGAAGCCTCTGAAATTATTTTTTTTTCTTTTTTTTTCTTTTTTTTTTTTCTTTTTTTTTTCTTTTTTTTTCTTTTCTTTTCTTTTGGTCTGGAATGGCAGCACAGAAAAATAAGAAGGAAAACTAAAGCATCTGTCCCTCATTGACACTTATCTGCTTGGCTGCAGCAGATCACTGCAGAAGGACTTTGTGCTGAACTGCTCTCAGTAAGCAGCTATGTGCATAACTTTGAGAGGGACTGTGACTCCTCATGTGCAATCTGTGCACATCTTAAAGCCTATATAGCAACTGATTAACCAGCCAGTCAGAAGGAGAACAGGATTGTTTTCACACCCTTGCTAGATGAAAGTCAAGGGAAATGGAAACTTTTAAATCTTTTTCGGTCCTCAAAAAATCCTTGTTGAGTTCAGTGGTTGTTGAATAAGGGAGACAGTTAACGTACATTGACAGCATTTTGTTTCCCTGAAATACCTTAGAGACTGTTAAATCCATAAGAATGCTAAAATTGACTCCTCTTCTTCACTAAATAATATTGGAATGTTTCCCTGATTTAGTGTACTAAATCCCAAAGTATCATGGGTTGTTTATATTTTGAACTGCAGAAAAACACTTTGAAGTTATATAGAAACACAGACTCAGGTCCAGAAATCATCAAATCAAGCTTTCTCCTTGACTGTTAATTGAACCATTTCTAGGGGCTTCTAAGGTGTCTACAGCTCACAGTATGCTTTAAAATATTCTGACATTTGATGTTAACAAGGTTCTTAAATTTTGCCTTAGAACAACATTAAAATTTCTGAGATCAAATAAAATTAAATTACTTTGGGTGCTCTTCTTTTTCTTTTTTTTTAAAGTAATTTGCCCTCCAATATTAAGGGAAAAAAATCTTAGGTATTACATCTGCATTTTTTATTAAAGCCCTAATGCTAAATCACATTCATAAATATAATTGGTTTAAGACTAACAACTAACCAAGAATCAGTACTTCATTTATGGACAGGGGGTACTAGCTGGAAGGCTCCAGAAATAGACCAATATTATGCCAAAAATGAAACTTCAATAATGAACACCAAACTAAAAATGCAGTCCCAGAGATGGAAACCAGGACCAGGACCAGTATATCCAAAGTATACTGGGTTGATTGAGGAACTTAAAAGCACATTGATGCAGGATGTATTTCTAAGAAATAGAAATTTGGTCTATTACAGAAGGGTTAATAATTTTCAGTACTTTTTTGTTAGTTACAGTAGATGATAACTTTCTACATATGCAGCTATGGCAGCAGCTTTGAAGTCACAGCACAGCATCAGGGTTTCCTAGGATCAAATAGCATAGTGAATGATGCAGTGGTGGTGGGAGTTCAACTTATCACAGTGGTGGCTCAAGTAATACTGACAGGAGTGACAGCTGTACTGAGAAGCTCTTCAGAATCATTCCATCTCCACTCTCCACAAAAAAATTATGTCAGTATGCTCAAGCTACTTACAACTGCTTGCATTTTAACTGTAGTTTGCAGAGCTTCTGAAACAGACCTCTCTGTGTCCCCTCACATCTGTCAGTGCTAGTTGCAAAGCAGTATTTTTTGCATAAATGGAATTTAGTGCTCAGGATACATTAAGACAGTCTGCAAGTCCCTTGACAATTGGAATTTTTCTGACTCGCTAAATCATGACTCTTCTTCATGTAAACACTTGTTTGGAGAGAAAGTTTCTTAAGCATAATCTAGTTCTCATCATTGACTTCAAAGCATACTGAACAAACTGTTTCCCTGCTGCTGGGTGGAATGCAGAACTAAAACTAGATTGTAAACAAACTCACTGACAGACGGTGTCAGTTCAGCTCAGCCTTTACTAGATATGTGGGTATGAGTCAGTGGAAGGAAACATCCTGCCATTCCCACCTCCCCTCTTTCTAGGCAGGGTGAAAATTCAGGTCTAATCCATTGTTTCACAATACCATTTTAATGTTTGGGGTTTGGTTTGCCCTTTTGTCCTTATCATCTTTTATAGTCTGAAGCATACAGTATAACATTTCTTTAGAAACACACAGATTTTGTGGTTAACATTTCAGTAGATCAGAAAGAGCTGCAGTATAACTATGATGCAGGAGTGCCTTTCAGGTGATTCTCTCTTTGGATCAGTAAGTATTGTGAAATTAGGATTTTTAAATATTGAGGAAATTTAGAGCTTGGTACTATGGACAGTATATCAAATTCAGATATTTGACAAAAAAATATCAAACACAATCCCATTTCCTAAGGTGAATCAAAATAATTTCCATTTACACCAGCAGAATTTACAGGTTTTTGAAAACACCTAGCTTATAAGAACTAGTAAGAATATTTATGTCCTGGAAAGATATTAAGATGATGATAAACCAGTCTTACCATTCTAATTAACGATCAGTTCTAGTATTCTCTGCCACTACACAATACTTCACATGACAAGATTAAGAGTCCTGGGCAACACACATTCATGATCTCCTCACTACTGAAGACAGTCTGGCAGGTCTAGCTACATGTTTTGTTTTGGCACAAGCCAGCTTTGTGTTTCTCTTTTACTATTACTTTCCTCCCCTCTTTTTGTTTTTACAAAATCTGTTAGCCCTTTTTTCAAGTCGTTTGGTGGTATGATAGCTTTACTGAGCTATCAAAAGCTGCTTCTATCTGTTATAGCAGATGCCTAGAGCTATAGTGTGAAATCAAAGGAAATAAACTCTGTTGACATGATTTGTAGATTATACTCTGTACATCACAGTAAGTTTCAAAGGTTGTCATTGTAAAGTTACAAAAGAAATTTCTTTTATTCAGTAGTTATCTAAAAATCCTCATATTAGGAAAAAAAACCCCAGGAGTAGCTGAAATTAGGTGGAAATGAATATGATATTCAAAGTAGATTCTCAGATGATGTAACATGTCATAACTTCCTAGTGTAATTATGGCAGTTTATGTTATATAAGAATCTGTTCCTTAATGATTATACCAAGGTACATAATATTAAGACCAAAAGAATGTATTCACTTCTGCTACTGAAAGTAATCATACTTTATTTGTATATGGGCTTGATGTTGTCAGCTTTGTCATTTTAATCGAAAATAAGTTTCACCCATTTTTTTAAAAAAGTATTATGATTGATTTCTTCAATTTAGGTATTTGAATTTGATGCATTGCCTATTTTACCATGCACTGAATCCCTCTGCTACTTTAAAATCTCAGGTTCCCTGTGCTTACTGACTGTTCTAAAGAGGGAAATTAATGAAACAAATACACTAATCTTAGTTAGGAGATAAACTGGTGTGATCAGTGACATACTAACTAGAAAAAATTTAATTACCTTAGAGAAAAAAATAAAAAGCTATTTTTTTTTTTATTTCATTTGTTCCAGAAATAATAAAATGTAGGAAAAGAGAATTTTTGAGGAGAGAGTCTCACAATGTGACCTGCAATGAGAAGAGCTTGTGAATTGCTAAAAGAAGAACTCAGATAAATCAGAACATGAATTTCTGAATAAAATCTAATCAGAAGAATGTACCTTTCATAAAATCATAAAATTCTATCTCATTTGACCTAGAAATAGGATACTGTGAAGACAAGAAATCCCTGAGTAGGCAGTTTCAGAATCAAGTTAGTTCTATGAGACTAACTCTAACTGCAATAAAAGTATCTTTTTAAAATCAGAAAATGAAGTGGAAGGTCTCCTATTTTTCACAAACCTTTTTCCATTTTAAAAGGAAATAAAATATAATTTCTGATTGTTTATCCCAAATAGATTTTCACTGCAAATGGTATCAAATACTTATTTTCTTGCCTTAGCCTTATTGTTCTCTGTTGTGCTTCTTATTTCCTGGATTTTGGCATATTCAGATCAAGACACAGGTCACTTCTAAACCTGTAAACATGCTGAATTGTTTATGACTTCATGAGGAGTTTTGCCTAGAGATAGGGGAAGAATCTAGGATGCCTGTGTCACAGGAGGGCATTTCTATAAAAATAATTATCCTTCCTTTCTGGTCAGGTGGTAGCACAGATAGCTCAAATCTAAGTACTGTAAGCAAAATTGAATTTTATCACCCCAAGGATAATGACAAAATTAATTGAGTCTTGGTAGAAGAGCCAGAAGTATTCCTTCAGGTACCATTTCCTTCCCTGGATCAAAACACTGAAACTGAACACATTCCTAATTCTGATAATGGATGGTTACAGCCTGGTTTCCTGAGCACCCTTACTAGTCATCTCTCTCAGTCTCCTGTCAATGTTCTGTATGTGACTTTCACAAAAAAAACCCCACCATTACTGGAAAAAAAAGGATGATGAAGAAAAACATTCCTTGTTTCTTCTCTTCCCACACACACTCATGTCGTGTTACAATCATCTTTTTTTAGGGAGAACCGCAGTCACCCTCCATCCCTGCAGCCATCTGGGCTAAAATGTTGGCTTTGGGCTCCATGATGAAGAGCCATAAACAGAGGCTGTGGAGTACTAGTCACACATTACTGAAGGTAGGTATTTCACTTTTATTTGATTAATAGCTTCCTATCTAGAATAGCTTTCCCTGACTTATGGCACTTGGCTATAGCAAGTATAAATACAAAAAATTTTGAATTCTCTTCATTTTTCATGAGGTAAACTGTATGAATGCAGTTGTAAAGCTGTGAAACCGCTCAGCCACAAAACACATTTCTGTAAGAAAATTGCACACAAATGCAGGTTGGTTTTTTTTCCTAGAAGTTCACAACAAAATATAAATTATTTGTTCTTATAATTAATTAAAAATAATGAATATTCACTGAGAAGCCAGGACACACCACTATAGCTGATGTGGCAGTTGTGTTGTTACAACTCTTGATTATCCTCTGAGGGGAGGAAAATGGGTAGAGATTAAAAGTTATTTTATTCTGTTAATGGTTTTTTGTGCTGCAAATTTCTACCACATCTTTTGCCAGAAATTGGCTTAGTCATAGGAAAATATGTCTCTTTTGATCATTGATTCAAATAACTTGATGTACTTTACTTCACTAAGTTAGTGTTCAGAAAAAGTAGAAATCACTTTTAAACTGACTTCAGTAGCTTTTCCAAGCAGCTCAAGAGAAGACATAGGTGTCAGTATTAGTGCTCTAGCAAAGCAATCACATTAATATGAGGCAGAAGTGATAGAGCTACTATTCGCTAACACTTAAAAGATACTTCAAGCCCAGTGTGGAATACCACTTTTCCTGAGGAGTGATAGTGTCCACTGCACTAAATAACTAATTCTTAGTTTGATGAATTATCCAATTTAGGAATGACCATTCTGTTTTGTAATTCCTTGGCCCTTATTTCACTGTTTCTCTTGATAAGCCACCTTGGCTAATGTTGTCCAAAGGCTGCTTACCTTCTGAATTCAGTTTTGGGACTCGGTAACATTTGAATGATTGAAAATTCAGGCCATGATTTTTAGCATGATGCATTGCACTGCAGTGCAAATTGAAGTGATCAGGTTGTAACTCGTGCATTATACCTTCCAGAAAACAGGAGAAATTATCTAAACTTTGTCCTTATCCTACTGTTTCCAAATGCCTATCGCCTGACCAAAGATGTGTCTGATCCATTCACACCACCTGTTTTCAAGAAGGGCTGGGGGGGACAGAAGCAACCTTGTGAGAGTTGGACCAGAGTAAGTTATAAGTCTATGATTTGAAAAGTCATATTATAAATGTTTAGAGTTTTTGCTCTGAAGTTTTGACATAAATCTGTTTCTTGTTGAGTTCAGGTGATTTTATGTGCCAACAGCATTCAGTGGTATACTGCACCATTCAGGGAAAATTTTAAATCTGATTGTTAAGAGGTCTATTTGTTTTAAAATAGCCTATCCTACCTATGATTTACTCTGGACTGAATGTACTTGCCCTACCCATCTTCTCTTTTAGTCCACCTTCTTTGGAGGCAACTTTTTCACTCTTGCTGGGAGCTTTCATTTTATGACTATAAATTTATTTCAATTTAAATACCTCTTAAGGGTCTACACAAAATTTAAAAAATGTTTTCATAATGTTCAAGATTTTCTCTTTCTAATTGTAAAACTTTTCAGTGTTTGGGAGGAAAAAATATCCAGGTCTGGACCTTTGAGTTCAGCATGTCTTTCATCCCAAAACTCAGACCATCAGTAAGAAAAATACCTGATGAAGTTAGTAGAAACACAAGAATTTTTGACTACAAGATCAAATAGGACATCAAATAGAATGATGTTCTCATGTAACAGAGTTTTTTCACATCTCCACAAACCACTGTGGGATAAAGACAGAGTAAAGCCATGACATTGTACTTCCTCCAAATATGATTGGGAATAATGTGACATTTTAGCTAACCAGTCTTGCAAGAGATTGTCTTCAGGGTGGTAACAAACATAGTAATGTACTCTACTGTCACTCAGGCTTCTAACATCTTTTGCTTGTTTATGGCATATGACAGCAAACAGTACTATTTGTGTGACTGCTGAGCAGCTTAAATTAATGTTATTATGAGAAGATACAGGGAGAAACCAAATTAATATAAGGCTTTTTTCTTAGCTCAGGTACATAGCTGTGAGCTATGTTAGTTTCAATCCTCCACAAGCCCCATCTGTGAACACTGTAACAGGAGATGCTTTCCTACACTCAGGTGTTAAGTTTAGATTCTGTACTTTTATTTATTTAATACAAACTAAATTGCTCTTGGTGAAAAATGGATTGAACTTAGGAGGAATAAAATGGGTTTTCTATTCAAAGTGATTGTATTCTTTTCAAACTAATTTTGCTGGCACTCTCCACCTTGTCAGAACAGCAAGATTTACAAAGTTATGTCTGTTTTAGAACATCTCTAAGCTTTGCCATGGACTCAGTCACTAAAACACAAATCTAAATAACCAAGAAAAAAATTGGTGTGTTCCAGCTGAAATTACATCTTTCGGTTCTGAAAGCATTATTTCAAAAATTGTCATTATTTCCAGCATGCAGGAAAGAGTTTTAGGAGCCTCATTGTTTCATTTTGGAGCAGGATTTGAGTCCCTTTGGTCAACCTCTACACTACTGTTTAGGCTTGCAAAACTCCTAGATAGTCTGAGATGTGCAAAGTTCTTCAGGGTCTCCTATCATGTACCTGTGGCCAAGGAAGTTTTGAGTGGAGTTTCACAGGACATTGTGAAAGAAATCACCCAGAAGCTAAACACAAGAAGTGAGGATGAAAGTTTGAATCTATCATTCTACTGTAGGTTTTTCAGCCTCGAGTGCATTTGCTTAATAGTTCTGCAGGTGTTTCAGGTTTGAAGAAAAGCAGTAAAGTGCTTAGCAATTGTGAAACTGAAAAATCAGTGAAGTTTGAACTTACTTCATTCCCTCTTGAGATTAATTTCATAAGCCTATCTTTTGCTGTGCTGAGCCACACCAGTCTGTGGCTCTCATTAATTTCAGGATTATTTTGTCAAAAGTATTGCATGACTACAAAAAGACACAAGATGTGGGTAGCCGGACAATATATTGAAAATTTGGCCTCAGAATTCCCAGTAGATTTTCGAAAATATTAGGCCTAGGAGATAATGAAAACAAGAAAGAGGAGTAATATCTGTGAGGGCTTAAGTAAAAGAGAGATACAATTAAGCTCTCAGCTGCCTCGCTGATCGCACGAGCAAAATGCAGGAACCCAGCTCCTGATGAAGTGGAAGGTATGATTACTTGGTAATAAGCAATATTTGACACCCTCTTCTCCACTTTTCCTTGCTTTGCTCTTTTTTTCTTTCTTTTTCTTTTTTTTCTTTTTTTTTTTTTTTTTTTTTTTTTTAGCCAGTGTAGGAGTTATACTGCTTAAATTGTGTACAGTGTGCCTGCCTGAAAATTTATGTAGCTGTTGCTATGGCTGCAGCTTCATCCACTGCATATTCTCAGTTCTCTACAGCTAAAATGCCCTGTGGAGTACAAATTTCCACTGCAGTGGTGCAAAAGAAATAGCATAAAATATTCTGCTCTTTGAGCCAACTTATATTTCCCTGTGTAGAATGTCATATGTATTTTGAAAATACATATTTTTTCCTGAGCACTGTCAGTCACTCAGTCACCAAAAAAAGCCATTTACTTCTTTGCTAATGCTAGAGTAATTTGTTGCTGTCTCTTTTCTCTTTGGTAATTGCAGAGGGCAATATGCTTACATGGGTTTCTAGACCCTAACCTGTTTCAAAAATCTTGGTATGGGTTTGTTTCATTTTTATTTGTTTTTTTGCAGTTTAAGCACAATTGTTGAAACTTTTCTTTCAGTACTGCTAAGAGGAAAGTGCCAGGATTTAGCATGTATAACATTGTCTGAGGCATTTGTTCAGCTGTCTGTTGAATCCCTTGAAACTAATGCTCAGTCTCTATTAAAGTCTCAGTCCCTGGAAAGCAGAGCCCATTCTCTCCTATAATTAATCTTGCAGGTACTGCCTTGACATTATTGGTTCACCAGCAGAGCAGAACTGCCCCAGCCATCAATAATAATTCAGCACATTAGAACAAGAACTATGTACACAGCCCACAGATGTAGCTGAGTTGTGTGCAGGCTCCAGCACTGCTTGCTGATGGGGAAAAGAAGGAAAAAAATCTCTGCAGTCAAAAGTGTTTTGGTCGCTGGATAATTTTGCAATACAAAGGTCGTGGTGTTACTCATGCTTTGGCTTTATGTTTTTTCTTCAGATGTTGGCACTGTTTGGCACAATGCTTGTGATTGTCTGTTTACTGAATCTTTATACTAAAGCTGTTACAAATTGGCTTTCACAGATGGTGGGAGCTTCTCAGATCAGGAGAGGCAGGGAATTTATTACTCAATATTTCTGTATTACTGATTGGGACGTGAGAAGCATAAGCAATCTGTTCTACTGCAGGGTTTGAGCTCTCCCTCCTCCTTCCCCCACCCCAAAAATTATGGCTAGCTTGAGAAGGATTTTTTTTTCTCATTTTGTGTAGATAGCAGCTGTGCAATTTCAAGCAGAATGTTTGCTTTGATCTTCTTTTCTTTAATTGAAATCCACAATTATGAGATTTGTTTCTTTTATGTTTGCTAGTTTATTGGTTTAATCTACAAAATGTGCTGTCTTGCTGTCTTACACAGTTAAAGGCAACAACACAGTTGGGATTTAAATGGCAAACTTGGAGGGGGGTTGCAGTCTCTCAGGTATTGGGGGATAAAACTTCTTTCATCTGATTTCAGATCATTATACATACAGGGTAGCAACAAGAACCCAAACAATATGTCAACTAATTGTAAAGAATATCCCTAGATAGTCACTTAATGCAAACTAACAACATGAAAGGAAATTTTAATATGGAGGCAAAAAATCCTACTCTGACAGCTTATTTGGAGACTTCCTTTATTTGGAAGCCTTTGTTTTCATTATAGAATGCTTTCCTGGCCTCTCCTGTAGCAACTTCTACCAGCCTGAGTTTACCAAACATTTTAGAACAGTCAAGGTACTTACAGTTTGAGGGAGGCATTGTCAAACTGTTGGGTTCAGAAGATATAGCAGAGTAAGCATCTACAAACCAAATGAACTGAGAAAATCTGGAAACAAAGTCACAAAGGATTTTACCCTGTTAGGTATAATTGAGATTAAAGAACATTAATCCTTGGTTCACTTATGGATTTTAAATTGTTTTATAGGTACAAAATGTCGGTGAATTCTTACAAAAAACTTCAGGAATATAAAATTCCTTTCCTTTAGTGTCTTTGCCAAGAGCTATTTCCTGACACGAGTCATGGACAGAAAAAGAACTAGTAAATAAATTTTGAAAAATACTTTGTACGTTTTTGTAATAACTTTCTTCTCTTGTGAGATAGATGCCTCAGAATGAGATGGCTCTAGCTCTGTGATTACCATATAACATGTACTGCATATCAGATTACCCATCAGTATTCTACACCATTTCTCCAATTAAGGAAAAAACCCCAAACCTTCTGTGAAATCAAGCTCAATTTTATGTCTTTTGTTAGATTGTTAAAAACGGTTGAGAATTTGTTCTCAAACATATGAAAAAAACCCAAAATTAAGTCATTAATGAAACTGTAATAAGTCATGGATCCATTCTGGAGTTTTCCTAGTTTATATCAGCTAATAAGCTTTCATTTAAAAGAAACTTTTTGCTCATGTATAGAAATACTTTTTGTGGTAATCTCAAATGGGAAATATTTTATAAATAATGCTGAGCAGAGGTACGTCAAACCTGACTGATAGACCCTGTCCTAAGGCTTAGTATGTTCCTCATTTAATTAAAAAAAAAAGGACTCATAGGAACTTCAGATTGATTTACATTAAATTGCAAAGACAGAAATCTGTGAAGTCAGGAGTCATGTCATGTGAACATAGCCACTCAACCGGCTTGCAGTTCTAATGTGTGGGATTGCCAAATTCTCTTTCAGTTACAAAAAGCCCAGAATGCTTTACAAGAATCACTAATAATAACAAAGGGCTGTCTCCTCTTGCTGAGATAATTAAATAAATGAATGATCCTGTGTAGATTTGCCTGCAGTGGTGATGATGGTTTGGAGAGTGAGTGCAGTGTGTTTGTGGATGTAGCCTGTAGCCCCACACCGCAGTATTGCCATTGCTAAGAGCAGTCTACAAGATTCACATTGAGTTTGCAAGGCCTCAGCTCTGAGGTGTACTAGTTTCGAGCTTGTGTTTACCTGTCTGTTGCTTTCAATGGGCTTTTGATGGATCTGCTTTATCTGTAACAAGCATTTTTATTCTGTTCTTCTTTTCCTTAACTTGCCATGGTACAACCACGGTTTCATACCAGAGAGTAGTAACAAGTAGCTCAAGAAATAAAAGGCTTGTGAGTTTAATGGCAATGGAGCTGTTGTAGTTCTGTGCACAGAGGGCAAACTATAACATTTGTGACACTGAGAAGAATAAGATGACAGGACTCCTATGGACTAAAGAAGAATCGGGAATGACACAATGTCTGCCCTCTCAGGTCTGACCGCAAAGAATTCTCATCACAGGTTTCTGCCTCTGATGTCTTGCAGAGCTCTGTGTTACAGACATTTTCTGCCACACTGGGCACATGATGGACACAAAAAGAATTAGGAAATAAATACCGTTTCTGTATCAGTCTTACATTTTACCTTAAGTTGTTCACTGTTAGAACCATGTTTTATTAGAAGCATAGTTATGTCATGTTGAGATCTTTCTGGAAAAATCATAGCTATCCACTGTAAATTCATGAATACTACAAGCATAAGAAATAGAATATGTATTTTTACTATAAAATACTGTGTCATTTCAATGTTTGTAATAAAAAGTAAAAAAAACTTCTCCATATTAAACTTCAACTATCACAGTAAGTCAGTAAACTGATGGGTTTGAGGGTATCAAATCAGAAATCCGACCTCAGTGTCAGGAAAGAAACTCACATTGGATCCCTTAATTGTTTGATATGAATCACACAACTCAGCACACAAATCTGTAGAGCTAAGCAACAACAATTTAGATCTGGTAGATTAAAGACTAGGTCTAGATACTAAAAAATGAAAGTCAGTTAAACAGCTACATAGACATCCAAAGATTGTTAGAACTCTGTGTTAGACGTAATATATAAAATTTTTTGCAGTTGTTTATAGAATCAGAATAATTTAATTTTGAAAAGACCTCTCAGATCCCCTAGTCCAGCTGTTAACCCATGATTGCCATAACCCCCACTAAAAAAAGTTCCTAACTGTTTTGTCTACAGGTCTTTTAAACACCTCCAGAGATAGTGACTCAACCATTTATCTGGGCAGTCTGTTCCAATGCTTGGCAGCTCTTTTGATGAAGATTTTTTCTCTAATACCTAATCTAAGATGCCCCTGTCACATCTTGAGACCTTCTTCCTATCTCTTGCTGCTCCAGAGTCTGATCCCTATCTCACCAGTGGCTTTGAAAAGAAACAAGAAATTCTAATGAAGGCTTAGAAGTGAGGATTTGCCTTCTTAATTTGAGGTGAGTTCAACTTCATTTGGAGATTGTTGGTAACATTTTGTTATTTCACACTTTTATCAGCCTCACCCTTGCACAGTGGCATTGTGTCACCATTACAAATTTCAACAGTTGTATATCTCATTAGACTAGATGAAAAGTACAGATAGCACGTTTTCTTAAAATTCATGATAGAGAAAACTAAGTAGAAACACTTTCTCCAGTACTTTTTCTGCTCTATTAGTTTGGATGATGGAGCTCATATTCTACTCCTATATCTTACTATGTAAATAATAATGGTAAACTTGTACAATTGAAGAAAAGGGTGGGAAAGAAAAGACTACTGGAAAAAATGTAATTGTATTATTCTGCACAGTTTTGTGTGTGACCATGGAACAATTTAACACAGAGCAATGCAAAAGATATCTGGATCTAGAGGACATTAATTTTTTTTTCATATCAAAACCACAAATAGTTTCACAGATAGTGAGGATATAATCACAAACACTTAGAGCAGACTTCCATGAATATTGCAGGGAAAAATAATTTACACCTTTCTTAACCAAACTGAAAGAAAAAAAAAAAATTGTCTCTATTTCTTTGTCTTCCCTTTTCTATAGTTTTCTTGTCCCATTCTCCACAGTAAAATGGGATACAGTGAAGAAAAGCCTGTGGAATAAAAATGTACATTTCACCTTCTGCAAAGAAAATACTCAAATAGGTCAATCTTGGATGAAGCAAAATTGTACAGTCTCAGAAGGTTTTATTCTTCCAATAACTTCCTTCAAGTAACTGGTCTCAGGCTTAGCCTGCCAAAATTGCATTTTGAATGTGTCAGTGGTGCAAAAAGAAGTGCAACTGAAATCTCTGCATCTTTTACCTCTAAATAAAACTCAGCTTCTATAGCTGTAAACATAGACAGACCTTATACACTGAGTATCAAAAAAATCTGATATTTAAAGAAATAATATTTTTGACAGCCAGCCAGCAGTAGTTAGGATCTCAGGCATGCTTGGAAGGTTTCTCCTGAAGCTCATGAGTCTGTAGTTTTACTGAACTAAGTTACCTTTATTAAATGATATCTTGGCTATATCTTAAATTAATCTTCCCACAATGACACTACATCCCTGCATTACAGTTTAATACTTGACATGCAGGTTCATGGCCAAGAAGGTATTGCAAATTAAGCTATGATGGAAAGAATATTAAGTGAAAATAAAGAATATTTAAGAAGGGAAGTAATTTGGTAATTTACATTGGATACAGCTATCTGGGGAAACAGAAACCAAACCAAGCTTACAAATGTAAGTGAACCATAAGAAATTTTTGACTGTGCCTGTTACTGAAGAGAACAGAAAGTAAAAAGAAAAACAAGGGCATGAATAAATATGAAAAAAGTAGGCAAACTTAAGTTTTTCAAATTCTCCTTGTCATCTATAGAAAAAGAGGCAGTAGAATTGATCAATAAGCATAAATACTGCTTTTAAAGCTATCATTCAAGTGAGTAAAAAAAAATAAAAAGCATTTGGCACTCTAGAGGGAAAACTGTAAAAAGAACCTAAGTACTTCAGTGATTTTTTACTTTCTTTCTTTCTTTCTTTCTTTCTTTCTTTCTTTCTTTCTTTCTTTCTTTCTTTCTTTCTTTCTTTCCTTCTTTCTTTCCTTCTTTCCTTCTTTCTTTCCATCTTTCTTTCCATCTTTCCTTCTCTCTGTCCTTTTTGTTTTTATTTGCAAAGTTAAACAGGATAAGAGAGTTAGGAAGAAAATGAATGAAAAAATTACAAGGGAAAAAACAAAAAAATTATGAAACAAAAAATGATTGTAGAATATTTTTTATGTCAATGCAGATATTTTACTCTCTTCTGAGTACAGAAGAAGGAATATATCAGAAGAAGGAACATATCATTATCAATCTTTATGCTTGCTACTTTTTGATGATGATCTAGAAATGCACTGGCAAGAGCAAAACAGGATATATCTCAACATATCTTTTTTTCTGATTTGCACGTCCCTCTGGTAGGTGCATGAGATACATGTTGCTCAGTGTAAATGCATTATCATTTGGTGTGTATTAATGGTAGGTCACTTGATTGGGAATAGAGTGAAGCACCTCAGTTCTATAAATATATATATGTATTACATATGTATATGTATGTCTACACATATATATGTATTACAAATTTTCTCAAAATTCTGTCTGACAAAATATTCACATTCTTGTGAACTGATTTGCTCTCTCAGTCTTAATGATCGGATGCAGATTCTGAACTCTTTGGGATGTTCTTTCAAACTCTTCTATGTATTGCAGTTTGCTATTATTTTATGTTGGTATTCAGAGGGAAAGAAGTTGCAACTGTGTAATTCCACCACACATAATCTGATCAGAGAGTGCTTGCTGAATTCTTTTCTGAGATGAATTACAATGGTTCAGGCTATCTGCCTCTTCAGTACACTAAACTGCAGTGAAAAATACTCTTTTTGAGTATGTCTACATTTATTAGACTCCTACAGTTATGTCATCGTGAAAATGATGCTCAAAATGTTGCATTCTGAATCAGTGAGAAAATGAATAGCTGATACAAAGAAGCGCTCACTATATTATTACCCTCTGGGGCAGCATTACCTGAAATGCTGCAATGCAGTTTTATGATACGAGGCAGGTAATGTATGCAAGTACTGAAGGTATGTGTATCATGTTCTAGCTCAATTGTAAATTAAATTCACTCTAGTGGGTAAGGAAAGGAAATGTTTTGATTCTAAAATGTAACGATGTCTGTGCATTTTTAATTTATACCATTAAAGATTGGACTTCGGACAGATTTTGACCAGATTAAAATAGTTCTTATGTAAGGTATGCCAGGGAAGAAATTAGTAAAGTACAACTTTTTTAATCCCCCAAAGAATTCTGGAATTTGTGAAAGTCATTTAACATGAGGGCAAATTTTATAGTTAATATGAGAGAAATATAAAATTATCCATGGTGATTTGAACATTAATTATCTTTCAAAAACAGATCGACAAATCTCTTAATGCTACTGTGAATATTTCAGAAATCAGGGAGCAAAACTGGTAAAAAGCAATATGTAAAACAATGACAAACACTATTAGGAATATACAAATTAATCTTCTTTTATGCTAAGAGAAATTATCACATTCTGATAGTCTTGAAATTATCTGTTACATTGTCAGACCTAGGAAAAAGCAATTTAACCAAAATTTGGACTGATTTTTCTAACTATATCACCTGGTCTACTAAAAAAACAGCCTAACTTTACAGATGCCACCTCCCTTCTAAACATATTTGTAGATCAGAGCACCTATTTCATTACCAGCTTGCTTATAATGTTTAAATAGTGAACAATAAATATAAGTCATTTTGGTAGCCATAAAAATATAAAATTCCAAAATACCCCTTAGCATCAAAGAAGGATGTCCAATAGTGACATCTGAAGGGAGAAGAGAAAAATATTATGCTGATGTCATTTAGAGTTCCTTTATGAACAACTGAATAGTGCATTTAGGTAAGCAGGAATCAGAAAGGTCAGAAACGTTTCCTGTATGGAATTCCTTTGCAATGATATTCCGGTAAATATTTGGGAATTGTAAAGAAAGGTGGGAGAAGTATTTCATGAGAGAGTAACACTGCAATAAAATAGGCTGTCAGACCATGCAGTGAAACAATGCTTTTAAAATCAAAGATGAATATTGAGAATAAAAATTATTCACTCTTGATGATTAGTTTCCTGTGTGAAAACATAATTTATAACTGACTTCACTGAGATGAGTATATTTATTGGTTATTCACTGATATGGGGAGCATCCTCATCTCTCTAATATGTAGCACTGCAGGGTTGTTTGAACATTCCTTATATTTTGGTGGTTTTCAGTTCTTCCTTCTTCCTTTGATCCCATGGGTAGGGCTAAGAAATGTAAGATATGCCCTTGTATTCGAAAACTGGCATATTCAGATGTAAGCAAACAAAACCAAGGGGACAAAACATAAGCAGACAAACTATTGCTTGAAACCATCAAAATGCTCCTTCTCTCCAGATTTTATATAGATACACAGTTCAAGTCTTAGAGACTAGAAAGGGGAATAATTTGGCTTTGAAGCAGACAAAAAAGATGGTATTTGCCACCAAACAAAAGGGAGTTTTCATATGGAGAAGAAAGAGATATCTCTTGTAGAAATCAGCAGTTTGATATAAATTTTTGAATATAAAATATGCATTTTTTGTGTATCAAAAAAAAAAATGCAAGTGTAGCATACATCATTTATTTCAGGAAAAGGCAATCAACACAAGTTTGTAAATGTACCTTTTCCACAAGATAATATTCTCCTTAAAAACTGTCTCCATATCAAAAACTCAAATGAGTGTATTGTCTTCCAGACTCATGATAGGCAAGCCAAAAGTATGTAATGGAATCCAAATTATTCAATGTTTATGGGAGGCCCAATAAGGTTAACACTCAAAACAAGCATGCTGTGATGAGAGTGAAGGACTCTGTAGGACTCCTAGGATTCATAGCTATTCAAGCTTTGATACGCAATATGGATTTTTTTTTATTGTTTATAAAACATAAGTTGGTGAAAACAGAGATAAAAATCAAAATTTCTTGAGTTTGGGCATGAGCTGAAAATGTTGAGAAACCTATAGCTGGATGCTGTTCGAAGATAGACATCTCGGTTCCAATTATTTAGAAATGTTAGAGTCTGAAACTGAGTAAAAATATGTGTAGTTTCTAAAGAATAAAAAGAATGATAATGTTCATGAACTTAGGTTCTCACACTCAAACTCACAGTATCTTCAATGTCGTTAAGTTAGACATACATTTTTTGTCATATGGTGGGCATCAGAACAAACAAAAATCATTCTGTTAAGCTGTGGCAGTGGAAGTTTAGACTAGTCATTACAAAAAAATTCTTTAGAGAAAGAGTGGCTAGGCACTGGAATGGACTGCCCAGGGAAGTGGTGGAGTCACTATCCCTGGAGGGGTTTAAAAAAAGACTGGATGTGGCACTCAGTGTTGTGACTTAGTTGATAATGTGGTGTTAGGTCATAGGTTAGATTTGACAATCTCCAAGGTCTTTTCCAACTAGTTGATTCTGTGATTGTGTGAAATAAGAACACAGCAAAAACACAGATGAACCATCACTTGACATTATAAATTCATTTAGTTAATTTTCATATCCACGTATTGTCCATTAAAACTATTTCTAGCAGGAGACATTTCAAAATCTAATGGAAAAGGAACCCAATTTAATGCTAAACTTTAAGTACTATTTCCCCTAAAGTTGCAGTCTGATTCAGCTGACTGCCTGCATGAACATATTCCTTATTCCTCTGAGCAAGTGACCTGTGTCTAATAGCAACGTTATTAGCCCAAGAGCCTACTTGACGTAGAGTGCTATGTGTTCTACTTTTCTAGCCTAAATCTTTGCATTTTTTTCTCCTCTCCCTTTGTCAAGCAGAACAAATCTAGAGTAGTATGATATTTAGTGACTTTTTTCACATGCTTGGCTGGGAAGAGGAACATCTTTCAGTCTGTCATACAGCAAAAAATATCCTGGAATCAAAGCATTTTATCTTACTTGAAGAGCATGCCAAAATATCTGAGGTTATAAAACTCTGAGGCAATAGGTGAATGTGGGCAGCTGAAATACATCTACAAGTTAGTATCTGAGAATAAAGCACTATAGATGTTCTAACAGAAATGCATTTCGAAATCAATGGCTCTTGACATATTATCATTCTAATGGTGATTTTTAAGTGTCCTTTGTTCTAGAGTGATATTTCCATTTCTGTAATTTACACGTTTAAATGCTGCCCATTGTTTTTAGGGAACCTAGGCATAGAAAATGGGCCACTTTCAGCTCATCATAAAGCTTACTACTGTATTACTGCAATTTGATAAGCAATGCAAGATACCTAAGCCTCTTCTTCTGCTAGTAAGTGTTAAAATCTGTTTTTCTGAACAGACCAAAAAGTCTTACATTAGGTTTTCCTGATGTTCCTAAACTTGCCATTGGGCAAATTTCAGTTGATTTAGTCCAATACATTATTGAGTGTTCTAAACAAGAATAGAAAATTGCAATATCAAGTGATTAGCCAACAAATAATAGACTGCAGGTTCTTCAAGCAAAACATAAATAGGTGTTTAATATTTCTTTTTATATAACTATCAAACATTTTAATACAAATTAAACAAGTCATAGTAACATTTTTTCTCATGGGAAATCAAAATGTCATATTATCATCCAAATCAAGAAAACTCTTCCATTTTTTGAACCTGAATATTGTTCAGTATTTAATGAAAATTTTGTCTAACTTCATTCCTGTTGACATATCATGTGTATACACCGTCTTTCCTTCTTATCATTTTTATATAGTTATCCACAATCACAGTTCATGCAAGTATAAAAAAGACATTGTTTTTTCATATTCATATTTGTATATTAAACGCTTGTTAATAACACAATTTTTATACCTTTTAAACATACTATCCTATGGAATATGTTTTCTCTATAAAATTTTTAAAAATAAATACATGTATTTTTAAGCTACACAAATAGACCACGAAGAGGGGCTGAAGTTTTTACTAATTTCATTGTATTACAGCATTTACGATGACCTATACAATTAGCATCAAACTAGGAATCCAAATTAGTTGTGTTATTTGTTATCTTCATTTTCAGGCAAACAGGGAAAAAACTGTGCATGTACTTAATCAAATAATACTTAAATATCTTCTCTGGCAATTAACTTTTGAAGTGAGTTATTAGAGATAATTAATTCTCCTTTCGCAAAGAAAAAACACAACTAGATTCTGAAGTTGTGAAATGTTTTGTTTCATCAAACTATTATTCCAGGCACCAAAAAAGGAATCTGTCAGGTAACACCAAGAGTTAAGCTGTAACTTCGTAGGTCTCTCAATCTTGTAAACAAACCTCATTTCTGTTATTTTATTTACAATGCATCAGATGGATTTTTCTCTCAGCCATACATAAGCCAGCTGTGCCAGCAAAGTAATCTATTTTGTTGAGCTTAAAAGAGAGAAATCCTAGTGTTCAAAATCTAAATATAGAGAGCTATCACAGAAATTTTTTTGCTGAAGGAAACAAACTTTGATTGTTTAGGAGTACTTCTGGAACCAACCTCAAGATGCATATAATTGTGAAAGTATCTGTAAGAACACGAATGTCCTTGCAAAAGTCATAGTATCTGGTTCAAACAAGATTAATCCAGAGTAAAATAGTGCTGATATATAAAGTATATTAAAGTTTTAAACAAAGAACTTCCTTTACATAATAAGATCTCCAGACAGTCTTAAGGTGATTCAATAACAAAGGCCAACAAAATAAAATTAAATGCCTTCCCAAGAAGACTTCCTTTAAGATTTTCTTATCATTAATGTTTGAACCCAACATTATCACAGTGAACTATATCACTAGTGGAGTTTTATGAACTGTTGTTATTTAACAATGTAACTTGGTATATATTACTATATCTATATATTTTTATTGTAATACACAAGTCTCTGTCATCTATGTAACTGACCTTCATGGTCTAAATGTCTTATCAGACCTTGAAAATTCTTTTCCTTGGAAGAAAAAGAAATCAGAAAGAATTTTACTGTATATGAAGTCTTCATGTTTTGGGTTAGAATTGTGAAAATTTTCCTGCTGCCATATTCAAATTTTCCTTTACTCAACATAAAATATATACATTTAAGTGTATGGTTTCAGAGGATATTGGACAAAACAGTGCTCTTTCACTGGGATTGGCTTAATCTCTCTTTAATATTATCTATGTATATAATTTACATTTAGAAATAATTCATCATTTCTCAGAAGCCTTTTCTTCCCACTACAGCTCACTGACACAAACTTCTCTGATCATGTCCCATTTATCATTTCATCAGGTAAAACAAAGAATTTTGCCTGAGAATATTTCAGGAACTGGCCCAAAGCTAAACCATAAGAAGGTAGTTCACTCTTGCTATTTTGTGTCTCCATCCTCTCTAGTTTAAAGAAGAACAGGAAGGAATATCCAAAGAATTAAATTTTATAAGTAGCCTCAATGTGTTTTGTACGTTTCTATGGTTTTTAAAAGCATGATATTTCATATTTGCAGTTGCCTGAGAATTTTTTCAAGGCATATTTATAAGAAATACAGCAGTCATTAATCTAGATCTATGTAACTGTAGAAATGAATCTATTTGTGTATTTGCATGTCACTGCTGTCACCTTGCAAATGTCTGAGTCATTGATGCAGGCCTTTATACTGACAAATGATAAAAATGAGGCAGAAAGTGCAAATAAAATTTAAAACAGGCATAAAGTACATGTAGAAATGTTAAATCTTTTTTTTTCAAGCATTACTTGAATCAAAGGATTTTATGTTGATGAAATTTGTATCAAGCAAGTTTTACAAACAACTGATCTCCTGTAGCATTCACAAAACTCTTTGGAATTACCATCCAAAATAAAGTCTGTAAGACACTAAAAGCAGAAAAGTCTTTAAAGAGTTTTGAGTGTAGAAATTTCTCCCCTGTAAGGAGGCTCAGTCAGTTTCTAGGCAACGTAACTCTTCTAAATCCCTTTCATGCTCTTTATGGTATCCCATCCAGTGACCCTGCTAGAAGAGACTGGTTAGAGCAGCCACAGGCAGCATAATCATTTCTGCCTGCCAGGCTTCTTTGTTATTCAATATTTTTGCAGGATGTCTGCTGTATAACCTAACAAGCCCCCATAGGAGACAATATCTTAGCTGATTCCCCTGGCAGCCAATCACTTTGCTACCACTACAGAAAGAGACTTATTGGCAACTGGCTGCCTCTCTTCTTTCACACCACTTGCATTTTTGTGCACACACACAAACCCTGACAGAGAGCAAACACCCTGATCTTCTCTTTGAACCTCCTCCTTCAGTGCCTAATGCTGCTTTACTGTCATTACTAGAGGATTCAGCTGATAGCTGTAAGTAGGGTGCCTAATCTACAAAGATGAAAAAAGAAATTTTACTTTAATTAATTTCTTATTGCAATTCACCAGGCCTGCTGACACCTGTGAAATTGCTTTGGTCACTGTAATGGCTCTTCAGAAATGGTGTTATTTTATAAACACAATCTGTTGCATAACTGCAAACTTGATTTATGGCATGCATCAATCCTACCTAATGGCCTTACTAGTATATTGTACACTCTTGACAAGCAATTATATGTTTATGAAAACACTTGTTGCTTATCATTATAATCCTGCTAATTTCCTCATTCCCAAAAGCAACATTAGTGTTTGCTAATGAACTGTAGATTAATTCACTCTGAATTAATCTCTACCCCCAGTCTGCCCCCCGTGCATACTAGATCGCACTAATTTTGCTTTGGGGATCTTAAAAGGATTTTTTTGAGAGTAGAGACAAATGGCCTGTTCTATTACTTAAGACTTTGGTTTACTTTAATCTGAATTAATTTATTTAACAATGTTCTAAATCTGAGCTGAGACAATGCATTATTAAAGAAGTATAGATAAATATACAGATCAATACAAATAAATTGAACATACAAACAATGAGAGTAGCTCAAGGTGTTTTCTCTGGGGCATGTAATGGTATGAAGCTGGTAAACTGAATGGTCTGAGTTCAGTCCATAATGATTTAATAGCCACAGCATTTAAGTACCAAACACAACACATTTTCTCACGTACGACTAATTTCATTCACCTCTACAGTCTTTTTTAAAATTGGACTATCTTAACAACAGTGACCCTCGTTTGGCTTTGCACTCAACACCCCTGCTTTTCCTCTTCATCTAAATCTGTGTAATACCTGACCTAACTGTAAGTGGCTAGGATTCACTACTTAAGGTATACAAACATCTCAGAATTCATGATTTAAAACAGATTATTGCTTCTAAACTTTGGATCAGCTGCCAGCCTCACACTATAATACTTGATTCACGCTGCATGAAACCTTTCATTCTCTGCCAGCAGCTTCTTGCTAAGCTACTCCTGCCCTCCCTTTCTTTCCTTGGCAGATGATGTGTTAAAAAAAAGTACTAAGTGGAATATGTGCTAGCTGCAGGTGTACCAAATGGGGCAAGCAGAGACTCAGAGGACTGAGACAGGATGAAGTTCTTCATCCTCTGTGGTGTTACTTTTAAATAAGATAACAAAAGTAATGTACATGTTGCTTTGATGAAAGCACTGGGTATGTTGACACCCTCTGCTCCCATTTGATACTGGCTAGTTTTTTAAATCAGATGAGGTTTTTTTGCTATTTAGTTTCATTAATTAAAGAAAGGTAGATTAAATGTGTTTTTAAAATACCAAATACATAAATTGTGAGCTTATTGTAACCCTGAGAGAATTCGCATATATTCTACTAAATGAAAATAATTAAACAAAAAGATTTGTCTTAGTGATTCCTAATTCTGGTTCTTCCGTGGTAAACTTAGAATTCAAGTTATAGCACGACTGGGGCTTTTTCTTAAGTAATTACCAGACTAGGACTTCAAGAATTTGACCCATGAGGGTCAGATTTTCAAAACAATTCAGCTTTCACTTATGAGCTAAGTGAGGTCACTTGATTTTCAAGTGCTCACTATGTGGGGCAATGATAAGTACTGAGCTCTACCATAAATGAAGCTGCTATACAGAGACTCCAGAAAGTGTATTGAGAATAACAGGGCAGAAGATTGTTTATTAGTGTCTTTGTTATAAATCAGGATTCAGGTGTTAATTTTCATGGTTTAGTTATTTATGCATCATGAGATTGAATGATTTGATGATATTCACATTAGCCAAAAGAGTAAAAAAGAAAAAATTACTTACTACTCATACATGTTAAAGCTCAAGCACACAACACCCATAACCTTCCTTTTAGATTGTTTTTAGCTTTAAATTTAAAAAATAAAAATTGTATTGCAAGTTTTCTTGGAATCTCATCATATTTAATTATGGTTTCTGAAATAATTTTGTTGCATTTTTGTTCTCTACCTCTGAAATGATCCACGTAGTACTTTTTAATATATTTTAATGGGAAACAAAATACTATATTATGTGCTGGTCTGAAATTTCACTAAACAGATTTAGGTTCTTTGGACCTACACTTTTTTACTTGAAATGACTTCTTATGTGGAAACAAACTATTATCACAGGCACAAGATATATTGATATGTTTAAGTTTAAATAAAAACAGCTGTACAATGCTTCTCATTGGCAGTGGCATATTTTGTGAAAATAAAATCTATAAGCATCATTAAACATTCAGAACATTCTGGGAAGTTATCATTCTTGTGAAAGTTTTAAGCTTTTTGAAATTCACAAAAAATACAAACAATTATCATCAATTAAACTGAATCCTAAATAAGTCAAGATCCAATCAAATGGACTACAGGTAAAATCAGAAGAAAAATCTGAATTAAGTTTTTTATCAACATTGGAAACATACCAAAACCTGCAAATATGTCTCTGGTATCAGCCCTTTTTGCACAGTTCCATAACTGAACTTCTGAGGGGCAGATGTATATTTTTATTTTCTAAAAACTTGTAGTAGAAAAAATAATTTTTAAAGTTCTCCATTATAGTGTGTATTAGGGAATATCAAAGTGATGGAAAAAAAGGTCCTAAACTAATCACACAAATTCATATAAATATCTGGAATACACTATCACTATGACAGTGGTTAATTTTGTTGCTCTTGTATTTGAATTTATTTTTTTTTTCTGAAATCAGGGAAAAATTAAAATAAACCAAAATTTGGATTTTTGTAGGGGACTTATCTTTCTCTGTAACCACTGATAGAAATGCTACTGCATCTGGCAGAAACGTGTAAGGCATCTTGTATGTAAGCTAAGCTACCTTTGCAGCATATGCTTCTGACAGTGTTGCTCTATCCTCAGTGAGTTTTGTTTAAGTAGTTTTGCCTGCAGTGAGTATAACCACCCTCAGCAGGCAGGAGGTGAAGATTTTACTATGCGCCTGAAATTTGAAAGAGGTGAGTCATCACCCTTCACAGGTCTTTAGGGCATGGTTGCTCAATGGCAGGTGTATGGAAAGAGTGCAAAGAACACTGGTGAAGTGTTACACATTTTCTGGATTTACATTCAAGGAAACAAAGGAAAAAAAATTTCAAGTTACTGCCAGTTATTTGAAGGGGAAAATTCAGGAGAAACTCTGATGAATAAGTTAGTAAATTCGTAGAAGTCTCTCAGTCCTCAGAAGGTGCTGTAACCTTAATTACATAAAATTCTGAAATTTTGATAGAAACTTATTTCTTTCCAAAGATTCATGGTGTCAGGCTATAAAGTAGATGTCATACCCGTAGTTGTTTTCAGGACACTGAATAATACCAGGTCTCTAACCAGTAGTTACATAGGTAACAATTTACTCTGGAAACTCAGCTATTAATTCAACTTTCCCTTTTACAGGTGTGAACAGATACTGCTCTTACCTATGGATAAATATTCAACAGTTTTCCATTTTAAACAACATTTTCCATTTTTTAAATTAAGGACTTGGACTAATTTTTTTGAGAATTGTTGTATGTACCTGGAAAGACAAGGCATGTTCTGGTTTCCCAAGGAACAAATTGTATTGATTTGGTGTATTCATTGCTATCAATTTTGTTGTTATTCCTTAGTTTATAGCTTATGGATGTTTTTATTCCAAATGTCCTCTTTGGAAATCTCCTTAAACATATTGTATTTAATAAAACAAGATGCCAATAAGCAAAGAGTCAATGGGCATTTTTTTGCATTTTTTCTCTGTACCTCACTTTTCAAGGAGTAGTCAAATATAAAAAGCTTTTCACCAATGCACAAAAGACAGCAACACTTATTTTAGTAGATTCTTCAAATTCAATGTAGATTTACCAAAAAGGGCTAACAAACATTATAGTGAGTAGCATGGTGTTGCTCAAAAGGGGCAGAGATTCTTTTGTTTTGATTAGGGGCAGCACAAAGAAATTATAACCATGTTACACCATCATAAGCATCTTTAAAAGGGTCTTCCATTATTTCTAGCTACAGATTTCCCCTGGGAAGAGCCAAGTTGGAAGTCTTCACCACAACAGTTAGACATGATGAAGTGCAGTAATGACAAACTATACTTCAAATTCACGGGTTATAATTAGTCAGTTGTGACTCATAAGACTAAGTGTAGCTACTAAATGTAATAAGGGACTCAGGCATCAGTGTCCCTCTTTTAGATGTTTTAACACTCAATAGTATCTGCAGCCCTAAAGGAGATTTTTTAGATTTCTCCAAAAAATATACAGAAACCTTACGGAAGCCAACAATTTAAATGGAAAATTACCTAAGATGGCTTCAAGGACTTAGCTCTTTGACTGCTTAGAAACTCATCCTGGCCTCACCTTTTGTGTGTGAAGAACATCCTTATGCATGTCATCCCTTTAGCACATAACAATAGAAAAGAACTTCCCAGTATTGTCTTTTTAATTACACATTGCCGCATATATTATGGACTTTGGAAAGATCATTTTTGTCTCCTGACATTGGTTTCTAGAGCTGGTTATCATTTAAATGAATAAAATACAGGTTTTTTTTAAACAAATATATATTAAATAAAGGCAAGATCTGTCAAAGTAATGAAATCTTTAATAAGATACAAAAGGAAGATTTTCAAATAAATATTTTATCAGCTTTAAAAGTTCTTTAAAATTGCAACAAAAAAAGATGAATGTCCAGGGAAGAGATAAATCAAAGAAGTATATACTTTTAACAAGTATCGTAGATGAAACTGGTATCTGAACAAAAGTCTTATGACTCAGACTGCAGCTTATTGTGGGTTTTTTGGATTGTAGGCATGTGCAAATCATGTCTTCCAAAAGAGGATATGTAGTAATACCAGTACAATTAAATTCAAAGTTTTGGGAACAAATTTACTTGAATTATCAACGCATCTAACAAGTATTCTGGGGCATAATTTAAGTACTGTAGAGAAGTCACTTATTTTTTCAAGAGGTCAGCTTATTTTCTTTTTCTTGAAAGAGAATTCTCTTATTTTAACATTTTGCGCTCAATGAATAGTGGATTCAAGAGAGTTATAAATCATGGACAATTAAATTATGAATATAAGAAATGTGATATTAACAAAACACGAGGCACTCATTCTAAAGAAAACTGTTAAATGCCAAAATCCCATTAAGATTGCAATCATGGTATTGATTAGACTTAGAGAAGAAAAGTTGTGAAAAGCCATCCATCTTTTTTTTTTTTTCCTAGTATCTGTTGCTTAGACCTAATCCAAGCCTATAGTAAGTAAAACTATTCAGGGTCTAGTGACTTTTCCCCTCTCTCCCTTGGAATTGTTCTTTTCTTAGTTTATAGACAATGATACTTTTTATAAAAGTTGTATTTTTTAGAATGTGTCCTCTGCCTCTTTATTCTAAAATCCACATGCATTAAGGCAAATCAAACTATTCTGACCAACATTCTGGTATAGATTTATAAAGGAGGAAAATATTAAAATTAGTGTTTTCTAGGACAAACAAATTCATTTTAACAAACTTTCATTACTAGTCCAATCTCTGGCCAAGCTTCCTAAATTTAAACAAAGAAAGAAGAATTGCAAAATAGAAATAGCTTATAACTAAGTAGTACTTACTTTTTCTAATAGAGTATTGCAAATACTAATTTGTATAAAGTGCTCCAACGGGGAAGAGGAGTGTCACACACAATACAAATTTTGGTAAGATCACTCAATTTTAATTGAGTAAGTAGGAAGAGAAAGCTTTCCTCAAGATTTTTCTTCATCTACCTGACTGAGTCAAATGTCTCCCTTAACCCACTTGAAGTACTTCCTTTAAAACTTTATCAACACCTTCTGTTTTAAAAAAATAAACAAAAAAGAGCCTAAAACAAAACAAAAAACCAACCAAACAAAAAACCGAAAACAAACAAAAAAAAAAACCCTAGAATTCCCTTTTCACATCACTTTTTATCATTTTTTTAGACACAAACCTATATGTAGAGAATCACCAAAGTCATTGCTATGACAGTAGCTTTTACTCCAAGCCCACATGGATGATTTACTTTAAACAAACACTGCAAGTTGTAGTGTGGGGGCTGTCATGGGGTCTACAGAACAGGACATTGCCCAGCAACCTGGGAATGGCAGGCTAGAGATCTGCTCTTCTAGAGTAGCCAGGAGGCAAGGCTTACCAGACAAACCTATAGCCATGACATGCCTCTCATATACCAAGTCAGGATCAAATCCAAAAAACAATAAGGAAAGTAAGGGCATACTTGACCAGCACAGTTAAGAGCTACATTGCTGATGCAGAACAGCTTTAGTTGGGACCCAAGTGTGAGAACTCACCTCAAAAAGAATTTTACTCTCAGAATCTTGTTAACGGGCAAGGGAAATATCACACACACAGATATGTAAGCAAAGGTAAAACAAGTCAGACAGATACATTTGGCTGATTAGAGAAATTACTGTCATAAAACAAGTAAAACAAAGCTACAGGTCAAGAAATATTAAGAAAATATTGGTCTTGCAAACTCAGGCTTGCTGCCTGTTACTAGCATCAGCAATGCCAAGCATTAGCAGGTCCTCTGTGAAAAGTGACGTGCTTATAGAGTCCTGCTGCTGACTGTCTGCAAAGCAAGGAGCTGCTTCCACCTGAGGCCCATCAGCCAGGTTAGCAGGATGGAGAGGAGGAAGATGTACTCAGAGCTCTGAAACAGGTGGCTTTTTTCTGGTTTTAGGTGACCCAGATCACATAGGTATGTTTGGTCTTAAGACTCCAGCCAATGGAAAAAAGAGAGAATTCAGAAATATTTACTAATCAGCCCATTCCAGGGAGAGTGGGAGAGAAGAAAAGCACTTTAAACAAAGGATTAAATAATCAGCTTCTAGTACCTAGGAGACATTGAAACATACACAAAACCTGGCATTAGGACAATCAAGATATTTGCAAGAAGCCTAATTTCCTTTTACTGGTGAGATTATTGTACTTGTAGGAAGGTTTTATGTGTATTACATAACTTTTTCAAAAGGTCTTTTGTATAGTCTCATATAACATTCTCATAAGAAAAATAACAAAAATTGGGGAAGATTAAATCATGTGTGACTGAGTATCTAACTGAATAAAAAGGAGAGAAGATTAAAAGGATGTCTATTTCTGGAATATGAGGTTATATTTGTTAAGTTATGATGCCTCTGCGTTTTGGGTCTTACAGTCTAGGAAATGGATTAGACACATAATAAATCATACTTGTTATACCTGACTATTAAGGTGTTCCTTTGGAATGGATCATGGGCTGAACAGAATGATGGAATCACTAAGATCAGAAAAACCTACAAAGTCACTGAGTCCAACCTTTGAATGAACACCAGCATGTCAAGAAGACCATATCACTTGATGCCACATTCAGTTGTTTCTTGACAAAAAGTTTTGTCTACTCCCTTCCTTACTTCACCAAGAACTGAAAATGCTATATTATTTTGTGGTTGCTATGTCCAAGAAAGCCTCCAACCACCACCACATCTCCCACCAGGCTTTGTAAATTCATAAGCAGTGGGTTCAATGGGGTCCCACCCCTGGTAGCCTCACTTGACAATTCTGTCAGAAAGTTCTGTCCAGGAGCCTCCTGCACTGCCTTTCCTCCACTGTGTTGGGTTTCCAGCAAACATACAACAAGTTAAAGTCTCTGACAAGAATAAGCAACCACAAAACTTCGCCCAGCCACTGAAGTATAGCCACAGAATACTTCACCTCCCTCTTCATCCTGGATGGATGCTCTATATCAGACTCCCACTAGGATATCTGCCTTGTTAGGGCTCCTACCAGATTCCTACCCATAGGCACTCAACCTTCTCATCACAGTCCTTGACCTCAATACAGCTGAAATACTCTCTAACAAATTTGGATTTGAGGAAATACTTGGGCTATGGAAAATTTCAATTGTTATGAATTCAGGCAAAACCATAGATTTTGAAATAGGTTGACATGAAAAGATAAGACTACATCCAAAATGAGATAATATATATTTGGAGAATAGGTCATTCCACTTAATGTGGACAGCTGGAATTTTTTGGGTTGCTGCATTTTCAAAATTCATCATATTGAAGGAAGTCAAAAGGAGAACAAGAGAGGGGAAGATGTTTCGAAAACATTAACAGTAAGACAACCAACTCCAAATTTTAGTAAGAAAATATAATTTTTTAGTAATTGAAAATCTATGGTAGGATTTAGTTGCTTAAATATTAATGTCTAGAGCAATTAAAACAGCCCACATGTCCTGCTTAGCTTCCAATAGCTCTCTTATAAGAACATGCATTTTCTCTAGTGTCATATCTGTTAACTTCATAAAGAAATCCTAAATGCTTTAGAGGATCAGAAATGACACAGCTGTTCATAATTTGGACACCTGAGTGTCTCTCCAGTTCAAAAAATTACATGAAGAATACAAATTTTGAAGTAGTTTGCAACCACAAAAACTTCAATGACAAAGACAGGAAAGATAGAGCTATGAAAACAGCTTAGAATCAGTACTTCTGAATTCTATTAGACAGATGTTTGTTTGTTGGGTTTTGGGTTTTGGTTTTTCCTTTTTCATATGACTGCTTTTTCCCTTTTATTTTTCTAAAGATGCCTTTATGCAAGAATGTTTGAGTGGTCCAAATACTCTTTTGTTGTCCAGGAGTTCTTAATCTTGCCAGGAACAGAGAAACAAATTCAGTGATATATTGCAAATTTTCTATGTATTTTAGTCTGTGATTTCCATCTGTAAATTAATCTCATATAACTGACTGATTAATGTTTAATATTTTCGTTGGCATATCATGGAAATGGCTACTGAGCTTTCAGCAGTTTTGACTTCAAAATCAGTGTAAAATATTTTCTCCAAAAATTTCTTCTAAAACTAAGTATGAAATAGCATGAAGCACACACCTGACAAGCCTCATCACACTTTAAATGCTATCCTGCTGAGAAAAAAGCATATCCTGTTTTAAAATATGTACTTCTGATTGTTTAGCAAGAGTAGGATTTAAGTAGTAAGTTTTAAGCCTAAGATGTTTTACACATATTCCAATTATGCTGACAATAGAAGGGAATCAGGTTTTCCATAAATAAATGCATTTAAAGAGAGGAATACAAAACTGGAAGGATGGGGGTGCTGGGAGGCAAAACAAAAAAAATGGACTTCAGGCAGTCATTCTTTTTCCAGCATTTTTCACAATTCTGATCAGGAAGCGTAGCTCCAAATCTTGCTGCAATAGCTTTTGTTCAAATGGTATTTTCATTCCAAATTAATGACATCTGGGTGCAGTAATTCTCCAGGTAAGTTCTCCTGAAATGTCTTTTGTAACTTTTGTTTTTACTTGTAACACAAATTGTGATATGGAAAGTGGAAGATCATTCATGTTTTTGTACAATAAGATAAAATTAATTTTGGATCAATAATTTCAGAGAATGTGAAACTGTCCTGGCTGAGGAAAGACCTAAGATAAATTGAACTAAGAATTCAGAGAAAAACCTGATTGAAATGCTCCTATCTTTTGCTTGGTAGCAGTGAATATAGTTTGCACTAACTATAGGTTAGGGAATGCTAGAATAAATCTGCCTGCAGCCTTCCACTGAATTTAGTGAAACATTGATTGAATTGACTGCCAGGGGTTTTTTTCTTATTGGCTTTATTATGAAGAGTTATCCCACAATATACTGGAAAATTCTCTGTCACTGATGTGTATTGCACATGTAATATTTCTGTGAAATTGTCTTGTTATTAATAAACAATATTAGGTTACTAAGAGGACCTGTGGAAAGCACCTGTGTATGCTCTGGGGAGCATCGTTCTGATTCCCATCTCAACAATCTAGAGAAGTTTTTCCCAGCAAGCAGTCTTTTATGGAGAAGAGTCCAAAACTTTGTAGAGAATGACATTGGAATACAGAGAAAACAAATGCTGAATTTGCTTACACTTTTTCTAAGTTATTTACTTATTTTGGATACTAGAATCATCCAAGACTTATACAATATATTAAGAGCTGTACAAAGCAAGGATCCTACCTGGAGAAGAAAGCTTCCCAGAAACTGTTCTTCAACCCTCCGCTTGACTTCAGAACTATATTTGTCCTCAGAAACAAATTTTCCAAGATTAGGCACCAAACCAAAGCTGACCATAGCTGAGTAGCCTATAAAAATGTGTCATTACTTATAAACATGTAAATTACTGGCATGGAATTAAAAAATCATCACACACTAGAATAAGATCACATAAAAAATCAGAATAAGATCACATAAAAAATGTGCTGAAAATCTCTTAGTGGTGATTAGGCTTTCACCTAAATTTCTAAAAAAAAGTTACCTTCACTTCTCAGTATTTGTTCTCAATAAAAAACTAAATTTTAAAAAAAGTCAAAACCGAGACGCTTTAAAAGATTGGGCTGGAAAGTAAAACAACATCATCAGATTTCCAAAATCATAAACTCTAGAGATAATAATTTCATGGATCACGGTAATTCATCTCATCTTTCTCCTTTAACAGAATTTTGCTATCAATTCTTTTCTTTCTCCCAGTCAGATTAACATATCTTGTAATGTCCACAGCATTTATTCTAAAACTTGTTCTTAGATTTTGAATCTTCTTTTTCCCATGGCAGATGAGCTTATGGACCCAAAAGCTTCCCTTTTTTCTAAAGCTATGCCAACTGATCTAAAAAAATATACTGTATCTTCAAGCTTTACCTAATTTGTATCCTTACACTGTCACGGCTGCAATCAATATAATCGACTTAACACCTAAGTTATGGTAGCATTAAGTGAGTGATCATAATATCTTTTTTAATGCATTTAGCTAAAGTTTAAATACTTTTGGCTTTTTTGATTGTATCTGTCTCCAGTAGTTCTAAGACACCACCAATTCCTATTATATTAACTATAGTAGTCAAACTTTTTAAAATTTTCCCAAAACCCTTTTCAGATGAAGAGAAGTATTTTCCACTGATTTCTATGAGTTTAGATCAATGACAGATGAGAGGCATCAGGTATTTGCTCAAGTTTACCTAAAAAGCATCTGGATTAAAGCATGGTGCAAGGCTCTTAAACCTTGACTGTTCTTCTAACCTGTAGAAAAATTCTTTTGCTCACTTAAAAATGTGGATAAATAGAGAAAAAATAATCTTATGTTCAACAAATGTTTTTCTAGTCGATATTCTGACTCAGATCTACAGTTCATTTAAAATTCCAACTAGCTCACACTTTAGGTTAAAATGAGGCAGCATAATTATATTGTGGGAATTCCTTGGGGATACCTGGCCATGGTTTTCTGGTATTGTGCCTGGCCTATTTTTCTAATAGAAAAATTGCATCAAAGATTCAGTTTTGCTCACAGAACTTCAGTTGCTTTGCTTGACTTTGGGCCAAATCTGGGAAGCAAGACATAGGCAAATGGTTCAACTTTGCTCCTATGTACAAATGTGAAGTTCCTTGTAGTTCGCATTTCTCAGCCAAAACTAAAAATCTTTTGCAATTTAAACTACACCAAAGAGATTTTGGGTTTTGAATACATATATGAACAGCATTTGTCGATGAGGAGTCTACCAATTAAATTACAGTAAGACATAAAAAAACTGGAAAACTAATGAATTCAGTTAAAGTAAAAATAAAAAAAATGCATTTTTCAAGTTGCAAATCCCAAATTTCAAGCCTCATTTCTGCAGAGAATGTGTATCAGAAATGGCAACTACTCCAGAATTAAAAATTCTTTCATAAGATTAGCATGCTACATCTATTTTTTTCAAACCCCTCAGTCTAGGCTCCTTATTGGTTCATAAATCTTGATGAGCCTTGTAAATCTTCTCATATGTTCATTAACTGCGACTGTCCTGACAGCAAAATTATCCATTCTGACCAGATGATGACTATAAAACAGTGTGAGGATGTTGCAGAGAAGTAAAAAATAAAAGCAAGTATTTGTGGGACGTATATGTAGGAGTCACTGTACGGCTCTGCAGTTTAAAACAGCCCTATGAAAGTATCAGTTTAAAAATAATAATTAATAGAAAAAGCCCATACATGACTCTTAAGTAGATAAAACCTCAGAATCTGATTGGTTTTCACTCATTTTAGTCAGCTAATAAAATAAAAATGAAGCTCTTAATTTATTTCTTAGATCAAGCCATAAAATTTCCTGAGTTTTTCAACTAAAGAAGAAATTATAAAAATCTGAGTGGTTGAATGACTTTTTTTTAAAAAAATGTTACATTACCTAGCACTTTTTGGTTTGAATTTTTTGCAATTCAAATGTTGTTGCTTTTCATCTCTCTAATAAGGGTACTATAAATAGTTTCAAAACAACAGTAATTAAGTAATGTTGCTGAAAGATGCAATTCTTATAAATAATCCAGAAAAACAACAAAAATCGATTTATAGTTCTTGCTTTCCTCCTTCCACAACTCAGAACTCACTGCTGCAAATCTCTGGGCAACTCATTACCATGTTCTTAAACAGAAGCAAAGTAACTAAGATAATAGCATGTGCTTTTTCTATTTCAGTGTTTCTGAAATACAAAGGTATCCAAAGACTGCTACTCAGAGAAATTTTTCTCTTTAAAAAGCATAGCTTGAGGAGTTGAAATATTGGTCTTAGTAGTTAGGATTTCTGTCTGAAACTTGAAACTGTTCGCAGTAAAATTCCAACTTCTTTATTCCAGATGGTCAGTTATAGACCTTAATTTACAAAAACAGTTTGGTTGCCATGTTAACTAAGATTAGAAAGTGGTCTTTAAATGGGGATGTTGTTCTGATTTTCTCCATATCTTATAGTTTTGAGCCCTATAGTGATTTAAAAAAAAAAAAAAAAATCAAGCCAGTAAAATAGCTTCCATTGCAATCAGTCAGTGAGATTTTGAACCAGAGCCATTTATGCAAATGATAAAAAACTGAGTGAGCCATTTGCAATGCATAATTTAGCTAAAAATGTTAACCTCTCCTTCTGTTCAAGGCTTATCCACAAGCAGATCACACATTCCTTGAATTTATTTCTATTTAGACACGCTTTCTGGGAAGAAAAAAGAAATGAATCTGGTATAATCACAAATATTCATGAGTATTTGGCAACATTTATTTATAGTTGCGTCTGGTAGTAAGTACAGATTTATTTATTATTTGTATTTCTAATTCAAATCATGGGGTTAAAAATATTTGCAGCTAAATTCTGTAGTATTTTCTTTAAAGAGAAAGTAGGACCTCTTTGTCTTGTTATTAATATTCTTAATATTTTCCAAACCAGATTCCAAATAGTTGCTCTCTTTGATACCTTAAAGAGCTTTCAGAAAGAGTATTTTTCAAACTGCCTGTGCTTTAAGCCTTCCCATTTTGACAACATATGACCCATTGAACATATGATCTAATTCTGTTTAAAATGTTGTGTCTGGCTTGCCTTTGTGAGAGGTCATAGGGAGAGAATTGCAAACTCATTGCTGTGTATGGGCACTTTGCAGACAGAGGAAAACTTGCTGACCATGCACAGATCCTACTAGGAGCGCTATGACCATGTTAGCACACTGTAAATATTAATGTCATAAAGCCCTTCCCTCAGCTTTGATTTCTAACAGACTGGGCAGCACAGTGCCTGCAGCCTCCTGCTGTTGGGTTTGTAATACTTGGTGATACTTACCAGATGTATTACTTACATCTGGTCATGTCACGAAGAAAGTGTAGCACATCTGCAAAAAAGGCAGCACTGACACTGTCTAGAAGCCCAGTTGCTAATAGAACAGACTTTGTGGATTGAATAATTAGATATAAGAGCACTGTTTCCATAGTTTTCTTCCATAAATGCAGGAGACAGGACATGCAGCCCAGTAGGTAGGATTCTGTCATATTAGAAGAGTACTACTTTCCTATCACAATGACAACCACAGAAAATTAAAGAGAAACAACTATTCTTAGTAAATTATGAACATATTCTGCCATGGAATGTTTGTAATTAGCTGCTATTGTGATTTAGAAAAAGCACTGTCTTAAATTTAGGATATTTCTACTGCAAGAAAGAAATGTAGATATTCTCATGTTTATTGGAATGAAAATTGTACTGCTAATAAAGAAAACAGTTTATAAAAGAAATATAAAAACAAAACAATAGAGGCACCAATTATGTAGGAAATTATGTAGATTTTTCTCAACATAATTAACTAAGCACCATAAGACATGGATTGGCGGTTACTAAGCAATAAAATATTATCATAAAAAGTTTAAAATAGAAAAAATGCCCATACATTTTAAGCACCCATTTTAGACTTAGTTCTTGTAAGGGCAAAATGTTTCCTCTGCAACTAATTCAGCATGCCCATTCCTTGACTGGTATTCTCTTGGGTTCCAGTCTATATCACATCAACAAGGCTTAAATTAGTGAAAGTATGAATATGTTACCATTGAAAAGATCCCAAATGACGCTTATTTTAGTCTTGTTACACTAAGCTATTTGGATTTATTGTATTCCATTGACATATTTTGAATCTCAAAAATTTCTTCTATATTCATTAGTTAGTTTGAAGTTAGCCAAAGAATAGTCATTGCCAAATTATTTTATTTTACTATGATTGCTTAATTTACGCACTGGTACCTGTTCTCTTGTTGTCTAAGGCAGGAACAGGAGTGTTTCTTAGTAAATATCACACCTCCTTAATAATCAGGGAAAGCAAAAGTTTTGTTGGTTTTGTGTCACCTTTGTTCCTGAACTACAACACAGATTCTAATAGCATATGCCACAAAGTATAAAGATTTTAGTCCTCACTTTTGGTTTTCTCATAGTCTTATAATAGTATATCTGGCATTTTATTTAATATATATATATATATATATATATATATATATATATATATATATTTGTTATTTGTTTTTATTCAGCTTTCCTTCCCATAAGAAATAATCTCCAAACCTTGGGAAGGAACTGAGAATATTTTCCAGGCACTGGGAATCAAAAGGATTTTCATTTGGTGAACCATAGCAATGCCTTCCCTTTTAATGTTTGTGTGAACTTTAAGACAAACAAGTTTACCCCTGTAAGAAAACATGTGTGATCTGTTACCTCTTATGGATGCAGGATTGCAGAACGAAGACTGAATGGGAATAAAAAGAAATGGGGGAGAGAAAGGAGGTGTCCTGTACACAGTGGCATTTCAGGAAAAAAAGAACCTCCATTTGACCTGAGGACTGAGTCTTAATGAATGTGGAATTTGTATTAAGGTAAATGTAAAAGATTACTTCTACTGGGGCAGGAAACTAAACAAACAAATTCAGTTCCTGTAGTGAGACTCGCAAGAATTGAATGCATCCTTAACTTAATGATTTGATTGCCAAATGTATTAACTGGATGGCCTGTGATTTAATTCACTGCCACATCAGAGCTCCATTTTCTAATTACAGTACCTAATTTCTTTGCATTAATAATTGATACTGGTTAGAATATATGGCAATGGCCTTGATTCTTTTATTTGATTTATAGTCCTTTATAAAATCTACAAGGTGTATATAAAGGCAGACTAAATGAGAGATTCATAACTTGCACTGACAGTCTTTAAAATTTCCTGAAGTACATACTTTTTACATACTCATCAAGTAATTGATTCTCTCTCTAAAATGATAAACAGATTTCCCAGCAGAAAGATGAGAGGCAAAGAGGTGCCCTTTTTTTTCCCAGGGACAAAGAGAATGCAAGGGTTTTGCCAGGCTGTCTCTGACATGAGGGTGCAAGTTTCTTTCCACTCATAATATGATATCACTTCCACTTGTTTTGTGGACCAGTGGATTTTTAAGTAAGGATATCCTATGCATATATCAATTTCAGCACACTGGTCATAAAGGATATGAAAACAAAGAACTCAGTTCCCACAAACAGAAAAGCCATGATTTTAAATGGCTGTTAACTCATAAATACAATAACGATTTGAGTATTGTAGAGAAACATCTATAAAACTTTGTATATAAATAAAATAATTTGTAAATTTTTTTCCTGTTGCAATTTGCATGAAGATCATGTAACAAGGAGAAACTAAATTATGCAAGCTTTCTTCTTGGTTGGAATATGTTGTCAATATTCAGATAACATTAAAGTTCTCTTTTGGGCTTTTCGAGAAGTTGCCATTTTTTTCTGTAAAATCTTGTACGGTAATAAAAAATGTCAGAGCTAAAAACACAGTAAAAAGCTTCATGCTTGAATTGTCATTTTATTCTTTTGTGCAGAGATTGAATGTAAGGGTCCATATTTTAGTCAGTGATGTCAACAAACCTGACATATAAATGAAACAACTTACACCTGAGGTTTTTGTGCATTTGACAAGCTATAATGGAATTGTTTGCAAAGTTTTATTGAAGTTCCTACTTCCATTTATCTTTGTTAGCATAGCTACAGAAATCTGCTTTATAATATTCCTGTATAAATTAAACTTGTTATAACAGAATTAGACAAGGAGAGGGAAAGACAATAGTGTATTTTTTGCTTAAGTAAAAATGTTTTTGTAGGAAAATATTTATAGATTATTACTTTGATTTTTGTAAGAATTAGATTTGGTTCATTTAACAAACCCTAAAACAATGCCTGAAACTTTCAAGAACCTCTGATCAAGGATGTTGAATAATTTGTTTGCTTTCCTTCATCAAGTGGGGAATTTCCAAACATTAGTGAACTTTAACCCAAATGCTTCTTCAAAACTGACAGGGTAGATTATTATTCCTAAATGGGTTTTTTTTTGCTTTTGTTTTATGATGCATGATCAAAAAGTGAAGAGAAGTCTAAACTGTGTGCTTAATGAGCCACTAAGTTCTTACAAGATGCTAAGCACTAATTCTCAATCCACTGCAATGTTTAGCTTGTGCATAAAGGTAAACATGCAATAGGCCTCCAAAGTCAATTGAAATAAAATGCTTGTGTCCATATGTTCCCACCAAATAAGCTAACTGTAAATCATCAGGACTGAATGTCCTACCTTGAATTCAATTGCATAGGCATATCCATATTTTATATCAACTTCTATAAGACTCCAAATTTCCTGTGACTTTGCAGCTAGTGGCCAACTTCAAAAATACCATAAAAGAGGAAATTCATGATATTAATGATTTTAATGTGTAAATACAGCCAAAATAGCCAAAAGAAAAAAAATTCTTGGAGAATTATACCAGTTTTCTAAAAAATAGGAAACTAATTGTTTCTGTTCATTTGAAGTCTACTTATAAGAATATTTATGTACCTGCCTTTCAAAATGACACAAACTAAATAGTATAGAAAAACAGAATATCCAAAATATGCCAGTACATATTAAGGTTTCTAATGAACCTAGACGGTTAAGACAATATAAGTGAAGAATACATTGCAGAAATGAATTGAACATCCTTGTAAAGAGAGAACAGCCTTGACCACTTATCATTTCATAACTCATTACTGACTGCTGTCCATTACCCTATACCACCTTCTCCCCATATTTAAACCTCTGAATGCCTGAAGAAAACTACTCATGCCTTGACTCCAGAAATTAGACTGAAATATTTAACCAACTGAAATTGGTTTACTTAAAATACATTTAATATTTGCTTCACTCTTTTTCTGAAAATTGACTTCTTTATCCAAATGTGAAAATCATGCAATGGTGTCAGCTACTCATTGCTAGACATTGGTGTGGATAAGGCCTTACCTAAATGTCAAGAAAGCCAAAAGAAGATGGGCAAAACATAATCAATATTCCAGAAAGAAACTACAACATTTTTTCAAGATAAATGTTTTAATGATTCACTTTACCCTGCCAGTGCCAAACTAGATAAAAGTACCTATGTTAAAGAGAATCAAAATGTATATTGTATAAGCCAAACATTTTTAAAGCTCTATTAAAAATGTTAACTAAACATATTTGATTGTTTTGGAATTTTAAGAATATAAGCACAGATCTTTATCCTTTTATCTTACTTTAAATATATCAGAAGTAAAAATATATTTTTCTTTTCCCTCCTTTCATTTCCACAATATTTACTATTTAAAAAAGTGGATTGATATGAATTCATCACTGGAAAAGTTTTTGGTAACAGTACTAAAAATTCCCTGCACCTTCCTCTCCCTTACTGTTGGTACAGACCTGTCAGACATTGAAACAATCCTGATTACTGGAAACTCAGTTCCTTTGTAGCCAAAGGGAATTTTTCCACAAGACTTCACAAGTTCAAAATTCCACCTTATAAATTAAATCAAACATTTATGAAAGCCTTTAGAAATTTCAACTGTTTCTCATGCTTCCGGGATCCAGAAAATGCCAGAATGTGCGCAGCAGGAATTCCACTCTTTATTAGGAAGAACTTGAATCTGTTTACTTTTACAAAATGTCAGATATACCTGAATTTTCTTTTAGGTATGTACTACTTCTGATTGCTATTGTCTCCTTTAGTGTTATGCTTTTCTTCAGAACACAGTTACTAGTGAATAACTTTAGTATTTGAATATCAGGCTGGTGTGAGCTTTATATTTCAAGACACAATTTCTATGAAATTTATAAATGTGTTCATCAAGACAGCAGTGCTTCATTGCAGGGGATAACTCATTATTATGTGCACAAATAATGCATAAAAGATTTATCTGAGGGTTGATACATCCAGTTGGGAGTCTGGAGAAACCAAATTTCTCCTGCTATGAGACACAGAGCAGGGCAACTTAGACATTGTTTGCAATCTGAAATGGGTTACTGTGCTGGTTCTCCAACCAGCTTGCATGAATTTTTTGAGTTGATTGTACTCCTATGGGTGCATTTCCTACAGTCACACAGGCTGCAGAGGCAGGAACACTAAATTTTCAAGATTTGTTACAGTGATAAGCCTGATACTTTAACATGGTTCACTTTCTCATACCACTTTCCCTCCACTTATTACTCTAATCTATTTCAGACTGCAGCAATGGCTACGCTAACTAGTCCTACTCCTCAAAGTTTGTTCATAATCATGGGCAAATATGAAAATTATTTCAAATTATTTTCAGATTTCCATCAGTATCTGTATCAAATGATTCATAACATATGCTAGATGTGTATTCCCTCTTCAAATACTTCTATTTAATAAAATGCAATGTAATATAAAGCGTGATTTTTTAAACTGTATTTGTTATTGACATCAAAATTTTATTTCTATTGATTATACCTATCATTTAGCCTATGCCTCATTTAAAATTATAGCTTATGTTTCAACTCTGTGAAAATTGTCCATTCATTATGCAAGTTGTGTCTTTCGACACAATAATTCTTTGTACTTAAAGATCACTTAGAAAGTTCCTTGTTAACATATACATAATTAGAATTGGGCTTTTAAGTGCAATAATTGTTAATAAATTAAATATAGGTTTTAATAGGTTAGTTGTTCAAAGTTAAATTTCATGTTTAGCAAAACTCTCTCTGTGGCAATTGGTGTCACTAATAACAAACCAAAAAGCTAATTTGAGCAAAATGTTCCTAGTTTTCATCTAAAGTAAGGTTCATGTCCAACACATTTCTGAAGTTATTACCCTCAGATTTATTTAAAATATGGGCCACTGAATTTATAATTTATTCACAAACTGTTACTTCAAGTTTTTTCTTCTCCATTACCAAGAGTAGTACTGAATCCTTTTCTTCTGTTGTTTTGCTTTATAGCATTTTATCTAACTAATTAAATTACAGATAACACCACCCTCAACTTTGGCAATACAGTATGGAATCTAGCCTGATTGAGTAAAGATTTCTCCTCTGAACCCTGTGATTCCTATTATCTTATTTTCATTGACATTAGGCAAAAGGTACCTCTCAGTAAAACTAATTCAAGCAGTTGAGAATTGAATATTTGCCAGTATTCTATCTCAGTTTACATTCACTGATAAAAGTCATTGTGCTAGAGATATTACTTTCATCTCCTCCAAAATCTTTGGCAAGATTATCATCACCTTTATTAATACTGAAAGCTAAATTTTAGCCTTTTTTTAATGGGGCGCATGAAAGATTAAAGACAATTTGCAGGATAACTTGTATTATTGTCTGAAGCACTAAAACTTAAAAAAATTGAGTATCATATTTAACAGGAAAAATCCTGTTTTAGCTCTCTTTTTCAGCACTTTACTTGAAGTTCCCGTTAACCTTAACAGTGCCATCAGAAAACTTTTTGATTGAATGAAATATTCTTCTAACAGAACAGGCTAGATTTGGATATGATGAATCCCATGAGTAGTGTTAGCAGGTTATAAAGGTCTGACAGAACTAATACATCATTAGATTCTATACAGCAGAGAGAGTCTGATTGGCATACAAAATACAGAGAGAACTTTGTCAACATTAAATCCTCTCCCAACATCTTCTGTTACATTACCATTTTATTTCTCTCTTTCCAAAAATAATTCAAGAGCCCTGCATAAACCCACTATAAATCCAGAGTGTGTCAAAATTCCTTAGAAAAATTCTGTCAAAAATTTGGATGTCATAGAACATAATTAAGAATTTATGTTTAGCAATGCATCAGTGGAGAATTACATTATTTTTTATCAAGATGCAGAGTTAAAACAACTGGCCATACTGAGGCATAGTCTTAAAGACACATTTTCTCACTTGAAATTCCAAGTTTTTTCCAGATAGATTTTCAATGGTTAACAGACATGTAGGGGTTATAGTCAGCATTGTCTCTTAAGCGACATTTTTTTACAATTTTAGACAGTGAGAATTCCACTGTAATTTCTACAGATATTCTGTTTCAGTCAAACTATTTTTTAAGATTGAAAAAATATTTAAAAGCAAACATCAGAAGTAAAGATTTTTTTTTTTTCAAATGTAGATCATCCATATTTCTGTGAAAGGAGTCATGAAAAATAAAAAAAGTTAACCTAATTATACTTTTCTCATAAATTACCAGTGAAAAAAACGCTTCCTAAGGGAAGAAAATATTAAAACATACAGTTAGTTTTCAATCTAGCTTTTATTTCTATTTTTCTTCAATTCTCTACATCATGTCCTTTTTATTGTGGCACTAAAAGCTAAACAAGGGCTATTTTCTACAAGTTTTCTGCCACAGCAACTGAGTAGTATGCATATCCCCTCTGATTAATTTGGTGTTTTGCACATGTACCTAAAAAGTTGCCACAAATTTGTCTAATATCAGCATTAGCATGACTTCTTTTTAAGTTATTTTTCATCCTGAATTTGCCTTAATTGGCTGAACGCTCAGATACAGTACAAGGCAAGATGGCAGAGACAGTGATTGTGACTGTTTATAATCTGATAGTGTGGAAAAGGTGCAAGAATTATTATTAAAGTCTTTATTATACCTTTTTTAAAAGAAATAGCAAGGTTTAGGGCATTCAAACAGAGATAACAACTGAAAAATTCACAAGGCATTTTATGAAGATTTGATTTGTCAACATTTTTCCCTGCTAACTTTGCCTATCATTCTATTGCAAAGATTTTTGCTGAGACCTCCTTTATTTTGTTAGAGATCAAAAATCACGTACATTAATGTATTCAGGTGCAAAAAAGTAATGAAATTTAATCAGGTCCAATTGGTTTAAAAATGAGATACAGAAATGAATGTGATAATGACTGTCATAAGCAAACTTCCCTTTTATAATTTAGAACAGAGTTTTTCTGTTCTGTCCCCTTCTCTAGAACTTTATTTGATTAAGTAGTTCTATTCTGATCTTATACTAAAAATAAAGAACAATTCAAATTTAGTCTGCGTTAGTATGAGGGGCTTTCAGTCTGCCATAGGGCAAACTCTGCTCAGTGTCAAGGGCATAAGTAAAGGCAGAGAATGAGCTCATTTCATGTTCCAGTTCCATGAAAAAATCAAAGTTGTTCAGTAGTTAATATTTTTTCTACCCAAATATCCTATTAATTAAAGAACTGTGCTCTACTCTTTTCCTCCAGGACCCCAAACCTCATAAATTTTGGTTCTTTGGGTTCAAAGTGATCTCAAATTCATTTCTCCCTAATCGGTTAGCTCATTAAGCAACTTTAACCACCTTATGTAACAGCTTTTATGTTAAATAAATTATAATAAGGAATCAATAGTGAAGCTAGCTTGATCAGGAAGAGGATCAAAGCTTTAGACGTAGATTATTTGCTGTATGTCCTTGGAGTGTGATCTCTATGAAATTAAGGGCAGATGCTTAATAATCTACAAAGTAATTTTTGTATTCCAAGTACACAGGCGCATGACCAGTCTCATGTGCCTATTGGTCACAAGAACTGGTAAAAACTTAAATATGTACAGGTATAAACTCAATATACTTCAAGTTACTTAAATCTTATTTTTTGGATGTTCAAATTTTTAATGAAATTGTAAACAATAGCATAAACAAAATACCTCTAAACGTTTTTTTCTTAAATAAGTCTTTTTAAATGTTGTATAACCTTTCACATAGTCATTCTTCATAATTTTCATTCTCTAACATGATTAAGTAATATCAAGTTTCTAGTTTTCCAGCACTACATAAAATAAGGTTTCTTTTCTGGGAAATTAGGCAATGTTCATATTGGTTTTAATATTTAATGAAGGGCACGAATGTGCCAATTCACCATTTCTTGTATGAAAGCAGTGGGAAAAAAAACAGGAGGAAAAAAGTTAAAGTTCTTTTGTAGAAAAAATGTCACTCAGAACACAGACAATTCTTGCTGAAAGTTCTAATCTTGTCTGGAGTGCTGCTTTCTAAAGTATGTTGGAGGGTGCAGCTTTTATTATCTCAGTGATTTGCAGGTAATATCTGCTTTATGTATGAGCGGAAGGACAATTTATTCTAACTGCCAGCTCCAATCAACTTGTGACATACAAGTGAAGAAGGCAAGATTTGGTTTGGTCTGGTGTGACTTTATTTGGCTTGGATTTTTTAATCAAGTATCACCAGTAATAAAGTTTCTGTAACTGAAACTCAACTTCTAAATTGGTTGATGACATGGGAGAAAGAATAGAATAAGCATTCTTTTTTTCCACAGCCTTCTTTACAGCAAATAAATCTATTGAAAGCAACAGATTCTGAATGCTTAGGAGTGTCTTCAGAGGGGAACTGACCCCAGAGGGTTATAAGAAATGTTCCACCCTCACAATTCCCAGCATTAGTCACCCTTTCTTCCTTGAAGCACTTGATATTATTTCTCTCTATTCTCAAAATGAGAAAATAGCTCATGGGAATTGTTTCTTTGCTGTACCCAAGTAATCAAGCTCCAGAAACAAATGAATACAACACAACAAACAGAAAGCAGAATGGCTCACTTTTTTCTGTAAGTTTATATTTCATTGTCAAAATATAGCTAACCCATGTCTCATCACCTGCTATTTTCAATCATCTGGTGGAGAAAGGGCACTTCTTGTTCAGGCTTGCTGGTATACACAGGTACTAGAGCTGGTATACACAGGGAACTTCTGTTATAAAAACTTCCTTAATAATAGTTATAATTTTCATTTGGGGTGCATGTGTTTTCCATTTTTGAATGTTTCAAACTGATTCTAATATGAACATATTTAATTATTATTTATGTGGTTCAAAAAAATGACAATTTTAATTTTAGAATGAGAAGATTCAATGCTGTTTTCTTCATCGGGCACTGTGGTCATGATTTTTATAATTCTGCACCTTCTGTGTCTCCCAAAGTTTTGGTCCACTCTATAGTTACTGAGCACTGAAAGTTATGCTTCAAGATCTCTGCTGTTCAGAACCATCTCCAAAGATTGTTCTTTACTCACATATATATAGAAAGCCTTTGCTGCACACGTGATGCCAGGAAGTCAAGCTAGAGATTTTCAAATACCTTGATAAAGATGAGGCCATTTCCAAGTGTCTACTCTAGCATGTCCAGATCACTGCTATTCAGCTTCTAAATAATCATATAAGCCATTATAATAGTCAGTCCTGAGGCTGGTCTGCAATCTTAATTAAACTGTTGTGAAGTCAATTCATAATGATGAATTAATTATCTGTAGTAGTGTACCTAAATTTCAGAGAAAGAGACTCACTTCATAATTGGCATGGACTCAGAAGTACATTGATGGTTATCATGGCTGAGCTGACAGCTAAATAGTTTTTAATGCTGCATGAACCCAGTCAGGGCCAGTTGCTGCCACTCTAAATCCAACGCTTTTCTTCTCTCTCTGAACTAAGTTTATGAAGATTCAGAGGGCAGGTGTTTACAAGTCTCTTAAAGAGTTCTCAACAATGTCAGTTTCTACTGAAGATTCAGTAGGATTTTAGATGTTCTCAATATCTTTACAAAGCAAGTATGTATACATGTTATGGTTGGAGACTTTGAAAATTATTTTTGTTTTATTTCTTAGAGTTTTATTGTACTGAGAGAATCTGGGTAATAGTAGAAAAGTAATGTCTAAGTATGATACGTATCACTCCGAAAACATCAGTTTTCAGATCAGCATCTGGAGAGAGAAAAGGTTGATAGGTACCAAACTATCTTCTGACACATGTAATTCTGCAAGAAACCAAACTTTTTAAGCTGCTGGTAATTAGAAATATAGAAAATAAGAATATTACCCAAATACTGCCACCAACATAATATCCTGTGTACAGTATTTCTCTTCGATGTTTATAACTCCTTCTTCCACTTAGCCTCAGTCTCAAACGTTGTTGCACAAGAAGTTTATGCAGTTTATTAAGGGAAATAGAACACAATACATACTGCAATTCTTTTTGTCTTAGTATGAGTTTGATTTGCCCTATACAGATGGCAAAATCAAGTACCATGTAAGAGAGAACCTTCCCTTACAGAGTACTCAAAGCTGTACCTACTCAAAGCTGTACCCACCCGTCACCCAGCAGGCACTGCCTTGCTCTGGTGTGGTGCCTGAATGCTCTCTCATGTTTCTAGTTCTAGTCCAGGATAGGTTGGGCTCTCTCTTTCATCCAGACCATTTGGGTTAACAGGTGACCCACTGATACACACTAGGAATTGCATGCCCAGTCTTCGTTTTACACTTTTCAGTTTCTTTGCCTTGCTGACTTAATATTTTTGTGAGGAACAAAATTATTCTTTTATTTACTTCAAGCCTTCTACCATTTAATTATACTTTTGCTCTTATATCACAGAACCAGGATAGGAAATTTCTTTGTTGTTTTTTTTCATATATGCTTACTTATCATTAATTATTTTGTATACATCTCTGGTTTCCATTTTTTCGTCTCAGAAAAAAAATGCAATTCTTTCACATTTCTATTAGTTCTTCAATGCCCTTGAACATTCTCATTTTGTCTGAAATCCCTGCATTTCTTCCTTTATTTATTTGTTACTGTGGTTAGAAAATTAATTTTGCATTTAACAAATTATTTACAAGTATTTGACCTCGTCTATATTCCTTACTCAAAAATTTCTTCAGTTTTTTTAATACACTGAGCAGATAAGTTTTCTGAAACTGCATAACTGATTTATTAATCATTTACATTTGGCTATTTGTCATCAGAATCCTAGTAAAACTGCCATCAAACACCTGAAAGCAGATCTCCTGTGTGAATAGATAAAATATGAATAGATCAAATACATTCTATGAATAATATTACAGCCAAATGGTAACTTTAAATAGGACAAACTATTCATAGATTGGGACATTCTGAAAATAAGGCTCTATGAGTTAAGTAATTTAAAAGTTTGTCAAAATTAAGATTTTTAAATTCTTAGATTATAAAGAATACATCTCTTCAGCAACTTTTTAAAATACCTGTATAAATTCAACGTGAGTGGTTTCAATGCAGAAGGAACATATTGAACATTACATTCATGAGGGACAAACCTTTAAAATTAGATGCTTATATTAGACTTCTTAATGTTTGTTGGATATCAAAAGCAGAGAGAAGAAAATCAAAAATTACATGGCTATCCAAGCCATATCCAGGGATTTTACACAATGCCCCAAAGTCATCTAATGTCTTTCAGGTTCAAAGTGCTACCTAAATCCTTTAAACATCTTTAGAAATATTATACTTTAAAACTAAACCAATGGGTGTAGGATTGGAATTCTAAGCTGTAATTTAAAAGATGGACTGCTAAACAATAATAACTCAACCAGCTTTAGCCACAAAAGAACCTTTTCTGCCTCTTCTTTCCTTCTTTTATTTACAGCATTTCCTCATAAAACTAAGTCTCCTCAAAAAAAAAAATTTAAAAAAAAATTAAAATGGGGCAGTAGATGTTGAAAGCTATTATTAATGTTCCTGTCACAGTAGTTTCTTGTCCACTGGGAAATTGCTCATTTATGGTGAACCAGACCTCGACTACAGATGGAGCTTTATAAGTTAAAAAAAGTTCCCTTCTCAATAATAAAGAAAGAACTTTGAAACAATACATTAAAAATGTCACTGAGGCCACTGTAGATGACTAATGAGTGACTTGAAAAGGATGAGTGCAATGTTTAGTCTTATAAGATTATTTATTGACTCTACTTTTACCTTTTGTCTGTTTTTTGATTGACCTTTTTTGAAATATAAGAATTTCTCTGTGTCTGTCACTATGTTTATAAGGTTTTGGTGCTAAAGATTAATGAATGAAGATATACCACAAAAAATTTTTTTCTCTTTTCTTATTATATTTTAAAAGGGAAATAAGTCACTGCTACCAATGCTACATCTATGGTAATGACAGTCTGCATACTTTCAGCTACTTGCAGGAATCAGTTTCCCTTTTCTATCACATACTTGGTATCTACAAACTTGTTTTAAACAGAAAAGCTTGTTTTAAACCAAACTATTTCTACAAATAATAATTTGTGGTCTAAAATGTGCATTTTATAATTGCATTGATTAAATGTTTAGGTTGATTTAAATTAGACAACAATTATTTAACAAAATAATTCATAACAGGAAAGAAGCAAATTAGAATAGTTAGAAATTGCATTAAGAATTGAATGATAAAGCAAAACAAACCCACAACCTTGATCCCTCCTCTTGACAGAACTAAGAAAAGGCAGTTTCAAATTTTACTGTAATATTAAGAGAATAAAGCACATTTGGATTTGATATCTCAGCAATAGGCAAAAAACTTGGTATTTAAGTGAGAGCAAATGACATTGAGCAGGAATTGGTGTGATTTTACCTTTCTGATGAGTCATAACCAATGAAGCAGTCTAATGCTCATGAAGGGAAAATGGTGACTAAAGTGAGAAGAGTACAACTGGCAAGATCAAGGAGGCAGTGTACGAGAATATGCATCTCACACACATTAGTTCAATGACATCCTGGCCTGGATCAGCAATAGTGTGACCAGCAGGACAAGGGCAGTGGCTGTCCCCCTGTGCTCACCACTGGTGAGGCCACACCACAAATCCTGTGTCCAGTTCTGGGCTCCTCAATACACAAAATACACTGAGGGGCTGAGGCATGTCCAGAGAAGGACAACAAAGCTGGTGAAGGGTCTGGAGCACAAGTTATATAAGGAACAGCTGAAGGAGCTGGGGGTGTTCAGCATGGAGAAAAAGGAGGCTCAGGGGAGACTTTATTGCTCCCTACACCTGCCTGAAAGGAGATTGAAGAGCAATGGAGATCAGTCTCTTCTCCCAGGCAGCTGATGACAGAACAAGAAATGGCCTCACACTGAGCCAGGGAAGATTTATGTTGGATCTTAGGAAAAATGTCTTCAATGAAAAGCTGGTCAGGCTGCCTAGGGCAGTGATGCAATCACCATCATAAAAATACTGAAAAAGCGTGTAGATATGGCACTTGAAAACGTGATTTAGAGGTGAACATGGCAGTCCCAGGCTAATTGTTGGACTCAATGACTTAAATGGTCCTTTCCAACCTCAATGATTTTATGACTCTATGTGGTTTAGAGGAAAAAAAGGGAGAAAAATAAAAGAAAAAAGATATTTCAATGTTTTTGCAGAAAAAAAATATCTCTGGTAACTTATCAGACAAGTCTACTCAGTGTGTATAGAATTCTAGTAGGAACCTAGTGAGTAAATTAAGACAGAAATTTTCATATCTGATGTGGAGAGGAATAAAATCTCAGGTAAAATCATTTTAGAAATACTTACAGAAGCATTTTACAAATTTGAATTGGTAAAATGTCAGAAAGAAGAAATGTACTGTTTACTGTGAGATTATTCAAAGTATAGATTATCTTTAGTATAGAATACTAAAGATTATCTTTAGTATAGAATTCAATCCCTTGAACCCACTTTTATATTTTTATTTAGATTAGAATTTTTTACATAAGTACTGTCTCTCTGCTTCCAGAAACCATGATTTTATACTTTACATTTTTCTCAATTATTTGGCTCTCAATGACAGGTAGTTTCTTTATTCCCTTCCGTCTGCATATGTGTCGTACTTTCCAATTTCATCTCGTCTCCTCCCATCTCCTCTCCTGTCAATGTATGGTCTTCTGCTCTTGCAAAATTGCAATAATTTCATTAATTCACATCTGCAATGACAGAGAATTTTTAGGAACAGTTACAGTGTCTCAGCTGACATAGAATGGCTTTTTAGCTCTAGCAATTTGTTTGTGTGTCTAAGTCTTTATAATTCTTCCTAAGCTTTTTTAAAATATTTTCAAAATCTAGTGGAGATTGCATATTACATATGTTGTAATCTGTCTCTTATTGGAGGTATCAAAACACACACTTTAATTTCTTCATCAATAGTCACATTGAAATTATCAGGACACTTTACATACCTGAGATTCAACAAGAGCTTTATAAATCTTATTTCTCAGAGAGGTACCAATACCACATTACTTTTCAGTCTCTGAACTGCCATATTTTTCTCTGTCTGCCTCAGTTTCCTTGCTTTCCTTTTTCTTCCTCTCTCAGGGCACATTTACAAGGCTACATAGCTATCATAACTGCCATTAGACCTTGAGTATCATTCATAGTGTAATCCCCAGATGTCCTGGGTTGCAGTGTAGGATGTACACAAGGCATTTATTCTATCACCATCTTCATGAACTGTTAAAACCAAGTGGGGCAGTCCTCTAGAGTTGGGATGTCTTCTGCTAATGGCCCATCAACGCCTTGCCCATGACTCACAGGTAACTCCCTCCAGGAGTTATCTCTGTTTAATGGGCCATCAAGGACCCACTTCACAACTCATCATCCCATTGTGAGATGCTCTGCCCAGGGGGAGGAGCCAAGCATTCTCACCTGGATATAAGCTGGTATTTGGAACAGTGCAAAGAGCCCTTACCTACTGGATTCCCAGAGGACCAGAGCTACCAGACCTTTTTATAGGATCACTGCTTCAGGAAGACCACATCATCTGGACTGTTTACACCATCCTGCTCAGGTTGTATTCTGACTCTGTCAGTGATCTTTTGTGTTATTGCATTTTTTTTATTTTATTTTTACCTTTTTACCTTTCTTCTTATTAAATTGTATCTGACTTGGAGCCTCTCACTTGTTTTGCTTTCAAACCACAACACCAGAACAGGCAACCCTCTTGTGTCTTGGCAAGAAGGCTGGTTGCTTTTGACCGCTCCAAGCACCGCTGAATTGTGCGGGTGTCTGCGCACCACCATGAGCCACACAGAGCTGCTGGGTGTGAGATTAGCATCCAGTGCTTGCATAGCAAGAATTTGAGCACTGATCTCCCAAATGCTAACTGATCTTCTAAGAGGAAGGATTCTCAGAGACAAAGCTGTGTTTATCGCTTGAAAAAATATTAGTATGGGAGAGAGAAGAGAAAAAAGACTAGAACTCTGTAGGTTGCTCTTCAATTATTTGTCAGGGATATGAAACATAGAGATTCATGGAGATTTTAGTCCCAGGAAATTTGAGAGAAATAAGCAAAAGTGATACAATTTTCAGTGAAATCTCTGGGAAAAAAACTTTCAAATCAGTCCAGGATATCTGGGTTCTGTATATAGACAGGGAAATAAAATTCAAGTTCTGGCTCCAAATCTCTTTCTTATGAACAAGTAACACCATTCCTTGTGAGTGTTGCAGTTGGAGATAGAGCTTATTTTTCATGGATAAAGGAGACTATGAAAATGTCTTAATGTAATAAAATTAAAACTTTAAATAGATGGATCTTTGTTGCAGACAGGAAGGCACATACCTCCGCTTAGAACAGAAATTTAAGAACCTGAGTCATACTCTATTTTTTTTTCTGTTTTATATCCAGAACATCTGTGAATCTTTGCACAGCCTCTTAGTTCTTACCATGAGTTCTTCTGTGAGAGAAGTTTGGTTTGATGGATGTCCCCTCTAATTAGGATATGCAGTGCTGATTTTACCCTGCCTTAATGCTTTTTTTTAGGAAATACTCCAATGAAACATAGATCAACACAGCCTAAGGTACTATACATCAGAAGAGCCACTGACGTCTTAAACTATGCTCCTCTAGTGCTCAGTAGATGTGATGTCATTAAACAGCTAAGTTGGAATGTAAAGAAGGATAAGCAGTGTTACAGACCTGATTTTGGCCATAAGGCACTCCTGGGGACTGTTACCATTGCTCAGCTGATACACAGTAATAAACTGAATTTCATTGTGTGTAAATCCCTTAAATGCTTCCTAAATCTCTCAGAAAGGTCCTGGCAGAATGATATGTACTACCATACTGCTTTCCTGCCTCTACAATATTTTTACAATTATAACCAGATTTCTTCTTTGGTTCAGTACTGCCCTTAACATTCTTATTGCTTTCCATAGCTACAAGTCATGATCTGTCTTCTCTTCCTATTGTGAAACATGCCAGAGTATGTGTCTGTCTGATTAACAACATCGGACTCATGTCTTATCTTTCTACAGTTGAGCATACTCCATTGTGAGGATGCAAGGGAATTGAGTTAGTGATGTCTTGTATAACACTGTGAAGATTAATGTACACTGCTGAATCTCTGACTACAGGAGCTCCCAGTGGACGACATGATGGGAACAGTAGGATATTCTCTTATCTATGGCCATGACATTATGTCCTAGTTTCATGCACCACAGTACAAAACCGTTGTTCTACTCAGAGAAGTATGAGAAAGAAGTAGAGAAATGATGTAGGTGGAATAGCAGAAAAGCAAAAAATTATTTGATCAAAATGAAGCATTCCAAGACTCTTCCTAAGAAAGCATGTTGTTTGGCAATTACTTTAAACAACTTCCTGGAGACTTGCACCTTGTAGATATGTGCTGCTCTGCACGATTCTGAATGTCAGGTGCTTTCAGTAGTTCTCACCTCCACCTAGCTTCCAGGCATTCTATAAAATTCTCAGTATGACTGTTTAATATATTTCTGCTGTGATTCCTGGTATTTGTCATGATCAGACAATGAGCTGGATTAAAGACAGTAAATACAATGCTTGCTCACATAGTCTCTCTTAGCTGTCAGACTGCATCCTTCACATCCTTTTATCTCCCTTGTTCTGCCATTTTCTTTCTGTGGTGAAAGACTTTCCAATGGCTCTACTTTGCTCTTGGTCTTTACTGTCATAGAGCTTTTTAATATGTAGGTTAAAGCTCTCGTTTCCATAACTAGAGCCAACAGAGGAGGTTTCATCCTGCAGTTGCTTTAATGATAAAGCAATGTCTTCTCAGCAATTCAGCAGTATTTCAGACAGACATCAGAAATTAAAAAATAATGGCCTGTTAAATAGACCGCACTGGATTTTAGAGCGACTCCTGCAAGAATTCACCTGTCGTATATTGGGAGAGTGGTATTATTGATCTAGTATTAAGTGGAATTTTAGTATTTTAGAATAAAAGTATTTTCTGTGATAATAATGATTTGTGAAACTAACACATGAGACAGAGCACAAGATCAATAGAGAGGATATTTTTTTCCACGAAAGTCCTATAAAGACATTTTTTATGTATTTGTCCACTCAAAACAAAAAGAAAAAAAAAAAAAAAAAGAAATAAAAAAAAAAAGCCTTGCATGCACTGTAGTTAGCTCTAGAGCTTCTATCACAGTACCAATTCTGAACTGCCAGAAGGCTGCTCTATTTTATTCTTTTTTCTCTCTGTGTGTGACACATTTTAGCTTTCTGCAAAAAGGGAATAAAGGGGAAGCAGCTCCGGCTAGCCTTGGAAAAGCTATTTAGCTTACATATTGTGGAACTGTCTTCCCTAGCTAGTTACTGCCATTTTATAACACTGCAGCATATTGGATCAAAGACTAGAACTGCCACCTCCTGTTTACAATGGGCTGGAGCAGTCACAGAATTGTCAGGGCTACTTTCTGTCTCGGTATGATTGGAAATAAGACTGAAAACGGTAGGTTGCTACCAACAGGTTAATTTCTTTTTATTATTATTTAATTTTTGGCTTTCACCTGCAATGTCAATGCAAGTAAAGCTAAGACATTTAACCCAGAAGGGCAAGTGTCTTTTTTAATCCTTTCAAATATTCTTGAGTATGCCTGGAATAACAGGCACAAATATGCATGCCTATTGTTTCAGAGATAATTTCAAAGGCAAAACCATAGAGACAGGTAAAAAACCCCTAAAAATAATCCTTGAAGTGTGTTCTACATTTTTAATATATTTTATGCTGAGACAAGAGTTGTTGTTAGACTGCATAAACACTATGTCTCAAGGCTTAACACCTAGAAAGATTATTTTTGTAGCTCTGCCAGCACAAAATTTTTGTGAGAGTCATCAGTGATTTTCATTTTGCAGTGACAATATGGTGTTTAAAAATATCAATTGGCTGATAAGAATACTTCCTTTTAAAGGTGAAATTACATTCCAAGTATCTAGAGGGTGTTATGTGGGGGCTCTGGTAGAATAATAGGCATTTGGCAGGCAAATTTCTAGTTTATGTATCTGATTTATCTTTCCATCTTTAAGAAAGTAATTTTGTTACTTATACTCACCAAAAAGAGACATAGAGCAGAAAGACAACAGACTTTAAGATTCTCATCACTGTGTCTGTTAATGCAGGTACCTTAACAAGAAGATGTACATAAACCTCTAAAGTTGGGTTTTCAAGACACAAAAGAAACGCAAACAAGAAACGTGGGTACTCACCATGTTCTTATAACACCAGCTAAGGTGGGAGACCTGTGTCTTTCTTCTGTGTCACTTCTTAAGCCTTAAACAAACAATCTCGTTCGTTTTCCTGCATGTGCCTTGTACAAGACCTAGGAATTGCATCATTGCTCCCATTTAGTGTTTCTAGTTGGTTATATAAGGGGTGCACATTGTAATGTGAAAAATAATAAGATACAAGGTGAAGCTGATCTGCTGCTTTCTTTATTACAGTGGGCTTTGATGTATGCTGAGACCAGAGAGCAAGATGCACGCTGCATCATGGGACCATGGATCTTGTGAGGATATTTGGATCTATAATATACCATCTATATGTGATCCAACACTTTTTCTCACTTATTTTGTTTTTTATTAAAAGGCTGACTTGTATGTGCAAGAATCAGTTCGTGGACTCAGTGGTGACTTAAGGACTATTGCTTAGAGACTTCTAAGGAGCTTTTGCAGTCTGTAAAGATGCCCTGTATCCTTCATGGTTTCTGCATCCAGATAGATCTGCTTATATTTTTAGTTCCAGAAGTTTCCTGTTTGCTGGTGATGGTGACTGTGTATCCATCACCATCATGCGTACTGGGTGTGCGATATTTAAAGGGATTAAACTTTGATAGTGCTTAGGTCTCACAATGCTGTACATAAAATAAAGGAGTACGAATTATGTGATACCTTGTATGGTCTGGTATATTGAACGATTATTTTTGACACACTGACAAGTACATATTTTGTAGAAATTTTACAAAACTGCATCAAAAGTTGGATTTGCATCTCTTTTTTTTTTTTTTTTTTTTTTTAATTTTGCTTTTGTGTATGAAAGTATATACATATATATCTGTAAAATATTTGGGACTGAAAAGTATACAATCTTTTCTTTCTTAAATATTCTCTGCTTTCTGCATTGAGAGATCCTAAGGTTACTGAAATCTCTTCAGCATTTTTTCTAAACTCCCCTTTGAAAATGAAGAGACACAAGGCTTTGCATTTTGGGTCTGTTAATGCAATCAAGATATTATGTCAATGGAAATTAATTCAAGAAAAAAACCCTGCTGCTCAGAACATAAATGGGACTTAGAAATGTAACTCCTAGTATTTCTAGCCTGGTTCAGTTAGACTATCATAATAAAATAGAGATTATAACTACTATCCAGTTATAACTGAATCTTTTCATTGATTATCTTTTCTCACAGACATCTAGGCTCACACACTTATGCATTAAGATGCAGTCCATGTTTTTTAGTATTCTTTTTCAAACCTTAATATCCTTGCGTGTATTTGCTCAAAAGAGAATACAAGAGGAACCATTTACTTTCTCTGTATTTTCCAAAATTTATTAAATTAGTGGTACAAAGAGAACCTACTTCACACCCACTTCAAATAATATTCTAGTACCATTCCTGCTACTCCTTCTTGCCTTGTATATTAACTCTAAATATCTTCTTCTAGTTCTTCTCTTTGCGCAACTGTTAAGTAAAAAAGGAAAGAACTCTGGTGGTTACAGGAGCCCTCCAGAATAGCTTTCTCTGCCTCAAGTCCTTATTTGGACAATTTTTGTTCATTAATGACTCAACTCTCATGAATTTTGAAAGTATTTCACCATGGAACTGAAAAGAACTATTTTCCAAGGAGAGCAACTGTGTTCTTGCCATGTAGTGGATAGTCAATTACACTCAGTCATTTCTTTTCTCTTTTCCTCTAGCTGCAATCTGCAAGTCCTGTTTTGACAATATTATCCCAGAGGAGGAAAAAAAATCCCTGAACTGTTTTTTAGATGAAAGGCATTCTTTAAAAAAGGAAAATATATTAATTTGAATACTGTTACTTAGGCAACATCCGAGATTCAGCATAGCTTATCCCTTAGTAGGGAGGAAAATTGCTCCAGGTATATGTAAATTTAGTTCATGCAATTTCTTTATGCTCTTGGAAAGCAACCAGTTAACCTCAGACCACCTGGTCAGGCTCCCTCCTGTTTTTGCACCTAACTACTCAGTTTCACATCTGGTACAATCAAGAAAAAATAAGAAATAAAAGGTCTAGCTGGGTTGCTGTTCCTCTTCATAAATAAGAGTAACGTCTGGCATTCCTTAACTATTTCACCCATGATTTGGATTTCATTTTTCTTTTCAGAGAACAGACTTGTTGGGATGATGACTTTAAAATCCCTTCCCTGTGTTGATATTTATAAACCGCAGGGGGTGGAGGTTAAGCTCCGGCCCTGTTTTCAACGCCTCCTCTCATCAGCCAAGGTCAGGAGCTGAGCTCCTGAGGGACCTTGGGTTCATGGTTTTATTGCCAATGAGTAATGCCTTGAAACTGCATCCAACTCTGCTGCACTTCAGAAGTTTATGTGCTGCTGTTTTTAGTATCTTGATTAAAACTTAGTAGTAAACATAAAGTAACTCTCTTGTCACTATATATTTTCAAGTTTTACTAGTTTTTCACCACTCCTCTTTATGATCAGAGTAATAAATGCACCTATATAGGTTTCTCCCTGACATTTTATGCTTCTGACTCCATGAATAAAATATGCTATAGAAATGCTAAAACAATGTCTCGGGCAGTTAAATAAGCAGAATGACCTTATTAAATAAGTGTTTTTCAATATTTGAAAATAAGAGATATATTTTAGATAAAATACGCAATTCATCAGTTTTGTGTACACATTTTTTCTTTCCTTTTTTTCCTTTTTCTCTCTTTTCTTTTTTTTATTCAGTAAAAGACTACCCAGAATTGCTCACCTCTACCTGCAAATAAATGTGGAAAGAAGCAGTCTGGACAAATTTACCCTTACAGAACATAATTATGATAATAGCTACACATAGATTTATTTAAGATTACCCCTATTCTTGGCATTTTCTTGAAGATTTGTGGAACTCTTCTTAGCTTTTCCCATTCCTTATTTTTTTCTCCTGGTAGTGCAACTTGATGATCAGGTTCAGTGTCTAATGAAGCAGCCATTCTGAACACGTAGAGACAAAGAAGAGGTTTCCCTGGCAACGAGGACCATGCCAGAGCTCTCAGAACAGTTATTTCCCCTGTATTCAGGTTCCTTTTCTGTTTAGGATGCCTGTTAGTGTGAGTTCACAGGCAATGCCTGGCAAGCTTTTCAGAGATTACGGCTCCTAAATATACATAACAAAATACAGCTAAGGCTATGATTTATGAGCAAACTAAAAAGTGGTGAGCTGACATTTTTTTTTTTCTTTCGGTTTTATATTTTTTTTATGGAATCTTAAAACAATGATGACTACAAGTTCATTACATATGTCTAAGGCTATTAAATACAGTGCCTATATCTCTTTAGAGCTTCACTGGTCTCAGCAAAATTTGTGAGTTCACTGAATACTCAGCCATATTTCTGCTGTCAATAGAAGAAGCACTGATCAAGGTTTTAGATCTAAAACACACATAAATTTAAACACATGTGATGAAATATTTAGAACTGTATGTAATATAACGTGAATTTAAATCTCAGTTTAAAGTAGAGAAAAATCGCAGTAAAGTATTGAAATATTAGATATTTTTACCATTTAAAAGTAAAATGAAATGACAATGAAATTAAAATCTTTTCTTGCATCTGAAATCTATAAGCCTTTTATGATGAAGACTTCTGATGTCAGATTAAGAGATGAGCTTTTCCATATCCTTACAAGTTCTTGAGAGAACTGAGAATATTACTTCACCATGCAGCCCTAAGCTTGGTCAGTATCCTGAAATCGTTCATGCAGAGATCCAACTCAGCTGAGAGTTTTGATCTGGAAAGTGTTTTCAAAGTGCACCTATTCACACACATTAAACACACAATTGTAATTTCTTCTTCATATAGATCAGAAGCATTAATCTCATGTCCACGATATCCACTAGAGATATGAAATCAAATAGTCCAGGTTGGAAGGAACCTACAAAAATCAGCTAGTCCATCTGATAGAAACATGTATTTAATTTCACCTTCATCAAGAGAGAATTCAAACCAACCAGCTTTCTTTCTTTCTTTCTTTCTTTCTTTCTTTCTTTCTTTCTTTCTTTCTTTCTTTCTTTCTTTCTTTCTTTCTTTCTTTCTTTCTTTCTTTCTTTCTTTCTTTCTTTCTTTCTTTCTTTCTTTCTTTCTTTCTTTCTTTCTTTTCCTTCCTTCCTTCCTTCCTTCCTTCCTTCCTTCCTTCCTTCCTTCCTTCCTTCCTTCCTTCCTTCCTTCCTTCCTTCCTTCCTTCCTTCCTTCCTTCCTTCCTTCCCTCCCCTCCCTTCCCTTTCCCTTTCCCTTTCCCTTTCCCTTTCCCTTTCCCTTTCCCTTTCCCTTTCCCTTTCCCTTTCCCTTTCCCTTTCCCTTTCCTTTCTCCCCTTTTCCTTTTCTCCTTCCTTCTGTCCTCTTGTCCTAATAAATACAGCCTTGTGACTACATCGTTGTATGAGGAAATGGACAGCAAGTGTATGAGTGTTCTGAGGCAATAGAAAGGATTATTTCTGGACAAGTACTGCAACCAGCTGACTTTTACTGCAGTCATCATTTCATCTGTCAGTAGCTGAATTTTCAAATCATTAATCCAGTTCTTTTTTAAAACAAAAAATTATATATATATATATATATATATATATATATATATATATATATATCCTGAGCACTTCAAAGTTCTCCAAGTTCTCCAATCATTAGGATCCCAAGAGGACAAAACCTCCCTACAGCCTTGAGTAAAGAACCTAAAAGGCAGAATTTAATTTCTGTCTCTTCATTATTCACTATTGATGATCTGTAGGAAGCTACATAGTGTCTATGCATACTGAATGGAGTCCTGCATATTTAGAGAGGACCCTAGACAGGTGCATCCACTGGGATCTTATACAGATGGCGACTAACTCCTCATGTCTGTGAGACAGGAAGTTTTTCTGACTGTCCTGGAGCAAATGGGAGCCTTGAAAGCAACATCTGCAAAGTTCCTTGTATCTGGTTCTCATGTACTAACGAAAACACTTGTCACAAGTTCAGCTGGGATTGATAAACCAGGGAAGATATTGCTTGGCTCTTCTTTACATCCTGTCTCATATTCAATTCTATTGATTCAATTCTACTGATTCAATTCTACTGTTATATGTAAAGTCAAGGCAGTTGCAAAATAGTGAGAAACTAAGGAAGAAAAATAAAAATGAGATACTAGTAAATATTAGTAAATGCTAGCAAACAAATACTAGTAAACAAATACTAGTAAAAATAAATTAAAAATGAGATCTAGCTTTGAACCTGTAAGGAAAATATTCTCTTTTTTTTTTTCTCCTGTGAAGATTGCAAAAGAAACTCATTTCAGCTTTGTAAGACCACAACGATTGCTTCAGACACAAAATGAATCAAGCCTCTTGTTGGATTATGTGGGTGGTATTTCCACTCTTCCCTAGTGGGATAATTCACAGCCTGCAGCTGTGGCATGAAAACTTAAATATTTTTTCTCTTTCTGTCTGGCTTTAAAAGGAAGGACCTGCATTTCTTTAAAACATTTTGTTTTAAAGAAAAACTAAAAAGAAAGTGAAGGCTCATTAAAGATTAGTAGTGTGAAACAGAGCAGTCATAAAACAAAACTGCATAAACAAAGAAGGAATTAAATTGCATCTTTTTAAGTAGCTATAGTCTAGGATTTGAAAGTGAATGAGAAGGTATGTATATGCCCAATAATAATAAGATAATGGTTGTAAACAACCCCTTTTTACTGTTAAGAATCATAGCTCTTTATTTACCTGCTCTTAAAGAATTCTTTTCTTTTTATACAGCAAAAATTTTAGTATTATTATTACCCATTAAAACAAATTTCTTGGATTCTTTGTGTGCAATTCAAACAAATTAGGTAATACATAAACTATAAATTTGCTATTTTATATCATTAAAAACACTGCAAATTCCCAGCTGAACTTCAATTCCAAGTACATTTTTATTAGTCTAGGAATATCTTCTTGAAAAGAAAAAAAAAAGCAAACCAAACCCAGAACAACAAAAAACAGCTCCAAACAAGTAAAACTTGAAATCAATGTTTCTTTTCTTGCTAATACAACATAAAGTTGATCTTCCATGACATGTTTCTTAAAAGCTGCTTTAAAGTTTTTCCATACCCTGTAAATTATTTTCTTTCCTTAATGGCTTATTGTACTGTTTGCCAGTACAATGACTAGGATACCACTATTAACACTTAAGCTAATTAAGATTTTCTGAAAACATTGGTTACTTGTTCTCATTAGCAGACTCTTAAAAAATACTATTCAGATATATGAAAAAGAAGCCTTTAAAACTCAAGAAATGAATGTAAGTGTTCATATTCTGGTACATTAACAGTTTGTTCCAGTACATTGATATTTTATGTGGAAATCCTACTCTGCAATTAATATGCCTGATGCAAATTGAAAAACCCATAATCCATCCTTTTCTGTTGTAATGTAAGAGCATATTATTATTGAGAAGCTACAGGATATCAGGACCATTTTTTAAAGTTGAATGCCCATTACCTTAAATCTGCATATAAAATGGTTTGCTTTCAGAGTAGGTTATATATAACTGAATTTATCACGATGCACATGAAAATACAACAAAAAACAATAATAATAATAATAACAAATAACAATAGTAATAATAATAATTAGTCCAGTGTGTTTCACCTCCACAAAGACAATTACATCTTTTTGCATTAATAAATAAAAAACGCTTAAAATTAAACACAAAAACGTAATGAAATATCTGACTGTTCTACATAACATGAGATATTTGCAATATCTGCATGGTCACTTATATTAAGTGAATATTTGAAAATAGTGTGGTCATTTTTATCTTTTTAGAAATTTCCCAAATCAACTGAAAAGCAAGTTATATTTTTGAATATATAAGTTAATAATTGTGTAAAGGTAAGTAAAATATGTGGATGCCACTTACTATCCCCTGGAAACATTTTCAATTGAGCTGATTGCTACTGATTGATTGATACTGAGATATCCTATCCTGATCAGATGTAAATCCTATATTACAAAGGAGAAGGGTTCTGATGGGTTGACACTGTCTGGAAGACACGTTCCCAAAAAGCCATTCTGTCACTTCCCTCCTCTGTTGGATAGAGCGAGAGGAAATATTAAGAAAGGCTCATGGGATGAGATAAGAACAGAAACGATCGTTCACAAATTATTGTCATACGTAAAACAGTTTCAATGTGGGGAAATTAGTTTGATTTAGTGCAAATGAAATCAAAGACAATGAGAAATGAAAACACATCTTATAAAACATCTCTGCGCCACCCCTTCCTTCTTTCCAGGCTCAACTTAATTTCTAAATTCTCTACCTCCTTCTCAACAGCAGTGCAGGAAGACAGGGAATGACGTGGTCAGTTCAACACACATTGTCTCCAGCACTCCATTCTCCTCAGAAGAAGGACTCCTTCACAAACTTCTCCAACAGGAGTCCTTCCCACAGGCTGCAATTCTTCACAAACTGCTCCAGCATGGGTACCTTGCACAGGATGCAGTCCTTCAGGAACTGTTCCAGCAGCAGGTTTCTCACAGGGCCACAAGTCCTGTCAGCAAACATGTTCCAGCACAGGCTCCTCTCTCCATGGAGCCACAGGGCCCCTGCAAGGGACCTGACCCAGCTTAGCCTTCTCACAGGGTTACAGCCTCTTTTGGGCAGGTCCACCCAGCCTGACATGGGGCTCTCCACAGGCTGCAGGTGGATCCCTACTTCCCCATGGGCCTCCACGGGGTGCAGAGGCAATCCTGCCTCACCATGACCACCATGATCTTCTCCATGGCTGCAGGGGAATCTCTTCTCCAGTGCTTGGAGCACCTCCTCCTCTTCCTCCTTCTTCACTCACCTTGGTGTCAGCAGACAGTGTTTGTCTTCCCAAGTCACTGTTGCATGTGATGGGGCGCTGTTCTCCTGAGAATGCCTGAATACCTGCTGGCCCATGGGAAGTAGTGAATTAATTCCTTATTCCATTTCATTTGTGTGCCTAACTTTTTCAGTTTCCCAGATCTTACCCTTCCAATTCCCTCCCTTCCAAGGGTAGTGAGCAAGTGGCTGCTTGGGACTTAAACCATGACAATCACTGAAAACAGATATCACAGGAACAGAACCACCTTGAGGTGGTAATGAATGGGAAGTGAAGTTAAAGGCTTCTGTTCCAGTAAAGGATTCCAGTTAAAGGATGCTGTTCCAGTAACCAAGCAGGAGACTCTAAAATTCTACATTGTCAAATATCATAACTTTTTAAGAAAACACTTTGAAATTCACAACAATGACTTTTATCAGTTTCTTATTCTCTGGAAGTTGTCATCACATCTGGATGTATGTGTCAATGGAGATCTATATATGGAGATGACATGTAAGAACTTTTTTTTAATTGTTAATGCCTATCTAAAGCTAATTTTTCCTTTCCTCTGATTGCAAATTCCTCCTGCAGCTCATCTAGCACTGCTTTTCAGTGATTGCTCCTGATATATAAGTCTATGGGAAAATATTGTCATCTTGAGCATACAAAAGAAATGTTCAACTCCAACATCCTCATGAGTCAGCAATGTCTATCAGACACAACTTTCTCCCTGACTTGGTTTAAATTTAGGAAAATGTATCAAATTGGGAAAGCATTTTATGTCTTAGGTTCTTTATTCCCATCCTCTGAATGACTACTGAACAGAACATTCTTGTAGGGTGCTATAATTTGATGTAGCAGAAAGTACTACCATGGCTTACCATGCAGCAGCAAAACCCTGAGAGATACTATAATGACTGTCCTGGACAGAGCAGGTGGAAAAATTGATCTCTACACTGTAAGGCAGACTGCCACATCCTTATGGCTGAACATCCACTCTGGTATGTCCACAGTGGCTGTGATATGGGGCAGCATTGCATTAATTACATTCTTCAATTTAATAAAATCCCAAAATATGAGCCTTAAAACTAGCAGGACTCAAAGCAAAAATGCAAACAAAATCTATTACAATTATATGTAATTTTAAATGAGATTTTATATAGGAAGTAGTTTTTACTTGAAATTATACATATATAGTCAATTTTTCTATCAGCTTTTCTTCTCCACTCTTCTTCCCCTAACTGGCTGCTGACTTTTTCTTTCTCCTTTTTTCTTTTTTTAAAAAAGTCCTTCACTCTATCACAGTACTTGTTCCACTTTGTTCCTCTTCCACCATCACACTTCAAAGACTTCCAGGAGTCAGACAAAGTCCTTTCAACAAGGTAACACTTTCCTTCACAGAAAGGCAAAATTCTTCTCTGTGTAAGGCAGGAGCAGTAGGAGCAGTCTAGGTACCCTTAGCAACCCTTTTTTTTTTTTTTTTCTTTTAAATTTATTTAACATATTCTATACCCATTACTGTTGGAAAAGTATGAGAGAAATGCAGTGAGCTACAGTTGTTAAGGGAGACTCTGTGATTTATTTATTCTCCTCACATCACAGAGGGACTCTCAGTCCCAGAATGGAATAGAATCAAGATCTATCTATCTTTTACGAGTTTTTATATCATTATTCCCAAATTAAATACTCTGCTTTCAGATTTAAAAAAAAAAAAACCTTCTTTAGAAAATAATTTTTCAGATTATTTATTTTAATAATTCAATATTTTTATATATTAAAAATATAACTTCAGATTGCTTTTACACAGAGGAACTTGAGATTTTTAACTTTTTGTTTTTATAATAAAAATTTTTATTTTATTTCTGTGTAGAGAAAGCCATCTTAGACTCTCTGACTTTTTTTAATTATTGAATTTGAGTACTTCATTTCAGTGAGGGCTTTTCGTGTTTTTATATATATATATATATATATATGTAGATTCTGATATGTACAAAAATTAGTAAAAGACAGTATATGATGACAGATATTTTATTTCAATTGTACAGTAACTATCTGTAAAGACGTTGAGATGCAAAAATTATAAGAAGGCTCTCTCAGAGCCAAGCCATGGAAAACTCTAATGTTTTCTGGTTTATGCTGTGGCTTTCAAATCTTACCAAGCTATTGACATATACAGTTTCACACTGACAGTTCCTGAGAACATTTTATTCACCCAATGGGCTGAATATATTTTATTTGTAAAAAGACAATATCATTAACAACTGTTTTATTTTGCTTATTTGTTGTTGGGGTTTTTTGTTGTTGTTGTTGTTGTTTTTTTTGTTTGGTTTTTTTTTTTTAAATTCCAGTCTGGGCTGTATGCTTTTGCAAACTTAGATAAAGTTAGTAAATTAGAGGATAGGTCTGAAAATATACACTTTGAGTACACAGTTTGAATAATCCTTACACTGAGGAGGAAGGAGACACAGAGAAAAAGTGTGATGAACTGACCACATTCCCCAATCCCCATCTTTGCTGTGCCACTGGCAGGGAGGACACAGAGAAAATTGGGAGTGAAGTTGAGCCTGGGGAAAAGAGAAGAGTGAGGGCAATGGTTTTTAAGATTTGATTTTATTTCTTGTTTTCCTGTTCTGATTTGATTGACAGTAATTGAAACTAATTTCCTCAAGTTGAGTCTATTTTGCCTGTAACTATAATTGTGTGAGTGATCCTTTCCTGCCCTTACTTCAACCTGCAAGCCTTTGGTTTTATATTCTCCACCCTGTGCAGCTGAGGAGTGGAATGACAGTGAAGCTTTGTTGGGTAGCAGGTATCTAGCCAGGATCAACTCACTGCAAAGTTATAGCTGTCATTTTTTAGGGCTGTCATTATTTTAAAGACTGGTAGGATAATTGTAATTAAAAAAAAAAATATTGTTGCAAAAGAAGTATAAATACAGCTAATCTGAAGCATGAACTATTACAGGCATTCTTACAGACTTCCATTAGGTAAATGTTAGTTTCTCCAGTCTTTCTGGCAACACACATTTTCTCTTCCATTTAAATTAATTTCACAGCAGATTATAATTCCTAAAAACTCTCTGAGGACTTGAGCTGACTAAAAAAGAGAGCTGCTGAAGCACTATATAAAAGGTGAATACTTTTCATGACTGATACAAACATCTAAGAGACCTTTCCAAATAATTTCAGTTAGTGTAACGTGTTCTTTATCTCATAGAATGGTTTGAACCACATTTTAACTCAAATACTCTTTAAAGCTCTGCAAAATCCACTACTGAGCCAGACTGACTTTGACAAATAGCTTTACCTTTAAATTTCATGTTTTTGCAAAACATGGATTATCTCTGTTGGCCAATGTGTTCTTATGTTTACTATCTGATCTAATTAGACCACTGCAATGTTTTCCCAGTAATCCATAGTCTTTTTATTCTGCTGCTTTTGGATTTTCTGATGAGATTTTTGGCCAGGATTTTTACACAATTTCTGTTGTTTTCTTTACATATAAGACCCTCCCAAACCTTCTTGCATTGTTCAGTCTCTCACAGATGATAAATAAATGGATTAGGTCTGTGAAAGTTTCATTGGACCAGAATAAGCAAGCCCTCTGATCACACAAAGCTGAGGGGAGAAAACTGCTCAGGCATTTTCTGGAATCTGGGATTCTAGTAAGTGCTGGCCAACTCTGAGGTACAGGCTCAATGTACTGGAAGGCTTTACAAAGGATAAGGTTATTTTTCTCAGCTATTTTTTCATGCTACCATCCCCCTGACAACTAGGGGCCTCTCTTTTATGTGGATTAAGTCTGTGCCAGCTGCTGTTTTTTCTCAAATTCCTATTCAGTAAACACTGATTTATTAGCAAGACCATATTACTGAGAATCGTTAAAAAATGAAAGTCAAAAATATTGTTATGTAGTTAATTATGATTGTATATTGATGATATCAAATCTTTATTTATCCTGATTTTATTGATTTTTGCTTGCTAACAGCATGATAATTTCAATGAATGGGGAAAGATAAGTATACATATACTTGTGTGTATACAGCCTCTTATTTTTGTTTTTGACCTATTTACATTAAGCACAGAGTAAATACACTTTATAATTCACAGAAGGCTAAGCCCAAGTTGTCAATATGGGTGAAAAAACCCATGTTTTGAAGTCTAGCTCTGTCTGATACACTAAGGTGGATATGCACAAGATCATTATGTATTCTTCACCACAGGTCAGTTGCTTAGCTACCAGAGAAGTAGAGAACTACTAATTGAAAGTATTCAGTATTGCTGACAGCATCTGTTGCAGGACACTGGTCTTGAAAACACTCAGATATAAATCTTGCAGGAGGAAGAATGAAAGAAAAATCCACACAATATAATCTTGCAGAAAATGGCAAATGTCTTTCTTTAGTATTGTAATATATGAATTATCATCAGTGAAATTATATTGATTCTGATGACCATCAAATGCGCTTGTGATGAATTTTATTGTAGACATTATTTATTCCCAACAGGTTTATATGCTGTGGTTATATTTTAGATGCCATTGTTGCAAATAATGGAGTAATTTCTTATTTATGTAGCTCTATCACATTTCCAAGTGACTCATTACATTCAGGGACCTCTAGTTAATAATAGAGTCATTAAATTTTTTTTAAAAATACAGTGAAGAACTGGCAAGAATATTATCCTCTCATGAGGATTAATTATAAATTACTAAATACTAATTACTAAAACTCCTGCATTTAGTTCACATGAAACCTGAAACTTTATAGTGCAACAAGCACTCCTTCATTTTAGCTCAGAGAAGAATTTGACAATACATTATTAACTTTTCACAGTATTCTCCAGTGTAGGTGTTCTTTTTTTTATTTTATTCTTTTTCTTTTGCATTCAGAATTTTATAACTTCATTTTCTGCCACTGTTAATGTCTGGAATAAGAAAGTTAAGGCCATCCTCTTGGGATAAATGAGAGGCTCTCTTTAATCTATTGTCCTCCTATCATACTTTTCAAACGAGACATTTTCAACATTTACCTTTCAGCTGTCAGATTATAAAAAATAAATTTGGACTAGAATTACCTTCTACTGCAGTTTTGCATATAAAGTACTGGGAAAACATTCCTTGTAACAAAATCTCAGTAGTTTTATTGAAAAAGTTCAGTTAAATTTCTTCCATAGAGAAATGTCTCACACATAACTTCACGTGAATTCAATAAATTTATATTTCCATAGATAGATAGTTTTTTTAAGTTAGGGTTGCTCATATAGATGACTGTTTATATACCATTTTGTAGATTTGACAGCCCTGAAAGAGAATTAAAGATACAAGTTTGTTGTATTTTTCTGATTTCCAGAGATTTTAAAACTAAAGACAAATCTTTAGGCTTTCTGGGCTTACATTGTCCCAAGATTATCTCTTCAGATAACAGGATTTCATAGTCTCTTACCTGGAAAGAGAATCCAGGACTTGAGGCAATAAAATACATTTAACTGACAGAATACCATCTTTTTATATTTTTATTCATGGATCACGTGTGCTACTGCAGGGCTCCAGTAATATAACTTGCAACTTAGTAAACCCTTTTTAAAATTTTGTTTTGAATCTGGAAGAGAATTTCACCCTACTTTTTGCTTAAATTGTACAGTAGTTTGCTACAGAGTAGGCCTAGAACTGTCCCTTGGACACCTTTATAAAAATATCCCTAAACCAAGTCACCAGGGAAAGCAGCTAATGCAGCTTGTTTCAGACAACTTCAGCTCACACAATTGCACATTCTAAGACATCCAGTTGAATATTCCTATATTTATGATTGCATTGCCTTGCAGTCAGGAAAAGGTCAACAAGGGCTGTCATAGTCCTTCATAGAAGTAGTACACGATCCTCAGGGAACACAGCAAACCACCCCAAGTGCAGAGCTGTGTTTAATATACCAAGACCAACTTAATTATAAGCTATGAATTCAACCAACATTTCGATTTCCTGAGCCAAATGGACTTTTCTCTTCTTGTAAAACAGTTCTAGTTCTAAAAACACTAAAACATCACTCGTTAGTCTCAGCTAATACCTGATACCCCAAAGCCTAGGGAATACTGGCAATGTCACAGCTTCCTTGCCATCCTATGGATCTTTCCAGAGATGATTCTACTGTATTTAAGCTCTGCAATTCTCTTGATTTTCCCTTCTATAACTTCTTCTTTCAAAAATAAATTTTCTGTCACATGGAGAAAGTAGATTTAACTTCATAAGTTAACATCATTTTAAGAGAGTGGTTGCTTAGTGCTTACTTGCCTGCTGTACTTAAACCACAACACTGACTAGTGCTTTTCATCCCTTCTTATCTTTTTTGAATACCCTGAAATCCATATAGATAATTCAGAGCTCAACAAATCTTTGGTCTCTTCTTAGGTATTTCCATGAGATGTAAATAATAAAGCTGCTAACATAGAGGACTAAAACATTTCACTAAAACCTGTTTTAAGTCTGAGAAATAAGTAAGTGGTGATTGAAGGAAAAAAACCCTTTTCATCCAAGCAGAACTTAAACAAGAACTAATAAAGTCACACCTTTGAAATCACAAGGTATAGATAATTTACAAACAGTAATTGGAAAAGATTCAGCTAATGAGGTCTCTGGACCATTATTAATCTGTATCAATAACTCCTAAGATCCTAAAAGACCGGCAAGAAACCGACACTCTACATCTGGTTTAATAAGGTAAAATCAATGGCCCAAATAACTATATATTTTTCCGTCTGACCATTTTCACAGATTAAAAAGGATAAATACTGATGGAAATTCAATAGAGACATTTTTTAGAAAAAGCTAAGTCAATTAATGATGATTAAATCTTTGCATGATTGGAATATGAATAATTATGGAGGGCATGGGGCAAGGGAGGTTATATAATATCTCTATATGACCCTAGACCATTGTGTCTTCTGCACTTCCCAATTCAACTCTTGCATCAACAAATTTGAAGGAAAAACAACCAAACAAATGCCCCACAGCTGATAGAAGTCAGTAAGGTTCCAGATGGATGAAAAGACTGGCTCATTTAGGTGGAAAAATAAAGCATCCAAAGTTTGGTTGTGGAATTTAGACATTTGAATAAGAAATAAAGAATGCATTTGAAATATTGGTACTATGATGTTATATTTTAAAATCAAAAATGAGATCAGACTACTTGATCAGGACTTGATTCATAGACTAAAAAACTAGCTATATCTCTTTGACTGTCACAAATCCATCTGCAACAGGGGCCGGCAAATACCCTTACAACAAAGGTCAACAGCATCCTGGGCTGTAGTAGGAAGAGCACCACCAGCAAGCAGATTTACCTAGTGGATCCTTCCCTTCTTCCCAGCACTGGTGAGATGTCTGGAGTGCTGTTCCCTGTGTTAGGCTCTGCAGTACAGAGGCATGAATGTATTGGAGAGAGCACAGTGAAGGACCACTAACATGATTCAAGGATTGTAGCATCTGTTGAACTAAGACTGAGAGTTGGAAGTTTTGCCAAAAGAAGAAAGAGTTCAATGGGATTTTTTTATTGTGTATCAATACTTATAAATGTAATTTCAGGTATTATAATTTATTTACAAATTGTTAAACTAAGATATGGACACTTGCCTTATGAACTTTCCCTTTCTTTCTCCTACTCCTCAGTACACACAGAGGCATACAAATAAATTTTCTCTCTTTAGCAACCAAACCTGTCTCACAATCACTGAAAATTTTGAGACACTCTTAAAGTCGCTGTGAATTTTAGTAATACTTCTTGTTTTCAGTTTTCATGAAACACTCTTTCTAACAAATAGACATAACAGTGAGATATCTAAATTCTATGTACTAATAATTGACCTCAAGGTTTCAGTTTCAGATATGTGTGAGAGGTGAGAAGCATTCGTTGAAACTGTGATGTTTTCCAACAAAAAATATGCTAGCATTGCAAAATAAATAGTTGCCAATCTTTTTCGGTTTGGGGGTGTTGTTTTTTTTTTTTTTTTGTTTTTTTTTTTTTTTTTTTTTTTTTTTTTTTTTGTTTTTTTGTTTTGTTTTGTTTTGTTTTGTTTTTTGTTTGTTTTTTTTGTTTTGTTTTTGTTTTTTTGGTTTTTTTTTGTTTTTGGTTTTTGGTTTTTTGTTTTGTTTTGTTTTGTTTTGTTTTTTGAGGGTTTTTCTGGATTTCTGTGTCTTACTTTACTAATTTTCAGATATTTCTAAGGATAACAGCATTCTCACTGGGTCTATTATCAAATAGTTCCTTCATATCATTTCTATATTGGGATTGGGACATTAAACCAAAAGCCAATACTATTACACAGCTGTTCTCTCCTGTAAGAGTTTTTCCCATTAAATGTATAGGGGGGAAAAATACCCTGAACAACAGAAAAGTAGTGTTCAGAATGAAGAAAAGCTGACTAAGAGTTGCAATATTGCATGCTTCTTAACCCAGCAGCTAATTTCCTCCTCAGTTATATATCAATGCCTTTGACATACAGAATTATACAGTATTGCCCTATTAAACTGGTGGCTTATATAAAGGAATGGTTCTTCACTCATTTTCTGACTCTAAGATAGTCTTCGAAAATGTCATTCCTGGATAATGACCTCCTATCAAAAAAAAATCAGTATGTCTTTATACCCAAATTTATGCATCCCTTTTATGGCATGAACAGAAACTGGATGCTTAGGCTGAGCTTGCAATAATAAGTCAAGAATGCTGCTTTCTGAAATTTTTTGTTATTATGCTGCTTTTGACTTGCTGATGTAGTTACTAAATGTGCAAACTGAATTGGTCTATGCAGTCCAAATGATAGCAGTGGTTGGCGTTCAGTCGGCTGCAGTTATCGTTGTTCTGGAGATGACAGTAAGCACTTCCCACCTTTTCTTCATGCCTGCTTTTCATACTGGGAGAAAGAAACAAGTTGGAATGGTCTACATTAAGATCAGTACTACAATTTGTTAAAACCTATCAATCTTTTGTTAGTCTGTCATCTCTCCTGCCACATTCCTTTAGAATCCTGGAAAACTGGAAAAGAGAAAAAAGAGGAAGCATCCTCAAACTTTTCTTGTCTTTTCATTCTCACAGTGAAACCACAATCAACTCTCACAATTTCTACTGCAATTATATCTCTTGATAATACAGCCAATAAGACAAGCACAAGCAATTTAGTCACTAGAATGAACAACAACAAAAAATTAATCTTTTATTTAAGTACGGTGAATTCTTGTATTACTAATTCCAGCCATACTGGGTTATTTCATATTGTTTCATTCCTGATACTCTTACTATGTTTTTCTGACAAAATGCCAGGAGTCTTTTTTGCTCCTTTTTATGTTCTTCAATCCAAATTACAAATCCACTCTGCCTTCTTTAATCTAGTAGATACCTTGATAATCAAAACTTAACAATTTTCCTTTACCCCCATTCCCCCATCTCCCCAGCCTGCTTTCCAGACCACTCTACTTAAAACTGTCTGTCCTTTGGGAGTCATAAGCTGAAATAAGGGGGGAGCTTTGCTAACCCGTGGGTTTATGTGGGTTTAAGACCGTAGAATCATAGAAGTAGAAATCTAGAAAGCCAATAATCATCCAAATTCCTACCTGTACTCTTTATTATAAGTCACCCAGGATGCCAGTTTATTGAATTGTGACTTGCATTCCAGTGTGTATTCACTAGTTCAGAAATATAAGAAGTGCTCATTTTCTTATCCATATAGATTCAGCTTATGCTCAATTTGTATGCAAAGCAAATAATTTGCTCATACTTGTAAAGGATATGCATTATCAGAACACAACACCTGCAGGACAAAGGATAGGTTAATTTCATTGTTGCCATGAAGCAAAGGAGATCATTATAGAGCCTGCAGTAACCAAGCTCTGTGAAATAGCTGCATTAGTCATTAACTTTCCAGCACTGAATTTCATATCAGACTCAATTAACTACAACACAGCTTTTAATGACAATATTTTTCAGATGCAGCTTTTGTTTACAAATAAGATTTCTCATCACAACCAACTTTGTCATTACTTTGGTGGCATTAATATTCAAGTCTTGTGTTTCTCTGAGGAAAATGGAGCAATGAAAATCACATTTGCTGAAAGTACTCCTTGAATTATTCTTCTAAATTCTAAAGTATTTAAGTTGTGCTTTTGCACTAAATGGCAATAAGTGTGTAGATGAATGACATCTCTGTGTTATATCCCCAGATCAAACTAGTGTTTTTAATAGAACTTCCATATATTTGGCTAGAACATTTCTGTTGTGTTTGAGACTCACGATCAAAGGCTTTAAGTTTTTAATTTTCTTATTATACTGAAATTCAAAGCTCAGAATAAAAGAAGTCACAAAGTTAATATAACCAGAAAATAATTTACATAGTAATTACCACAATATGTATAAAGAGCAATTGGATTAAGATATCAGATCACCCACAATCTACAGAAGAAACATTTCAGAAATGATCTTTGAGACTTCAGAAATATTTTCATGTCTATGAAATGAATCCAATAAGCCAACACTGGCTTTTTGTCTTTACTTTTAAAAGGTAAAACCTTAAAATGGCACCTATTTAAAGCAAAAAGAAGAAAAATATTTATTTACTGTATTTTGCTTTACAATACAGGCAGAAAGCAACTTTAGCTGTTACTGGCCTTATTATTGCACCTGAAAATAGTGGTTTTGAATCCTTACATTAGAAAAACAGAAGCTAAAGCTCACCATTTGCTTTCAAAATTACTTTCCCTCTGCTATTTGTTTGTTTTCAGCCCACTTAAAACTGCATTCCATTTTTATGTACCTTGTAATTTGTAGTCGTATCATCTGAGCTTCTCATTTCAAAACCAATCAGCTCCCTATTCATTCACCTGCTCTTGGGTTTTGAAATGCTCACTATGCACTTATCTCTCCAGTATTGTTTTAGATACTTTTCTGGTTTCTGCTGGTTTTGTTCTTTTGAATTTTTGCATAGGAATAGGCAATTTTTCTGTTATAAACACATATGTCATTTTGTCCTTTTTTTAATACATGTTTTCATCATCAATTCTCAAGAATTCTTCAGTGACTTCCAAGTGTTCTGCTAGACTAATTTAGTAAAGTAGGCAATTCATAAGTCTTCTTTTGCACCACTGAAGAGTATTTAATTTATCAATAAACAGCATACAAAGAGTAGGATACCAGGTTGCATTCTGAACCAAAGAGATCCTTTCTTCTAATTTCAGCATTCAGATTGGTGTACAAACCTGAAGCACACATCACTTTTATTATCATTCTTTCGGACAATGAAATCAGACAGGAGAAGCAAAATCTATACTGGACATTGGTTTTCTTTTTAATCTTATTATAGAAGCCACCTATATATTGCATTTATAGAATTCTTTTATAGGTGATTTTAAAGGTCAGTATTACCCAAAGAAAGGACCTCACAATATCCAGAAAAGAACTGATTCTGGGGTAACTGCTTGCTGTCTTACTTTCTGCTACATGAGAAGCCATATAAATGTTAAGTTCTGAAGACATATGCCTGAATATTTACCTTCACAGCTTTTAAAGAATTTTGAAGTACTCCTTTTTTGAAAAAAAATTAAAATAGGATGAATCAGGCCAGAAGAGGCATTACACAGATTTATTTTTTATTACAAAATAAAACCCCCCAAATTTTCACCTCCTCGTTATATTTAATCAGCCTCAATTGCTGCCTTAACTACTGTCTGAAATATCACACTTAAAAAGCTTTACCTGCCTAGAGAAGCCTTGCAGTTATAATCCTGCCCTAACTGGTAGAAAATGACTTTAAAGTGTCTCATGAGTTTACTCTCCTAATAATGAACATTTACAAAATATTTCATGCTTCCAAAATTATCTTGTACTTTTATGCCCACTTAAATAACATTTATTGTGAAAAAGCATGGCTTTGGGAGCCTGTGTAACAGGTTTATCTTCTGTTAGTCCATATAGTTTCTGTACAGTTGCCAGACATTGAAACGATTGAAGCAATTTAATTAGCAGTGCCCTCTTCAAAGTCTAGTTTTCCATTGACATGTAACTCCTGATATATAACTGACATATAACTCCTAATCTCAAAAGTGGTGAAAACTTCCTAATAATGTCTTATCTATATTGACTCAGGGATGTCATAGATATATATATATATATATATATATATATATATATATATATATATATGTGGGAGTGTGAAGGTCAGTTCTGATTGTTTAGCGATGTTTTCTGTAAGCTTCAAATGGTTTGTTCTTTGTGCTCCCCTCCTGTTACTTCATGTTGGTTTCTCTTCCCTATCCGTTATGTGTCAATCACATGTTATGTAACCCTCTGGTCCTGCCAGTCATTCTGAGGCTTCACCCCATGCCTGGAAAATTCCAGGAGAGGCTTCAGGTGATTGGTCAGGGTCCAGGGGTCCCCTCCCAGTTACACCCTATTCGTTGTTCCCATGATTGTCACCCCGTGAGCCACTCCCTGGTTTGTTCCTATTGGTTACATGTTATGCCCTGCCCTGAGAGCCACCCCCTTTTATAAGTTGTTGCACCCAGGGGTTTGGGGTCTCTCCTGAGGCACCACCCTGGGGGCGGGTTCCCTGCAATAAACCCAATTTGGTTAACCTTCAACAGGGTTCCATCTCTCGCTTATTCCATGCCTTCGCTGCGATCCTGCTCCGAGCATCAAGAGCCCCGTGTAGCTGCAGTGTCAGGGCTGGCCGAGGCGAGCGGCACGAAGAGGCACTGCGACATATATATAAGTTCCAAAGTTCAGAAACCACTTTTTTCCAGTCAGTTATGCTGATACAAATGAATATCTGAAGGATGAAACAAACTTTAGAGGATATCCTGAAATAAGATCTTCAAGTCCACCACATTAATATCAATAAATATGAGGAAAACACTAAACTGAGGAAATTGGGAAGAATTCTCACAGAGTCTTATTACCGAAATGTTCCTACAGATGGACCTGAATATTACTGAAAAGGAACGGAAGCCCAAAGACAAGACATTTCATTTGTTGTAACAACAGATTCATAATGGGTCAGCATACCTCTTCTTCAAAATAATTGTTTTAAAGATTGAAAAGTAATGCAAAGAGAAAAACTGAATAGTAAACATCTACAATCAAGGTTCTTAATTAATCTGAATTTTAAACTCACTTGAGTTTTCAAAAAGGCACCTCAATTATGTCATCAGACTGGAGTCATCTTCTAGCAACACTTTTAAGATCCTGCCTTCTGCTTCCTTCAGGAAACAGTACTACACCGTGGTTGCTTATAGTAAACACACTGTGATCATTTAACTGCCAGCTGCCAAATTTCCATCAGATTTGCACTGGCTTTCTTATCTCCAACATTTATAAAGTTAATATTAGACTCAATATCACGTCCATCATTATCATATTCACTCTGATAAGAGAGTTTTTATAGCTATCCATACTTATACTTAAGTAACTTATACTTACCCCACTTTTGATTTATTAAGAAGACAGTTTTAGTGGGTAATGAGGGAAATCTCTAAAACTGACATGGGAAAGAGAAGTCAATTCAGGCATTGAAATATTTATGTGTTTTGTTTTTCTTGCTGTTTATACAAAAGAACTAATATTTTCCTTGTTATGCTAGCAGTGTCTTCTGAAAATCTGTCAGATAACACAAAGTAGAAGTGACTTTTTAAATCTGGGACAGATAAGAACTATTTAATAGAAAAGGATGTTTAAGTTGAAAGATCCCATTAAACTTCATAATGAAAAACATTAAAATTCACTAAGACAGAACATTTTTAATTACTTTCTCTTGGATAAATCTTTAGTGCTGTTGCTCCACCACAGCTCAGGTTTAATGGATCCTAAAGAAATCATTGTAGTTTTTTAAGTGACCTTTTACAATCAAAGTACATTACATTCCCTGTGCATGCAATTTTAAATTTTATTGTGGAATTTTTAGAAAATTTTAAAATTAATAAGTGTGGATCAATAACATTGATTGTCTTACAATATAACTAATGTGTAAAATATATTATAGATATAAAATATTGCATTACAAATTAGACATTTCTTTTTCTAAGAAAGATTCGGCACAAGATAGGAAAAATAAGGCACAATTAGTTAAACTAAGAAACTAACAAAATGACCTGCGAGTTAAAAAATGACTGTATATTTTCAAATACATGTTCTATATCACACATTTAGCAACCACTCTCCTCAGTTCTAATTTCTCTGAAGTTTGTCATAATTTTGCCAGTTACCTGATTATTCAAGTATTTCTTCAGACTTAGAGTATGAGTCCCAGGTTCTTTCAAACTCTGTCAGCCTGGACTGAAAGGGCTGGTGCGTTCTGTTCTGACTACAAGTACCTCTGCAAAACTGAAACTTTACAGACCTGTTCCAACACAGAGCTGGAAACTGTAAGATGTGTGAACAACATTACCACTTCTTTCTGTACCTAATATGAAAGGCATTGATAATTAGCATTTGCTGAAGAGCTAAGCTCTGTCTTATCTCTGATAAGAGTTTCAGTTCTGTTCTCATCCTCTGAATTAAGGAGGGAATGTTTTACTCTATTTGAATTACTCTCCAGTCCATTCAATCTGTGAGGGCTCTATTTATCAGAACATATAAGTAAGTTTATTAGTCTCTGAGAAGTCAAGAACAGCTTTTTTTCCTACTTATTTAGCTGATTAGCATTAGCACTAATCACATACTTGTAAAAGTTAAGTTTTTTGATTGTTACGAATACACTCTAACAGATGAAAACAGTTTTAAAATTGAATGTATGAAGGAGGTGGTAGTGGTGCGTTTTTATAATATGCGTTAATGCATTGATAAAATTCATTTAGTAGTAAAACCACATTTTCAAAAATTGAAAAGGACCCCTCTGGGAAGCCAGTTTAACTCTGGTGTTTATTAAAAACAACTCATGAGCTCATTGCAAAAAGTCCTTGCATTCTTTTCACAAAGGGAGTTAATTTTAACCCTCATTATTAGGACATGACCTTACTGCTCAAGCTGCAAGATATATTAATGCTTTCGTATGGTTGCTATCATGTATATTGATATAAAATTGTCAGAAAAAAAAGCTAATCACCTCACTGCGCACATATTCCTTCCTGAAGGTTCCATCCAGGCAACCCAAGGGCGATGGCTTTGGATTACAGCTTTAATCAACAGCTTGTCTCAAGGAGGTAACACAAAAAGGTTTTAAGAAGACATGTAGAGATATGATGTTTTTCTAAAATGAACAACAAACCACAAAATTGTATTCCAGTTCTTGAAAATAAAAATTTCCAAGGTAGTCTCATCACCAACCTTTGAGGACATGAAATCCAGGGCTATTAATCAGAAACACTCAAAAATATTTTGTTCATTACAATTTTTTCATTACTGAGCTTTCGTGCAGAGGCTCAAGAAACACCTTTTGAATAAACTACCGATTTCAAAACAAGTTAATATAATTTTAACTTTGTCAAGGTGAAATACCACTATGGTGTAGTTGGATTGCTCTTATAAAAGTGTTTATTCTAAAGTAAAGCTGTAAATGTACTCTTTTCTAATTAAGAAGTGGTAGATGAGAGACATAATGCTCCTAATATCTGTTTGACTTGAGTCCTTTTTGTATTAATTTACTAGGACCTCCTTCCTCATTTCTACTTCTTAAATTATACTAAATATAGGGATAGGTCATAGATGGTATTTTAAATATGAACCATTTGAATCTCTGAGTTTCAAATGAAAAGATTTGGGACAAAATTAAAGTCAATACATTGAACTAAAGTTCAAAGTAATTCCCTGAGTTTCTCTTGCTCTGGATTGTTTTGTGTTTGTTTGTTGGCTGCTGGATTTTTATCAAATTTGTTTCAAAAATTGGAAAATTAAGCTGAAAAAAGGTAGCTCTGTTCATGAAAATTTTCAAGCAGTGAACACACACTTTTCAAGAAAAATTGATATATGGAAGCTACCCTTTTATTTTACTCAAGATAATTTACAAGTGCTTTAGAAAAAACAGAATTTGAAAATCAGTTCCAACCTGTTCTTAAATAAAAATTTCAATGGATAGTTTAATCATAATTAGATCCAAATAATATCTCTAACAGAAACAGAAGACTAGTACATTTTCACTCTAAACCAGATAATTTTTTGTAGAATGAGCAATAATGTATTAAATACTACAGAGCAGTTCACCAAAATGCTGCAAACATATTTCTCTGTGTTACTATTACTACCTGTGGCAAGTTAACTTCTGGTTGCCAGTAGCCTACCAAACTACTCTCTCACTCCCTCAGCAGGGAATAGAGTGCAAACAAGATGAACAAACTCACAGATCAAGGCCAAGACAGCGAGATCACTGCACATCTCAGGCAAAACAGACAACTTCAGGAAGAATAATTTAATTTATTGCCAATAAAAGTAGAATAAGACAGTAAGTAACAAAAACATTAAAAAAAAAACCCTCCTTTCCCTGCACCTCCATATCCCAAGTTCAATTTTACTTCTTCATTCCCAACTGTTCTACCTCCTCCCAACTGCAAACAGCACAAAAGGGATGGGCAATGGGGGTTATAATCATTTCAGACCTCTACATCCTGCCACTCCTTCCTCCTTACACTTGTCCCCTTCTCCAGCATGGGTCTTTTCCATGGGCTACTGTCCTCCAGAGAGAAACCACCCTAGCATGGTCCCCATGGGCTGCCATTCCTTCCAGAAAGTCTCCTGCTGTATGAGACATCCACCTGCTCCAGCTGAAGTACTGCACAGGCTGCCCTGTGGTTCTTCACAGGCCACAGGGTACCCCACTATAAGGCCTCTTCTGTGGACTCTGTAGGGCTCTCCATTTTTCCTCACTGACCTCACTTAGGGTCTGCAGGGTCTCTCACATTTATTTCACTTGTCTCTCACACTGCTGCTGAGCAGCATTTTTTGTTTTTACTCTGCCCTAAATATGCTATCACAGAAGCGTGGCTGATAGGGATCAGCTTTGGCCAGCACTGGATCCATTTTGGAGCCAGCTGAAAGGGACTGTGCCCAAAACAGGGACAGTTCTTAATCTCTTCGTACAAAGGCCACCTCCAAAGCCCCCTTGCTACCAAAACTTTGCCCCATAAACAAAACATATTATTTGAAACTATTTTTAATTGCTTAACACACTGAAAGAGTACTAATATCTCACCTTTAAATGCTTCCTAGGCTTTTCTGTAAGTCAGTGTTAGTCATTTCTACAAAGGGTTCAAATCCAAGCTGTTACTCTCATTGTTAATGCAAAGAATATTTTCAGCCATAGACCTGGAAGGCAATTTCCATCAGACCTGACAGGTTCTTTAGCAAAGCTAATAAGAGTTGAAGAAAAAAAGTTTTTAAAATGGAGTTCCTTAAGTGTCGGAGAGGATCTGTATAAAGTACTTGCTGATGTCATGAGACACTTTTCCTTGTGTACTATACTATACTGTATCTTTACTGCCAATAACACAGTTTACGTACACACCTTTTGATTATAGATGACAGGGGTAGCTGGGGAAATTCATTAGTTATTCTGAAAAAAATCCTAGCTAATCAAAAATTAGATCAAGGAGTTAAGCTCAAACAGAATATTTCAAATTTCTCTACATGTGAAGAGCAAGAATGAGTTAAAATAAATTTGGAACCACAGTTTAAGATAGTATTATGTTACATGAAATGGCATTTCACCCTTCCTTTCTCACAGGCCAGCAGCCTTTTCCTGTTCATTCAATCCTGTGGTGAACCAAATTGAGAACCTGATCTAAGTTAAAATTAATCGAGGGAAAAAAAGGCAGTTTTAGCTCTGATTGGTTCCCTGATCTAGTTCAATGAGCAGCAGCACAAACATTTCTGCTAGCCCAAGGGAGGAAGCAAAGCAGGGTGAGAATAAGCTGTCAGGTAGAGAAGGAGGTCAGGGCTGCTGCTTGAGGCAGCAGTGCTCACTGACAGAGTGCTTGAAACTGCAGCTTGAGGTGTTTTCATATTTGCATTTTTTTCATGAAAACCAAATCTTCATATTCTGCTCTTGATTAATTCTGATATTTCCAGAGAAAGGAATACAGCATGAATCTTTACTTATTAATACTTTAAAAGTATTAGCTGTTTCTTTTTTTTTTTTTTTTTTTCAAAATGAATAACAAGGTTTATTAATAAAAACAAAGGTGAGGACACTATTAGAACAGTGGAGCAATAAAAGAAAAAGAGCCCAGACCAATGCAAAAATAAGCTAAATGAAATTATGTTGCTCCATCAGTTCAGACTAACAGTGTTTATAGACTACTTTCTAGTTTTTAGCAGCCCCTGTAATTGAATGTTGTGGAAAACTACCTCTCCTGGAGTGTCCTATTTTTAAGGGTATTGCTGTGATATGTGAACAGTTTTGCAAGCCACTGTACATATGTAGCTGTCTGACATGAAAACTAGCTGTGCAGGAGTGAATCAGTATTCCAATCTGCACTGGTTATAACTTTTAAAGCAGTGATGCTTGCACATAAGACTAATATTCAATTTATGTACCTATAAATGGGAGAGGCTCAAACAAACCAGCTTTCTGTGGAAAAGCAGTCAGTTAAATTTACAGCCTGGTATTCACAGAATGACTGCAGCAGAGCAGATTACATTAATTTAGAGATGAAAATCAGTAGATATACAGCAACTATTGCATTTCATTTGTGCAGTCGCTGGCTGGAAATGAGGTAAGAATGCAGCAACATGTCATCTAGCTACTATTTGCTACCCTGCGACAAAAGATCACTTACATGGCAAAGAAATCACCTACTTTTTCACATATTCATGGATCATAGGCACCAATTAAACATAAGGATCTTAAAATATTTTTCAGGTAAGGAAACTTGATAGGTATTGCTTAAAAAAGCAAATTGAGGAAAACAATTCCAGGTGACCAACTGATGTGATATTTTTTTTTTTTTTTTTCGAGTGGTAGTATTAAACAGAAATAATATTTGCTCGTCTATGCAGCAACAGAGAGCATTTCAGCATCCTGGGCTCACAAGGCAGATGTGATGCTTTGTTATAGCTGTCAACAATTTGCTGCATTGCAGGCTAATGGTAGTGGTGTAGGACAGCAGTGCTACGGTAATGTTCAAACACTCATCATTAGCCATCACACTCACATTCTAAAATAGGATATTAATTGAACACACAGAAGTGTTAAAATGTAAATAACATACTCTGTTAAGTTTGAACATCAGTAGATTTCTGCTAGATCTTTAACTCTGCAATTGCAGCAGCCTTACAAAATCAGAGGTAGAATTTTAATACAACAGCCTCCTCAGAGAATGGCTGATACAGTCACACAGATGAATGCAACAAAGGAATGGTAGATATCTATTTCTGCTCTCTCCTTTGAACACTCGTCCAAAAGCACATATATACATTCCTTTAATAACCTAAAATATCCCTGGTGGATGATACCTACTTGCTTTTTAATACTTTACATCTGCTTCATTAGAATAGAATAGAAAAAAAACCCCACTAAATTATAATAAAAAGTAATAGATGATGCAAAATTCCACAAAAAGTTATAACTAACCAATTTTGCCTCCCGACTTAAAACATCAAATATCTGATTGTCCCAGACACTGATAATCAGAAACACATTTTCTTGTTCCCGTCTCTCTTTTTCAACAGTTATCCAGTGCATAAAGGTTTCAAGGACAAACTCACACAGCTACAGAAAATCACCACATAATTTTATATGACTGAGACAGAAAAAAAATCCTGTTTAAAAGGCATTTTCACATGGATCCCATATGAATTTTCCTTAAGTTGTTTTTGTCACTTGGATTTTAGGTGAACCAAAATTAGCCTTTGTAATTAGATATTCACAAAATTACACCAAAATTTCCATAAACCCATTGAGTCCTTTAAAAATTTCAGTGTTACATGATCCCAAACTGTGTATTAATGGTTCCATCACTAAACCTAGTTACTCAGTTTTCTATAGCTGGAGCACAAAGCCTATAGCCCTCAGGACACAAACTTGAAAATGTCATTCATATAAGTTTTTTGTCTCTAGCGCTACATGTCCACTCAAAAAAGTGATGGGGGAATCATGTACAGAAAGGGTGGAAGCAAAATCTTTGTAGTCAGTCAGTTAGTGAATAGTTCATTGGCTTAGAGGGACATTCTGTCATCACAGAGGTACAATCCTGGAGCAGTTAACTGAACCCTTCCTCTCACAGGTTCCATATAACTTGTAGGTGCTTTTCTACCATCCATTTCTGTCAAGGTGAATATTATATGGGAGAAAATGAGTCTTTCCAATTTGCACCTACAGCTTAAAAGAATTAGTAGTGTATAGGTCATTGCAGAGTATGATGTGATTAAACAGGAAGATAACAGTAATCAGGAAGCATTGATTAACTGGATGATGAAAGATTTTTTCCTTTCCAAATCCTGAAATTAAGGCCAAGAGATTTCAGTATGACATTATTTGTGATATTTGGATATTTTGTTACTTGGATTGTTTTGATAGAAAGCAGAGTTTAGTGCTGAAAGGACTAAAACAGGGATTGGTGGAAGACTCTGGAGACTGATTCTGAAGTGATGGCTTATGTGAAAAGGATGGACTGTAACTGGGATGGTATAGTACTAAAGGGACACTTTGCTAGCCTCAGCATCACAATCTTAGTGAATATAAAGTACAACTGTGAGACATATAGAGTCCTTTCTGTTAGTAATATCTTGCCTATAAATCTGTGTGAAAATTCTAACTACTGAAATAGATATCAAATTCTAGATGTAAGACTACTGTACTTCTTTGCAAAAGGAGAGTTGGAACAATAAAGAAAAAAGTGAAAAGACCTTAATCTAGCTCTTCAAACAGTGACTAAGCACATCTTGGTATTACATACTCACCCTTTATCTTTGCAGATAACTCAACATTCATAGAAAAAGACAAACAGCAGAGGATAGACTGTTTCTCACTTTCTCCAAGGAATACAATCATTCCAATGAAAAATTTACTCTTGGATTAGTCAGAAAGCCTTTTCCAAATTCTAGTATTTGCATTGTTATTGCTCTGCTAAAGTTGAATCAAGTCAACATGCTTACAGGTGAATCAGCTTAATAGCACAGGTTAGACATGGAAAAAAAAAAAAAAGAAAAAAAGAGGCTGCCTTTCAAGGTAATTTTTCAAGGTTGTTTCTTTTAAAATTATTTCTTTCAAGGAGTTAGAAAAAGAAAATTGATATTGATTTGTATAACTTAGTCTTTTTCCTTACTGCACACTATATTATGTGCTTCTTCTTTCGGGTGAAGAAACACAAAATAGGGACAATTTTAGAATATCTTGCTCATATAAGGAAAAATACCAACTGATTCTAGTCCAGTACTTATTGCACTCCCTCTCTCACGTTTGAGTTCTTGGAGATTTTTCACATTAAATAAGAAAGGATTAACATTAACATACTTGATGTGAGCTCATAACACCAAGGAGAATGGCTCAGAAAGGCAACAAGAAAGTTAGTGTTTGTTGGATTATTGTGCATTTAGTCATGTGTGTATAGAAATAGGTCCTTGGGAAAAATTCAGTGGAAGGATTTAATAATCAGTGTCTACTCAACTCTTAAGGTGATCCCACAGAGTAAATTCCAAAGAGAAACCCAGCAACACAACTTCTGAGATGTGACATAAATCACCACTACTAGACTCTTCAAGACACACTGTAAGGAATTAAACTTCAAAACCTATAAAGGCTATCACCACAATTTGCCATTTGTTACCTTGAACACTTTTTTTTTCTAGATGTGTTTTTTTCCTCAAGTCCTGCTTTATTCCTGAATTTTATAATAATGGTTAGTGAAGGCAAGTTTAGGATTAAATCTTTTAAATATGATGTATTTTTTTCTTGTTTATATTCCCAATTACTTATCCAAACAAGAAAAAAAAATCATTGTACATATTTCAATTCAAAACTCACACCATTAATAGAGATTCAGGTATTCAGTACAATTGTTATCCTGAAGGCATTCTTAGGCCTTCTTCCCTCCTCTAAAGCAAAAGGAAAGCACATGCATGGCACAATTTTTTTGCTGTCTGTAGGTGAATATGCAATAAATGTGTGAATTTCTGGATCCTGGGGATTTTTAAGAAATTCATTATAAAAAAACATTGAAAATGAGAGATGCACTGTTTCCCACCATTAGTAGGTCTGATCTTTTTGTTAAATTCCTCTTGAGCTGTGGCCTTAAGAATGCTGCTCTAAGGTAACTCCATGAGCCTTTCCTAGACCACATTTCAGGTTTTCAAACATCAATGTTTTTGCAGGAGTTGGTACATATTTGGAGAACTTGTGTTAAATTTTAGGAGATGGATTTCTCAGTCAGATCTGGAAGCTGATATGGCCAATTTAAATTTCTTACTATGAGAGCTCAAAGAGAAAAGGAAAGCTTTCATTATACTTTTGATAATTTTTGAAGTGCAACCTCATGTCTTTAGCTGATTATGATACTGCTGTCATCTGGAAAAAGCCTCTGAAAATCTCTCTCTTTTGAGGTTACAGATTCATGTTATTGAGCTAAGTCAAAACTCATCAAACTTCGTCTTTCTAGAAATAAGCTTAACATCAAACGTATGTGTGAATAAGATATTACCAAAGTGATACTGTAGGTTTTCAGTAGCCATTTCACAATATAGAACAAGGGGAGAAGTATTTTAATGTCAGTAATAAATATGCATATTTGAATACTGATCTCATAAGCCCAAATTAAAAGTTCTCAATTACTTTGTACAATTTATGATAGGACTAAAAATAAAAACATAGACAAATTAAATTTGGAGAAAAATCTAATTTGGTCAAATAGTTGATTTCTTTTCTGCTTTAAACATGTAAAATCTATGAAAGTATTATTATTTAACTTCCTATTTCCTTTGAGAATTCTGCAGCCAACTTGATAAAGGGCATGGGGACCTAATTTGTCCACTGAGGAGGTATCTTCACTCAGCAGAGAGTGGTAAAGGTTCAGGGACACATTTCCTGGCTGCTTGTCCAGCCTAGATGGTGTCAAGGGAAAAAAATATCTCTCACAAATTCTTGAAGGCATATGGATATCCAAATTTGTTCCTGGACCTCTCTATTCATAACCTCAATAGCAGGACATTTCAAGGATAGGGGATTAGGAGCACAGGAAAAGCCAGATGACATGCTTCAGTGATATTTCAATGATGCATGTTCCCTGGTGGTCTGAAAGGATTCAAATGTAAGTTTATTTGAATTTGTTAAAAATTGACCTTAGAAACTGAAACAAATTGTAGAACATTTCCCATTAGACTTACTTCTTCAACTTCTTATTTTTAATTATCATGCATTTCAATAGCATTGTCTACATCCATTGCTCATGACCCTGCTATAGACAGTAAAGTGTTTCTCCTTTATTATAGATGGTGTGCCTTTCAATTCTGCTAGTTAATTCTCATGAATGTCAATGTTGTGAAGTTCAGGACAACTTGACCCAAAATGTTTAGGGTACTGAATTTTTTTCCTCCAAAATGAATGAGGTATACCTAGGTTAACAGAAACTCATAAAAAGAAGCAACAAAAATACCTTACTGTGTTGCTCCTTAAACAAATTGTTTTGTATAATTTTCTCACTTTTTTTTTTTCCAACAATTATGTACATGTCAATTTGGAAAACAGAAAGTATTTGCAAACAAGATGTTTAATGATCAACTGAATTTGGCCTCAGGTAAGCACTTTAAAATGTATTGCAGTCTTAAAGCCAATTTAAGGTGTTTCTTAAGTCTTTGATTAGATTGTGATTTGATCCTTAGTGCATAGATCAAGATTTATTGGGAAAAAATCAAGTATACACTGTTTATCATCACAGACTTAATTCAGAATTCAAAATCTTCACATCAGCCACCAGATATAAAACTACACAGTGGCTACTCATGACAGAGCTAAGGAAAAGAACATTCCCAGTTTTAAAATACTAGTAGGACTTCATATTACTATTCCTCCCTATCTAATCAGGAGGCTTAGAGTTGAATTTATTTTAAAGGTTTTGAAATCAAGCACAAATATTTTTTATGGAAATATCATCATCAGTGGCATGAAGAGTGAGTGCACCCTCAGCAGGTTGCAGACAATGTGAAGCTGAACATTGCAGCTGACACAACTGAGGGAAGGGATGCCATCCAGGGGAATCTGGACAAACTTGAGGAGTGAGACCATGAGAGCTTTGTGAAGTTCAGCTAGCCTAAATACAGGACTCTGCAGCTGAGTCAGGGCAATCCCAGACATGAGTAGAGACTGAGAAAAGAATCCAAAGAGATCTGTCCTCTGGAGAGGGCTTGAAAAGCTGAACATGAGCCAACAGTGTGCACTTGCAGCCCAGAAGCCAGATGTAACCTGCATAAAAAGCAGCATGGCCAGCAGGTTGGAGGTGTTTCTGCCCCTCTGCTCTAATCTTGGGAGACTCCATGTGGAATATTGCATACAGGTCTGGGAGCCTCAACATTAGAAGGACATGGACCTGTTGGAGCAAGTCCAGAGCAGGGCCATGAAGATGATCCAAGGACTGGAGCACGTCTCCTGTGAATACAGGCTGAAAGAGTTGGGGTTGTTTAGCCTGGAGAAGAGAAGGCTCTGGGAAGACTTCATTGCAGCCTTCCAATACCTAAAGAGTGCTTTTGAGAAAGAGGAGAGCAACTTTTTTGCACAGCCTGATAATGATAGGACAAAGCAGAAGAGTTTTAAAACAGAAGAGGTGAGATTTATATTAGATATAAGGAGCAAATTTTTATTCAAGGTGTGGTGAGGGGCTGGAACAGGTTGCCCAGAGAAGATGTGGATGCCCCATTCCTGAAGTGTTCGAGGCCAGGCTGGATGGAGCCTCAAGCAACCTGCTCTAGCGAATGGCATCCCTGAGCATGGTGTGGAGTTGAAATTAAATGGTTTTTAAGATTCTTTTCAACTCAAACCATTCTGTGATTATATAAAAGGGAGCTAAAATGAAAATTAAGAAGAGCTTATTTTATTTTCAGGGTAGGATGTCCATATTGTTCTCAAACTGTGTATGTATTTTTGAAGTGTGAGACAGAGACATAACCCTTCAGAAAACCCTACATCAATAGTAACTGTATCAACAAAATAAAAAAGCATTTTGGTGAGCTGGGGATATTACCTTTTTGACATCCCCCTTTACCTTCAGATACACAGAAGGTAGGACAAACATCCTGGTAAAAGTCCAGAAGGCATAGATTTTTAACGTGGTGGAGTTTGCTTTTCAGAAAGTGGAAACCATTAAGATGATCTGCATAGTTTCCAAATGAGTTAATAAAGATGTAATCTCATTAAGTCACAGTCCTTACATCTTGTGTAAGGACACCTTACAAAACCTAGTTCTTCATCACTTTGTACTCTCCGCTAAAGAGAAATAGTTCCATTACATTTTAATGGTTACTTTCTGCAGCCTTTACCTTTGAGTCTCTGTATATCTGTGGCATTCCTCTTTTACCAAGCCAGCCAAAAGCTATGTAATGAAAGATGTGCCCTGTGAGTGCTTTCATAAGAGCACCATCCTCTCTATCCTGATGTTGTGTTAGGGCACAACTGTGGGTGAGATGGAGCATAGTCATACTGATTCCAGTGTCCTTGCTACCCAGGGGTTGCTTTCAGAGTCCAAAAGAGATGAAAGAGGCAATCAAAAAAGAGATTCCATTTCACTTTCTAGTGAAAGAACATTCAGTTTGTTTTTGTGCAGTGTGGTTCTGATGATTGCTGACATATGAAGAAAGACCTTAAAGCAAGTCCATATCCTCTTATAAAATGTAATAAAGGACACAAGGCTGGCTCACTTTTTTCCTACCATCTGATTTCATTCCACTGGCTTTCTAAGTAAAGCACCACATAAGAACAAAATTTGTTACAAAGTAGAAGTAAGCCAGGATGGAAAACGCTTCGCAAAAGAGGAGGTAGGGGAACTTGGCAAGGATACACAAAGCTGCATTTTTGTCTTGCTTGCTTAATAGTGTAAACAACTTTTGTTGGTTAGCTTTGTATGTGACCATTCAGGAAACCCTCCATATAGACAATGTATCTTGTCAACCATTTCCTCTGTGTGTAAAATGTAATTCGTCACCCTGCGCTGCCTTGGCAGCAGCCTTGTAAAGAACTCACTGAATTAATGAATATTTCATAAAGATGTGATTTATTAGCATTCCTCCCCCTCAGCTTTGAAAAAGATCCATCCTTCAAAAGCTGAGTGCACAAAAGCTATCTGCAGGTATGGAAAGGAGACTGAAACCCCTGAGGACAAAACTAGGATTTCTTAATAACCTCTGGGCTCTATAGACTTTAGAAGAGATATTTAGTCAATCCTGTATTAATATTTTACATGGTAAAGAAAAGCAATACTAAGATATCATACTGAATTTGGCTGTCAGAACCATGAGCTATCACAACAAAAAAAAATTACTACAACTCAGAATCTTTTATTTTCATATATTTTGATGAACATTTAAAAAAAAAAATAGGTCATGGCATAATGCAAATACCTCTAGGCCTTCTGAGGTGCCCAGATTTTCATCGTTTCCTTCCAGAACTACCACCAAATTCATCACAGGCATACAGTATGAATTTGTAAGCACCTGTGTTTTTATCCTCACCACTACTGTCCTTGGGAGCATATATCATCCTATAATACAATAACTACTATAAGAACAAGCATACTTTTCTATGATTTCTATGACTGCAAATATTTATTGTGCTCAATTAATATGTATAGCCTTGTTTTCAATACATAAACATTCTTTTTCTGAGAATTTGCAGATTCTGACACACATTGCAATACAAACAATACAAACACAAAATAAACTAAAAAATCAAATGTGATTGTAATATCTCAACGAGCTAGTATCAGTGGCCAAAAAAAAATATATTTTTGGGGTTCTTTTTATAATAGGCATCCCTTATCTGCAGTTCTAGTGAAATCCCAGTATTAATTGTACTCTGTGCATTTCATCCACAACACCTGTTGCATTCACACAATTATTACAGCTGGATTACTAAGCTCTTATCTTCAGATGTAGGAATTTATGCTTTTAAGCCAAGAATCCTCTTATTCTGTAAAGATGACAAATGCTGCATAATGTCAGACCATGGCAAAACACAGAACTGCTTCACAACAAGAATCATCTATTATGGTTGTGTTTAAATCTCCTTGACTAAAACTTTCTTGTGTCTCCTTCTCTGAGAGAAGATGAAGAGCTCCAATGCACAGATTTGGGATGTGAGTTAAAAGGATAAAAATGCATATGGCAAGTTATAAGGACAGAGTGGTTTTCCCAGGTTATAGAAGATACTTTTTACAGTGATTTCATTTTTTAAAATCTATCTTAATTAATTAATCTGATTTTTTTTTAGTGAAAGAAGTACCCACTTTGTGTCTTTAGACTTCAGAGAGAGAAAAATGTATACGGGGAAAGAGGCTTCTGCTACAGAAATAGCATTACAAATTGGAAGAAGAAAACTAAAGAACACCTGAGGCATATTCAAGCATTATATGAAATACATGAGACAAGGACTGCATGAACTTAACACCTGTATAGAAATAATTCCTCTAGTTTGTTTTTTTTTCAGAACCCAGAAAGGCCTTCTCAGTTATGAAGCTATGAATCTAAGCCCAAAATATTAAGGGAAAATATGGATATATACTTCCTAGAAGTCTGTTCTTGCACAGGAGCATTCATCTAGGAAAATATACCTATAATCTGTCAAGAGGGTGTATGAGATAGCATGCATAGCTAAGATAAAACTTATAAAATGCTCAATCAAATATTGGCATGAAGAGCATTGAGAAGTGAAAAACTATTGCCTATAATCAGAAGTTAATGTTCTCAGACACATCAGAAGGAAAACGAGATATTTTCTTGACACTGCTGTCATCCCCTGCCAGGAGCCATTTCCTGGAGTCTTGCTGTGTATGTTGGTTTATCCTGTGATCACCGTGAAGGAGGTACAACTGTGGTTGTGGTCATCTGATATTTGCTCTGCAAACACAGGCCTTTTCTTAATGCAGAGGTTGAAACAGTATCAAGATTTATGTTTCACTAATTATCAAAGTTGGAGAAAAATACTGTCAGACAAGTTTTTAAGGATTTGTGGAACTAAATGGGGTAAAACAAATAGTTAGACTGAGAGAGTCCTATGAACACTTTTGAAGCAGAAAGTGATTAAGTTACAGTTTCACAGTGCTTGTGCTCTCTAGATAAACTGGCATACAATCTGATTTAATCACCTAGCTAAATGGAAAAAAAAAATTGGATAGCATTAGGATTTTGGAGAGAATAAGAGTGAACAGGAGGCTGAAGTAAGCATTATATATACTCAGTGGGTCAATACTAATTTGCTTTACATGATGGTTTTATAGAGCTGTACCTTGGCAAGGAATTTATAAATAAAAACTTAGGTAAACACATAGGACTTGAAGTCCAACTTCTTAGTTCTTGTTAAATATCAGCAGTTTCAGAATTATTGGGAAAAATCTACTGATGTGGTGAAAAGAGTTAATATTACTAACAAAGTAAAAAAAAAAAACCTTTTTGTTACAAGGTCACCCTAACAACTGCACATGTGAGTAGGTTAAAATCCTATCACAGCAGGGAAGTGGTTGTTAGCTTCAGAAGCAGCAGGGAAAAGAGAATTCAAAGTAAGCACAAGATAAAAAAGTATAGTTTGAAGAATCAGTTCTAATTGATTTTGTGATTTCTGGCATCATCCCCAAAGAGTTTTAGAGACAAACATAGTGGTTTTGTAGTTATTTGTGAACTGCATACCTAAGTAGGAAAATGTCAGGGTAGGAATTTGTAACTAAATCTTCATAACTCTCAGATCAGGTGCAAAACTCTGTATATGAATACTGTGAGGAGCAAAATGAGGTTGCATGGAAATCTCTGGAAAGCCAAGATGTCACTTCCATCGATGCATTTCTTTTTTGTATGGCCCATCAGATTACATAAAGAAAAGAATGCCAGCAAAGCAGATTTAAATGAAAAGCCCTCCTTCTACAGACAAAAAACAAAACCTGTTCTCATCACTGGTGAGAGACCAGAAGATGTCAAAAGGCTGACTAGTCCCTCAACTATATATTGAGGCAGGTAAGCTAAATGCTGGCTGTATTACATAGTCATGACAAACTCACATTTCTGGCACTTCCTCCTTCTGAAATTGGAAACAGAAAAAAGCAAGCATGGAATTATTTGGGGAAACCCACCTACAGACATCATGCTATTCAAATCATCTAATGTAGTTAAAAAATTACTTGGAAGATAAAGGAAGAAATCTATCCCAATCCCTTAAATGTGGAGGCCTTTACAGATTGACACAGGTGCCTAAAATCAGTCTTCCACAGACCTTCCAGATATTACAGAAGTTCTGTGGAAAATTTCAATGACATCGTTCTACTGTTACTGCACTGTGTAATAAACAGAGGGCTAAGGTAACTGGTCAAAACTTTTCAGAGAGGCTTGAAGTAGATAAGGGCATCTTAATCTTTCTTGCCTCATCTTTACTGTCCCAAACTTTGCAAAGATATTTGAGCATGTGAGTAGGAAATTTGGAAAAGACAGAGAAGGAAAAAAAATCCTACCTTCTTAGTCTTCTCAAAGGAAAAAATGTTAGCCAAAATTTCCATTATAGAGAAATTATACTCTCTAACAGTAGAACCATTATCTGATCAATTGTAAATGTAGGCATCTCTCACACCAGTCCCCTTTAATCTAGTTTGACAGAATGAAAGGAACATATTCTAAATTGCTGTAATAGCTCTTTCTGCTTCAGGAATTTAGTATGAGAGTTGTTCATATCAAAGGCAAAATGTGCATATCAAAGTAGTAGATTTTTTTGTCACTTTCCAAAACAGTAAATGAGATGTTTACATTTAAATTATGCAAATATATTTTTCCTTTTCTATCTGCCTTAACCTTTGGTTTGTGTCAAGAGACACTTCAGGTTAGTTGGCAAACATCAAAGCACTTTAGTCCCTACCTGTGTCATTTTTAGAGTAATTGTATAAGACCACCTAACAATGTTCAGTTTCTTGTATAGGTCTTATGGCTACAGAAAGGGCAAGGATAATAGGAGAGGAAAAACTTTAGGGACCTGTAGGTATTTCCACAGAAACTGTTAATGTTAACTGTAACAGTGCACTGTTGTGATAGAAGCATTTCCTAGTGTCTCACACTAGCCACGGAATTACTAATAGAGCAGTCAAAGAGAGGGAAGACTCTATGAACTTACATTATAAAGACAAAATATATTTGTATTTAATAATCAATACATTACTTTTACAATTGCCTGAATTATTGCCATAAAATTATTCCCAACCACATTTCAAAGATGTCAGATGGTACTGGCTAGACAGAGGATGCTTTTTCTTTCAGATTTTTTTCACTCTGCAGTTACTGCGACCCATTCGCTGTGTCGTCACTTTTGTTAAAGAGGCAGAAACTTCTGTGGAAGATCAGAGTGATCATGGAAGAGTCACATCTTCAGTTGTGTCTACTGATTATACCACACCTTTCTTCACAGTTACACTGATTATCCAACATGAACACATGAGGGAAAGGAGAAATACAGTCTAAGAATACTAGTGGTTTGTTTCTTGGTTTTGTTTTTCCTTTTGTGTCAGTATTCCAAAGGTTTGCACTATTTGCCTTTTCTAATTTGAGTGAATGGAAACTCATTCCTCTATATTTTTGAGCCTCTTAGGTCAACTGAAAACCTATGCACAGTAGGCTCACTGAGGAATGACATTTTAAATTTAATGCCCAATTTTCTGCATTCCAGTGATTTAATCCTTTTTACATGGCTTTTAAAGAACGTTATTCTGGACTTTACCAACATTGATAGTGACTTTAGTAGATGAATAAAAGTACTCCTATGGGCTGCAGAAATTTATCTTTGGATGTTAATTTAATGTTTTCTTTTTGTATGTGTGAAGACCATGGTATTACATAATGAATATAAAGTGAAGAATACAGAATTGTTTAGCAAGCGGTATGAAAATTTTTGTATATTATAACCTTATAAAAATATATTGCAGAAATATGGAAGAAGGATAATGTACATCATTTGTGAGTATATAAAACTTCTATTGTGAAATAAGCATTGGTGATTTATGGTGTGTCATTTGCTATAGAGTTCACAATATATATGTTAGATTAAAATTCTCTTTTAAAATGCATGTCATGGTGAATTTGCATGTAAGTGAAGTTCAAAGGATTTTTAACTATTCTAAATTTCATAATAATGTATTTCTTTATCCTTACTTCTGAAGTAACATGTCTATTAAGTTTAGGAATATAGGTCTTCAAACTACAAAATTTCCACAGGGGTCCAGTTAGGCATATGCCTTTGAAATTGCTTACAAATATCTTTACCCTGTAAATTGAATGTATTTAAGAAACCTGATTTGAAGGCAGTCCTAAATACCGGGTTTTTTTTGTTTTGTTTTGTTTTTTTTTTTTTTTTTTTTTGTTTTTTGTTTTTTTTTTTTTTTTTTTTGTTTTGTTTTTTTGTTTTGTTTTTTGTTTTTTTTTTTTTTGGGTTTTTTTTTGGGTTTTTTTGGGTGGTTTTTTTTGTTGTTTTGTTTTTTTTTGTGTGTGTTTTTTTTGTTTGTTTGTTTGTTTGTTTGTTTGTTTGTTTTCCCTAAGAAATAGAAGTAATGCTTCTGAAAGAGATGGATATCTAATTCTTGAGACTGGTATTCTGTTGAGTTATACAGTAGAGAAAGCATAGAAAATGACAGAAACTATTGCGGGCAGATTGTTCACAGAAGTAAAAACTAGTGACCCATCAAAAAGCTCTCGACCATGTCTTTCTTTTTATTGCAGATGCGGCAGTTGCAATTCATTTTGGTTCACACTGAACATCTGAAATCTGGTTCTCTAGAGCTGATAAAAAATATAATGTTAATGTTTATTAATGAAGTGTCATCTGCTTCATAATGCATATGTTACATCCAGATTTTCTCTTTAAAATGCATGTCATGGTGACATGTCAAGGCTTATGGGACTACTGATGTTTAATATCTTGATCAGTAATCTGCATGAGGGAATCCAGTGCACCCTCAACAAGTTTGCAGACAACACTGAATTGGGCAGGAGTGTTGGTCTGCTGAAGGATAGGAAGGCTCTGCAGTGGGATCTCTACAGGCTGGACTGATGGGGCAAGACCAGTTGTACTGAGTTCAAAAGGGCCACGTGCCAGGTCCTGCCCTTGAGTCACAACAACCCCAGGCAGCACTACAGGGAAAAATGTGGCTGGAAAGCTGCCTGGTGGAAAAGGACCTGAGGGCGCTGGTCAACAGGCAGCTGGACATAGTTCAGTGTGTGCCCAGGTGGGCAAGAATGCCAATGGCATCCTGGCCTGTATCAGCAATAGTGTGACCAGCAGGACCAGGGCAGTGACTGTCCCCCTGTCCTCAGCACTGGTGAGGCCACACCTCAAACCCTCTGTCTGGTCCTGAGCAAGGTAGTTGGTGAAGGGTCTGAAGAACAAGTCTGATGAGGAACAGCTGGGGGAGCTAGGATTGTTTAGCCTGGAGAAGAGGATGCTCAGAGGAGAACTTATCCCTCTCTGCAACTGAATCCCTCTCTCCTCTGAAAGGAGGTTGAAAGGAGATGCAGGTTGGTCTCTTCTCCCAGGCAACTACCAATAGGACAAGAAGAAATGGCCTCAACCTGTCCCAGGGGAAGTTCAGGATGGACATCAGGAAAAATTTCTTCACTGAAAGAGTAGTTAAGCATTGGAACAGGCTGCCTGGAATTGTGGTATTTACCATCCCTGGAACAGTTCAGGAAACTGTGGGATATGACATTTAGCGCTGTTTAGTTTAACATTAATTTAACATGGTGGATTTTGGTCTAAGGTTGGGCCTGGTGATCTTGGAGAGCTCTTTCAACCTTAATGATTATATGACTCTAAATGCATTTTATTGTGAATTAAGATAAGTATGCAATTTTTTAGAGGAAATTAATCACCTAAGTTTTTTAGGAAATATTTGAGGATGATTTTCCATCAAGTACTTTATATCTATTTATGTCTGCTTTATATACTTTATGCTCAATAAAAGGCTTCTTGTGGTAATTACCAAGAAAAAGAGTTCACAAAAAGCCTGGTCAAGAATCTTACTCTTTGATATATTCTTTTATTGTTTGAATATGTTAGAAATTAGAGATCAAAAAGGGGTTACAAAATCAGAATTTAACAAAACACATTGCTTTTAAAAGGCAAAATTCTCCAACTGATTGTTGTGTTTTAGGTCCAGATCAAATTTAGAAGGCATAACACAACAATATTTGCCCCTAAAATTATTTTGTTATCTTTCTTATGTTAGTACATCAAGTTTCAAGCATATTTCTGAAATTTGATCATTATGTTAAAAAGTTTGGCTGACACAGAGAGAAAATATACTATAAATTGTACCAGGATAGATACTTTGGAACGTGATGAGCATATAAAAAGAAAATATGGATCATGAATGGAATCAAATTTTCAGAGCTGGGTCCAGTCACAGATGGTAAATATTTTCATGGGAGTGCAGAACAGTCCAGGTGGAAATTACCAAGCTATTATCAAATTTTCACTAAGCTTCAGTAGAATGTTTTGACCTTTCAGAAGACCAGAATACAATCTTTCAGAACACACAGCTGAGAGGCATCATCCCTGTGGGTGAAATATTTCCCACATCATGAGTGTGAGCTATTAACAATAACAATAACAAAACAAAAGGAAAACCATTCTTGGAGTCCACAGATACAGGAAATCAGCAGGGTCAGAACACCAGTAATAGTGGCCAATTTGTATTACCAGAATTGAGGACTCAGAAAGTTTCATGGTCCCAGATATTCAGGTTACCAGAAGACAGGAGGTGCAACCAGACACAAGAGATATTCCCTCCATTTTGTGGACCACAAAGTTCAGTTCTTACTCTAATTTCATTGACTGCTAAAAGCTAGACAGGGAAGCAAAACATATTGATAAATAAAAAATTGAAAGGACAAAGTGAGTCAAATGCTCAAATAAGTGCCCCTGGGTTAAAATGTATATCCATTCTTACATTAGATATATTTTAAATAACCTCTGACACAAATATTCTTTTATCTATCCAAACACATTCATTTCAATAGAATTATAGAATGTATTAAGTTTGCTTAAAAATTCTAGGAACATATTTCCACTCTGCAACATCAATGTAAATCTGGATTGATTGCCTGTGGAATCATTGTATACCTCTGGAGTGAACAGCTCTATGAGATTGACATCACACTTAAAGAAGTATATGTATAATTTTGTCTGTTATGTCCTTCTTTCCTCATAGACATGAATCCTTTTAATCTGGAAATTTTTATGTTCTAGTAAAAAGAGTCAGTGCTTTTGAGCTGTGAGTAGGCTTAAAAAGGTAACAGCTTTGAGCAGATCTCTTTTCTTTATGGGTTTTAATTTGAAAAAATGCCAATTTTGATGACGTTATCAAAGGAAGCAATTTTGCTCATTTGTTTACTAAATCATATTTACACTGAGAAATGTATTACTCCATTAGTGAATTGCTTTGCACATACTCATGTGCATTTATATAAAGAAAGTGACAGCTGTTCTTGATAATTTACCAATTTGCAGAATATTCCTTGACTCTCCAAAATGTATTTCATAGCTGAATAAAATATTGCAAAATATTTTTTCAGACCTGACCTCCAGAGATAGTTTTCTTTGTATGACTTGTTAACTATTAGAGATCATAAGAGAGACAGTATCAATCCAACATCTTATCTTTTCTTTCTTTCCCTTGTGAAACATCAATAAAAATGTAGTATGCTCTAGAGACCCAGGACCTAAGATAAACATTTTTCTTAAGGTACCACAATCAAGTCAAAATTTCCCAGACAATGACCATGTCATACACAATAGCAAAGATATTTATTTTAAAAGAGGTTGGGAAATGCTGAGCACTAGACTAAGCTGAGACAATAGACAGGCAAGAATAGTACTTGACTTATTACTTTGGTACAATACAAACTCAGTACTAACCATGTATCAATATTTAGGTTTTAGCTGATTGGAAATTTTGGATCAGAGTCTTGTATGCATATTAAAAGTTTATTTCACACTAGCTTTAATGAAACGAGTTCTCTCAAATTCCCACACCTGATAAATTCATTATATGAACACAAAACATTCACAGACTAAAGAATGAAATTAAATTTGAACGAATTTTAGACTGAATGACTTGCAGAAATTATCCTCTCAGAAGAGCAAATATGAAAGTGAGATACATAAGAATAGAATTGGTTCTGAATTTCCTCTTTAAATGTGGCTTGCTTCTTCAAAATGATGTTGGATGGCAGTTGTGGGCCAGTGAGTTTGCCTAACATTTTTTAAAACCATGTTAAAAATAAGCATTTCAGTGGGGAAAAATTCCTATCAAAATCAGGATACAGAAGTTCAGTATTTTTCTATTTGATCAAAGTGACAATATATGTTATTATTAACAATAATAAATAATCATCATCTGTAGTGGTGTGGTTTTGGTTTTATCAGTTTTATGTATGTATTTGTTCCTTGTTTTATATATATTTTTTGTAAGTTGTAATGGTTTGCCCAATGTCACCCATATTCAACCCATCTTGGTTTTACTCTAACCCTAGTTGTGTGTCAATCATAAGTTATACAGCCCCTGGGTCTTGTCTATCATTTTAGGGTCTCTCCCAAAAGTCTAGAAAGTTCCAGTGAGGGCCTCAAGTGATTGGACAAGACTTTGGCTGTCTCCCCACCCGAGTTATTGATTTACCTGCAGAGCAATACCCACATGATCTCTGATTCGTCCTCAGTTAAACCCATCCCTGAATTCCTCCCCCCAATAAAAGATGTTATTTTGGGGAGTTTCCCGCTCTTTTTCCCACTGCTTCTGCTGAGGGGTGTCTGCTGAGGCAGATATCCTCAACTGAGGTTATCCCCACTGGGGGATGAATAAAGCCAGTAGTTAATCCTGAACAGACTCCCTCTTTCTTTCCTGCTGTCGTCGCTTGACCCCTTTGGGCAAACCAGAACCCAAGGGATGGGTGAGGTTCATCCTGCTACCAAACCATGCCCTTCACTGTCAAAGTGCCAGGGCTGGCCCAGGCAGAGAGACACTGACACCTCTACAATCATCCTCTACATTTTCATATAGAAATATTTTATTTCAGGATCTTTTGTGCTATGGAATGGCAATTAATTATTCTATTTCCTAGTTGAGATAGATAGGAAGACAATGTTTCCATATCATTCCTATCACATTGGATGTGAAAGACATGGGGATGGAACAAAAGTAGGACAAATGAGGAAGATGTAGCTCTGATCTAGCTACTCTACACCATCATAAGAGTTTGGAACATACCAGTTATACACTAATGTTATTTAAACCACTAACCTTGGTACTTATATAACCAAGACTGTGTAGACCTTCAGCTAAATATGTAATTTGGAATGTGTAGAGGTAAATTTGAATTTTATCTCCATTCTTCTTGTGGTTAGTAGACGAAAAATGTAATAAACAAAATAATGGTTTCTGCATTTCATTAACAAAGCTTTAGTCTTTCAGGTTGTTTCACCCTTTCTTCACCTTTATGATTGTGTTCTATTTTAGTACTGATGCTGTTTTATTTTCTGTATGTGCCAAACCACTATACCATAGAGCCTTGTCTCACACTTCATTAATAGGTATGAAGTCTTATAAAATGAAATCATAAAAGAAATGTAGAGAATTAAAACTTCATAATATATATCTACATCCATTTTTGCTAGTGTTCTCATTCTAGAGATTTTTCTGCTTCAAGAAAAATTAATAGTAGTGCATTTTTATAGAAACATTTGAGTCTTCATGTTTTCTTTCCTATTTCATCACCAGTTATGTTATGTTTTCTGTGGCTTGTAAGTTCACACGCATGTCTTGCTTTTACCTTAACTTCTGATTTTAACTTTGTTAGTACCGTAATAAATGTCTCCTAAAATATTAAATATCTCATACCATAATATTTGTTATTTTTACACCTAAATAAATTCAAGGGAGAAATAAAAAAATTATCTTTTTGCTTATCATAAGTTCTTTTCAAATGTATGTGATGTATTTTCAATGTAAAAAGAATGATTAGGTGTAATTATCAGACCACTAGGGGGAAAAAAAGTTATGTGCTCCATTTTACTTGCACTTTTTAAGGAAAGAAAGCTTACCAGCAACCATCTTGCAAGGTTTGAGGTTCCCCCAGGCTTGAAATGAATACAAATAGCTGTCATAAACTATGCCAACAAACCACTGAAAGAACACAAACTGCAAAAGTGAGGCTGTTTTACTGTGCTGCTGTGCCCACTGCTTCACACACAGCACAAGCTCTCTCTCCTCTTGGCATGTCTAAGCATGAATTGCACATCTGTAAAGTTCACAGCTGCACCACAAAGCATCTTTAGTTACTGCAGATGATGAGGCATGTACAAGTTTCTGATTCATCATGAAACAAATGTCTCTTTAAGTGTGTGTTTAAGGTTCATGGAAGACAATAGAAAAGGAGAAATTATGCAGGGAGTTGATAAGCCTAGTCATAATTGCAGAAGGCTTAGGATGGTCTCAGATTGAAGACAAATTCATGAGGGATTTTTTCTTATGTTACCATAAACTATTTTTAAAACACATAAAATTTAAACGAATATATAAAAATTATTTTTGCATGCATAAGTGTACTTAAAATATTCTTCTAATATGTAGTTATATCTGTATACAAATGCAAAATGGAAAGTGAATCATCAGATACATATCAGTTGCAATAGAAAAGCTATTCTATCAAAGATGAAAATTAGAACAAAATCTGCACTATATTTATTTTGAAATACATGACAAACAGTTGAGACAATTCTGTGCCATTCAAGATTCTATTAGCTTTCCAAACTCTGGAGTGCTCTGCAGTGATGTGCAGAAATTACTGAAGTAATCCATACATAAGAAACAGTATAGCAAGGCTAATGCTGGCCTCTGCCTGCAGTGTTCCTACCAAATATAAAATGGGAAAGTCTGAAGAATTACCAGTGTAAGAAGGTTCTTGGTACCATTCTTGAACATGTTCTCATCTTGCTAAGTAAATGCTCACTAGCTCTACTTTAGATAAAATACAATAAATCATCCAAAACTTCAGTTTAAAGTAATCTTGCTTAAATTGATTCTATTGGTTAAAGCCAAAAGGAAAGTCAGATGAACCAGTATTGACAGAGCTTTTCAGATGGCAGTGGAAAGGGGAAGCAGGGACAAATGGGTCTTTGGTAGAGTATCTTCAGAAGCTAATTGTCTGTTAAATTAATACCTTCCCATAGCTGTTAGTCTTTTCTACTGAGGCAACTTTGATTTTAGTACCTAAATAGCACAATATCAAGTACACACCTGAGTTGGTTGTGAGAAAACTGTCTCATGTGATTAAAGCTTTTTGGAGCTGATCTGACCTGTCTATTTAATAGGGGCACTGGGTGCAGGGCTGTGCTAGTCAAACAGCCACCCCTGAAACCATCTGTCCGTTCTTTGTCCTCTTGCTAAACACCTCTTTTGCATTTACCTTTAACTTACCTGTGTCATGATAGACACTTGTTGTGGATGCCTTGTTGTTCTTCCATGTGTAGCTGGATTTCCTCTTTTTTATCTTAATCAATGTCAAACAATGCTCTTAACTTCAGATCATGATCAGATCACAGTATCACAAAATTATTTTCCCAGGTATTTTAAGAAATCATTTTGAACACTCTTAAGTCTTGGATTAACCTATGACTCTGATGTATCTTTCTACAGAGCAGGTTCAGCACAAAAGTGTTTCTGCAAATGTTGACACGCGGAAGATTAAACACAAGATTTATGTAATTGTAGGTTTGAGTAGCAGCTCAAAAGCAGCTTTGGAGACTTCGGGACTTAAAGAAAGTAAAGAGAGAGGTGCGTTCATATCTCCCTTATCAGAGAGTTTAAAATGCCAAGCTGTGAAAAGTACTTTTAAAAATGGCATTTACAAACCAGGAAATTGTAATTATATAATTAGCTCAGCTATGGACCACTCCTTGTGAAAGAATTGGCCAGATAAAGCATACATGTAAAGGTAAATACGTTGTCTTGATTTATAGAATAGAATTCTGACAAAATACAGGAGGAAACTGTTCAAGAAAGAGAATCTCTATTAAATGTTTTCTTCTTAAATGCCCACATTTTTTAAATTTCTGTAAAAAAGCAATTTTAAAAGTCACAAATTTAATTTCATCATACATTTCTAGATACAAACTCATATTTGAAATTGAATCTGAAATGGTTTTTGTAATATTTTTAAATGTTTTTTACATATTTATCATTTGATCTCTTAATTTCATTGTTTTCTAAAAAAGTCAAAGTCCAGATGTTTCAAAAGATAATCTTTATTTCTACATTAAGATTAAATAATAAGTGTTAGATTACTTTTCTTCAGAATAGATTTTTAGAGCACTTGGGTAACTGCTATGCAGTATGCAGTAGTAAACAAGTGACGTTGCTTTCATGTATTTTCTACCCATGGTAGTTTTTCATAAAGTTGTAATATTGCACCTTTGATAATGATGGTTTTTGGTCAGAAGGTAAGAGGATAAGAATTTTTCTGAACATAACTCTAGCAGTCTCATTTTAGAGTCCTGAAATCATTACCTTTATTGCCGCCTAAAGATATAATGCGTCACTTACAGTAGAAGCCAGCAGTGGCATTTGTCATCCATGACTTCCAGGCTTGGCTTAATTTTTTTGTATTAATTTATGTACTACATGTCTTGGATCTAAAAAAGATTAATGCATTATGGCAAAAAGGTGCAGCATGTGCTATAAAATGCATACTTTCAGGGTAGATAGTATATGTTTAAGTATAAGAAATGCAATACACTATTGTTATTTTCATCACAGAGCAGTAGGTGGTATCTGGGATATCACATTCTTTTTTTTTTTTTTTTTTTTTTTTGTATGGTTTCTTACATGGCAATGAGTAGTAGAAATTTATGATAGTTTTTAAGTAATGTGAGATCACCCTCCACAGGAAATACCATAGAATGCACAATTCCTTAATATCCTGCAGGTTCCAGTATATTCCACACCATTTTTCACCCGTGATGCATCCTGTTCAGTTTCTCCGTATTTACCCATCTTGTGAAAGCCAGTAACCCTTTCAAAAATATTTCCCCTTTTTTGGTCACAGCTTTAACCAGTTCAGCCTACAATGATAAAAATCTTACAGAGGATAATCTTGTTTGGAAAATTGCTGCTCTATTCCCTTTTCTTTCTCTTTTCCTTCTTTTTTTGATGGGTGTTTTTGTTTGTTTGTTTGTTTGTTTTTTCTTTTTGGTTTGTTTTTTTTCCTTGCCTTTCTTTTTCTTGAGTTTACTGAGGTAGAAAGTAATTAACAAACATGAATTGTAATTCCAAAATAAATGTTCCAGGGATGAGGAATCTATGACTTCAGAAAGAAATGTGTCAACTCTGGGTAGTATTGAAGCTGTTATCCTCTCTCAATCCTTGGTATTTGTCTTCCCTGTGGAAGCAGACTGATGATGCCATAAAACTCATTGGGTTTGGTAAAATATGAAAGGTAGATAAAAGTAGAAAAGGCATGAAGAGCAAAGAAAATGCATATCTTTGTGGATATGATTTATATATCTTTGTAGATAAATCATTCTAATCAGCAGGGAGGTAAGCAAAAACCCTCTGTAGGTGCTATTCTATACAACAGAAACGTCACTCTACAGAAAACCAATTTAAAAGGCATAGTTATTGCAACTTTGCTTTAGTGATTTGGCAACATTTCTTTGTCTCTAATCTCTTCCCTTGCTGAGCCTATCACTATGCATGAATCTACCAATCTCTAACATAAGCTTTCTCTTTTCTTTACACCCATTGCTCCACCTCTCTTTCTAAGTCCCTTTTTAATGTTATCTCTCGCTCCTTTAATGTTTTTATTCTTTCTGCTCCACTTGAAGTTACTGTCCTCTTAAAAGTCTTGTCTCATGCACCTGGAATCAATGAAAAACTTTGGATCGTTTTACAGTTCATTTCTAGAACCCTCTCACTGGACAATGGCCTATAGTAATAGCAGTGTATGTGGTTCTCCCATGAATGGAAAAATGCAGTGTCTTTCTCAGGGGAGAAAGACACTGGTATTTCACTGGTATTTTGAATTACTGTGTTCCAGACAGACTGGGATGTTTAGAAGTAGCTTCAACAGGACCCATGATCAGCTGCAAGCAAGGAGACTGTGACTGCTTGGCAAAGTCAAGGTATAATAATAATCAAGACCTCCCACCCTGATTTCTATGTCTACTCCCTGTTCTGTACCCTGCAGGGGCAGTGAGCAGGACACTGATTCAAACAGAAATTCACAGCCCAAGTATCAGAGCAGTGATCCTCACACCTGGTTTGTTCAGAGGCAGGTACCCTGCAGACACTGATACCCTATGCAGGAGCTGGAAGCAGCTTTGCAGTGGGTCCTGAGCTAGTGCTGAGGTAAGAGGGCACCAGCCCCACTTCCCCTTTCACCTGGAATGAGATGGATGTTTGGCAGGTGGGAAAAGGGCAGGTATTGCTGATTTTTGCTGTGCCTTTTGGCACTAGTATTGTACACACCACACCTTGAGACCTCTTTCAATACGCATTTGAATTAATTTAATTCATTGCAGTTAACATTTTATTCTTCCCTTTGAACCATTGATCATCTTAACCCATTATTTAATAAACTGCACTTATTGTTTGTCTAAATTTCATAGATGTGTGTATTTTAGGGGGGGAAGGTATGTATGTCAGGGTATAACAAAATAAATGCTTTTCCTAATCTGCAAACAGTATTCATAAAGTACATTAAACAAAACATCTTCTAGAAAAATTTGTGAATTTCATATTTTGAATATTACTGACATTTTCAAAGGTTTTGAGGTAAAGTCCCATCTAAAGGAAAGAAAACATTCAAAAGTAAATTATAAAACAAACCCTTAAAACCGATAATTTTTTAACATCAAAGATTAATTTCTATAGTTATTATAGAAATTATAAATATATGATAGTATATATTATATTTTGGGGGTTATCATTAATATATTGTCTCTGGTAAAGTAAAAAAAAATTACAAAAACTTTAGCAACACTTTGAAATTCAAAATTATGCATAGGATGGCTTGCTAAGAAAAAAGTGAAGGCTAGAGATAGGTGACAACTGGCAGATGAAATTTATTTAACCTGTCATTTCAGGTAAAGACTGCATTTCTGAATTTTACTGGCCTATCTAACAGTAAAATAATAGGTGAAGGCAATGAATAATTTGGAAGTTAGCTGACTAGATGATGCATTGAAATACTTACCTATGGTACTCAAAAAAATTACTGTAAACCTGGTCTTGACACTGCAAAATACAAACATAAACATTCTTTTCATGTATATTAAGACAGCCTCAAAAGATTCTGCAGTCAAAAGAGTACAAATTACTGTTATGCATGAAGTAGACTCTTTGGTAGCTAATCTAATAAGGTTAGTTATATTTTAGAATTTGTTTTTTCTATATTTCAAAAGGTATTTTTTTTCCTAATATTTCTCAAATCATCCTTCCCATTTCAAATATGGATTATATTTAAGAAATCATTGACTTTCTTTTACCTAAACCTGCATTCACTTTGATAACTTACTCTCAAAACTCCTCCTATGCAATGTAGTATGCACTACAACATTTCAGTAAAAAGGCTGTTAGAGACTTGAGGAGAAACAAATTTTCTGTAGTAAAAAGAACTGCATATTCATCCTACTCATTGTAAAAGCAGTTTAAATTCTATCCAAGGAAGAGGTGAAAATTGTTTTGCAAACTATGAGATAGTATTTGCAATATCTTGGTTTCCAGACTAAAATTATACTCAGCAATCAGTAAGTGAAATTAATTCTGTTTATATTGTTGTGGTTTGGTGATATAATTACAGTTGAAGTGTAGAGGAGTCTTTGTTTTCAGCCCAAGAATTAATTTTACCCTATCCGAATCTTTTTTTGAAATCAGACTATTCATACAGAGCTTTACAAAAAGATTGAAAACAATAACTAGCATATGTGTCATCCTTTCTAAGAAGAGATTGGATGAATACATCACAATAACAGAAAAGTTGATTCTAAATGTCTCCTGAAACTGTTTTTAAAGCTGTTTTTCAGTGTTTACCTCTGACTGAAGATAAGAAGGCTGCTTTTTAAAAGATTTTCATCAGGATCCCATGTGATTCCTCTTCATCTCATCTCTACTGCTGCCTGTTTAATACATAAATGAATTTTCAATCAATTCTGAAATCATGTAAATCCAGAAACAGAGAGGATAATCCAAATAGTTCTTCACTTTTATTATTCATATATTTATAACATCTTAACAGTATTAGTGTCACCGCCTAATGACTGTAATAACTATAAAGAAAAAAGATAAAGTTATGCTGCATTAATAAAATAAAGAAAAATATTTATCTGCAATATAACATCAAAGGCAAATATGCCACAATTCATAAACGTTATTCAACTTTGACATGAAACCAAGTTTATTAATGTATGCTCCTTTATGGAATTTCACTCCTATAAAATGTAGCAATGATTTGCAGTAAGGTAGCAGTGATCTGTAATGAAAAGTGCATTGAGAATATTTAAACACTGGCTGCAACTTCAGCTAACAGCAAGAAAACACTTTAATGGGATTTTCTATTTCTCTAAGGACAAATTTTTTTGTCTGAGTAAAAGATTTCTATTTTTATTTCCATTTCATTATTAGAGAATATTCTTCTGGAGTATGTTTCTATTATGCTTCCTTCCAAAAATTCCCAATATAAAAATTTTAACTACCTGCCTTTATGTCAGATATGTGAGGTGCAGTTTCTACGCAACAATGTGAGGATGACAGGAAGGGTTTCATGCTCAATTCCAGACAGCAGTGAGACAGACTGTCTAGGATGTGGTGTCAGAAAGAGTGTTCACTTAGCACCAAATAAGACAAGTGCTTCATATTGCTGTTTTTCAAGTTTTTCAAGCACTATCAATCCCAGTCTATGTGGAGTTCACATTCATGAAGCAGCTTGAAAAGCTGAAAATGTGTCCTGATTCAGAGCATGACCTTGGCATATTTCTAAATTCAGAGTGAGCAATCTTATTAAAATCTGGACCCATGATTTAAAAAATCTCCTGTATGTTGCAGTTAGCCAAATCTAACAGAGCTTTGGATGCTAAATGTGCAAATAAAAGGCGAAAAAATAAAATTACATTATCACCATAACTGTGCAACAGATTCAATCATTTGATATGCAAATTTCCAACTTCTGTGCTCTGGGAACAACTTGGACTCCATAAGGAATTTCTATCTCCTGTTCTAACAATGCATTTACCATCTTACGGTTCAATTACAATCATCACCTTGAAAATTGAGTGATCCCTTAAGAAACTTAAAATGATAGATGCTGGAGTACATAAGGTCGTAAAGGGACTTTCTTGGTCATGGAGATGATTCCCTGGCTAGTGCTAGAGAAGATAACCACATTACATAATCCATTGATCAAGTTGCATTTTGAATGAAGTTACTTTTATGGGGTTTGTTGTTTCCTCTTGCCTCTGCTCTTCCTGTTGTGAGCCATCCTTCTTCCCCATGCCACAAAACCCAAATTGTCCAAAAGGAAACTAATTGTGTTCTCCTGTCAAAAATTTCAAACATAGAATATGCAACAATTTATCCCTTGTCATAATCTTAATTTCCTTAAGTAATTATTTTAATTTTTAAAAAATTAAGAAGATAATGAAAAGAAGGGAAATAAAATGAGCAAAAATATTTCTGTTTAATTCTGTTTTCTCTGTCCTATTGTTATAGTTTTCTAGCATGAATTTCATGTCTGTTTCAGCCCTTTCTCAAAGCTCTTTTTTTTACTTATTCCTACTAAGACTGAGATACAATGTCAAAATCTCCTTTATATGTATATCACCTATACAGATCCCATTTTAAAGATGCATATACATAACTATACATTAAAAAAAATGTGTATAAGCATAACAGATATTTGACAATATTTGATATTTTTGGCTTTTATATTTTCTTCTAGTACATCATAATTATAAAGTATAAAACCAAGCCTCAGGTTTTAAATGTCCAAAATAATAACATAATTTCACAGAAATTCAAATTTCACTGAAATGTAATTTTTCAGTGGAAATATTTTACTGAATTTTAAGTTTGAATGGGAAATTCTCAGGTGCCTGGTGGGAATAAAAATAGTAATTTGTCTACACATAACTATGATAATACTACTGTAGTTGGCAGATTCACAAATATTTAAATCTGCAATATCAAGCATGGATTTAGACCTCAATAGTTTTACCTTCAATATACATGTGGCATCAGTCTAACCAGTATTTTATGTGATAAAATCATTCAAATTTCCTCAAGCAATTCATGTGAAAAATTTCAAAATACAGGCACAGTTATATTATGCACAAGCTATTTTTAAAATTTATCCCAAGAATTTTTATTATGAAGGGCACATTACAATAAAAGCATGCAATTTTTTGGTAAGAATTTGAAAACCAAAGTATTTATATAATCTGATAAATGAGGAGTCCGTGGCTATTGTTTTTTCAAGAATAGGAAGTTATAAAACCCTAAATAATTTCCATGCTTGGCTGAATTATATGTCTGTCTCTATTTGAAATTAAATCTACCAGAATAATCCACCAAAACTATCAGTGATTTTCATGCATTAATTCAGGTAAGTTTAGCAAGTTCATTCCACTGTTTTTGATATAGTTAATTTCAAGTGTTCTTCAAGTTAAATTTTTGTGGCACATACAGAGAATCGCTGACTTTATGAACATTTGTTTTGCAAATGCCAAACTCATCATTTTTGCTTTTAAGGTTTTCTTCCTCTGGTATTGTCTTCTAAATGACTAAACCTAGAATTTAAAAACAGGCTATATTATACTAGCCTTCTCAAAAGCTCTAACTGCAAAAAGAAAACCTTGCTTGTAGAATAACTTATTCTACTTGTAAAACATGTCTTTTTAGTCAGTATCTAGCTATAGTCCTCTTCATTATTTTTGTGTACATTTTATAGAATTTTAGCAAAAGAAAAAAAAAATGGAAGCAATTTCTTATCTATCCCAATGGATGACCTATGGTAATATACATACATACCCAGACAAATAAGTTATTTTGAATCCTGCTGCACACACATTTCTGTTGATGTTTCATGGATGGTCTATTTCTAGACCTAAGAACCTCTCCTACTGTTGTGGATATCACCTCCAAAAGAGAAAAAGGTAAATGGGATAATCATGGACCTCAGTATCTTCTAATTATGCAAGACCTGCTGACAGGAATTAGGCTTTTTTCAAATAACCCATCAGTACTGCAAAACAAAAATAAAAACATAAGTCTGTTTCAGCCATATGCTTTAGTGTAACAGTGTATGCAACAGTTCAAGAAATGGGGAGATATGGATAAAAACGTAAATAAAATAATGTTACAAGCTTCCACAGAAACAAATTGTCAGAAAAGCAAAATGATTCTCATTGTTTTTATGTCATAGTCAAGATATGAGGCCAAATGTAGGTTATTGAGTTCAGTACAGAGATTAATTTAATACAACATAATGATGTGGTCATGCTTGTTCTCAATATTAATGAACGTAAGCCTCTCAGTTTATTTCCCAACTCAGATACGAAGAGCATCTGAGTGATTAAGCTGCCTATGTATTGATTTGGTTTTTCCAAGTATAGTAGGATAAAACATAGTAAGATCCTGAGTTATGTGCTACACCTTTTGCTCTGGGGGACTACAGCATGCTGTGAACTTCAAATTAGTGAAGAAAAAATGTAAATTAATGATATTTGAAAGAAGAATCTCAGAGACACATTCCTTTTTGTGTGTACTTTAATAAGTCAGCAAAGCAAGTTTTAAATGGATTGGACTGTCAAGAGTTAGGCTGAACTCTGATTGAGACCAAAAAATTACACAGAAGAAAAAAATCCACTGCTTTTGCTTGGATGCAGTACAGATGAAAAATGTTAATCATCTGTGGCATTTTTAAGTTTGGTTGAAAAGCTGAACAAAAATAATGAAGAATTGCAGTCTGTATATAAAGTACATGTAAAGAAATCAAACAGTGAAATCAAATAAGCTGCCTAACAAGAGTGGTACATTAAATCAAATATTCTATAGGTTATTTTGTTTAAACAATCTTTGTTAAATAAACCACATCATCGTAGTAAGGATGTGAGGGATGGATCAAGGGATTGCCTCTTTGATCACACTGAAGGCTGAGAGTAACTGTGAGAGGTTCCACTGGTTCCCAGGCCACAGGCTGCACAAAGGCTGATCTCCACATTGCCACAGGCTGGATACCACTAGACTGGGAAGGCTCTCTCCATATTGTGTAGCATTTGGCCAAGGTCTCTTCCCAACCCCTAGGGGTGTTCCTCTGAGTTTAAAACCTCCTTTTTACTGTACATATCGTTCCTCTAATGTCATGAGTAGTTAATAGAAAGTTATCGCCTGAGGGAATGGAGGACACAACTGATTTGCAATAAGTGCAAGAAGTCTATGGATGAGCATGAAGAAATATGGGGAGTTAAATGACCCAGATTGTTGCATATAGGTAAAAACTTTATAAAAGGAAGGCCTTATAAAATCGTGGCTTAGGCCTGTTACTTTGGCTAAGTGCAGCTGAATTAACAGCTAGCCTGTTAGGTTCCCATGAGGGACAATCAGAGGAATGAGAATCAGTTTGGATAGCAATTTATTCTTGGAAAGAAAAAGAGGTTGCACCTGCAAAAACAAGAATTCCATCCCATGAGAATCCGTGAAGGAAATATGTAAACATATCTAGAAAGAAAAAAGTTTGATGGACATGTACAATAGCCCTTACTAACAAATGAACTGAGTTTCACTGGGTTGCTGACCAATCAGATTCAAACACTGTGACTTCTGATTCCATAGAAATATGAGCGATGTGAATAAATAATTAGCTTTTCTGCATGAAGAAACTGAGTCCCATCTGTTTATATTGTGACACTAGATGTCTGGATTAATCCATAGAGCCTACCAAGAAGAATCCCTGGAGAGAACATCCACCTAAAGAAACACTTATTTAAATGGGAGCTGCTGATTTGCTCTGAGAGGAAGCTTGGAACTGATGGGATATACTTGTGTAAAGCAGAAGCAGGGAAGGAGCTGGATCAAGTCTGAATTACTTGATGATGAAGAAATAGCCAGAATCTCCCACTCAGGTGAGAAGTAGAGTTCCATTATTTTAAGATGGGAAGTGAATTATCTTGACATGCAACTCTGTGTGCATCTACACAGGTGATTTCGTGCTTTGGAATGCCTCTTTTAAGCTGTAGATTTATGTTGTATCTGTGCATGGATTAACTGTTTTTTGTGCACTGTAGAATGTTGCTATGCACTTTTCAAGGTTTTCCTGATATCTAAGGGTGATACTGTGCCCTACTACACCATCCAGGAATCACCACTCACAATGTAGAAAAATTAGCTTCCAACAATTTGCTCTCTACATGTGTGGAGGATTTTAGCACAACAGCAAAATAATCTGGGATAGCTGTACAGAAATCTAATTAGCATTGCCTATTAGGTACAGCTGCACAACACGAACCTATAATCATGGAAAGTAAAAACTTCCTACCTTCTTTGTACAGAAATAGTCAGTAGTGTAGGTGAATCCTATGTGGGTACATGATAAATTTCACCAGTGTTTTAAAGGACATCATAGCTTTTAGAATGTAGTGAGGAACAATAGAGACATTTCTCTTTCACCCCTAATCTACGCAGGATGTAGGATCTGTGATAGGACCACCAATACTTTCTTTCTTCTAGAAAAATTCTGTATAAAAATATCAAACTGTGTATTACATAATTTGAAAATTCCTCATGTTTAAACAAACTTTTAACAAAATTTATGTCTTCTAGTGTAATTACTAACAAGCAAAAGTTTTAGCAAAATAGAAAACAAAGGTATTCTTCACAGAAAGATACCCATTCATAAGTGTTTAATAAAGCCTATGTTTTCACATTCTGGCAGACAATCTACTGGTTGCTGCTCTAGTTTTCCCCATGCCCTGAATCTGAGGCAGCATTGGGAAAACTAATTCTATCAAGGACTTGGCAAATTTAGTAATCTGGCTTTACAGAATAGGGGCTGGACAGCCTCAGTCTAGGGCCATCAGGGCTTCAAGCCATATTGCCATAGTCCTGCCTGACAAATAATCATATCCTTTTTATTCTCTTTTTCTTTCTTTAGCAAACAGATGGTGTTGGTGCCTGACTGTGTCCTAAAATAGTTTTTGACTTTGCAACCAATTGTAGTTTCTTCATACTCAAATGCATTTCATCTAACCCCTTTGCTCTCTATTTCGGCACTTATTCAATGTTCACCTGATAGTGAGCTTACAGCTCATTCCTTTATGCATTTCCTTTTTATATTTTTTTTCCTTGGGTACATATAGCCTAAAATAATCCTAAATGAACACAGCCCTACAAATTGAGTGACAAAAAATGTCAGCTAGATATTATATTACTGTATGCAATAAAAAAAGAATCTTATAATAAACTTGCTACAGCAGCAGAGAGTCTGATCTTCAGTCATGAGCCCCTGCACTATATTGCCCCATAAAGACGTGAGATAGCAACAAAAGAGAAGCACTTTAGCCATCTTGATATTCAATGAATGTGCTAACTGCTTTTGTGGAATTGCAGAGTTCTTCAATGTGTTACCTTTATCAAACCAAGACCTGCATAAAAATGAAATGTCAGACTCCAATACAGTTCTAGTCAGTCATACAGTTTATCTTCTTGTCCCCTGATAGAGTTCACAAATTTAATAACTGTCCTTTATCCCTGTCTCAATTCTCTTTCAGCTTTCTATTTGACTTCCCTTCTGTCCTGACTTGCAAGAAATGCTTCATGCTCCTATAGTAATCAGAATAGAAAGGAGAGAAAAGCATACCAATTGCCATTACAAAGTGTATGAGGGGTAATCAAACTACTTTGATGGTTAGTGAAAAACATGTTCATTGCAATTACACCACAAAAATTTTAACCTATTTAGACATTAGTTGCCTAAAATAAATAAAAAATTTAAACTGAAAATTTTATTATGAATCTTAGTCACAGAGCTTCACATCTGTTATGGAAAAAAATAAAATTTATTCTTTGTAGTGGTGTGATTTTCAGTTTTCCTTTATTTTATGTATTTATAAATGGTTTGTTCCATGTACTTCCTAAGTTTATTTCCATATGGTTTGATCCCTGTTACAGTTGTTAGTCATCATGTTATATAACCCCCGGTCCTGTCAGTCATGTTGGGGCCTCTCCCTGTGTCTGGAAAGTTCCAGAGAAAGAGTCGAGTGATTGGCCAAGATCCCAGCTGTTCCTTCCTTCCCCTCCAGGACTGGTTACTGGAGAAGTCCCTCAACCCTAATCTGTCCCTATTGGTTGTTTTCATAACCCTTCCCCTTGTTCCGCCCCCCAACACAAGTTACAGTCACGGGGCAGTCTGTGCTCTGCTGAGGTAGACTTAGACTCCCTGGAGGTGATTTTGCTCCTTGCGGGGCTCCGATAAACTTCAGTGGCAGACCCTCCACAGAGTCCTCCTTTTTCCTCGCTATCATTGCTCTATAGCCACGCAGATACAAGAACTCACCGAATTGGCTGGGTTGGCCAGTCTACGGGCCGTACCGCACTTGTCGCTGGTGATGGGGCAGGTTTGGAAGAGCTCTCCCAGGACTACCGACGTGATAATTCTTAATCAAAAATTATAAGATTACTTGGAAGAAACTGCTGATAACATGATCAACATTATTTTTCATCTGATTAGAAAGTGTAATGATAAATTTTTGCCCTTTTGTTTTGGTTTCTGTGACTATGATTAAGAATGACTCTTCAGGTCTCTGTATGGTCTGTAAATGACAACTATACCGGTTTCTACTTCTTCCAGGACATTCACAAATGAGAATAAACTGAACTTGCATTTTCTCTGAATTGAACGTACTAAAATAAAATATGCTAAATCAACCTGCTGCAATGTCAACTATGTGCTTCTGTGGAGATACACAAAACCACTAAAGCTCCTTAAAATGCCAAGCAAGGTTCATATGTGAAACGGTAGCCAGCTCTCTTACAACTGTGCACTCTCAACTCAATTTTCTTCCTCCTATCTGGTACAAAGCAGTGTTTTGGAATCACTATGAGAACAATGTTGATAACACAACACACTTGTATTTTAGCTGTTGCCAAGTAATGCTTACCCTGCCAAGGACTTTTCAGGTTCTTGTTTCTGCCAGTGAGTAGGTTCACAAGAAGCTGGAGCAGAGTTCCAGCTCTGTGGGATTTTCCATATCACAGAACATCATATCCAGTAAATCAGCTTGGGGAATTTGGCCAGGAGTCATCAATCACTCTCTGGGAACAAGTTGGGGACCAGTCAGGGGGTGATGAGAAATTGTTTTGTGTATCACTGGTTTTTCACCCTTAAATTTTATTTCTCTTCCTCTTTTTGTTATCTCTCTTTTCATTACTATTATTCTTATTATTTATAATTATCAATTATTAAAATAGTATTTTAATTCATTTCAATTATAAAACTGTTCTCATCTAAATCCATGGATTTTTCCAATTCTCCTCTCCATCTCACCCAGTGGAAGTGAGGAATAAGAAAGTGTCTGCATGGGGTTAAATCACCAACTACTCATTTTCATAGGTCTTGAAAATAGAGAAATCTTGTATGTCCATACATTTAGGAAGAAGAGCACTTGATAAAATAACAGAAACACAGGAGATGATGAATTACTCTCTGGCTAAATAAAAACCCCACAATGCAAAGAAAAAGAAAAAAAAGTAGATGTGGGCAGGTTCAACTCTGAGGAGATAAATGAAATTAATCAGTGGACACAATGCTGTCTTAAACTCAAGGAAAACTGTTGAAAATTGAACTACCACCTAGTGTGGGGTAAGGGATGTTGAGGCTGTTGGAAAAGGTATCATCTTTTTGTAGTTGAAGTGGAAAGCAACATTGGATCGTCTAAATAGCAGCTCCCCTTTCTGTCAAGTTAGGCATTGTTTTAAATTTCTGGTCCAGAAAATGTTGCTGTAGATATTTGTCAGCTGTTGCTAAGTTTTGAAATTCTGGGATTAAATTTTTTGACAGACACTTTCTATTTATTTTCAAGTTTTAATAATTTTGATGACTGTAACAATATAATTAAATCAATCTGAGAAAATTATTTGTGTTGTGGAACAGTCTACTCAATATAGTATTTTTGTATATAAAAATTAGCTAGAATTTCATAAGAATTTTTTCCCAAAATCCAACTGAATTTATGCTATTCCTGAAATTAATTTCAGCCAAGTAAACATCATTTCATAAGGGGCTGAATGTCATAAGGAATACTTTTGTAATATTTCCTGTTCCTAGCATGAATTCAGAGAAAGCAGGTTTATGCCATTATTCTAGGTAGTTATTGAAATACAAAGACTGGATATCTGTGGTGTAACATCACTGCTTAAACAAATTGGATTTTATGTTTATTTTTGCTGTCATTAGAGAGCTAACGTAACAAGCGGGACATCACATTATCATTAAATTTGTCATAATTAAACAATTTTCTTTGCAGATGCCATAAATTATATGGAACAATTATTTTGAGAAAAGAATACCCTGCTGCAGGAAAAAGGTAGATTTCTAGTTAGGTGTTCCATATAATTTTCAGAAGACTCATCTTTGAATCATACCTCTCTTAGAAGCTTCCTGTGTGACCTTAGGCAAGTTGTTTAATTTCTCTGTGCTTCTTTTCTCATGTAAAATGTTTTGTTCCTCACAGCATCCTTTTTCATCACCATGGAAGTGATGTAAATCATCCTAACTGTGCGAACTCACAACAACGTGCCAACATGTCTGGCAAAAATAATAGCATTTAACTGAAGGGGGGGGAAGCAGAAGACACAGTACTTCTGGCATTTCCACCACTAGCAAATATGGTATCACTTTCTCTAATAATTATTTTAGGTTGCACACTGTTGACATTTACAACAAGAAACAAAACAGCAATCAAAAGCAAATACCATGAAAGGTACAAACTTAAAATAACAGGATAACTTGGATCAGAGTATTTATTGAAAATATTGATTCATTTCTTGGAATATTCTTTGTGAAAAAGAGATATTTAGTTATTTCATTAGTGCAGCAATCTGGTTTTCTTATTAATAAAGGAAAAGTAACTTATGAAAATTACTAGATCAATTTATTTTCTTCTAGTTTTTAATTTGCTGTAAAATCTGTGAAATATCAATGAAGCTTTTCTTTGATAGATCATAATGGCATCTCAGTTGGGACTGTATGGCACAATGGTGAAAAGATAAATGTCCCTACAATGAACGTAGGAAAGATTGCTGTAGACAATGTCATAAATAAGTTTTCCTACATGAATTTGTTAAGTTAGAAAAACATTTACATCATAAAAGTTTGTAGGCGGGTTTGGACATACATTTGGGTTTTGCATATGTTACATCTTCTTCTGCCACCGTAACCGAGAAACAGCAAGTGCATTGTTACATGCTCAGGAGGGAATCTTCTTGCTTGTGGTTTGTGTGCCCATAACCTCAGTGGACCCTGGAATCCACAAAGATTCTCCTTGTGCTGCCACATGCTCAATGCAGATGGCATCTTCTGAGAGTATGTTGGCAGACACACACAAACCCATATTTACCATGTGCAAACAGCATTTTTTAGGAGTTTGTAAGTCAGCCAAAGGCAGGTGTCTTTCACACAGATAACAAAACAGTTCTCTGACCTCATGTTGATACTCTCCATTTCTCCAGCTCCCCAATTGAAAGTCCTTGATTAAAGTATGAAAAGGTTTCTTCTCTCAAATGATATTGTTTCAAAGCTGATTTTTTTTTTATTTCCAAAGAATAGCTGGTCTGTTTTAGCTGAAATTTAAGTTATGTTCGATACTCAGCCAAAAACATCACTTTCAATTCAACAAACACCATAGGGAGAGCAACCACACTGTAAATTTAACTTGCAAATATAAATTCAAATTTAAATTTTTAAGAACTTGCAAACAACTTCAGTAGGGATTGTCCTTAATACATTCTCATTTTTCACAATAACTTTTCAAAGGTTTCAAAATGTCACGTGAATGCTGTCCACAGTTTATGCAGACTGAGGGTCTGGCTCAACACACTTTAAAGTGGCGCATGATAAAATTTCAAAGCAATATGCATTGCTTCAATAAAATAAATACCTGAAGTAACCTATTGATCCTATTTTGTTTTATGATCCTTCTTTTCAAAGCCAACATATACATATAATGTTGTTTATAACGTATATTAAATATATATTTTATTCAAACAAACATTTTAAATGCAAAAGAATAGACTTACACTCATATATTTCAGTTATACCTGTGCCAGTAACTGTTTCTAACAAACATCTTCATGAAGGCTTCTTATTTAGATAAATCACCAGTGAAGAGTAAACAAACATTCTAACAAACATTAAACAGCATTATAACTCCAGACTGATTTTTCTGTTTCTCAGCTGTTGCATCCATGGATTTTGATTATCTCAGTTTAGAAATATTTAATCTATAGTGAATACTTTTTCTTCTGAGGAAAAAGAAGTTCATTATGTTCTTCAGTCCTTACTAAAACTGGGAAAACATTGGCTAAGACAGGAACCAAAAGCAATATTGTGATTAAATGCACTTTTCTTCCTTTATTCTTTGCTTCTCAAAATTTTGCAATATTTCCTTGACAAAAAAAAGATATATTTTTATTATGTTCTAGCATGTAGATCTACATGTTGAAAATTTGAGAATTAAATATCTTTGGGTCAAGATATGAATTTCTACCTTACTTTGAGCATATGCTTTATATCCTATCCACATCTTGTGATAACAGATTCTCATAATTTTTATGTCAAGCACACATGAATATCATTTTCATGTATGAAAGTAAAAATCTAAAATGTGTATATTTTTAATCAGATAAAGTTAATCATACTTATATACATATTGCACTGAAAACATGGGCCCAGCAATGTCAAATTGAAAAATTTCTACCAACATGGTCAGTGATTTCAAGTTTTCAGACAATAGGTACTAGGGAAAAAAATCAATTGGAAGAAAGAATGACAAAATAAATATGCCGTCTCTCACCTACAGTACAGATAAAGAAATCTGTTTTCAAACATTTTCATTGATTTTCTAGGTCACCTTGCACATGTTAGCTATTTGGATGTTTCCTTTCAGAGATATCAAAATGGGAAGTTGAAATGGAAGGCAAAATGTCTTTTCACTGGAAATAAACTGAAAATAATCCTTATTTGGTAAACTTGGGTTTGAGTAAGTAATATTTATCAGTGGAATGATATTCAATCCAAACAACCCAAAAAAACACATTCCAGTTTCAGTTAGGTTTCAAGCATATATACTCCAAGCTATTTATCTATGCCATTATATATACCTTACTGCTCTCAAGATACGCACACTGTAGAACAATACAGAGATTCCATCCTAAAATCAACAATGGAGAAAACATTGGCATGGCTGTCCTACAGGATGAGCCGCATGATATCATGCAGCATTGCAGCCTCCTCTGCTGGGCAGAGACACCAATCAGACCAGAGGCAGCCTCCAACAATCCAGGACCCCTGTCTTCCTTTATGATCCAACACCTGTCCTGGGGCCCAAACCTAGTAGCTATTTTTCTGCTTTCTCTCGCTTCACTTCCTAGACGAGTACAACAGCCAAATAACTTATTTTTCATCCAAACTGAAGAACGTGTCTGAACATATTAATATTTTTACAGAGCTGAGAAAATTGGATGGTACAGCTGAAATAGTCATTACTGTATCTCAGAGTGGTCACACTAACTAAAGGTGGAAAACACTTATCACATCAGCTGTTTCACTTTCCTGCATTATAGTAACTTCTTAGAGGAAGTATGCCAGTCCTTACTCAAGTGCAGATACTTTTCATTTCCTAGGTGTTATCTGAAGACCTAAAAGAAATAAAGTGAAAAAAAGCCCTATTGAAAGAGAAGTTATTTAGTTCATGGTTCTGAGAGCAGTGAATGTCAGATGGGCAGCCTTGCTGCAGGTTAAAACCTGCAAAGCTTTCTCCTTAGTTGAAAGGCAAGAGCACTCTCTTTCAATGTAGTCAGCCTAACTGTAACATTTCCCCATAAATACATAATAAATTTCTCTCAGCTGCACAAGTCTTTTAGAAAAGTACATGATGGTATCCAGTCTCAAATTACTTGATAGTCTTTTTTAAATAATTACATTCCTGCAGGATAAAAGAAGCTTCACAATACAGGTCAAGCTAGATGATATTAAGTTCCTTTGCAGATGCCATTGAAGAAGAGCATAGCCAGACTTAAATTGAATAATATTCAGAGAGAAGAAATGAAATATAAGCCCATTCCATAAACATTATATTAAAATGAACCAGATTGCATGGAGGAAGCTGCAGAGATGCTGATATGGCCCATCATCATCAATGTAAAACAACTAGCTAATATCGTAAAACTGAAAGAATAATGTTTTATTTAAAATGCTCTGAAAGAACTGTTTCAGTGTGGCAGTTATGATGGCACATATTCAAATACACAGCAGATTTTTTTGACATGTGCAAAGCCTGAGAGCCTGGCTTTGTGTGGTAACGACTGCATACATATTTTATAGGATAAAAACAATCAATTTGCTTCAAATATATTGATGCCAGGTAATTAACTACGTCCAATAATTCATTGACGGAGGCAGATGTTGATGGATATGCTTTAATGTCAAGTTTTACACAGCTATGACCCAAGAGAAAAAGATTGTGAACAGTTGGGTTAAAATGTCCACACTCTTTTCAAATAAATAAATAATCACAAGTTGTCACTATATTTCCTGTGTATTACATGGGAAAAAAGGGTATCTTTAGTAGCTTTGCACCTTGTAGAGTAGAGGATGCCAGTGACAGATCTTTGATGGAGGTTTAAGTTTTACTCTTAGAAACTATCAAACATAGAAAGTAAGACAAAGCTGACAAGAACCAAAAATTAAGTAATAAATGTTGTGGATTTATTTCCTGCTACATTTCATTTTATTTCTAGGGCTTAGCTTTAAAGCTCTGCACATCTCTCTTATTGTAAAATAAGGAAAGAAATAACAGCAGTAAATGAATAGCCTGAAATTAACACACAGTGTTATGAATGTTTGCACAAAGGTTACCCTGGTAACCTGTTGACAGATTGCTGGCTGCCATGAAAGCTTCCTCCCCATAAGTCATTCCAGAGCTTTGCATGCTGGGCCAAAGAATATTGACTGATTATTCAAAATTTGGCATTTCTGGGCAAGAAAACTGACATTCTCAGTATATATCATGTGTCCTTAATATCTGGTTTAGATAAACAAGTTTTTCATATCATCAAAATCCCCAAACATGCAACTTTGAAGTTGCTCATCAAAGGATGCTTTTCTTCAACTTAGTGGTGATATCTACAACTTAAAATAACCTTTTTCTTCTCAACAGCATATTTACTTGAAAGCTGTCTAACAGTCCTCAATGAGAAATGAATACAAATACCTAATGAAATTTACAAGGTGGTTAAAAAAAATGTACAAATTATACCATATATTCCAAAATAAGTCTATTTATTCCGTTTAATAGATTTTAAATGTAGAAAACACCATTAAATCTGTCTCACTACATTACATTTTATCCAATTATGTCTACACTGAACTCAGTGACAAAAGTTTGACCAAATTATCATCACTTTTTGAATAACTATACTTGCCAGAAATGCAAGCAGATTTAATCAGGAATTTAGTGAGAGCAGAAGAAGCTGACACTTTTATTGGTAGCTTACTCCAGTGGTTTTTCATTCTCCCTTTTTAAAAAATCATACAGGTCTGCCCAATATGCTTTTAAATTTTATGGTTTCACTTCCAGTAACTGGTACTTAGTCTGCATTTCTGTACAGGGTTTAATAGCTGTTTACAATTAAGTCACTCATATGACTGCTTGTACTGCAATTGACTGTTTATTGCAATTAAGCCTCTTTGCAATCTTCTTTTTGTTTGAGCAGCATTTGCATTCATTTCCTCGCCTTTGGGGTTGTTTTTAACGTCCTTCAAGAACCATGTGCCTCAAAACTTTTTTGAAATATTCCAGTGTGCCATATGCCAAGGTAAAAATGTTGGTCTGCTTTCTCTCATTCACTGCTCCCCCATTTTTCAATTCCCTTGGCTTAGCAAAATTAATTGTCAAAATTTCAGAACAGCTTTGAAATTTAGTCTTCTTGAAAAAAAGTACAGTGTCAAGGATGGTTGAAACTCTGATTCAAAAAAAATGAAGGTTAGAGGTTATAATAGAAATCTTAAAATCTATGTTGTGTTAACAGGAATATGTACTATATCAGCAAAATTGTCCTTAACCAATCTGGAAAATTTTTTGCTAGTAACTACGAGAAAGCACTAGCTGTGCAAAATATGTACTATATCAGTTGTAGCAAAATGGTCCTTAACCAATGTGGAATTTTTTTTTTGCTAGTAACCACAAGAAAAGCACTAGCTATGCAGAACACTCCACAGTTATACACAAAGAAAACTTGACTGAGAAGATGTCAATAAACCTCATCTTTTAAGACAAGGGCCACAGAATACATAGTAGGAAAGGCTCCCACTGGTTCCCTGGGCTTTTGATCAGGCCTTTATACATACACAAAGGGAACCTCTGTTTTGAGGATCTTCAATAAAATTCTAAAACTCTTCAGTAGTTTGGTGGAACTCATTTGTCTCTCTCAGTGGGATAAATGAACACTGTTATTAGAAAAAGATCACTTGTGGCTGTTCCTAACATCACAAGGAAGCGTTGACTTCACATAGTCATTCTTCTGATATAAGCTTTTTAATTAAAAGATGCTGGTTTTTGAACAGCATTGTCTTTCTTGAAAAATTAATATTTTTCTCTCACAGTTAATTCTGTTAAAACAGTAGACTCCTTTGAGGTTAAATGTGATACACACATAGAAAACAGCTACACTTGCTAATCAATACAACGTATATGGGTAATGAGATGCTACTCTACAAGAAAAAATACTAGGAGAAAATTGCTTTTTGGAATCATCTGTATGGAAAGAAGCAAAGCAGTGCAGCAATTTTACTAATGTCAGCACATATACTTGCTCAGTTCATGAGAGACTGTGCCATTTTGCACAAGCCATTATCAAAGATGCACTTTAATGCATGATGAATGGTGAGCACTCATACAGCAATACATCCTCTTGTATGTTATCACCTATATTTGGTTATGTTTAGACTTCTCTGTAAATGACTCACATACAGTGACATCAAAATCATTTGCCACTTCTACACATTAGTCTTGTCAATAGCTGATGGAACACCAGTGGACTCTGTTGAATGGACCATGCCAACTTCTTTGCTTTCAATATGAAAAAGACCATGCATAAAAAGCTGAAACTATAATCAAAATACTTGTTTTATTGTTGTCATTCTGCTTAGGGCCTGATAAAATGGCAGACACAATCCTTAAGTAACCAGTTTTTTTCATCTAGGTTACCAAATCAGGTCCTCATAAGCTTACAAAAGGGACAGGACCAACTGCCTATTTACACTGTGGTCAGCTGTGACTACTACTGTGGTCAGCTTTTCAATATAAAAAGATAAGTTTAAATAAACACATTTGCACAATAACGTATTTTACTTGATATTATTCTCTCACAGTCAATAAATCGCTATTATGGAGAGCAGAAAAGCAAGGAAGATGAGAAGGGTAAGGAGTAGAAAAAATAAGTATTCTTATTGGTTTTGATATTTGCAACCCTATTTTTGCTTCTTTTCTGCATGTTCACATCATTCAGTAGTGATTTTTGGTTTGACTCATAGATCAATGTTGTAGCTTATGTATAAATTATGCACAGACATCCCATGAATGCTGCATCTACTGGAGAGGACAGCTGACAGATATTGAGGCTATAATGATCTCCTTTGTGTCTGAATCAATTTTACATAATCAGAAAAGTTTTGGATGTTTGTTGGGTGTTTGGGGATTTCTACTATTGAAATAGTGTTATAGCCTTCATCCTTCATTGCAGATACATTTATCCTACCTTCTAAAGATACAAATCTTGGCACAGTGGTAAACAAAACAAAAATATAGGTAAAATCCCTACTTTACCTTTTTTTGTTTCACAATTTTTCTGGTACGTACAATTACTCATATATGTTGTTTTGAATGTTCTCTTTCACCAATTAAATACTCATCTTTCCATTTAGATGTGTATCTACATATATAATTAATATAATTTTAGAAGATATTTCAGTTTGCAAGTTGACTTTTTTATCTCCAGATGTTTGCAGTTGCACTGAATGCACTTTCAACTAATTATTTTACTGACTTAAAATAGTCAGTGCATTTATAATTATTAATTGCACTATGTACAGAAAATATAAAAGATTTTTTTATTCATCCATCAGCCCAGCTATGAGGTCAGCACTGATGTTTTTGCCTCCTTAAAAGCACCATGATTGCAGTAGCAAGGCTCACTTGTTAGAGTTAGGTGACATTATATTTGGACATCATCTAGAGCATTATTTGCATGACTAGTTAGTTATTTTCTCCTCTTGGCTTCAGTTTTTCAGACTGATAAGGATTAAGAAGACTATTATAGGTGCTTGTAAATTCGGATTTGTGTTGCTGTAGATGTGCCAGTGGATGGCAGACAGCCAGCCCACAACATGAAAGTGGGTGTGTCGGATGTGATGCACAGCAGTACTTGAAAAAATACAGAGCTGCAGTCGTATTCCCTACTGCTGCTGCTGAGAGCCACTCTTCTGTAACTTACATTTCCACCATTTGGGGAAATAGAAGTTGTTTTAATGTTATTATGAAGTAGAAGTAAAAAGATTAACAGCAAGCTTGTTAAGCTTTGGAGTCCTCTTCATGTGCTGGTACTAGCACATGTTTATATATACAGGTAATGTTTACGTGTCTGGGCAACACAACTTAAAACATAACCCCCAAATTTTCACCACCATATTAAAAGAAAAAGAAACACTAACAAAGAATAAAACAAAAAGCAAACTAAGATCTCAGATGGTCAGAGTGTTGGGGGTCAATACTTTTGAAGCAGATGATTTGTCTTATGATCTGTTCTTCATGGCTTTTTCACTGCATATCTGCTGCCACAGCAAAATTTTTTCATGTTGGTGTTGCATAAAAATGGAATAGGCATTCATATATGTGTCATTTTTTAGTCTTTAGGTGACATTCATCTTCAATTTATTTCCTTCTGATCACACTGAGATACGCACTTTCATCTTTTTGAATACTAAGTAGAAAATTACAAGTTGTTTTGCATTTACATAAGTATTGATACAACTGTAACTCCAGAAGTCTCTGATCAGTTTGAGTAACATAACTGACATGGGTGTACCTTCATGAAATTTTAGTTGTAGAATATAATCATGCAAGACTTAAAACATCAAAACAAACAGAACTAGTGAATAAAAAGATAACATATTAGTTTGCAAAGAGAAAATTAAAAGGATAAAATAAAAATACAGGCAATGCTACTTTCTCTACTACTTTTCCATTCAAATCTTAACTCTGAGCTCTACCTTCTCTCAAAAACTGACAAAAACAATTTTATCCAAGAGTTACATAAGAAAGGAGTTCAGGTATCAATTTCAAAAACACATTTTACACTAAATGAACTCTAGTAGTTTTTTCCCATTCACTTCCTAGTTAGTCCAATTATTAATGATGATTCCAATTAACTTCAGAATTACTTTGACTGCAAAGACATGAAACCTGAAAACTGAGATAAATATTTATAAAATAGAAGATGTCAGTGCTTCTAGGATCACAAGAATATTTTATATGATATTCCTATACACTGAACCATTTTTCCATCATATTTCCTCTTGTTTCATATGAAAAGTCTGGAATTGATAAGTATTCTACACAGAAAGAAATTTAAGATCCTCGACTTTGTTGGCAGCAAGACAAATGCTTTTCCTAGATGACCTCAAATGTCTGGCTTACCAGCAGACTGCTCAGTCTGTTTGTATCTGAGAATAGAGGTTAGTTGCTTTTGCTTGACCCTAATTAGCAGAAGATTTTGTTCCTTGAGTGGCACTACCTTTTGTGCTAATAGTGAATATGACAGTGGTTACCTCTGCAGTGTATGAGTCCTTTTGTTGTTCTAACAATAAGTGTCTCAATAAGCTCAAAATGTGAATTCAGTGCCAAAAGGATTTTCCCTTTCATTACTCTTTATTCCATATATTTTGGCATACAGATGAAAATATTACTTAGGAGTTACTGTCAATAATAATTAATGTAAGAATATTAAGTATGAGGCAAATGTCTAAAGTCAGACATTGGAGTGCAAAGGTTGGGGCTTTTTATCTAAACATTTTTGGCAACATTTTGAAAAAAGTATATAAATAGATTGGAAAAAATGTGTTTTGTTTCCTAAAATATGTGACCACTTTAAAAAATTCCCTTCTTAATCCTTGATTTCTGTATCTTTTGCTTTTTTATCTAACGCTATTGTTCTTTGCTAGAGAGAACGCTATGTGAATCCTCTAATATTGCAAAGATGGTGCCATGACATTTCTAGCTTTGTCCTTCCTTTAATTATGTTTCATGCTGACCCTCTTGTATAGAGCCAGTACCAGAAAACATAGCTTTGATAGCAGTGTTTACATGAATGTTTGATAAGCATCTGTCAGCCCTTAGCACTCTACAAGACTGTGTAACACAAAAGACAGCCAGGAAACCCTGGAGCTTTTGCCACCTGAAAGCATAATCTGTGTGTTTTCTGAATTTCAAATGAGGCTAGAAATTGTTCTTTTGTAACTCAGAATGTAATTTATGTAGTATTTATTATGAGGATATATTAATCAGAAAAGACTGATGGTACTTTTCATTAAATGAAGCTTTGAGGAACAAGGTCAAGATGTCTTTTAATACATGCATATATTATTAAATTGTTTTTGATCCCTCTGAACAAAAAAAAGAAATATAAAATTGTGTAGTTGACTAGGCTAGTGACTACATCAAGATGAGTAGTGAGGAATTAATTAATGAGTAGTAAGCAATTAAACATTTAGAATTTTTTTAATTAATTTTTTCACTTCAACTCAAACACTGATTTGTTTTCTGCAGAATTTTCAAGAATCGTAGAATGGCTTGGTTGGAAGAAATAAAAGTTTGTTTTTCCTTGGATTAAAAAGATCAGATAAGCTGATTTCTGGTCAGCAAGAGGGAATACTTCTCCCAAGTCCATCAGTAACCAGTTGTGTGACCTTGAATTAGATGTGTGTATTTTTACAGTCTTTTACTCAAGTTGTGCTTATCGAAATCATTTAAATATAATTTAATTTTGAATCCAGAAGTTGTGCAACTAAATCATGTTTTCAAGGACCTGTGAAATATAATGGAACATACTATGCACTGTTGTCCACAAACCACTCTTAAGTGTGGATTCTAATTTGGACATGACATGTAACCATCCAGTAGATGAAGGTCACATCTTTTTGTTATGAAGTATACTATTTATGTACATGTGCAGGCCTTAGCAAAGTACTTAACAAAGGTCCAAAATAGACCAAATCACTACAAAAAATAATTACTCTAATTTAGATCTACAAAGGCAAAATAAACAAGTGCTCAGGTGTTAAACTGCCCAAGGTAGCAGATTTCTTATTTGACGCTGCTGGAGTCTGGGACTAGTTTTGCAACATCTTTAACAGCCCAAACAACCAATATCTCAAGTGTGTAAGTCACTTGTACAGTAGCTGTCATTCTTCCTCACTTTTCATGGGTGAACCTCTGGTCCAGTGTCAGCAAGGAATAACAAGCCCAACTTTTCCAGGTCTTCATTGCAACTCTTCATTCTGCTCTGGCTTTTCCTTTTCTTTCCTTGATAGCTTGAGCCAATGCTGCATTCCCTTTGACTTTTCAGTTTATCCTGTTTCTTTTAAATGTATGAATCACCATAAATTCATAGAATGGTTTTGATTGGAAGGAATCTTAAAGATCATCTAGTTCCAGCCTCTCTGCCATGAGCAGGGATACCTTTCACCAGACCAGGTTGCTTAGAGCCCCATTCCACCTGGCCTTGAGCATTTCCAGGCATGAGGCATGCACAGCTTCTCTGGAAAACTTGTTCCACTGCCTCACCACTCTCACAGTAAAAGAATTTCTTCTTAATATATAAATATAGCCACTTTCAGTTTAAAGCTGCTATTCCTTGTCCTGTCACTACAGGCCTTTGTAAAAAAGCCCCTCTCCAGGGGGCTTTGTCTCTTGTAGCTACCTTTAGGCACTGGAAGGCTGTGATAATATCCCCTTCAAGCCTTTTCTTCTCTAGGCTGAACAACCACAAAATTTCTGTCTGGTCTTCAGAGAAGAGGAGCTCCAGCCCTCAGATTATCTTTGTGGCCCTCATCTGGACTTACTCCAATATGTCCCCATCAAGTCCAGAGCTAGACACAGTATTCTAGGGTGGGGTCCCATAAGAGCAGAGTCTGAGAATCACCTCTCTTGACACGGATTTTAGTGTAGCCCAAGATACAATTGGCCTCAGGTCTGCCAGTGCACATGGGTGAGACATGCCAAGGTGTTGCGGTGTATTTTGAATTTTCTAAAGTTCTGTATGGTTTTTGTTATTAAGCTTCTATGATAGTTCATTCCTACCCCTACCCCCATTTCCCTAATCCCTGTTGTTATGCCCTTAATAGCCCTCTCCCAGTGTATTGTATCTCCCATTGTATCTTATCAATTGACACACCCTGGTACTTGATGGCTCTGGCAAAGCCAGGTGGCTCATCCAAGGCTTCAGGTATCCCTCCACCTCTTTTGCCCCAAAATGGCCATGTCAATGCCCCCTGTACTGAAGTCACTCCCCCTCATTTCCAACAGTAATGCCCCTGTATTTAAGGGCAGGTATGAGCTCAAATCTTCACTCACGCTCTCGCACCCTGGGCTTCACCCTGAGTAAACACCTTCCTAATTACCACCAAGTGTGAGTCCACTCCTTGTTCCATGCAAGGTCACGTCTCTGTCTGAAATCTGGACCCAAAGGAACAACTCATTTATATGGTATCTGAAGAGCAGAACTGGCCAGGAGACAAGCTCAGAAGAACCATACCAAGGTACTCATCCAATACCAACCCAAGCCCTTGCTGCAAGTCTTCTCTCAATCCACTCTCCACCCAGCCTGTATTTGTGCTTGGGATTGCCCCAACCCAGGTGGAAGTGCTTGCCAATGTCCTTGTCGTTCATGAGATTCAAAGAGATCCTGTCAAATCTCTCAAGGTCCCTCCAGATGGCATCCCTTCCCTCTAGCTTGTTGACCTCATCATACAACTTGGCGAGGTATCACCGGCAAACTTGCTGAGGGTGCATTCAATCCCATTGTCCATTGTGCCAATAGTGAAGATGTTAAACAGCTCTAGTCCCAGTACCAGAATTCCTGGAGGAACCAATCATCATTGGTCTCCACTCAGATATCAAGCAGGTGGCAGCATCCCTTGAGTGAAACCATCCAGCCAATTACTTGTTCACTTGGTGGTCCATGTCTCTCCAATTTAGAGAAAAAGTTGCTCTGTGAGACAGTGTCAAGTGAAGACTGAGCATTCATGAGGAATAAGATGTCTTTCTTGTCTTGATATCAGGCACATTGCCAGTTCTTAGCAAATACATAATACCTACTTTTTGAGCAAACTGATCAAATGCCTTTATTTATTGGCACTGCTTAAAAATAGGAAGGAAAGAAGTCGACATAGTAGACAAATTTTAGTATAAAAATTGATATGCATCATTGGTTTAGCCCTATGCTCTTGATACATGTGTTTAAATCAATTTGCAGCTGTTCCTTGTTTATTCTGTGGGAAAACTGGAAATGGAGTCTTTTGAGATCATGCACATAAAGAATATTTTATTTATTGATTTATGCTTCATACAGCTGTTCTAAAAAACAGGCATCATGAACTCAGTATCATCAGTGGTGTAACTCCATTTAGTCCATCCTTGCAAACAGAAAACACAGTAGTTTCATGGTTTGGAATCATCCTGAGGAAGACTTAGCACATTTAGGCACATTGAAGAAATCTGAATCATTTCATACAGTTTGATTGAACATTCAAACCATACTGCTAGAGAAAATGAAATTCCTTTTAAGTTACATTAAGATTGCTTTGTGCCATGAGACATTCTTCTGTGCTTGTGACAATTCATGCTCGCATCTCTCAGTTTTCAAGGACTAATACAGCAGGAAAGGTTAAATTTTGTGACTTATACTTCCATTTTTCAGGATGTAACATTGACTTTATTTAAACTTTGTTGACTGCAAATAGAATTCATTACATTGCCAAGTATTAAGACAAGCAGTGTGAGACAGCACCTCCTTTCTCCCACATACAAGGCAAGGGAAGATCAGCTGAGATTCTTAAAAGCCAACAGAGGGGATGGAAGAGACTTTTCTTAGCATGAAATGGCAAGCAAAGCAGCGTCATACATATCTAACTCCAGACTGCAGGAACATTCCTTGAAGCTCTAGTAGATGCACTACACCCACTTATAATTCCTACCTCCTTAAGGAATGAAAGACTACAGCAGTCTGTATGTGCTATCGAATAATTTTTAAGGAATTCTCACGTCTTTTCTTATTAAATAAGAACAAAATAAATTAGCAACTTCACCAAGCAAAAGTTTGCTTATTCATATCATCTCATCTCTATGCGCCATATGCAACATTATCATAAGCAGGCAAAAATGGATGGAAATCCACCTGTGTCAATTAAAGAGACTTCTGAAGTACAAAAGGTAGAGAGAATGAAAAGGCAACATAATATTAACAAAAATTTGGAAATTCCACTCAGTGTTTGGGGTGCCACTCATTAACCTGCCTAGCAAGCAGTTCCTTAGTGTTCCCAGTTTTAAGCCAATTGGCATTTTCTTTCAGACCTGGGATTTGTATGTCCAATTCTGTTCTCAATTACATAGGCAGATATTAGGAGTAACTCCGCTATCTTCAAAGGAATTATTCTATTCACATCAGTATAACTGAGATTAAAATATGCCCCTCAAAATTCTATTTTAAAAGGTTGAAAGGTTATGGTGATTTCTATATACTGTGTGAATCAATCCCACAGAAAACATGCTTAAAAGATAGGTTTGTTCCTTATCATATTAGAAACAGTTCTTTGTTGTCTTTAAAACCTATTTAAAGTTGATCACAGGTTTTTAAATTGGCACATGTGCTTGTCAAAATATGCTGCTCTAAAATTAATTTTCTTTGAGGAATGTTTCCCTGAATATTGCAATCAATTAAAAACATGCTAATTTGCACTCCCCAAGGCTAGATATCTATATTTAATATTTTCAATACTTTCTAACACTACCAGCAATTTTCCTCTACACATTGGAGTAAATACATGGAATTATGGGAACCTATTTCAGTTTTTAATGTTTTTTCTTAAACAAACAATGAGAAAATTGCTAATTAATATTTTCCATTTTTGTGCACAAGCTGTGAAATTGCACAGCTAGCTGAAACTAATGAATCACAGAAACGCTTAGTCTTGAGGGGAGCGAAATATACTAAAATTTAGTACTTATAAGTCTCTACTGCATAATTTTCACAAACAATGATCTCATCACAGTCATAAATATCTAGTTATGCACTCATATAATATAGGATGCAGGTGCAAAAACAGAAGTGTAAAATTCACTTGAAAATGGAGCCTTTCAGGAAAGTTTTTAACATGTGAACTTACAACTGTAGGATACCTATTAATGGCATCCGATTTAAACAAACGCACATAGGTCCTTGTTTTCAATTCCTTGTCACTTTGCCAGGCTTGTATAAATAGAAATTTCTCTCTTGAATAATATGATAAGGAGTGGATTTAGGTAACACTATGTTTACAGACTAATTCCTACTAGACTGTTGTAAAGTTGAACATACTTACACAGAGCTAAGACATACTTTCTTTGCAATTCCAATTTATTTCTGGCAATGAATAATATTACTGCATCTATGCTAGAATCATGAAAGGAACATGCTGGACCTTTGAAACATAATCATCTGTTAAAAAGTCTCTGGTGCAATTCTGGCTCTGGGTCAACAATTACTCTCCCAGACAATTACCACTCACAGTTGGGAGTTACAATAGACCAAGGACTAGTCCTCTTAGACAGTTTGGATGACGTCACCCTTGTTGGAAGGGAAAGAGTGCAGTAGCGTGGATGTGAAATGCTCTGTTCCAGCTGGCCTCAGTGATGAGAAAGGTCCTGGGAATGTTTAATTTATGAGTATAGATTCAGTCTATGGTGCCAAGAGAAGGAATTGAAAACAGCTGTCCTATGCTCTCAGTGCCCAAACTGCCAACCATGGGTAGCACAGAGATGCAAGACATTGCCAAAGAACCAGGAAGTAAAGACTAAGACAGATGTTTTGTTCCTGCACTTGCCTGAGGAGGGAAATAGTAGGATTGTTGAGGTTTGGAATCTTGTTTGGGTGAACCAACGGTTAAGGCAGTAAGCAATCTTTGATGTGTAGTAAATCAAGGCTTTAATTTATATTCTGCCTGATTCAAGCCTACTAATAGAGATACCTAATAACCATGCCAAGAGTTTCTCTGCAAATTGCTTTTAGTTTTTCTTGTTGGTGCTGTTCTACTTTGTTCAAGACAAAATTTTTAACTGGGACAGGAGAAAGAAGGGCCTGGAGTCAAGACCAGATGGTGCCAACAGTAGACAGCTGAGCACTCTGTTGTTGCTCTGCTAGGTATTACTATGACCTAGCAAAAGAGGTACAGTCTAGTCTTAAATAAGGCTTTATTTCAAACAGTTTCAATATTTTCTGTACAATAAATAGCACTTCCTTCCTTACCTGTAATTTAGTATAGACAAAACTATGTACAAGTGATTTGTATATAAGATTCTATTAATTTCTCTGTATTATTATTTTTTGTTTTCTCATTTGTACTCTTCAAAGTGCAAATATATTAATAAACAAAATAAAATTATTTGTCTCATGTTTCCTCTACAAAGGACTTTATTTAGCTCTTTCTTACATGTGAATGGTACCTGTAAGTGTTATGATTTTTTCATACAGTTAGAAATTTTATCATTCTCCTTGACTTCAGCTTCTGCAAGGCAAGCAGAGACCTTTCATGTTATGTAAGATGTGGATCTCAGAAACTGTTGAAATCTGTTCCTGAATTTTGGAGTCCAACTAAAAGAGGAAGAGTCAATGCATACAACTCATGAGCATAAACCCATGTGTCTATTCTAACTGCAAATCCATTAGATTTAAATTCAGTTTAAAATAACATATAAAGATTCTAAGAAACAGAACTGATGCTTTTTTTCCTCTTCATTTTTGTTTTTATTTTATGGCTACACCAGATAGCTCCAACAAAACGTAAATGTTATCCATTCTCACTGATCATTTATTGATGTGAAATTACTCATATTCATAACAATTACAGGGTTAACCATACTATAACAGGTAACACCTGTCTCACAATTCATTTTTGTCTTTCTGCCTCCTAACTTGCAAGACATAGGTTTTTGTTAATCTCCTATGCCATGACTACGTTACTATTAAAAGTCGACAAAATCACTGAGGTTGAGCCTGGCAGAGGCTGAACTCAGAACTCACACAGCAATTGATTGCTTTTGTGGGTGAAGGAGTACTTATCAGTCTTTTATCTAACCCAGCAAATTAATAGATATTCCAGGGAAACTATTCAATGCACTGAAAAATAATTATTCTTCACCTTTCAATCAGAAATCCTGAGAAAACACAGAATCATTTGCAAACCTCTTTTAAAACTTAGCAACACTGTGAAATAAGCATGTAGCATTGTCATTGCTTTCAATACCAGAATATAAAAAAAACTGCTGAAAAAACTATTTCCTAAGAGAGATATACAGAAGATGACTATTGGGGAATCACATCTTGCAAATACAGTCTTTTGAATTGTGGCTGGAATAAAAACTGAAAAAGTTAAAACCTGTTGAAGTGAAACTGAAACAGAATTTTGCCAGTAAGGATATGAGTGATTCAACAAAATAAGATTAAATTACAAAATTTACATCAACTTAATGTTCCTTTCACTGGGAAAATGAAATTTTTTCCCTTTTTTTGACCTGCTTTTAACTAGCTGCATTCTGTTGAGGAAAATCTTGAGCACTATATAAAAATTAAAAGTTTCACAGCTTTAAAAATCCTAGAATAAATTTTAATAGCATATATTTTAAGAAATAAAACCTGTCTTTTTACAAATACCTACAAATTTTGGGGCTTTTATTTTCAGGTCCACTTCAGATAAATTTGAGTTTTCTGGCCCACTTCGGATAAATTTGAGTTCATTGAGAGTTTTTGTCCTACTTAAAAGTTCAATTTTCCCACAATTCTTGCAATTTTTTCTCTGAAAATAGTTTCTAACTCTAATTCATGGTTCTAATATTTATCTCGCATTTGAGTTGCTGAACTATAACAGCAGAAAGACAAGCATCTGAAAAAAGGAATAAAAAGAACATTAAGGTTCAGAAGATACAGGAATCAGCTGACAGTTTCAAACAGAAACAGTTTAAATGCTTATCTGAGCTATTATAGCACGAGAATTCAGTTCTGTAGACATTTTAACAGTGTAGGAAGGATAAATATAATTTTAAAGATGGATGGTTTAGAACTGGTACTTTCACTAACTCACTATGCCATTACTTTTTTTTGTCCTACTTTTCTCAGGTATTTTACAGGAGTTCAGATTTTCTCTTCAAAACTCCTCTGTGTTATCTTGAATACTGGTAGAAATGTTTCCTGAACACACCTCTGAGTTACAAACTACCAAGAATTTCATACAGAATGAAAACACAGTAAGATTTTTCCATGCTTTGATACATCCATGACATAAGAATCTTTATGTAAAATCTGAGATAAATCTGTCACAGAGCTTAACTTTGAAAATGGAGTCTCCTTTCATGGAGACTTAGGAAACATTAATAAGAAAGTGGGCAAGGGCGAGCTGTCTTTGGTATGTTTGCCAGCTCTCAAAAAGGCCCTCCAAAATCTTGGTGCCCCTCTCACACAGACTACAACACACTAGCACTTTTCTAGTTTTCATCATATCTGCAAAGAGTTAAATTTTTACAATTTCAATATTGTTGAAAACAGACATCAAAACTGTTCTGAAATTTAAAAAAAAAAAAAAAAATCATAGATTTTTTTTTTCCTAGATGAGTAGCCTTTTAAATGAGTGGTAAAGCTCTAAAGTGACGGGAGATTCAATGGTTTGGTTTTTTTCATTAGGGCTACAATCTTATTTTTAACTTTTTTGGGTATTTCTTTTAAACATTCTCACTGTGTGCTGAAGCAGAGTAGGTGTTGGGTTTTACTCTGAAAGTTGATGTATGAATAAATAACTGAATTAATTCTGCTCGGTGCTGTATTCTCTAGGGATTTCTCAGGGGTTTTTAAAGCTCCAGGTTAATATACTGCAAAACTGTATTCCTGACCTCACTCCCTTCTGGCAGTACATGCCTTTATGACATTCAAGGAGAATGTCCTTGCATCATGAGTCCACAAAGTGGCTGATGAGAACAGAGACATGACATGCAGATAGTTCAGCACTGAATAAGTGCACTGAGAGGGAAGGGATGTGTCTCCCTGTCCCTGATGCTTACAATCCTCCAGTTCTACAAGATTCAAAAATCCAGTCAAGCATCTAAAGGGATTTGCTATTTGAAATGATACTGATTATTTATTCATATGGACCAGTAGGCAAGCAGTAAATATTATTTCAGATACATAACAACAGATGTACTTTTCAAGAACAACTCCTTTATGTGAAGTAGTCTTCCTTTGGTTGATCTACACCTGTAAAAATGGTTCAAGCGTACTCAAACTGACTGAAGTCAGCTCATTAAAAAAGTGAAAAGCACATTTTCTTGTGTAATGTCATGACATATAAGCCTTTGGCCATTCATTTCTCAGCTGTTTTCCATTGTGTAACTGATCAGAAGTAACATGAAGTAGGAAATCTGGGTATAGATCCTGGAGAAAGTGTGATATATAAAAACCCCACAGTTCTATTAGCTTTTTTCTTTCTCTCAAACACATTTTTATCAGTAACTTTTTATCAGAAAATCAGGTTTTTCAGGCAGAAGCAGAAATGTTCCACTAACTTTGGTGAACCTTCTGAACTTGAAAGGTGAATTCCATATGAATGATTTTAAAAGGACTAAATTACACTTTTGTACCAAAACTAGAATTATTCTCAACTTCAAAAGGGATTTCTATCTCCAAAGTTCTGTGTCAACTATTTTCAGTGTTTGCCTTTGCTTCAAAGGTGTTGAAATGTTTTACTTGACTATGATGACCTCAGATTAGTTTTATTTTGCTGAATCCTGGTTTTAGAGGAGTGGAATTATTTATTTAAACAGAGCAGCTTAGATTCACTCCATAGGCACTTCTTAGGCCATAGCAAAGCTAGATTTCAATAACATTTCATATGAAATTGTAGCAATGCCATAGGTGATCCATTATATATATATATTTGTATGTATTTTCATTTTGAATTAGTTAATTTTATTCCTTTATTGTCCAGATTCATAGTATAAGGACCATAAAAATCAGTCATATCCTGGGAACATTGTGACACTACATGGCAATGGACACTAGCTTAGGAATCCGACATCACAGCAGTATCTGGCAATATTTATGAGTTCAGAATCAGATTATTTGTGTTCATGGTATAAAATTCATGTTTTGAAGAACCTGGAGATCTTTTCAGTTGAGCTATCGGTCACCACTCAACATCAAGATCAAAGGATTTTTGCAGTGACAGAGCCTGTGTGAAGGCAACATTCAGCCCTCAGTTACTTTCACACTTGATGGACAGTGCCCATTGTTTGGTGGCAAAATAATCTTATTTTTCCAGGAGCCACAGGAATTTCTAAGTCATCTGGCTCACCCTATCTCCCATTCCCCAGTCGTGGGTGACAGAAGAGGCAGCGATTTCCCTAGAACTACAAGGCTTTAAAATAAAATTGAAACACAACCCATATGTCATGTTGTAAAAAATGCAAAATATGCTGGATCTGTAAAAGCGGCACACCAGGCCATATGCTTCAGGCAGAACAGCTTGCATACGTCTAGGCCTCTACACTGATTTCAGGAACTGAAAACAGTGGCTAGTCTACTCCACTTTTCCACTTGTTAAATTTGTTTTGCTAAAGTCAGGTTTAAGGCCAAAGCCAAGAAAAAAAAATTAATAAAAAAATCAGCCTTTATCAAAAGCTTGAAGTTGATGATTGGCTACTTATTTTCTGCACTGTTTTGACTAGTCATGCTGTAATCAAGTGGAACTGTAAGGATTCAAACCCAGATATTCAGTCTACAATGAGAAATAGGGGCACACTTTTCAACACCGGGAGAGTTTGTCATACTACAGGTGGTAGTAAAAAATGCCTCTCTACCCAGCTTTTCCATCATCTCAAACACTTTCCTGCCATTTCCTACAAGACTAAGGAACATTAATTCTTCTACTCAGATCCCATTCCCACAACATTTTCTTTCACACAGAAAAACCTGCATGAACTCTGTATTAAAGGTTTGTTTCAATCTGAATTTGCCAGAACACTCTAGAGTCATTAAACTTCTTTATTGTTCACAGTGTCATGGAGGTCTAGGAACAGCAGGATGCTTCACACACAATATCCTATGTGGTATAAGAGCTAAAATGTACACAATTAAACAGGTTAATATTCAGCAATAACCTCTCTGTTTTGATGATGAAATGTCACCAGAACAGTTGACAACTTTTTTGTATATGAACAGTGCAAGTGTTTGGACTTTCTGTGAAAGCAGCCTTTTGAAGAAATGTGACAATTCAGAATATTTTTAACCTTGTTATAGTTAATCCTTATTGACTATAACAAAAAAAAAAAAAATTAAATAGTAAATTTTTCACTTGCCTGTTTCCCAGGTGATCATTTTCAACAGTGTGCAAGCCAGCTTTCCAAATGCTATCTGAATTTTGCAGAATGGTTTCCTTCAGTTAATAACTGTTAATTTAAGATCTGTTTTCTACAGGAGAGCAGACTGGATGACATTATGGTGTCTTCCAGCATTAGAACCTTATGAATCTGCTGTTACTGAAGTGAAATCCTAAACTCCAAACATGTTTTCAAACTTCATTTTTTCATATGTTTACATATCTTTATCTAATACTGAATGGAGGTTGCTTCTTTCTGTAAAGAATAAGACAAAAGTGGCTTTGTTTGGCATGGCACTTTTTTCTTAAACTCAAGATTTGATCAGATGCCCTCTTTTCCACTGCATCTGTCAGTGAAAGATTTCTCAATGCTTGTGACAGTTGGGAGGTTTTCATCACCTCCAATCTACCTAGTAAACCATTTAGAAAATCTTCAATTATATTTTTCTATCAAAATGAATAGCAAAACCCTGCTCATTAAGCGGTGCAATTTTAGACTGAGGTAAGTCAAAGGGTTCCTGTCCAAGTCACCTGGCAGATCTGAGGGAAAGCTGCCTTGTGTGGGTGGAGATGTGCAGTTGCAGGCTGGCTGCCTGGCTGAGTCAGGAAATTCCTCCAGCAGATCTGGTGCATCTTTTCAGCAGGATATATGATTAGTTTTTTCCTCTATAGAACCCATATGGTGCTTCCATATTGCCATGAAAGTTTGAAAGGAAGTATTCAGAGTGAATCTAATCTTAACTATCAGGGAATAAGCACACAAATCACTAGACTGTGTCTGAAGAGGATCTCCATGTCCCCAGACTCTGTCGTACAAGAACAGCTAAGTGAGCCTTAACCATGTTTTACCTATAGCTTTGAAATAACATCATTAAACAAAGTAACAATCCATACAGTAATGATAATCCTGTCAGGAAATTTAAGAAAATATCTTTTCTATTTGCATATTGGTGGTCTAATAATATCTTGTTTACATAGATACGTATTTAATTAGTAGGTCTCTAGAGCTTTTGTTTTCCCTGGAAATGGACAGATACATAAAAATGTGGATTTTGGTATTAGATAGCAAACATTAGATTTGTTTTCACCTCTTAAATAAGATAAATCAGATGTTTTTAAGTTACTTGTACTTAAGCACATAGCTGTTTGAATAAAATAAATAAAATAAAATGAAATTATAAATAGTAACACAGCTAGGATTTTTTTATTTTCAAAGAAGAAAAAAAATCTCATCTTTTCACTGTAGTTGCAGGCAGAAATCAAGTTTGTCAAGTCTATCTAAAAGACATTAAATCTAATATCATTATGTCTTAGGTCTAGAATTTTCATTATATTAGTAATGATAATAATAAAAATTATAATAACAATGTTGATAACTATGATAATAATAATGTTGATAATGATGATAATAATTTGCCATTCCATATGAATATCACACTGTGTATTCAAAAAGTTCTTACAGTGGGTCAACAGTTACAGTATACAGTTTACTTATGTACCTATATTTGCTAATGCTGTCACAGATTTGTGTCCACCATTGATGCCTTAGGAAGGCTGACCTGAAACGGAGACTGGACAGAGTAAAGAATAAAGCAGGTATTTACTGAAAGGCCTTCAGGATACACCTTGGGCAGGACAAGAGCCTGGCCAGGGCTACACCCAAGGTGGACTAAGAATGGTCACAAAATGCCAAACAGGTCACAAGGTCTTACACTTTCATAAGTTTTGGTCCATTTGCATATTGGGGTTTAATTGTCCAATTACAGCTTCATGTTGTGAGGTCTCATCCTTCTTGTTCCTCCCTCCAGACCACCATTTTTTATGCTTTTGGGCCTGAAAATTGTCCTTGGTCTTCAGCAGGAAAAGGATTTGTTTTGTCTCCCTACCAGCACTTAATATGAGGCTCAGAACTACACCCCCAGGCAGCACAGAATCTGAAAACCATGACAGCTTAAGCATTACAACATAGATTTGGAGTTTCTCACAGTTAGTTTAGACTTGACAAGATTTTAAAAAATCATATCCTTATAATTTGAATTTTTTTAAAAATATGTTAATATTTAGAGATGCCTGTGCTGTTTTATCACTCAAAAATAGTGATGTATTAGTTTGGGCAAGTACCTTTCATGCATCGTTCATTGTCTTCAAGAGTTCCAAAAATTACACTGTTTAACCATTTTTCTATATGCCTATGCATATAGAAATATCCAATTGTTTTTTGTTTTTTTTTACTTCTTCAAATTTTTTTTGAGAAAACACATTAAACAAATTGTATATTCTTGTAATTATGCTAAAAGCAGCATTTCAACTTTTCCCCAGGAAGGGACACTCCTTAATATAGCACCCAGATATTTCTGTATTTTCCTAAGTACTCTGAAAACTGAGTCGGTTTTTATTATGTTGTTAGTTACTGGTTTGCAATTCTCCTTTAATTTTGTCTCATATTAACACTCTGTGAAGGTTTTTTCTGAAACTTTTGTCTCTGGAAGGGAGACGAAATTAAATTTGAGTGTTACAAAAACAAAAAAGAAAAACACATCATAAAAACATTAGTGCACAGAGCTAAGTAAGGTTCAAGAACATGAACTAAAATGTGCACTGCAATAATGCTGAATTCAGCTCTTCCTGTTATGTCCAGGAGAAAAATTAAACTGGATATCATTTGTGTTTGCAGAACTGAACAGGCTAGTTACAATGAAGTTTAGGAGGAGTTTTGTTCTTGCTGCAGATGCTGAGTCATTTATAGCATTGGATTAAATTGGTCTAGCTGCAGTGGTTACCATCTTCATTTCTCCATCCCTCTGCTCTGCCATAAATTTACACTCCCACAGCAGGGATGTCTGAGCAGGCAGGCTGTGAAAGGCATAGCTGATGATGAACCATCGTAGTTTACAGACTGTTATGCTAACATAAACCACCACTAACTTTAATATACTTTACATTAATATGCCTGGCAGGAGATAGGAAAGCAGACTGCAGGAATGGAAACTGTTTCAGCTGTCTCAAATTAATTCATTCTATATATATGAGTCAAAGTCTTTAATGTCTACAAACTATTCAGGCAGAAGCTGTTGAAAGATAATGTTCTCCTCTCTGCCTTAGATAGAGTCATGGAAAGATACAGAGAAATAAGTTAAAAGTTCTTAAAAATTATATATAAGGAAAGGCTTTTCAAACTTTTACATATTTTTGAGAGGCAAGACCATAATATTGTTAAAAAGTTCAGAGGAAATTAATTTTTTTCCTTATCCAATTATGAAAGTATATCAAGTGTTTCAAATAAGCTTTCATACCCACATTAAACATGCTGGAATTTTAAGATTATTTTTCTGTTTGTGATTAGTCAGAAGATTCTTTTATCTCCGTTCAAATTTGATCTTATGACTGTCATCTCCTTTGGCATCACAAACTAAAATTACTGCTGGTACTGTTTGCTTGACACCAAAATAGAGTTTAAGACTAGTCAAGAGCTACATTTATTTTAGTAAATTTTCCCTGTGTATTTCCTTGTATAATGTTCAGACAGTGCCAATATAATCCTGCAAGGCTTTTAAAACATATATTTGGGCATTTGGAACCTAAAAAGTAATGAAACCACTCCACTTGTAGTTTGCCCTTTTCTCTCTTGATTCTGGACAGATTGCAAGGGATTTTTTAGCAGGTATTGCAACCTTGTTGATTCTGGAAAAAAATTAAAACATCAGTCTACAACTGTTTTAGCTGTACAACTAATAAACATAACCAAAGGCATTCTCCTTCCTCTTGTTTATATTTCCATGGATTTATGCTCATATTTCTGTATGTGATATATACTGAAAGAAAGACCAAAAGAAGCCATGTAATGGAAGAAAGCATTGACTGGGAATTGGGGTGGGCATAAGACACATTTGTGTCACATTTTGCCTATTTGTGGCTTGTTTTGGGGGGGGTTTGTGTAGGTGGTTGTGCTACTTTGGAATTTTTATTTGTTCAGAAAAGGCTTTCAACAGAGGACTAAGACACTGAGCAAATTGTCTCATGTCTGAGCTTTACCAGGCGTATTCCAGGTAATGAGGAATTAATAACCACTACGCTCCTTTCTCCACTATTCCTGAAAAGTGATAGAACAGGAAGATTTTTCTTTCAAAAAAGATCTCCTACACAGGGCTGAAATTGAAAATAACATTTACATCTAGTCCAAAAAGTCTAAAAAAAGTAATCATTTGCTCAAAATCCATGATTGAAAATTAGTTGTAAAGCTGTTCATTTTTATTAATTGCAGTGATAGAACTAAAGTTGTGCGCTCATTGTTAAAACCACACAAAGTTCAGTGCAGACATGGCAGAGGACTACTTTCATTTTTACCATGTCAAACCTGAAGCAATTTATAACTTCTTTATCTCATTCAGCTGGGAAGCTTAAGGGCTAAAACTTTGCAGAGTTCTTCCACGCTCCTTACAGGTCTCATATACCAAGGTATGGAGTCAGCAGGATGGGAATAGCACAAGTGGCTTTGCTGAAGCACAACAAAAGCCAGCCCTGATGCATTTACCAAGAGACACAGAGATTAGACTCTAAATCAGCTCTTTACTCTTATCCATAGTTCACAGCAAAATTTCTTTGAAGATTATGCAAGCAGACCCTGTACATCTGTGAAACGTCTTCATCTGGTACAGAAATGGCAGGGCTATGATGTGCTGATGTTTCATCTGAATGCATGTTGCAGACAAAACTGTTGCCAGGATACACACAGTTTCAAGAGCAATGAAGAGGCAATAACTGAATCTTTAGGAAAATGTTATACATGTGCATATTTGTATCCAGTGTTCATGTGACACAACTCAAGTCACTGTAGTGAGATACAACTCTTTTCAATTTAAGACAACATTTGAAATGTAAAAGAGGGAAGCAAAAGTTATGACAAAATTTTTCTTCCCCCAAAAGGTCCATTTTTATATTAACTTTTTGTCACAGAGAAAAACAAATTATGTAAATTTATTCTATCAAACGACTCATTTAGCCTCTAAACCAAAAAACTAAAAGATAATATTGTTTAGAAAGTGTAAAATACCTGTCAGAGAACAGAACTGAAATATATTTGGCTATATCAAATGTTATAATGAAAATACAATGTTTAAAATTTAAAAAACACACTCATTTAAAATTTTTATTAAAAAACAGAAAAAATAAACCCTCCAGTGTCAGGTAAAATAGATGCATACAGATTGCTCATCCAAATCTCAATGAAGCACTTTGAAATCTTCCTCTTTCAAATTCATTCATGAAAATTAAGGACTAAAGGAAAATTGATTCATTTAAAAGTATGTGTTCATGAAAATAGATGGTAGAAAGCAGTCTACTTTTATAAAATCCATATTTATTCATAATTATTATAAGGACAAATATTTAGCTGGAATACCCTGAATGGAGTTGCTAGAAGACACCAAGGATTCTCTTCTCAGAAGGATATATTTTTGAAATATCTGACATTTTTAGAATCCAGTTAATCCCCAAGACAAAGAAGGCCATTATGAACCTTCAAGTTCAGGTTTGCTCTTCAGTACGGTTTATTGCTACTTCACTTATCCAAGAGTCACAGCAGACTCTGTCAGAAGCAAAAAATTCCATCCAAAACCCCCTTGAGATTGTTGGGAGAATTTTAACAAGTAGTCCCAGGAGAGTTCAAGATCCTTCGCCAGGCAAATGATACAAAGAATTTTACCAAAAAAAAGCTGTAGTTAAATGATTCTCAACAAATTCTGTCTCAACATTATTCACAATATACAGGAAATAAGGTAAAAAATAGCATAGAAAGGAGTAAATAGAACTTTAAAGCCTTTTTCATTGATTCACTACAGATCAAATTTATTTTTGAAAAAAAGATACTTAGTTTATCCTGGTATCCTAGAAGAGCTAAATACATGGAGGAAAACCAAGATAGAAGAGACCTGTGAGATAGAAATCTGACTAAAAAGTCAATGTGTTGCCACCATTATTTCACACCGAATCCAAAACACAGCACTAGACCAGCTATTTAGATGGAATTAAATCTATTCCAGTCAAAAGCAGGACAATGTTTTATATATAAAGCTGTGATAATAATTTTATTGTACTAATTTTGCCATATAATGTATTCAAAAACTATATAGCGGTCTGGGTCAGAGTCTCTACTAAACTTGTATTCCAATGGATATCATCCATTTAAATTCTGATATTGTCATAATGGAGGTTCTATGCTATAAACAAAAAAAAAAAATTACAGGGCAAAATTTCTCTTAGTGAATTTTCACTCAGCTAATTGACAAGTTTGATTTGGTTCAGTTTAGTTTTAAGGGAAGATGAAAATATCATTTTCATTTCCTCCTAGAGACTTTGGAAATTGTTTTAAGATGAAAGAACATCAGGGAGATTGCAAAATGCTGAAAAAAAAGTTCCATCTTAGCTGCTTCTACCCAAATTTTTTGTTCTTTTTTCACTATGATGTAGAAATGAATCAGATGCAATGACGAAACTGTTCCAGAGATACACAATAGTCCCTTTTCTAGTGGAAGCCACATAAACTGTATGATTCCTGGGACAGCAATAATATGAAGAGAGGTCAGAAACTCCATTCAGAATTGTTTTATTTCTCCTGGGATCGTATTTGTAAGCTTTTTTTTTCTCTTTTCCCTTGAAGAAGAAAATAAAATGTTTTGGGTTTTTTAGAGTCTTTTTTTGAGTTATTGGCCCATTTTGCTCTATTTCATTTGCCCCAGTCTCTGAGCCAGAAAGAGGGAGTTACTGCAATTGATGAGACTGTGTGCCATGTAGATCCATATGCTCTTGGAGAGGTAGCAGAAATTCCTGTGTGTGTCTGTGATGCACTCCAGCTTGAGGCTTGTTCCTTGTTCTTACAGAGTTAGCATTTTCAGGGCCTGGATGTGTAGGCTTTCTTCCCATTAAGATTTGGATTACTCCAAGGTTAATTCTGAGGCTATAACTTTGCCTAAGTACGTTTTCTTCCTTGGTACATTCATCTATTTCAAATTTTATCATCTTTACTTGTAATCAGCAACCAAGTACTACTTTCAAATGAAGAAAGATGTTTGCCTTGAAGATATCCATGAAAAGCTATTTATCTTGAGGTACTAAGTATTGAAACTAAATATTCTACAAATCATGTGGGCAGAGGTTAAGTTATCCATATTTAGACAGCCATATATTTTTAAGTAAATACCAAATCATTCAGAGAACTTCTGAAGAGCACTCAAAGCTCCATTTAGATTAAGGTATCTTTTGTCATTAATGCTGTTTCAAATTACTAGGTTGTTACATAATGAAATAATGCACAATCCAGGGGAATGTTTTCTCTAAGCATTCTACATAATTACTTTAATTTATACTGGATTTAATGTTGTCAATTGGTGTGTTGAGTCTCCTAAAATACTAAATAAGTAAAGTATATGACCATAAAAAGAGCAAATAAGACGTTATAGAGAACATCCTGTGTTTCATAACCATACCCAAGATTTACAATGTATCATATTAGAATTGTCATATGATAAAGGTCTCATAGACTTAAGAAGCACAAAATATTAAAAATTGCCACAAACATCCTATTCAGATTCCTAGTGCATATAAATATTTTATTTTGAACAAGAGTAGAAAGAGGTCTCTTCAAATATGCAATTTTTCACTGTGAGAATTTTGGCTTTGTGAAGATATGGAAAAATTCTGGCAACAATGCCATCTGTGCCTTACCCTGCTTCTCAGCAGTGACTAGCTGATCATCAATCCATTGATGAATTTTTTTCAATTTAGTGGTTCAGGTGATTTTTTTTAATACTTTAATCATAAATTCATCCAGCCCATGCTTCCTCAGCTTAAAAGGCAATAGAAATGAGAAAGAAAGTCTTACAAAAGGACCTTTCAAGGAACATTATAATGACTGTTTTTCACTTTTCTTCAAAACCAGTGATTTCAACACTGAGGGCAATCAGTTTGGTCTAACTTTGATACATTCATATCTTTCTGATACATTTTGGCTGTAAAAGCATGTTTGAAAGTGGTAGAAATACATATTCTACAATTTTTCTTGAGACTAAAGCCCTGGAATTCTGGCTCTTCCATTTTTCATTTAAGGAAGATAAGCATAATTTTAGCATTTTCTTAATGTTAGCTTTGTCTGGTGAATGCTAGCCAGCCAATTTGGCTGGCTGGCCCTTCACAGAGTTATGAAATACTCATTGCAGCACAGAATCCCCCTGGCTTCCTTGTACTACACCGTGTTGACTTGCTAGATGCCTGGAAGGTTGAAATCTCCTGTGCAGATGAGGCACAAATGAACAGCAGAAGTCCTCCGGCTGCCAGCCTTCATCCTTTGCATCCTGTTGAGAAGGAGGTTGGTAACAAGCACTTACCACAACAATGTCAGTGTTTTTTCCCCTTTTTCAACAGCTGTGTCTTTGGCTTTATACTGGAACTCCGTGTGGTCAAAAAGGTACTTACATGGAAGGTAAATACCTCTTAAGCAGTGAAATCAGATTTTTGTTGTTCTTTTCATCATTCAATACCATTGCGTACAGTATTGTCTACACAAGTCAGCATTGTGAATTGGATTACTGTAATATTAGATACCTTTCCATTATATTCTAAGATCAGTATTTTGTAATATTTGTTTTGTGAAAGCTGTTTGAAATATAAATAAACACCTAGAGTAACAGAAATAAAACAAATGGCTTTTGATCCCTTTCATTGGTTTAGTGGACTGCAAGTAAGACTGAACAGATGGTAGGTTAAAAATTGAAAGATGGAACTGTATTAGAGGGAATTAGTTGAATGTGATGTCAGTTCACTAAGAAAAATCAGACAAAGCATTTTTTTTCCGCTGAGGGTAACATGAAATGCAATGGTTCAAGACAGAAAAAATTGAATGTTTAAACATTTCTATATCACCATATTGAATGAGAGGTGGCATTTGCCATTTTACACAAAATCTTTTTTTTCTCTTTTAGGACTGAGAGAGCTGAAGACAACTCTTCACTGAAACAGAATGATTTTCTAAGTTATATGGCAAAACAACATCAAGAAATGTTTCCTAGATATCTTGTCTGATGTTATTATCAAAAATTATTTATCCAACAAATAGATAAGAGCTTCATGCGATCTATTTGCATGGAATCAAAGATTCATGCAATAATTTAGGCTGGGAGGGATCTCAGGTTTTCTCCTTCAACTCACAACTCAGAGCAGGTGTGAAGTATATCAGATTTTTTAATGTCTTTAACAACAGTATACTTGTTACAATGGCTGCTGACTACTCTCACTGCATTTTCTCCCCTGATATCTAATTAGAATTTTACTGTCATATATCCAGAACTTTAATAATATAGCTTTATGTTCTTCTAAACTGAAGGAAGCAAAACTCTTGCCACAGTATTACATTGCAGCCTGGATGATCAAGTCGTTCTTATACTGCTACATTTGGCCTCCTAATTTCACAGATGTCAGAATCAAAGGGGGAAAAATTAAACATGCATGCATTTTGAGAGGTTAATACACATATACAAATGATGTGAGTCTTCTCTGCTTACCATCCAATTGAGCTCAACAAGTGTATTAAATAATATAGTATAGCTAACCCTACACATATTACACCCTATACACATAACCCCAACCCTACCTAGGGACAATGGGAAGGCTTTTCACTTCATTGTCTCACCAGCTGTAGACAAAGCCTTGTCATTTCTGTCTGTCACGCATTTTCTTTGCCATTTTTGAAATCACACTTCAGCTTCATCTCCATCTGGGGCAGAAGCAGGGGTGCTGTAATATTGCAAAAAACCTGCTTTTTTAGTATTTTTAGCTTGATTGGATGATGAGAGCTCTGAAAATGCTATGACATAAACTGGTCTTTTGATGGTTATATAGAAAGTTTGCAGGTGCAATAGGCTGACCAACTGCACAGCAAAAAGCAGCTTAGGATGACAAGTACTACATTAGCACAGCTCATATGGGAAATGACATTTTTCTAACAGAGATAGATATGCCCTGCATGCTGCAGCCAAATAGGGATTCTTCAGATCTGTTCTTTGGCTCTTTGAAATATGTATTCAATTTTATACATGTCATTAGCACGTTTTGTGTAAAAACAGGAGAAATGGTAAATCAAATTATGTCCCAAAATACAAATGTAGATCAAGAGTTTGGCTGTGTGTATGGAATTCAGAAGTTAAACTTACACAAAGTGAATGGGAGATGATTACTCAGTGTTAATTATGCTGAAATAAATTGTCCCTAGATCAAGATAATAGTAATATTAAGGTATTATTTTACTTTTATGAAATTTTAAACATCAATCCTATAATATTATCACCCATCTGAATTTTTGATAATTTGCTGTGTTTATACTGAGGAATATACATTTTCTTTACCCCTCATCTCTTTCAATTCATCATAGAGCTGGAGGCAGTAAAGAATTTCTGCTATTCTTTAACATGGACATGGTTTTTTAGCAAAGAGATCAGGAAGTGAACTACATTCATCTCAAGATAATAGTTGCTGATTATAGTAGAAATAAAAAGACCTTTTGATTCTGTAGATATTTGCTGGATTCCTGCAACGAATCTGCTGGACTTCCTGTTGCCTATCTAAGCTTTACTGCAAACGTCTTGAATCAATTCTTTGTAAAATCATCTCTTGATGTACTAGAGAAAAGTAACTGCACATTGAAAACCAAACCAGCATGTCTTTTAACATGTAAGATTTTATTATTTTATCTTAAATTATGTCTAGTAAAAAATTAAAACTACTGTCTCGGAAAAGTAGCAAATGGACACTGGAATAGCAACATGGAAAAGTGAAAGCCAACAAAAACTTGGTTCTGAAATATTCCCAAACACTACTGAAAAAGATCTTCCCTTAAGTCATTCATAGAAAGTACTCCAACTAAAATTTAACCACACAGTGCTGTCTTTACTAAAATCACGTATTGATGAGGAGTCTTATGGAAGCTACAATTTTTGTGTGAGTTCTAACACATCTAACAATTTCAACTGGATCTCATGTCTAAACAGAATGCTCTCTAGATTGTTCCTAACAAAAGAAAACAATAATAAATATTTGCAAAATATAGAAGATATTCAAAAATGCCCTGGACATGGTCCTGGGCAGCTGGCTCTAGCTTGAGGTTCCTTGATCAGGTGTATCAGACAAGATGAACTCCAAAAGTCACTACCAGCCTACACCACTCTGTGATTCTCTGACATTTTACAGGATAAAATTTCTAAATAACTGCTCTGTATTTTCCTCTATTCTAGGATTTAGAGCTGCTGTCTCCATGTTTTTGTCTGAAATTACAATGTTTTAAAACCATTTCAACCTTTCCTGTCATAGATGCACATATTTTTGTAAGGTGTCAAACCAAAGATTTCAAATTATTTTTTCTTTTTCCTAGCTCCAATGTTTTTTAAATCCCTGGAGATTCTAACAGTAGTTTCTAACAGTTTAAAACAATTTTGTTATCTTGACATTCATAGTCTACAGACAAAAATTTGGCAAGCTACATCTCAAATTTTGTATGTACACTTCTGAACTCGGCAGAGCTAAACATAAGTGTAGCAGAATGTGGACATCTAGGAGTCAGTGTCAACTATGAGAGCAGAATAATATTAAATATGACTCTGTTCTAAATTAAATGTAAGCAAAAAATACTTGGATATAAAATTTCTACCTTCAGATCACTAAATTCTTTATAACAGGAGTTTTATCATAGTCTTATTTTAAAAATTAAATAGCTGATAGCTGTTTAATAGCTGATAAGTAGAAAATCAGAGATTTGTTTGAGAGGATGTCCAAATTTACTGTTTTCTGGAAACAAGAAAGCACATTTCCAAAAATTGCACTCCTTTGAAGATTTTGCTTAAGTGAGAGTCAGATTCTTTAACTCCTCAGTATAGAGAAACTTAAAAGAGAAATGTCAAAGTGAGGAAGAATAGTAATTAAAGTATTCTAATGAATTCCATCAAAGTGATAGAGAAAAGGTACAAATGTTTCAGTTTCACAGTTTAGTCTTAGTCTGCATCTTCATGATAAAAGGGAAAACTTTTTTATCAAAGAAAAGAAAACTATTTTGAACAGAAAAACATTAATGCAATCTTTATTAAAAAAAATTATGGCAGTAGAGTGATATTTAAGTAGTCACTTTTCTTTCTAAGATAAATACTTCCCTAGTTTATCTTGCAAGACACAGGAAAAGAAGTTTTACCAACCCAACAGTTAATTTACAAAAACCATTTCCTGAGATGGTTAATAGAATCTGCTCCTCTGGGCAGTCTAGATCTATTGATGAGATCAATAACTCAAGGAGCAGAAGTGTTTTGCCTCTCTTTCATACTGGACAGGAATGCAACTATTTCTTTTTTTTCTTCTGCAGTCGTCAAGAAATTGTTGATGCAGGAAAAACTGAAACCTACCAAATGTGTGCTAACAAGTATTTTTATTGCTATAATTTCAATTGTTTTTAATAAAACCATTTATAAACACATTTGAGAATCGCATATCCCTTGAAAGCTAAGCTGTAAGAGTTCTCCATAGATACATATTATTTTGTTTCATTTTATTACACCTAACATCTACTGCTGCTTAGTTTTATTTTCTCATGCCATATTAAATCATTTCCTCATAGTTAATACAATTTGAATATTACATGAAAAAATAGAGATTTAGATTAACATTTCTCAAAGATGGAGTTTGAATGATGGGCATTTTTAAGAGAAAGCTTTTACATAAACATCCTAAAAAGAAATGTTTAAACAAAGAAAACAAAGGAAACAAAACCCAAAAACCCAAATATTCAGAAATACCAGTGATTTCTAACTCAAGGAAAGATTTACTATAGTTCTAAGTAATTCTGTTTTCCAGAAACTCAAGATGATGGCCATATCTTTAAATAGATGTCGCCTTTGTCGACCATATAAGGCTTGACAAAGGCTAGTGGCTCTAATATTGCCTCTTTCCACTAAACAATGAAATGAAGACACAATTTTATGTTTAAATTAGTAGAAGAAGGTCATGTCTGTTGTTAGTATACAACAGCATAAAAAAACCTAAATTATCATTATAATATGATCAAGAACAGCTCATAGCTAACTACTCCATAATTAGCTGTATCTGTATTTCTACTGATTCTGGACTGTATCTTTAAGGTTTCTATAAATTAAACCTCTTTCATGATAGATTGCAGTACAAAAACTTTATTATTTTATAATATATTGATTTTAAAAGAAGTATCTGTGAGTCACTGCATTGATGAACAATAATGGGGTTGTTTACTACATCAAAACAAGTATTTATCACTTTGTAAAATACATAGTGAGAACTACAGGAAAGTACAGACTTCAGCCCTTAAGGCTCAACAAACACAATTACTTACAATTCATAAAACTGATAGAATTATCTAAAATTATATTTTAGAAGCAAATTATCAATGACAATTATCATTATTTACTCTTACATTTAGTACTTTTAAAATCTCTTTAAAATCTCATAAATCTCCATTTTTTCTAATTTCATTCTCAGAAAAATCTTCTTGAGAAACAAATCCCATGAAGCAATTCCATAATTTTCAAATATCAAGGACCCTTCTCCTACAGATTTGAAAAGTTGGAAGAAAATGAAATTTCTTAGGATTTAGCAGTGTTTTAGAAAATCTGGTGGGCAACTTCATGGTTTTATGACAATTTTGCTCAACTCAACTGTGTTTACACCTGGAGAATAATGCCATACAACTGTCATGTTTACATAGACATAAGGTTCCTTTTTATGCACTCAAATTTAAAGCAATGATCATCTTTGTCAGGAAAGATAGGTAAAAGTCAGGCGTTGTTATTTGCAGATCTAGCCCTTGCATTTCAATCCATTTTAAAAAATAAAAAACACAAATTTGTCCTGTCATACAGTCAGTAATATGTTTCATGAAGTTTAGCATAGTTTTAATCAGGCTAGAACTGAAAACAGCTTCTTTTCCTTTCTTATTCTTAGGCTACATAACAGTTATGAGGCTGCTGAATTTCTGCAGTGCCCAGAAGTGCTATCATCATAGCCAATTAAAAGTGAATGAAAAAATGAGAAATAAAATATATAAACATTTAAAAAACAGGTCAGTGAAAATTTTCTCAATATCATAAAATAAAGGCTAGTCAGAGAAACAGAAGCAGAATCTGAATTCTGGAGACAGAAAATTATATTCTTATAAAATCTTTTAAATCATTATATGACTTAAATTTTCTCTCCAACAGGTCCAGACAGTCAAAACACATTGCAAGTTTCATAATAAAATAACATGTGAGAAGATATGCTACCTTTAAAAGCATAATCAAGAATAAATGACATATGTAGGCTGTAAACAGCATTGTGGCAGATGGACGACAGTTCGACTGCACACTTACTAAAAACTACAAGAAAATTCTAGAGTGTCTTTCATATCATATTTTTAAATTGCTTCGCTACAGGTTTTTGCATATGCCAAGTCTTCTATGTTTCATGCTCAGTTGGTAAGAATACAGCACTATATTCTTTTAGCAGTGTACCACCATTTGACATCATAAATATGGACAGAACACAACTTGCTTACCTTCTTCCCAAGACAAATGAAGTCCAACAGTGAGTGTTAAAAAAATGTGAACTATTATTTCAGTTTTCTGCAGGATTTTGTGATTTTTTATATTGTTAGCTTTGCACAGAAAAGACAAAACCATTAGCTATTTCTAATGAAGCCCTAAACAATCGTGGCCTGATGATCTGAACCATTGAATTCTAGTCATTGATTTAGTTGTTGCCTTTATGTCAATAACCATCTCTGTGCACTATGGATAGATTTCTTTAACATCTAGGTTTATTTTTAAACTCAGCTTTGTTACGGAAACCTGTCACCTTTAGCTGTTGGAAAATAAGAAAGAAAATGTTCAGCAATGTTTATGAATTTGTTAAGAACTGCAACTACTGGTTGGTTATAGATTAATTGGTTTATATGCTGTGATGCTTATATATGCCATGTAATATATATTCTCACACTTCCTAAACTGATAAATGGCTCAGAGGGTGGTTCATTACATTTTCAGTTCAGGCTAGTTTTGGGGTTTGCTTCAGTAAACTATAATGAGTTCAGTGCAGAAATGCACTTACAGAAACTTACAGAAATAACAAAATGCTATGCTGATAAACAAATTCATAAATAACGTTAGGACAGAAGTAAAAATTTACATGGGGCATGCAAATCAGTGTACAGTTCTGAGAAAGAATAAGATGTTATAACAGTCAAATTTGGTTAACTTTATAAGCAAATTTGGGTTGGAGACTAAATGGGAGATTAGAAACAGGTGGATTAGGTCCCTTTGCTAGGAACATAATATAAAGCTTCCTAAACCTGCAGATTTAAGTCATTCATTCCCCTTCAAAACTTGCCGACTTCCAGACTGAATGTTTTGACAATTATATTCAGCTTCCAATGAGTTATCAAGCTAGGCCTGTCTTGTCACATCGTTACTAAGGTCCCACCAAAGAGTTCTAACACGTATGTCTGTTGTCATTTGTCTGAGGTATACCAGTAAACCACCAGGGTAGAATGAATGGGAGCAGAAATGACTGGAGTGAAAACACTGACTGAGGAAGGGAGGGCAATATATATTTTGTCCAAGAAATATGTGAGACAACCACTAGCAGTCTAATGTTCACAAATCAAACAGGTGCTTGCAACCACTCGAAATGTTTTTCTTCATTCTCTTGGAAATCATTCCTAATGCAGACAGTTTTCTTGAACTATGCAGGAGGGTGTCTACATCCTGCAGACTATAAACTAACCATAAAGTCAAAGATTGATTAGTCAGTGTATTCAAGCAGAAAAAGTGAAAACTTCACTTGGCAACAGAACTCAGCTGTGATTGTGGAGGCCTTGGCAGGTTTGAGCAGAGAGGTCTTTTGCAGTTATTCTGCCTTTAGAAGGACTCTTGTCATCACATGCCAGATGGTCACGGGCATTGAGAGGCTGCGTATGACCACTCTTGCCCAAAAGCTTTTAGAATGGGGTTATTTTTGGTATATTGAGACAAGTTGTAAATTCCAAGGGATGCTTTTCAGCAATTATTTCATCAGGCATTTCCATTCCAACTGAAATAAAACTATATTTGAAAAATAGATAAGGGTAATTTAGAATTGTGTAGCATTCCTCTCTCTCAGCTTTTTGGAGCCTCTATTCTTTTATTTCTTCTGATAAAAACTATCAGGTCCCTAATGTTATCCATTGCAGGGTGACTTTAGAGAGGAAGGTGACTGGTGTGATAAAAGAGAACTTAAAGTTTTACTCTTCCTTCTACTTGAAGAAAAACCTTAATTTCAGGGAGCCACTTTTATTGCACTGGTTAGATGCCCACAAAATCTGTTATGTTAGCAATTGCCCTGGAAGAAAAGATAAAAAGATACAGTAAAGAAGATAGCTGAGGCCTTGTAATGCCAGCTTTTTCTTTAGCTACTATATCAGTCAGATTTTGTGTGATGTAGGCTCATAGGGTCTTAAAATCAATCAGAGACAACAGATGTGTATCCTTATCCTCTATATATATATATTTTAGGAACAACTCTAATATTCCATTTTACAAGTGTCAGCAAGTTAATCTGTCTCAGCATCTTAAAAATTCACTGCTCTTGTTGTTGACTTTTGGCATCCAGGACGCAGAAAGTAACTGCTGCTGAGTCCTACTAACCCAACTCAGTGTTTGTGGAAGGTCAGTATGGCAATATTTACTGACATGGACATCATCTACAGCCTTTCCATGATGCAAGTGTCTAAAGCAGACAAATGTACAATGAGGCGATGTTTGATGTAGTGGTGTGGTTTTGGTTTCATCACTTTTATGTGTGTATTTGTTCCTTGCTTTTATACTGCTTTTTATGAATTATGATTTCTCCCACGTACGCCCATGTTAACCTCTTCTTGGTTTTACCCAATCATAGTTATGTGTCAACCATAATTTATACAGCCCCCGGGTCCTGTCCATCACTTTGAGGCCTCACCCTGGGTCTAGAAGGTTCCAGTGACGGCATTGAGTGATTGGGCAGAGTCCTGGCTGTCCCTTCCCTTGCGTTATTGATTAGTTATAATATTTGTCATTTATGTACAGGGTCACACCCTTCACACCCTGGATTGGTCCCAAGCTGTACCCTACCCCCTGCTCCTCCCCTTTTATAAGGTGTTGTACAGAGAGCAACCCTGTTTTTGTGGGCAAACTCTCTGGGTGTGAAGAAGTCCCACGTGGGCTTAATAAACCCCAGCTGAAGTTCCCCATAAGAGTCCTTCCTTTTTTCCTCAGCACTGCTCATGCTTCTGCGGGACAACAACCCACAGGATTGGGAGGTATCCCAGGACACCAAACTGTACCTTCACTGCAGCTCCGGTGCCAGGGCTGGCCAGGACACGGGACACATCCCGAGAGACACACCAGACCACAGCAGTTTTAGAGACTTTTGGGATGGGCCATATAAACAGCAGCTGCATCCAATGGTCATGAATTCTTCTTTCTGAGCTTAGAAACGGTGTTAGACATTATTAATATGTTTTGTAATACATGTTGGTACCCAGACTATTTAGCCTATTCTCTCTCACTTGAAAACTGGAAAGCAAGCTCTGATTTTGCTCGAGAATAGACAGCCTGCAGACTAAAATTAAACCATATTACATCTCGTTTTCTTTCCTGCTGGGGGGAATTAGTCATGAATGGCAAATTAAATGTAGATTAGTGTTACTTAACAGACAAGTGAGTCTTTTTATTTTGTGCCATAACATGGTCCAGGCTTACATTTGCCTCAAATAACTGGTCAGTAGTAATACAATCAGATTAAATTTGTAAATTTAATTTTATATATTATTGTTGTTCTGCTGCTGTTGTTACCTGAGAGACCAAATCACAAGTCCAGGAGACACTGGAAGACTACCAGCCTCCTAGAACATAAACTGTCCACCACCTTCCCAGCCGTTTCAGAAAAAAAGTTGCAAAAGAACAATTGTGGGAAAACCCCTGACACAAAGGAAGGCAGTTTGTTCCTTTTTCATCTGCTTAATTGACTTTTATAAGGACTTTTATGTCATGTCTACAAATCTTTGTCTTTGAAGTAAGAATAAATATTACAACTAATCATTAACATAGCTCCCTCCTTCTTCAAATTCTATCCTGCTATCAGTGATAGCCCCTACAGGAAATATGAACTCCATTACCAATGCATTTGCTATCAATCAGGCCCCTGCAGAACAAGCTGAAGTTCTGACTCCAACAATTTCACAATGAACATATTACTGCTCTTCTGTAACAGTAGGGTCAAATAGGTTTTATAGGTCCAGTTGGGGGTTGACACCTAACTATTGGGGTGGTTTTATGGGAAATTCCAGCCCCCTAGTTAATCCACCTCTACCTGGTACGATATTAAAGATTATTAATTTTTCATAAATTTTTGAGCCACTAGTGAAAAGAAGCTGAAGCACACATGTCATTCTAGAGCTTTTATTTTGATAGTGGTAGAACAGTGCACACCCTCCACTGATGTGGAGAATATATTAAGTGCTAGCAGAAAGGAGTACCACTCAGACAGGTATAAAGTAGGGCTAGACATAAATGCAGCTGGGTAATGGCTGCCTATTGCTAGGACCAGAGTGTCTTCCTGGGTTTCGTGAGCCAAGTTTACTTACTACTCTTTTGTCTGAGGGAAACTAATTGGGAGACCACAATGTAGAACTCTGATGAGAAGCCTTGCACTTTGACTCAATCTCTTAACCTGCTAACTCATTTTTCATAGAATAACATAATAGGTTAGGGACCTCTGGAAATCATTGCTTAGTCCAGGCATTTTGCTCTAGTTGGAAGGCCAACTAGTACAGATTACTCAGGATCATATCCAGTTAGGTTTCAAAAGTCTCCAGGAATACAGATTCACCAACATTTCTCAGCAACCTATTGCAGTGTATAATCACCTTCATACTTGCTTCAGTATGTCAAAATCTGTGTTGGACTGTGGAGCCCAGCACTGAATACAGCTCTCCAAATTTGGTCTCAACAATTCTGAGCAGTGAGGAATAAACTTCCCTGCTAGGTCCAGGTCGTAATGCTCTTCCTAATTTAATCCAGGATAGCACTGGACTTCTTTGTGCGATAGTATCCTCTGCTCCTTTTCTGCAAAGTTGACTTCCAGACTCAGTTTATATTGGCCCATTTGTTGGCCTTTCAAGGTCTCTCTGAACACCAGCATCCCTGATGTTTCAGTCCTCTCAGCTTTGCATCACCTGCAAACCTGCAGAGGGTGTGCTCTGTTCCACCATCAATGTCATTAGTGAAGTTGTTAAAGGCTATTGATACCAGGATAAAACTTTGAGGTAAGCCAATAGTGACTGACTTTCTGCTGGACTTTGTGCTGCAGTCATTTAGTCCTGGCAGTTCAAGCATTTTTCAACCCACTTCATTGCTCATTTGTCTAAGCCATTCTTCATCAGTTTGTCAACAAAGTTGTTATGAGAGACAGTGTTGAAAACTGTGCTAAAGTTAAGATAAACCTTTGCTGCTCTCTCTTGTCCACTGACAAGTTATCTCATCACAGGATATCAGGCAGGTCAAGAATGATTTCTTTGTAAATCAATGCTGCCTACTCCTAATCACCTTCCTGTCCTTCATGTGTTTGTAAATGGCTTTCAGAAGGATTTGCTCCATTGCCTTCCCAGGGATCAAGGTTAGGCTAGCTGGTCTGTAGCTCAGGTTCCCTCTTCTTTTGCCTTCTCACAGTCCCCAGTAACCTCTACCTTTTGACAGAACCTTTTCATGATAATCAAGAATCACCTGGAAATTACATCAGCAAGTTCTCTCAACACCCGTTTGTGTTGTTAGTGAAATCTCATTATTTCCCACAGACTGTTTATGTTCAGTTGCTTTAAATTTTCACTCATCTGATGCTCATCTACATGGCATAAGCCCTCCTTGCTCAGGATCTTCCCAGAGATCTGGGATTCCTGAAGGCAACCCTTACCAGTAAAGACATATATAAAGAAGGTATCTTCCATATCAGATCTCAACAGATCATTTGCTTATTTCAGCAATGGACCCACTTTATTCTTAGTCTTCCTTTAACTGCTGAATTACCTATGTAAACCCTTCTTGCTGCCCTTCACATTGTTTTCAAGCATTGACTCAAAGTAGACTTTCGCTTTCCCAGTCCCATCCCTGCACACTTGAGAAATGTTTCCACATTCCTGACACTTTCCACCAATTGTATCTATTTTCATGTGTCCTGGCTTTGTCTGCAGCTACATCTATCATCTTTCCTATCATCTTTCTTGACTTTCTGATCATTGGAATGGACCATTCTTGAGTTTGGGGGAGATGACAGTTATCAGTTATTCTAAACCTATTTTCTCTGCAAAACTGCCTGCTGTAGTATTCTTCAAAGCAGATCTCTGAATAGGCCACATTCTGGGGTCCTGAATTCCAGAATTATGAAATTATTTTCCTGGTTCTCTCATATCAGGATCCTGAACTTTAGCATCACATGGTGTACTGGATCTGGCTTGGATAGTTATTTGTCTTCAGAGCAGTCTTATTGGTTCTAAGTCCCTCCAGGACATCAGGGTGGTTGAAATTCTCTATGAGGCTCGGGGCCCATGACCAAGAAGCTTCTACCCAGTTATGACTGCAGGTTTTCCTACTTAATTTGGAATATTGCCTGGAATCCATGTAGCTTGTGAATATTTGTTGTTTAATGAGAGACCTCTTTGAAGTGTAGTAGTATAAAATTAGAAATACGCATTCATGAAACTCATGATTACTTGAAATATAGTAACCAACTGCACTGGCAAGTTACATATATAAGAAAAAATAACATATAAACAGGTTGATATTTGCAGGAATGCTGTTATAATTGTAGACATTAGCTTTTCCTTTGTGATGATAATGTTTCTGTAGGTACCTAAAAGAAGCTTTTCCTCCTTACATAAGAAAAGGACAAGACAGAAAATGCTTTGCTTATTTTCTTTCTCCTTGTTGCTTTTTAAACACATGATTTCATGATTGGCTGAAATTCTATCAAAATCTTATTCAGATTGCAGGAGACACCTCTACCAAAGTTAATATTTCCCTCAGAGTATAATACCAGAGAGCCTCAGGCAATGCTGTGAAACCCCCTGAAGCTTCTTGTTACCAGGCTGTGTATTATGCAGACTTACATTTCCATAGTTCAGTTAACAAGTCAAAGAGACATTGGTACCTTGCATCTAGTTTTGCACACCATTACAATAGCTTTAAGTGTTTCATTTTAGACTTAAAGCTCTTTTTATGCAATTCTATTTGCAAGTATTTGGCCCCCAGGTTTCTCCTTGAATCTGTCCTCCACTGTCTCTTTCTGCTCTTGTTGCCAGTGACATTTTCTACACCATAGCTCCCAGCTATCCCTCAACCACAAAGGTAGTTGAAGCAGCTTCCAAAAATACCAGCTCCCAGGAGCAGCCCTTCTGTGCTTAGAGTATAAAACAAGTCTCCATTCTGTGTAATAAATGAATTCATGATTCTCAATTCCCAGCTGACATTAATAGCAGCAAGGAGCAAGAAGCGAGTTAATGTTAATTTCTGCAGGTAATGCGTGAAAGCAGATAGGAAAAGCTTGAAAGGTCAACATCTGCTGTCATGTAGGAAAGTTGCAATATTTGATTGGCTAGTAAATGTCAACACCATGTTCAAAAATCTACATGCTATCCTTTTCAATTTAATCTTAGCTTGCAGCACAACTAGAAATCATACAGCATATTTCAAAAACCCTTGAGTTAGAAAACAGGGTTGTATGATTGCCTTCCCATGGCAATAAGGCACTTATAAATTACAAACTTGTCATTTAATCAGCATAGTAGGTAGTACAATGCTTGTGACTTTTTATATCCATTTTCAGGGAATGCTGAAGAATCCGTAATGATTATATACCATAAAGAACTGCAGTTCCAACTGTTGCCATGGTATTATGCACTCTTCTTTTTTAAAAGCAGTGACTAGAATGTAAAACAGATGATGAATCTAATTGATTGTCCCCTGTAACTCACAAAGATGCTTTATTTTTGTCTCTGCTTTGTTCTGTTTTGTCTCACAATATATTAGACACAGAACTGCATTGTTTAGTACATTGATGGCATTAATTTAGAGGAGAGCAGATGTATTTTCTAAAGCAGAAATACGATGACCAGCCCTAAACAAATGAGAATGAAAATGTTATCTTCTTTGTCTGGATGGCAAATAGCAGTGGCTGATGGAAAACATATCCTCAGCTTATGTTTATGTAAAACCTTCTGTAAAGAACAAGGCAATTTTGAACCAGAGGAAGCGAGAAATAGAGGGAAGGAGAGAGTGCATGTGTCCACACACAGATAGCATGGCTGGTTATGTACAGATTCAGAAGTAAAATGTGGATGCAAGTTCATGAATCTAAATGTAACTTAAATTACTGTAGTAGGTGTCATACTGTATTAGTAGCAAAGTTGCACTATAAGGATGATTTGGGGTTCAGGAAGCTTCATGTTTCAGTTCATGAAGAAATGCCATGTCTTGTTATACCTGTCTTTTCTGGACTTTGCTCTATATAACCTACTGACATGTTTTTACAGTCCTACAGCTTGCTTCAAATGTACCATGACTTAACTTGCTCAATCCATTTGACACAGTGGGAAGAAGGAGAGCTAAAGAGAAGCTACATTCTGTTCTTAGCAAACCAGAGACAAACTGTGATGTGAGTCTATGGCAGAGGGAGTAGAAAAAAGAGAGGACTGGCAAATCTCCTGAGTGTTTGGTGGTACCGTCTCCACAGTAGTTATGCCTCCATGGGGGAAACTGCATGCTTTCCAACTTCCCAGCAAGGAATAATAAACTGGGGAATGGAGTGTACTGATGTAAGAGAGAGTTACAAGCCAGCTTCCAGAAGTTTCTGAGAGGTTTTGATAATTTTGTCAAAATTGCCTCAAGAAGAGATTGTTGAAGCATCTGATGTGACACATTTCATTTTTTGGTATCAATTTTATGAGAGACCACCAGTAGACAGCTGTGCAAAAATCAATCTAGATAAGCCCAAGATGCTGTTACTTTTGTGTATTGATGGTATGTAGTACATGCTTAAGTAAAGGAAGTATGTCTTGGATTTCTATACATATTCACAGTGACCTACAGCCTGTGTATCTTTCAAAACAGAGATAAAATTGACAATGAAATAATGCAGCAGTTATTATCAATTCAAAGACCTGTATATATAAAAAAAAAGATAATCTCAAACTTGAAGATAAAAATCTCAGATGTTTGATTTTAAAGGAAATCTAATACATATTTGTATTTTTATTATCAAAAGCATATGGAAATAAAAAAAACCAGGAAAATCACAGAAATACCATTTGGGCATTCCAGAAAGCAGGAGTGTAGTTAAACTTCCTCCTTTTCATTCATTCCTCATTGCACACTGCTACTCCATGTGACATATGATGTTTTCTAAAAAGATATGAAAAGCCAAACAAGGCTTTTAAAATTCTAGTACTAATACAGAATTTTCAAGGTTCCCTATCATTTTAAGATAAATGCATATAGAATGACAACTATTTCAATATCAATACAAGATTATCTACGGTGAGAGTGAATCATGAAAACAAAGTGAGAATTACATATACATTTTTGAGGTTACATTCTTGAGGAAAACAGTCTTCCACACAACCCTGATTCCCCTTTCTGAGGTCATCCTGAAACAAAGCTTTCTCCACCAGTGATAACGTTTTGCATATCTTGTCATCAATATGTCACTGTTCCTGAAAGAACTATTCAGGTCTCATAAAGTGTTTCTTCACAGAAAGTGCCCACCTATGGCAATGCCAGTAAAGTTCTTGAAAGGATTACAAAAGTTGTGCTGAAACATGGCACTGATACATTGGTTAATGTGAAAACAGAATTTCCTTATGTCCTTTAGACCTGTCTACTTATTTTAAGTTTCCTTTATCTTAATGGCACTCCATTTCCTATGGCCTTAGTCAAAAGCACCAAAAAGAGCAGGACTGAGTCTTTGGCACAAGGTTCTCTCTTATGCTGCCACTTTTTGTGCCTCACATTGATCTACTAATGCTTGCCGAGTCAGCCATGCATGGTTACACTATAATAGCTCCTCATCACTTGTCTGCCACATCTCAACCACAATCACTGAAGCAAAGAATCTTAATCTATCTTTTAAATATAATTAGAGGAGTAATCTGTATACAGATCTACTCATTATTGATTTCTTTAAAGCACCTTGTCCCCCAAAGTTATGTGTAGTAGAAATGGTGCATCTGTCCACACCTACATTTAGATTGTTAACAATTTTTTGAACATCTGTTACACTGCTACTGAATAGTTGTGGTCTCTTTAAGAAGGCACAAGGGACTCGACCTGCACCACCTCAGTCTTGGCAATTCTGGGGGGAAAAACACCTCTGGGGACTATTTTTATATATGGTGTCATATTGACACAAACTTATGCTCACCATTTTATGACTTCTTTCCAATTATGTTATTGATCAGTATGTGCTTTTATTCACTACTGGAACACTATGTTGCATTTTTGTTTCATCACTTCCCAATCAGACATGCTAACTATTAAAATGCCACAATTACAGAGCTCCTGAGTCAAAAAAAAGATGTGTGTCTGAACGACAACTAGGATAAGAACTGCACATCAGAAAACTAATCTGGGCTAGGAAGAATTAGTACAAATTTTTATGATAATATGTCAGAGATATAAAAAACAACCAACCATATTTTTCTGTGGGCAACATCATGTATTCACAAGCAATAAGATTTGATGAAACTCCAATTAAACAAAAGAGTTTAAACTGAAATCAATCAGACCAGAAACTACTTTTGTCTAAGAGAGATGAGGTCTGCTACTTCCAATTGTAAAGTGTGATAAAGCAAAACACTGCAGATTTTCTTTTGTCATTTCTCAAACAAATTCTCTGTAAGATATATTTTGAAACATAGTTAATACCTCAATAGATCTTGAATTTTTTCTTGCTGGTTACACTATGTAAGTAAACAGTGCAATGATTTCTGTAGAAGAATCAGTATGGACATCGTTGTTGATTTGTAGGATAGGTTTCTACAGCTAATAATTGCCTGTGAGTTTCACCACAAATGACTCTGAAGCTCCTGTTCAATGCTGGCAAAAATGGAAAGAATACAGAGGAGGGACAATAACCCTTTCTGTATGTTATTCCTAGCCTAGCCACACTCTGATCTGAAGAAAACATTTAAATAAAACCTAGCCAACTGGAAATTCATCTATCAGATACAAATGTTTAACACTTGGAAGCCTCTATTCTTATGTTTGGAGAGGGGAAGGAAACAGCCTGAGTAGACTTGATAAATGATGATGGGCAGACATCCGTTCTTGTCTTTCACAGCTTTTCTGCAACATTAACTCTCTCAACACTAAAATCACTTTTTTTTTCTCCCTGACAGAAATGCTTAGATGATTTAGGGCCTTCCCAAGGAATATATCCAAAAAGTGTGCCAAGAAAACTCTAGCTTCAGATCTTTCTCATTTGACAAGGTTCCATGGAGATCAGTTCTCTCTCCTACCTGATGTTTTCTAAAAGTTTTAAAAGAGCTATTGAAGTAAAATACTGAAAGACAAATTCTGGTAAGATGCATATAAAACACAGCTCCCTATACTTTTTATCATGCATGATTGTATGACTACTACTATATGACTTAATTCCCAAATAAGATGACCTACACTTCATTAAATCTTATCTATTGAAAGACAAATTTGGTACAGGTTTCAAAGTTAGTATTACTGAGTTTTCTGCCTAATTTACTGCTAGTGGTTGTTAAAGAAGGTGCATCCCATTACAATAGAGTGTTTCTTGACTCAAAACAGCTCTTTCTACTTTAGTGGAGTGTTGTAGGATCTGGTAAATTAAAACTCAGACTTACAACATATGTTCCTTCAGCAAGAAAGTACTAAACCTGCAAACCCAGTCTTTTTTGCAGCATCACATGCAATGGACATTGACATGAGACAAGACAGATTATTCTGAGGGAGGATACAATGGAGCCTTTGGATGTATCAGATTCATATTTTGGACTGCCAAGTTTGAATTTTACAGATGACTTTAGCACAGAACAAAGGTGAAAAATTTTAATGACTTGAAAAAAAAACTCAAATTAAGCAACTATTAAAGGGATGTTTTAATTGTGTTGCATATGTGTTATTTTGTTCATTCTCTTGAGTATTCTTGGGTAATAATGTGTAGCTTTTACGTATAGTTTAGTCTGTTGCAAATTTTTCAATACGTATATAAGGACTGTTGAAATAAGTCTATAAGTGAGGTGAATTGGTGAAATTTAGCTACAACTAAAGCTTCATGTAACTTTAATTCCTCTTTCATGATCTCATATAGATTACCAGTCAGAGATGACTTAATATATTACTACTACACATAAATACATGCAGTCATTCAAAACTAAAAATATGTCATGAAATATTATGGAAAAAATCATTAGAGCAGTTGAGCAAAAATATCAAGCCATTTACAGCTATCTGTCTTCAGTTCCCAAGCACTTGACCTTTTAGCTTTGTCTGCTAAATTATAGATATTTTCACTACCTGGGCATTAATATATTTAACTCTGACTTTTGCCATACCCAACTAGTGTAGATGAACTTTAAATATCTCATTCCTGTCTTTAATCCGTATTCATCAGAAGCACAAGAATATCACATTTTAAGAATAAATCTGTAATTGTCTGTTCATCTTCTTGATCAGTCTGTTAAACATCGGGAGTTGAGTAACATTGCAATACTTAACTTCTGTTTCATTTGTGAGACTAATTCCTGTTGAGAGACGTACACTCATAACACTTGTGAAGATTTCTGCAAGTGGAAGCAAAGAATTTTCAGGTGGAAGTGGATGATAGACTTTACTCCCTTCCAGAAAAGACTCAACAGTACAGCCATTTTCTTTTGCAAATTAATTGGAAAGAAAACTGATCAGAAGTAGTGGCTTCAAAGACTCTATGTGTTTGTTTGCCATTCTACCAGCACATTTCATGTTTCAGAAAACTGTTACAGTCCATGTTTAACAGCAATCTTACAGGCCAAGTCATCTTCTGTTCCAGAAGGAGTTACATGAAATCCTGCTGGAATAGAGTAATGTCTTCAAGGGAAGGAAAAAATATAGCTAGAAATTGATTAATTCTGCCAGTATCTTCCCTACAGAATTTTAAATTAGAATCTGTCTGAAACACTGTGTATATCAAAATTCTTTCTGTACCTGGTGGTTTTCACCATGTGTCCATGTGAAACCTCAATATGCCTCAAGCCATTTTATTCATATAAATAACTCATATTTGTATGGCACCTTTCAGCTGTGAAAGCGGAATTGCAGTCTCTGGTGGATGAATGAGTTATGAAACTGCCAGTATAGAATTATAAGTGAAAGCACGCATTATGTCTCTGTAAAAATAATAAGTACACAAAAAAATCTTAATTAATCATGACGAATCACCAAGGATATCACCCATGGTGAGATAAAGGATTTTGAGTCACAGTTTATTTTTTCTATTTCCATGAGCAACTAGTTCTTTTTCCAGTTTGTTAAGAAAATATTTACCAATATTCTTATTAGAAAACTAGCCAAGTTCCTATTCTGTAATGTCCTCTATAGATGTTGTTTAACTTAGTCGTAGAAAAGTCATCCTAGAATGTCTCAACATTGTAGGAGCTCTCCTGTAGTTTCATAACTGCGGTGTTCTGGGTGTTGCAGGAGCCTCCTCCTGCTTTGCCTGGCCAGCCCTGACACCGGCCACAGTGAGAGGTGCAGTCCAGTATCCAGGGACACCTTCCCCATCCTGTGGGTCTTTGCTGCCACAAGAGTGCCAGCAATGATGAGGAATGAAGGAAGGACTCTGATAGAAGAACAGCACCTGGGGTTTATTGATGTCCATGAAGAACCACCTCACCACCAGAGAGTCTGCCCAACAGAGCACAGATCATCTCTGGGCAGCACCTTAAATGCAGGGGAGGGGCAAGGGGAAGGGCACAGTGTGGGACCAACCAGGGGAATGGGAGGAGTGACTCTGTACATAAAGGACAGACAGTAGAACAGATCAACGAGGCAAAGGAGGGAATAACAGGAATCCTGCCCAACCACTCAATGACCTCACTGGACCTTTCTAGACCCAGGGTGAGGCCTCGAAGTGATGGACAGGACCCAGGGGTTATAGAACATATGACTGGCATATAACTGTAATTGGGGTAAAACCAAGAAGGGTTAAATATGGGGGTAGAAGGAATAAACCATTATAACTTATACAAACAACATAAAAGCATGGAACAAATACATACGTGGAACAGATAAAACTAAACCCACACCACTACACTTAATTAAATTAAAAACTCATTCTAGTTTGTCTTTTTTCTCATATATACAATGTATTTACAGAATATAACACAAATAAAGAGTGTCCCTCTGTCCAATAAGTTGCTTACTAGTGGGGAAATTTTGTATACAGATGTGTTTTAAGTTGAAAGAAAAACAACAAGGGAAAATTTATCTCCCCTTTCCACTACCTTACTGTTTTTTTCCTAATCATTCTCACTATGTAGAAGGAGATTTCATTTGGCTTTCCTTTCATAAATCCTACAGACAAGAGAGTATTATCATTTAAAAATAAAATATGCTTTCTTTTTAATTGTCTTACAGTACTTACGACCAAGAGATTGTACAATGGCAAGTTTAAAAGTGAAACTGACTTTAACTAAAATGGGACTGACATTCAATTTTCATTGTCTGAGATAAGAGAAGACCTGCATGATGAGGAAGGAGGAAATTGCCTTTTCAGGTTCTGTTAGCTTGAATAGATGAAATAGCTATAAGAGACCAAATAAGAAAGAAATTTTCTTGTTTACAATGCAAAATTGATTTAACAGTGTCTCTTGAAAAAACAGTTAAACTTGATTCTGTTCTTGAAATTAGGTATTGGGACCAAATGGTAAGTCTGTTTCTAGGAACTTGTAGTAAAATAGAATGAATTTCAGAGTGCTACCAACCAAAGTAATAAAGAAGATTTTTGTTAATATTTATTAGGTACTCCTAGAGTTCAGTGATAAACTACAGAAATAAAAGTTCTTAAAAACACACAGTGCTGTATGTATCAGATTTCAGAAGAATTTTCTCCTGATATAGACTGGGGCCTAATTATATGACATTCATTATCATCTGTGTAGCTGCACTGAATTCAACTGAGTCCTTCAGCTGGAGTTGAACAAGCTTCCTCTCTCGACCCTGTATTGTGTAGACAATAGGGACAGAAACATTTAATATGATCAGGTTTATTTAATCAAAGTGGTATTTTTGGGGGGAGAAAGACTGAGAAAAATTGGGAACAACTTTTACTTGGAACTTCTTTCTTTCTAAGATAATTAGAATTGCAAAAATATTTTTTTTCTCAACAGAATACTTCACTAGCAGATAAAAGAAAATTAAGGATTCTATTTTTGGTGGGAAAGATTATACAAATCTGTTTAGATAATCCTACAATATCAGTGAGACGCTATAACCACTTCTATTATCCTCTCACATTGTTGCTATGTGGAATTCAGTCAAAAGATATTAGAAACTGGCAAAATAAAAAAAGGCCTTTACACAAAAAAAGTTATTTCATTGAAATACCAGAAAAAAAATGAAGGAACAGTAACAGAAAAGTATAAAAGGCAAAGTCTTACCCATTAATAAAGCACCAGAGGCCATCAGTGATTACATGAAATCCAGCCTCTACAAAGTAGCAGACAAGAAAGTGTCATCATCTGCTTCATACACTTGGCAAGGCAGATTGGTGAAAAGTCCCTGAATTCCCTCCCAGTCTCTTGCTCTGGAGCAGGAGGAGAAATACAGCTGTCATTAGAGTAGCATCCTTGCTTTCCTGTTCTCCTGGTGTCTTCCGACACCAATAAACGGGAGTCTTTGTTATATATTTGTAAGTTGAGGGACAAACACAGGACACATAACACATTGTCATGGCAGAAGCATGTCCTTCTTTCCCATTGGATAAGAAATTTCCTTATTTTTCACTGAGTTTGCTGGACTGCTGCCTTAGACATCTTATTTTGTGTTTCATGGAAGTGACAGGTATGAATTCCTGCTTCTACTAAGTAGCTGTAATTTCATCTGATGTAGATGCATTCTGACTCTGCTCATTGTCTCTTGAAATCAAAGTACTTAGCAAGTTATTTATCATTCATTTAAGGAACTTCAAAAACTTCTGAAGCACAACAGTGCAGAATATTTCCTGTTCACAGCAAAGTAAATCCTTCTGAAGACAAACTGACTAATAATTAATCTGATAGACCACTGATTTAGAGGAAATTCTAGACAATAGTTTGTGAGTACTGTAATGATCCTGCAAAAATAAGAAGTGCCACATGCTTAAAACTGTACAAGCAAACTAAAACAATTTGTAAAGGCATTCTTTCCGTAATAAATAAAATTTATTGCATTGATAAGATTGTTATTAACAATATTTTCAGTATTACACTTAATTTGAAATGTTTGGATGACAATAGTTTGTCATGACAAAACATGGCAAAAGTTTGGATACTGAAGTTAAATTGTCCTAGGCAATAGTACACCTTACATTATATTAATACCTGAAATGGGCAAAAAGTCCTCTACTGTTTAAGAAAATGGGCTGGTTAACTTGCACAATAAAAATGCATCCAATACCCATCTTTCTCATAATAATGGACACCAGAATCTGAACCTTCCTCTCTGACCAAACTGGGACTATTTAAGCTGGAAATAATTAAGAAAGTACCAGTTTTCTCACTTACTCTGGAATATATACAACTGCTTTGTACTGCTATAGAAAACATAAGGAAAGAGTTAATAGAAAGAAAAAAAAAACTCCTTAATAAAAATAATTTAATTGGACTTTAAAGATGTCTTTGAAAAAATACTTCACAGATTATTAAGGAAACAGGAGCCACAGAATAAATTATAAAAATTCTGTTTCATATTTGAAAATAACTCAGAGATAGGAAAACAAAGAATAGATATAAATGTTCATTTTCAACGTGGAAGAAGGTTAATAAAGAGATGCCCCTGTATTCTTTCTAACAGTAGTGGTACTTGACACATTTATTACACACTTATTAATGTCCTGAAGGAAAGGATCAATAAAAAGATGGACTGAAATCTCTTTCTGAAAATTATATAGGTCAAGAATTAACAAACTAACAGAGAATCTCATGCACAAACAAGACAGAGAATTAGCTGTCATAGCAATAAAGATAATTCCTAAAGCATAAACAAAGGTGAATGTTGGATTTGGCTACTTTACATTAATTTATCTATATTGACACCTCATAAATCAACATCAATCACTAAGAAAAAAATAGTTTCATAATGGGCAATTTATTCAAGGAAGATTTAATGTGCAATGTATTTAATTCTTCAATGTACCTAGGAAAAAAAAATGCAAAGCAAATAAAATGTTAATTTCTATTGAAGAATGATAGAACATTAAAAATGTGTTCCTAGATTTTTGTGGATTGCTGGCCTGCCATTAAAATCTCTAGAGATGATACAAAAGAACATGAAGATAAGATATGGGAGAAAATTTATGAGTTAGAACTGTACTTCTGTAATGTAAATGATACAGAAATTTTGTTGTAAAATTATTGTAAATAATGGACAAGTTGAACAACTCATAATAATTCATACTACTAGGACAATTTTCACCCGATAAAGTAAAAAAGACAACAAATTTAAAAGTCATACCAAGAAATTATCTGTTTATTCACACAGTAACATATATGCATCTAAATGGCCTATTGTTACATTGCACTGGTATTGTGATTAGGCTGTGAAAACAATTATAAACTCATTCAGTTACACTAAAAAGATTTTCACAAAGCACTAAAAAATCTTTCAAAGAGGATAATGAACTCGTGGAACATGTTGCTGTGGAGACTGTGGAATCTCCATCACTAGGCGTTGTACAGGCATCTGTCAAAAATATCCCACTGCTCTTCTCTGCAGGTGTAAGAAAATTAAATGACATTCTGAGTTTTCCTCCAGCTGTATCATAAAATTAATTTGGTCTGCTCTTTGGCATCATAAACCACACAAAACAAGAAACCAAAAATTTCTTAGAGTTGACAACAATAGAGTTTTTTAGTGTAGTAGAGTCGAGGCACACAGGGAGCACCCTTAAAATAATCAGATAATAGTTTCTTTAAAACTCAGAAAAAAAAGGTTGAAGTCCTGATCATAGGTGATTAACTGTATTTGATTGGAAAATTTGAGAAACAGAAGAAGATGTTTCAGGAGAGAAGTCACTTCATAAGTTTATTGATGAATTATTGCAAGGGTATTTAATGAAACATATTTTGCTACCTCAGTAAGCTTCATTTTAATATACCCACTAAAGAGACAAAAATTGGTTTTATAAAGTGCAAAAACTCCAAAACTCCAGTGAAATTCAATGAGAATTTGTTTGGAAAATAGAATGATGTAAATGTTCCTGCAATGCAAAGGTATTTTTATTTTTTATCATTAGATGAAATTTGTCTATTAATACTGAAAATCTTTAGACAAACGCTCCACATATGCAGTCAACAGTGTTCCATTTTAAACCCATTTCTATGTGAAATTTCACATCTACTCTTTACAAATACACAAGAAAGTACGTATTTTAATTAAGGTCAAAATGTTACAATTTCCATCAGTGTAGTAGATATTTTTGGATCTGAAATCTCAAGTGACTTTTAGAAGCTGCTATGATTCAGCTTGAATTTCTATTTGCATGTTTGCCTGAAGGGCTTCTGGGTATTCTTGATATAGATAATTCACAGGTTTTGTTTTCTGAATGTTTTTTCAGTTACTCATGAGAGTTCAGTTATTTCAAATACTTATTGTCAATGTCACCTATGTTAACCCTAAAGTCCAAGTGAAGGTAAGTAGTTCGAATTGTTGCATCTCAGAAGGGCCGGCTGAAAGTCCAAAACCAGGATACCAAACCAAATCTTGAAACACAAATAATTTTTTTCCAGTTTAGGTCTTGGTCAGATGTTGAAAATCAATGAGGTAAATAGCTGAATAGATTACTATGAACAAAAATATCTTTTCAAGAGCTCTCCGGAAAGTGAAAGGAAACTGTTGAAAAAATAGTGTTAAAAAAACCCAACCAGCCCTTCTTTTTTCCTGGAATAGCTCATTACAGAAATGTATGGTTGTATGAATAATTAAATCTTACTTTGTTGTAGCTTGTTTCACAGTAAAACTGTACTTTCTCATTTAGTGTTTCGTTTCTTTTTTCTTCTACCATAAACATGTATCATAGGAAAATTAGGTGGAAATGGTAAAAGTTTTTGTATTAGAACTCTAAAATAGAGGAAGATGAGTCCATACTTAACCAACTGAACAAATGATTTAATTTTGTTGTTTTCTGACTAACAGATTATAAAATAGCAGGGAAAAAAGGCTTTATTGTATAGACAGTTCAGATTCTTCTGGATCAAATTCTTCTCTAGAGAACTACCACTGAAGGCAGTGGACTTATGCCAAGGTTGAATTTGACCCAATATTATTTTCAAACTGAGATTAGAGAGCAAGTGAACCAGCAAAAGACAATTAAGTCAGTGATGCACTTACTATCTTGAGTACGCAAGCAATCTGAAAGCCAGCATAATGCAGTTCTTATTCACCAGGCATGCAAATAAATCAACTTTAATGTCAATAAAGTCAGTAATGACAGATTTTATCACTAAGTTATAACTAAGCAATAATGATTGGGAAAAAGGCAAGTAGCTCACAGCAGCTGCAGTGATTTTTTCTTTTGTCCTAGGTGAAGCCAAGGGTAACTGAAAAGACTGGCCTTTACTCCCTCTATTATTAACTGCAAATCATTCTTGTCATGTTAGAAGGCAGATCACTTTTTTCTTCCCAAGTATTACTCACTGTTGTGGTGTGCCTCACACTATGACCTCCTTCAGAGGTGCTACAGTCCATTTCCAATTAGTGTCTGCATATTAGAGAGGTGCAGATGAATTTTAAGGGGGTCAGGACAAAAATACATTTTTATTTATTCTGTAAATATAGTTAGTGATTAAATTCATCCATCAGCAGATACCGGAGAACAAATAAGTATGATTTTACACTGAACAAGGAACAGCCCTATGCTGGATACTGTTAGACATATACAGCATTCCATTCATAGTGGGTGCATTCCAGTGAGGAATAAAATAAATATTAGAGATTATAAGAATGTCATTTCAAAAGTTTCTAAACTATTTGATTGAAGGGCATAATAAAAGTACCAGATATTGTTTTTCTTGATGTGTAAAAGGAACTCAGTATATAAATATTTTTTAAACAGTATTATATTAAGTAGGTAGATGAGTAATTGAAATTCACACAGGCATTTTAAATGCAAACTAACTTTTTCAACTCTTCATAATGTGGTTTATATGAGTTGGTGCAATCATTTTTCTGTCTGCATCTTAACCAAAATGTTACACATTTTTGTTATGCATGTGGTTGTTCTCCTCATGGGAGATGTTTAACAATGGTCAATTACTATGATTCAGTAGTTTTGGCTGACATTCAACAAATGTCTGAGCAGCTAATAATGCATTTAGTTCTGTTAGTCCACCCATCTGTCCATCACATCTGCCTGTCCTCATAAAGGCTGTCATTAAGCAGCACAGCATTTCTCTAACATCCTCTCACTATTCACTTGCTTTCCGAATGCCTGGAAGGTAAACAATGTGTGCTCACAATTATATCTTTTCATAAGCTAAAGATAAATATATGCTTCCTTATGAATAAACAAGAAACAAAATATTTCTTTTATTATTTTATTAGTGGCACTTTAATCCACCAAATTTATATGATTATTATTCAACACTCAAAACAGTTTGAAAACATGAGAAGACAACTTTCTCTTGTCCATAAAAATTTTACAACTAGTCACCTTAACATAGCATCCAAAATCACTGTTTCAAGAAAAATAACAGTTAATAAGCTTGGCATTTGGTATCTATTTTGGATTTCACATTGTGGATATGTGTTACAGTCCCATCGTGGCTACTGACTGCTTTTACAAACTATTTTAGCACAATTTTAGTGCAGCTTTTTCCACATGGGAGAGTCCCAGGGATATGGCTCATAAAAAACAAAGATTCTCTTGTATTGTTGTGTATCCTTGTTCATGCTAAATTTGAAAATGTGATCATTATTCCTACAGGTTCAAATTCATCTTCTACTGCACGCCAGTAGGAAAATTCTGAGTATTAATCACAATTCAACTGATTTTTAATTACTGCTTTAGTTTTTTAGGAGGTTGAAAAGACAATAATATTGTGAGATTACTTTATGCTTAGGGGTTTTCTTCTCATTCTTTCTTTTGTCCTTTCTACTCATGACTGACCAGCCTGGTCAATAGTTCATTCATGTTCAGAGATGTTCTCCATTTATCTTGATTATTGAAACTTCTTGGTTTAGATTTAGCCTTAGAGTAAAATACAAATGTTATCGCTAAATGTAAAATTTGTAGGTTTGATTAGAATAGAGAAAACACAGAACTGTTAGCATTTGATGAGAAGAGTGTCAAAAGAACTGAGGTGATGAAGAAAATATAACCTATACCTGAGTAGACCTTCTTACATTCACTTCTAGAGCATGCAAAGGTTTGCAAAAGCTTAGTTAAGGTACTTGACCTAATGATAGAAATCCCCTCTGTTTGTAAAGCTAGTCAGGGGGGGGAAAACCACAGCCCATAAAAGGAGATAAATACATCTATGAGGCTGAGCAATACTACTCCCTATCCCAGGTGCAGTCAGAATGAGGAACACCATGTGGAGATTGGCAGGCATTCACCAAGGCCAGTCAGTAATTCTAAGGTAGCAGCCATCACTTACTAGTAGTTGCTTAGTAACTACTCTGTTCCCCTCTCTCTGCCCTTTTTAATTTGTTTTTGTTTCCCTTGGCTGAAATGTAGCCTGTTTTTAGCAGTTTTGTTGAAGGAGCTGAGAAAACCTTGACTGCTTCTTTGTTTCCAAACTTATTCCCAACATCTGCAATGAAGTTGAGCTATGACAACCACAAATTTCTTGATGCTCCATCCTAACATGGAACAACTCTTACAATGCATCATTTTCAAACATAGACTTGGCATCCTGAAAAAGTCTTTGAGGAAGCCAGACTTTATTGTTGGCACTATTCCAAAGGCAAGGTCTTTTCCCCCTCATTTACAGAAGAAACCTGTTGAAGGAGAAAGACGAGCAGCTTCAGAAAAGACATGAGCCAAAGAGCTGACAGCATGAGTCATGCATGATAACAGCAGCAGCACTGGTCAAAGTCCAGACTTTGAATCCTTCTAATACATGTTGGGCATTGAATGTCAGATTGAGAAAACTGGCACTTAAGATGAAAGCTAGTATGTCCCCTTCTCCTTTTTAACGGTTGTGTAACGGGTACATGGAGAAGAGGGAAGCAGGCAGCTGAGGAGCTCAGCCCTTCTGCAATAGCATGGTCAGTTGTGTTGGTCACCACAGAGAAGACAGATGAAAGGCTGCACATGGGTTACATTTTACACTCGTCTTCCAAATATACCTGGTATTATGGAACCAGTAATAGCCTTCTGAAAGTAAAAAATGGTAATACACATTTATTCCGTTTGAAAAATAAATATTTTCTAATTACTTGGAAACTTTTCTGTCTCTTTCAGTCAGCAGATGAAAAGAACAAAAAAAGCATATCATGTAGATATTTTTATCTAAAGATAAAAATAAAATCAAACCAGAAAAAATTAGCTCTTTTAATATGCCTTTTCTTTCAGATATTTTTCTCTTTCATGCAGTTAAACTTTTTTGGATGATCTAGTAAGAGTCTGAGTGTTTTCATATTAAGAAGGTAAGGTTTAATGTCTGTAGGAGCAGAGTACAAGAAATAACCTTTTCATTAGTTTTTGATCATTATAACTTCTGACTACAATCCAATTAGAGTGTTATTTTTATTGTTGTTTTTATGTAAAGGAATAAGTAAATATAAATGTAAATATAAAAAAGATACATAAAATAATGTGTATATAAATTAAAAAAAAAAATAAAATGACAATGAACATATAAAATCACATATCCTTAAATTTCAAAAAAAATTAAATATGTGTAAGCTATTAAAAATATATATACAAAAATAACTATCCACAAAGAATATTTGAGAACAAGAAAAGTGTCTGGATGCCTTGACCCTTCTTTCAGTTGAAAAGCAGTTATTTAATTTAAAATTCTACACCTCTTTTTCAGAGCAATGGAAGGATTTTCTGAGCCTTTTATAGGACACATGACATAGAAGCTATTTTTCCCAACTCAGGCTCAGAGGGATATCTGGATCCACTGGAGTCAAAGTGCAAGGCACAAATACAAAAACATGCTTTTGCATCAACTACTTCCTCTTCTCTTTTTGTCCTTCTTTATTCAGATGGAGCTGTTTGTTCAGTCTTTCAAGTTCAGTCATACTGTTTGAATTTCTTTTTGAAGGAGAAAAACACTCTGGCACCAGAATCACTGATATTTTTTATGTTGATGCAAATAAGGGTAGAAGTCAGCTTAAACATCCAGTCAGGGCATTTCCCTCAATAGGAGCAACTTGGGGTGACACAGAACTGCCAAAATGTAACAATTCCCTGCCCTTCATCTCTGACATGAAGAGTAGGCACAGCGAAGAGGACATGATCAAAGCATTTAGGCCTCATTGATCACCCACAGAAATCTATGCATAAAGCAAAAGAATCCTGAGCCATAATATTTAATTTCAAGAATCAAGCTGGGTGTAAGGCAACCATCTCTTTGGTGATTTTGCTTATTTGACAACAGTTTACTTCTTTCTTAATTAATATAAGGATTAACCTACAACGGCTACTAGTTAGAACCTCTTAACTATAAAGTAGCTGCAATGTCAAGCTCACTATGCACTCTTTGCATACGTCATTGTGATTCTAAATTTCTTGCCATTTAAAAAAGTTTTTCAAATTTCGCAGGTGTTTGAAAAATTCATTTAATTTCATCAGTCATGGTCGTGTCAGCTCTGCTTCCTTGTCACCACCTAACTATAAACACAAAAGGTCATATACCTCATACAGAGTGGGACCTGGATGGCTGTTTTAGTCTGAGTTATAAATTTAACATTACAACTTTTGAAAAAGAAAAATATCCATAAAAGCACACTTAAAATACTGAGTGAATTCAATTTTATATTTGTCTTAAAATGTGTCACCCCACACATGCTTGAAAAGAAACTCAAACACATTATATAACTTCACCAGTCTCAGTATTGCCTTTGCAATCTTCATCAGCATTTACAGTTTCCAAGTACAAATGCAAGATGTCCCAAATATTCTCATTAAGAAAACTTAATTCTTCAAAGGGATTATGTTTACATTGTCTGTTCCACCTGGAAAGCAGTCAGAAATAAGATGGTTGGTAAGGAAGGCTCACCAGAGTAAAACTGCCACGGTTTTTCCTAGGAAATTATAGTCCCTTTTCCTACCCTGTGCTATCTAGAACACATGGTTGGGTACCTCATGGTTAGGTTTTGTGTAAGATTAACCACAGCTTCCACATTTTTAACCCTTTTGCAGACTTCTAACCAGGTATGTTGAAGAGATAAATCAGTGGACCACTATTTCCGTCTTCTCTTGTTCTGTGCTCCATGACTGTGACAGCATGGACAACAAAAAAAACAGCTACTGGATTTTATCCTGTGCCTGCTGAATATAACTAAAAAAATTGCTGTTGAAAACCATTGCCAATAAAATTTTGAGACTTAAATTCCTTCAAAATTTGGTTTTGAAGTATTTGGGATGTTCTTATGCAAACATACTAAAAGCTATTCAACAAGTTGTCTAACTATGGGAAAATACTGTATATCAAGGCAACACAATATTTTCTGATCTTTTTCATCTTTTGGTCACATATTGTCATCTTTAGTTTGCAGAAGTTGCTCATTCTTGAAGAACATATTGAATAGAAAAATATTTCTGGGGTTTTTTTCCTTGTTTGAGGCAAACAATTAAGAAGCTTCATTCAAGATGCTTCATTTGTATTTGAGTCACCTAATAGTAATCTCAGAGAGCTCTTTCACAGCTGTAAATGTGGAACACTCACCTAAACATTAGAAGAAAGCTGTCTGATTTCAGCCTGGACCTGTTTAATTTTTTGGAGTAGATGGGAGGGGAAGTGGCTGACTTGACGGCCAGGGTCCAGATGTATCACCTCATATCATCGCAGGCATGGGAGGGAAGGGACTCTGGCTTCCACAGGAAAAGGTGTTCCTTCTGGGTAGAACAGTTTGGGATTTTATTTTATGTGTTAATTCTTCCTTTGCTTTATACCACTTGTTATCAATATTGTTGCTGTTACTCTTCTTTTTCTTATGTCATTGTTATTTCAAGTAAATCATTCTTATCTCAACCCCTGATCCATGTTTTTTGTTTCTCCCATTGGCAGTGGAGATGGGAGCAACAGGTGGTCTTTTAATGGGAGTGCTAAACCATTCCTAACCATGACAGTATTGCACACACTTTTATGAAGTTTGAGTAATGAGTAAGATTTTTGAAAATATTACTTTCCTTGTTATTGAAGACTTTGTCACTATTTTATGTAGAACTGAACAACACATAAATTTGTTCCCATTTTAAAAATAGTTATTCCCTTAAATTAGAAGTAAAAAACAAGCCAAAAACAGATCACTTGGCATTTCAGACTCATTTGTTATTTTATTTCCGTAATGTTTGTTGATTATGATAATTGATCACTCCAAAATTTCAAAGATATAATTAATTGGTAAAAGTAAGTTCATTGCCTTTTATGTGAAATATTTTAATTAACAAAGAACATTTAAATAAATTACCATAATATTGAAGGTCACACAAATATTAGCTGCAGTTGTGCTTGCTATTGCATAGATACATATTTCTATATAAAGACAGAAGGAATCAAATTAATTTTATTAAAATGAGAATAACATATTTCCTTTGGATTTTTACTTCAAGCATCCCATTCTCCTTGGCCTTTTAGCTAAGATTAAATCTAATGTCAGTTTAATATTATATATGACAATATAATTTAATCTACTTAGTATTTTGGCAAAGCTGGAGCAACAACTCCATTTGGTATTTTGTCAAATACTGTAACTATTTTTTCTGTAAAATGAAGCAAAAGTGATAGGAAAGTGACCTACCAAAAATTAACACAATGGCTGCTGAATGCATTGTACACAATAGCATTAACACAGATCTTTTTCCTGCCAACATTTTCTTATCAAAATTTGTGGGAATTCTTGTGCTTTCTTGGGCATCTGGTAATAGTGGATCTTCAGGCAGACTAAAGGGAGAGCTTTGTATTTGCAATTTCCCAGCTGGTGACTGAGTAGTAGTTATTGTTGGCAGCTGAGAAGATGTAAGGAGGATTACTTTCTTCTTCAGTCTGATTTTAAACAAAACATAGTTGTTAAACATCTTTTTAGAAAGATTTCTTTCAAGAAATTTAGAAAAAGCATTATTTTTAGGATTTCTAAATCAAAATGTCAAAATTGTGTATAGTAAAAGCAAAAGACAAGAGACCTTTTTTGTCTAACATCTATTCTATACATATTAAATATTAGACTTTCAAATCAAGATTAGAATCAATTTCAACTGAAGTTGTGACCTTCTTTAGCTGAAGAAAAAAGTGTTAGGTTGATGACAAGATTAATGATATTTACATGGCAAATGACAGAACTAAAGCTAGAGTACTGATTAAAGATAATTAGTCAGTGTAATGCCATTTTGAACCTATGCAAAATTATATAAAATCAACAAATAGTCAGAATTTGGATATGTTCTGAATTCATAATCAGTAAGGACATTTTTGCAAAGGTACTGTCATTTGTACTTATTTGTTTTCTTATGAAGATCATTTTTTCTTCTGCTGTTTCAGTAGGTCCTGAGTGTTGCTATGAATTCTGCTATAGTTCTGAGAGAAAATATTTATAAAAATCACCCTTGTATAGTATATTCTCTTGGCAAAGCAAATCAAACAGTTCATCAACTCTGGAACAAATGAAACAATGTTTTACATGCATTAGTAACCTGACTTTGATTGAATTTCCTATTCAAGGGACTATGTCTGATTGAAACATTTTTCATGGTATCTGTGCTACTTTTTGCTAGAGTGCCTGAAAACTTTTCCTCAGACAAGAAACTGACGTGGTCTTCCTAATCTGCTTGGCCACATATTACCAAAAATGAATAAGAACATTATTACCTTTGGCTCTATAATCACCCTGCTAAAAATGAAAAATCCCTCATTAAGTTCAAAAAGAAACAACCCATCCATAGGAAAAGTAAGTTTGTCTTTGCATAGCTTCCACAAGAAGTCAGGTTACAAAATAATGAGGAATTTTCAAAAGTACTTTCTGCTCTAATTTGATCGTTTCCTTAGAGAAATCAAAGGGAATTAACGCATACCTAAAGACACAAAGGCTTTATAGCTGTGACAATGAAAGTATATAAAAGTATCAAAATATGTAGGGGAAAGTATTTTAATTGCCAAACCATTAGCATTGGAAAAAACCACATTTTCAGTCACATTAGCCCTTCTATGAAACACCTTCCTGGCTGCACTTGCCAACAGATAAACCAAGTATGAAGAGAAGGCGCCACTGGCCATTCATACTTTGTGATCTGTCTCTGTGTCACTTACACATGTGCAGAACCTATGATTCATACGAAGGGGATTAATGGAAATCCTAGCTGTTTTAGTCTTTCAATCAAAGAGTAGCACAGCTATTCTAAAGGTTTTGGACTAATATGTTTCAAAAACAACAGTTTTACATATTATCAAGTAGAAATCCTCAGCCTAAGGAGTGAACACTGCTTTGAAGGTAAACTGAGTTTTTACCTGGCTCATTGCACGCGTCACCCTGATCTTTTAAATTCTTAATAGTGCCATAAAAAACATATTTACTGTTTCTGATCAAGAAAAAGAAAACATACTTCCTTCAATGATCCTTCACTGAATAGACATTCCCAGGCTTTAACAATGATAAAAGAAGGCAGAATACTAAAACTATTCAGTTTCATTAATCTTCTAAAAATCAGACAGGCTTAGCAGCAACAAGAAAGAAAGAAAAGCAGTCCTTAGAACAAAACAAAGCCCTATATCATTTATACTTTGGAGTAAGTCTGTTCTGTATAGATGCCAAATAGAATTTACTCAGACTACAGAAACACCAACACAAATATTTAATTGAAGAAAATTCCATGCATTGTTAGCTCATTAGTCTCACAGGAAATTAATGATTCCAGTAACTGTATAATTAGGAACAGAAATTTGTGAAAATCTTTGTTAATCTCATATTAATTTACAAATCAAGACAAGAAAATATAGAGAAAATTTTGCTCCCCAAAATTACTTTCTATAATATAAAGAAAAAATTGCATCCATAAAAACAAAAACCATCTGTCTCTCACTTATAAAAGGCAGAGCTACAAACCAAAACCCACTATTAACCATTAAGTCAGAACTATTAAATCACTTAAATTATTACCTTCACATGAAACATTTCATTTTCAGTGGGGTTAAACCAATAAAATCATACCTTCCTAGGCCAGGGTGAAAATGTGTATTGTATTTTCAATTTTCACAGTAATAAGTGATTAGATAGGAAAACTTATCTTCATATAAGGACATAAGTCACTGCAGCTATGCCTTTCAAAGTCTCTTTAAAGCAGCCTTCCTTGATCTCTGTGAGGAACAGAGACCTGAGGAGAATGGTATAGCTAAAGGGGCTTGCAAGCACTCTATGCCTTTCTGTAAGAAGTGCACAAGTCAAATAATCACCATGGAAAACTTCAGGTGGATTGTGAACTGTTTTTTCATACTAGTAAGCAATTAGATGTCATGTTAGAGACAGTGTTGGCTCCTGTTCAAGTGAGTATGTGCTGAAACATTTGAGTATGTGCTGAGTTTGAAGTCAGTGGGGCTTAAGTATGCCCAGCAGGATTTCCCTGAACAGAGATAGACCTTGAATAAAAAAAGGATTCTCAGTGAAAGGAGATTCACAATCTGGTCTTATTGCTTACTAATTTTGTAGAGTAAGAAAGTTGCATAAACTGTGGGAAACTAGGACATTATTGATGATCTAAATATTCCTCTGGTAAATTTAAAAAACTAAAGAGAAAAGATCTTTTATGGTAGAGGGATGGATAAAATCCACACTACAGGCACTTATAGGGCTTAAAGTGACTGCATATATATATATATATTTAGGAGCCATTTTTAGAGTTTTTAGGCATTTCTACTCTCAAAAGTAAGATGTGTTCTCAGTTGTGCTGCAGAAAATGGGAGTAAGGGCAGCTGTGCAGTGCAGCCTCTGAAAGAAATGCTTTCAAAGTTTCTGTTGAAAGAGCTGTTTCTCAAAGGCAGCTGCTCAATGCCTCATGATGTATTCAAGGCACAGCCTGGTTGCCTGGCCCATCACCCTGCTGCACCTGCTCCTCTCAGCTCACTTCACCTGAGTAGATTGTGACAAGAGTAACAAAGCGCTGTGCTCCAGCTTCCTACAGAAAGCTCAGCAATGCTTTCCCTGCCTCCTGAGCTGTACCACTGCAGAGCCAAGCTCCTGGTTATACACTGTATTTGCTCAGAGCATCAGGTACTAGCTGTCTGTTTACCTTCGTTTCATTCCTCCCTGCTGCCATTTCTCTGTACAACTGACTCCTGTATGAGAAGTGCCTTGCTGCTGCTCAGAATTTCAATACGGTGCCTGAGATCTTTCTTCCATTACATGTCTCAGAGGATGTTATTAATATCTCACTAATTTCAGACATCTTTACATTTGGCAAAAGTATTACCAGGCAAATTACAAAGTGTATTGGTAAATGAAAACATTTATCATCAAAATCTATTGAAAGGTGTCCACAATATTCATTTGCTGCAGTCACTTGACTTAGCACCCTGTGCTACCTCCATCAGATTTACATAAGATTAAGTCTAGCTCCTCTTTTTAAATCCCTGCTTTATGTAGGCCGTACAGTGTCACCTCAGCATGTCAGGTACCAGACGCCAGACTATTTACCCTGAGATTTCCAAAATATCAGTAATCTCTACCCTGCCACTTGATAATTCTTACTTCGCTTTTTGTTGTGTTCAGGATGATATTTATGTTTTTTAAACAAATTAACTCAAAATGTTTCAAAACAAAAGGTATCAAATTAAATTAGAGCCACAGAAATTTGAAATCTATAACTCATTATAAATAAAGTTTGAACCACAGAGTTCTGCTGTGTTTTTCATTACTTTTGATGCTTGCACTTCTCTTTTTAAATAATCTTCAAGATTTGATCTAAGGAAGGTTTTTTTTTTATTTTTGTTAGAAGGATTGAATCCTTCAGAGCTGTTTTCCATTATCTGGTCGTGTTGCTAGTACAACTCAAGCAATTAGAGTGCAAAGATTGCAAAAGTTCAAAAAAAGATGGTGTGCATTGATTTAGCACATTTATGATTATAATAGGGACTGAAAGGTTATAAAGGAACTTTTAATCAGATATAAAATTTAGTCTGTATAAAAGTATTTCCATAGGATTTGCTATATTGACCACATACCACATACAGATATATTTCAATTTGCCTCATTTCTTGTGCAGCTTTATATGTAAATTTTGCTACAGTTTGAATAAACTTAAACGACACTTGAAACAGTAAAATTTGATTTATTTTAAAATACTCATGCAACTGATTTTGCAGGGCTCCATCACTTGTTTGGAGAAGAGCTGAACGTTGTTTAGAATTTGGGCAGCAACAAAACTGCATACACAGATTGCGACAGTGGAGTTTTAAATGTTAGATAAGTCTTACATTTAGCAAATTCACACCCTTCTAAGAGGAATTATTCTCCAGGATGCAGTTCAGAACCTCTCTGATGAAAAAAACCATGTATTGCAACATTCAGAAAAGGATCACACTGTACCTTTAAAGTTTCCTGGCCCTTTTGGGCTTTTGCAGGGGAGGTTCAAGGCAAGTCTGGTTTGTTTTTTTCAGCAAGCGACCAAGAAGATTCTCCTAGATCCTTTCAGTATCCAGAAATAACACTGGAGCTTTTGTTGGGACTTCAAACCACTAGACTGAAGTGCCTGAACTTTCCAGTATCTGAAGCAAATAACCAATCTCTGTAGACATTTTTCTGCAGCACTTCATAATTTCTTCACAATGCCATGGTAAATCTACTATGGTATTTGTGTCTCTCAAAGGAAAACTGAAACCTTGGGACCCATGAGAGGAAAAAAACTCAGGAGAGTATTCTATCTGGAACTACACAGGGGGACAAAAAAGGAATGAGATTATTTTCTCCCACAATCTAAGATTTTAGAGAAATCTACACTACCCCCTGCTCTTTCCATTGGCTGCTGCTTTTCATCCTTCCTTTTGCCCACGTATGCTGTTGCTGCTCTCCAGATACAGAGCCTTTATTTATGGAGATACAAAAATACTGGAACTCATACCTCTAGGAAGAAAGTTGCAGGAAGAAAGAATTAAAAATCACTAAAAAAAATAGGTTACTAGCAGAACTCAGTTATAATGATAATCCTTTCTCTAGAGAGTCTTTGGTGGTGAGAATAGCTGCTGTACAGTCTTAAAGCTAACAAGATTTTCAGACTTCCAAAATGAGTGCTTTATTTTTCATTATCAAGGTTTTCCTCTTATTTTTCTGCAGTAGCCTGAGTGTATTTTTCAAAAATATCACAGTTTTGTTATTCAGCACTTATTCTGGCAAAACTACAATGGATTGGCCATTCATTTCAAAAATATTTCACTGTGCAATTTGTGAGAACTCAGAGAATCGTATTCACCAGTCAGAGGCATCTGGTTGGAACAGGTGTTGCAGAAAATTATAATTCTACCTTGATTAAAACTGTTGGAGTTTTTTACCACCATCCTCTAGTTATGCATGACAAGTATCCAAATGATAAAATGTATAGAGTCAGAAGTAGCAATCTGAGATATTGTCAGGAGAAATATCAGGAGTAACTTCAAGCTTGTGAACCAAAAGAATTTGCTTTTTAGGCAGTAAGATTTTCACTAAATCTTCCTCTACTCATGCATTTGCTGGAAAATGCAGGTTTGTTTCCAACAACTTGGTTTCACTGCTCATTTTCAAAACAACTTCCACATGAAGAAAAAATTTGAATACGAAATAAAAATTAATCAATATTGAACACATTGCAACAGTTGAGTAAGGGAGATTAAAGCCTAGTTTAATGCAGTCTTTATTCTTTTATCCACGATACAAGCAATAAAACCACTAAGACCAAATACGTAGCTAAAGCTTGAATGTTCTGATCTTCCCCCAGTCTTAAGGTGACTGGATACACTGGATACCTCATTTGGTATTGGTTTGGAGCAACTTGAGACTTCATAAAGGAAACTGATTTTAAGAAAATTCAGAGGTCCCATTCAGTGAAATCAAATACCTTTCAAAAGCTTCACTGTATTGTCACAAAGCAATCTGTGGGCTCCCTGCCATTGAAGAAATAGGGACAATAGTTTTTATGGCAACTGATACCTAATGTCTTAGGGTTTTTTTTTCTTAGATTAGGCAGGGTAGAGAAGTGTGTTACCCACAAAAGTAGGACTCTGCTTCTGTCTGCACCCTCCAGCATTGCAACCAAAAACAGACATGAAGCTTTAGCAGCTGTAGACACCCACAAGCAAGGTCTGCAAGGAGAAGCTGTAGCAGTAGCACACAACAGATGGGGCAAAATGTGACTCTCTGTTAAGGGACACTGACCCACCCACCTGATGGCCTGAGAGGGAGCCCTGAGAGTTACTCCTGAAAACTCTTCACAAAGACAACAATCAGCCATTGGCATAATCTCCCAAGGGAGTGATGAGTTCCCTGACATTGGACACTTTTAACATTCAGCCAGACACGGTGCTGGACACCTGTTTTGTCTAGACCATCTTTTTAGGGAGAAAGGCTGGAACAAAAGATCTTTGAGGTTCCTTCAAACCAGATATTAGATACCGAAAATAAAATAAAGACAAGTTTGTTTCATGCATGATCTATCTTTACTTTTTATAGATAGATCTCTTTCTATAGAGATATAGAGATATAGAGATAGAGATGAGAGAGAGAGAGAGAGAGAGAGAGATAGATAGATAGATAGATAGATAGATAGATAGATAGATAGATATCTCTATATAGTATGAGGGGACAAGTAGGTTTTTTACTGAAAAACTGCATTTTCCAATTCAATAGCAAAAAAATGCAGGAAAAACAGTGTTCAAAGAAGACAGCAATTGCTATTTCCATTCCCAGAAAAGAATGAACAGGGAAAACTGGATAGTACAAATAAAATTGTGAAAGCCATCAAGATGAATGCACTTTAATAAGTTTTACAGTTTTTCAGCACTCCACCGAATCACAGAATCATCTAGATTGGAAAAGAGATCATGAAGTCCATCTAGTCCTTCAGCTAAAGTACTGAAGTTTTGTAGAGCTGCAGCTTGTCCCTGAACCAACCCCACTGATTTGACTTGTTTTATTCTTTCAGAAAAGCAGACAACATTCAGCTGGATTATGGTCTGGTTTTCAGTGGCTTCAAGGACTTGCAATTCCAACTGAAATCAAGAGAATTGAACCGTCTTGATGAGCAAAATGAGACCAGAGGTTGAATTACTGTTTGTATCGTCTGTCCATAATAGAACATTGACAGAAAAGAATCCACCCCACCCCTTCAGTCAGGCAAAAGCTAGATTAAACTGATCATAAAGTGTACTGAGTGTAAAGCGAGTGAGGAACATCAAGCAGTGGGGGTGTTCTCCCTTCTAGCACAGGACAATTAGGCAATATAAGCTTCTTGACAATCAATATTTGACCTGCATTTGTAGATTTGACTCTGAGACTTATGATTATACACTCCCAGCAGATTTTCATTTTAATTGCATTTATTTATTTATTTTAGGGGTTAACAACTTTTTTGGCACTGTGCACAGTACTTATTCAGATGGTCACCTGTTCTAAGGTCTAGCAAAATAAATAAAAGGACTTTTATGTATTCCTTCCATGAAAGTTAAATGGTGCCAGTACTATTGTCTCTATTTTGATATTTTATATATATGTGTGTATATATATATATATATATATATATGCGCAGTATTGTAAAATAAAACCATAAAACTGAGTTACTTTTGGGCAAGTTTAATTTATCCTGAAATTGCAGAATAAACTACAAGATCAAAAGATATTCTGTGTTGCAAAGGACCACCAAGAATCACCAAGTCCAGTTCCCAAGTGAAAGGTTAGTCCTGGGATTGAACCCACAACCCTGGTGTCATTAGCTCTAACCAGCTGAACGAGTCCCAGTGTCAATGGAAACATGGGAATTTTACTGCTTGAAAAGCTTTAATCATACATTATATTTTGGTACTGTATAATCATATGAAACAGAAAAACAAGGTCCTGCATGCCTTATTCTACTGAAGTAATTTTCTCTAATTTTATTAGCTTTACAAAATTATGTGATGCTGTACTGATAAAATACTAATCATTCACTCTGATAGAAAGTAGAAAATTTAAAATCCCATCACCTATTTTGGCTGTCCAAAGTAAAAATTATTAGAATAATTTTCTATCAATGTACAGATCATTTCTTTAATCATGAAAAACCAGAGGGAACAGAGGAACTTTCTTAATTACTCTTTATCTGGCTATATCAATAGCTTAGAATTATCATCTATACTTGGCTCCATATCCAAAAGCCTATTGCATTCTTTTTGAAGAAATAATTACATAATTATTTAGGATCAGAGAAGTAATTTATGAGATGTGAAGTATTACATTTTCCAAGACTCGAAGTATTTCACTGAAGACAATTCTGTTCTATTCAAAAATGTGCACGCTTGTGAGAAGTAAAGGAAAAGAAAGAAGTAACTTCCTTTCCCCATTTTTCTCAGCTAACAGATGTAGAGGGCTGAAAAACTGCTTCTATTATTGTAAACATTTGTTTTTCTAACATGAGGAAAAAGAACTGTATGACAAAACACCTAATCTAAAAGTCATTGTCATGTATAATCTACACTTTGCAAAAGGTAAGCCGTCCTCTCATGCTGGGTGTTGACATGGAATCAGAGATGAGTTCTATTAAGTACAGGAAATAAAGCATGTAATTCCATCTCAGCTTAATGTCACCTATATCCAACACTCTGTGAGACAATTATCCTTCATTACTCTCAGCCTCTTTGCTTTCTCTCTCTCTCCACTCTGCTAATACACACATTTTTGAGACTAGGGAGTGAACGCCTTTAGGAAGCTGATCAAGCTCAAAACTAAGCACCAAAAGTAAATTATTAGTACCAAAGAAAAGGAAACTTTTATCTTATGATGACTTACCATATGACTTACCATAACAGGACCAGAATTTAGTCAATATTGAGCAGGTTTTGCCATATGATTCATAAGTGGCAAATTAAAATGTACATGTCCTTTGTGTCACTAGCAGCAGAATGGACGCATTTGCGCAAGTACACAAATATACTTTAGCTGTACCCTTTGGTTGTACTTAAAGTTGCTTCAGATTAAGCACAGAAATGAGGAAATATGATCACAGATATTGTGGTAAACAACTTTTCAGATAAAATAAAGACTACTGATGACATCACAGACAAGTTTAAAGTTCTTACTCATATCTTGAATACATCTTCTAACAGTGGTTCTCAGAACACAGAATAAAATCCAAATTTTATTGAGGAATAGCAAAATTTACTGGGATTATGTCCATTTAATTGTTTAGTTTCAAAACCCTGTTGTAAAATTACTTTCAATATTCAGCAAAATATCTGATTTACAATGATATGAAATGGTGCTTATCTGAAAGATAAACTATTTATCAGCTTCAAGGTCTATATTTACTTTAGAGTATTATCTATTAATCTATTTATCTCTATAATATTTTTCTAACTTTATTCTGTAGATGAAGCAGTTGAAGCAACTTTCGTTACTATCCTTTGGGCTTCCCTAGGGTTTGGTTTGTTTTCAGTATTATATCTTTCAATCTAACTTTCCTGTTTACCAGAGAATTTGAACTAAGATAGAAAACATCTTTTCAAAGTATTTTCTTGCATCTCTTTAAGTAAATTTCTAATTAAAAAATCTGTATTGCATGTAGATTAAATTTCAGGTAATGGGCCCTACCCACTTTCTAGTCAGGTATGATTCTAAAATGGAAGCACAAAAGATTAACTAAAAATGCTAAAGGTTTCCAATTTTAAGATGGAGTGTAAATTGCTTTGAAGCTTTATCAGCATGAAATATGTTTGTTTGCCTTTAATCTATGTTTGAAAACACCATAAGGAGCAATTAGAATTGATATTTACCTTCCCTGAAACAATATGTAGTTTTAGATAGATTTAATAAGTTCTTTATGGAATTTTTTCATCAATTTAGCAAATAATATATCTCAGGAGTTCTAGTAAAATATTTATTCATGATAAATTTTTAAACATCATTTAGTGACAGATTCAATAAAAAATATACCAACCACTTTTGCAAATAAGAAAAGGAATTTAAATGGGCTTTGGTATATTCTGCTTACATACTTGTGTACCCAGCAGATGTTGCTCACACATTTTTTACACACTTTTCTGTTATTTATATATAGTGTCCTATATAATTAAAATGATGACAATTTATATTGTAGAATTATTTTTAAGAAAATACTAAAATGTTCTATGTGCTTATTTACATGTATTTATTATATACAGGCAATTGGACATACACGAATAAATTTAAGATTTCTGTGCTGGTAACAGTTCTTCAAGGAGGTTCTCCCTGGAACTGGGATCAAATTTTCAGCTATAGATACTACGCTTTCTTCTGCCTTGTACAAACATAATGGTCATTGAATCATTTATATATGTGTTATAGCAAGGACTGCAGCCTTGTTTCAGGAGAAATTAAAAAGTCAGACAGCAGATAAATCTGAAAAATACCATTCTCTCTTCCTTCCCAAACTGAGCCCCACCATCAACAGAGATGTTTTCTTTTTTTTTCCAAGGGGGGACACATATTCCTGAATAGTCAGTTCCTCCCAAAAGCAATGCAGTACTTGTACCACACATAGTGGGGCAAGGAGTTTGATCCTGTAGCTGGAAAGAAAGTCACACAGCACCAAATGCATTACATTGAACTCTGTAGTTTCACTTCATCCTTGAATCGTATTTGCCAAGTTTCATCATGGCAAGTGTCTTTGTCAAGTATTTTGTTTCATTTAAAGCTCTGAAAATGCATAACCTTCTGCAAAACACCAAGTCTCCTTGCTCACTGCATCCTCCCAGGTTTTCCATGTGCTATCAACACAATATCATCTTCAATTTGCCCTGCTGACATCTAGCTACCTCTGATATCTCCTTCCCTCCCATTTCATATCATAACCATATCAAATTACCATATATAAAAGGCCTCCGGTTGATAGTCATAAAAACTGACTAGATAAGTTTTAGGTGATGGGCATTATGAACAGCAAAATCTTCCCTGGGCTTTATACACTCTCTTCCTGTCTCCAAAAGATGGGGCTGCAGAATTCAGTATCAGAAGCAACTTTTTGGCTAGAGATCTTTTCCTTTTATGGTTCAAAGCCAGAGCCACAAGCCATGAAATTCCCTTCAAAAGGCCTGTTAGTTTTAAAAGATATCATTTTCCAATTGCAAGCATCTCCAGTCCCTTACACAGCTCTGAAGGTTTATTGTCTCAGCTTTTGTGATAGATTAGGCCAGTTGTGACACAGCACATGTGAAGGGAAACTTGTCAGGGTAGAAATTTAGATGTGTCTCTCTCAGGAGCACATTCTCATCCTTTGCATTAGGTATGTTTAATTAGGTTCAAATATTCCATTAGGTTAAAATCAGAAGGAACCTTTTTCATCATCTCATCTGACTTAATATATATTGCAGAGATCTCTAAATTTTTCCACTCTATCTTCACTAACACCTATCTTCTGCAAAGATCAAGTGTCTTGAACTGAAACCATCAAGAGACACTGAATTCAGCATTCTCTTCACTAGTTTGTTCCAGGAGTTAATTAACTCTTCTCTACTCATTTTTAGTTTCAATATTTCCAGCATAATCTATTGAAAATTTGTGTTTTCTCCTGTTAGATCACATAGTCCTTTGATATTCACCCTTCTCCCTCCACATGATTACAGTGTAATCATGCCAACTCTCAAAACTCTTCAATAAACTACGCAGAATCATCCCTTTTTATTTCTTGCTGTGAAAATTTGTTTTAATTCTCTGTATTTCTACTGGTGTCCACTGTGAAATGCAAACACTAGTACTATGTAAAGCATTTTAATACAATGTTACCCATCTAGAGGGATAAATGTTCCTATCCCTACTGACTAGTCTCTATTTACACATCCAATATTATATTATTGCCTTGTGTTATGGCCTCATTTTGAGAGCTGTTGTTGAATTATCTAGCCATTATGAACAATTTCTGAGCCACTATTACAGGCTGCAGTAGATGTGGCTTATATTTCTTATGGTTAGGTACATGATTTCAGATTTTTTTGTTAAACATATTTTATAATTATTTTAGTCCACAATTTTTAAATTTAATTCTCCATGCCATGGTTTTCTTTAATTTCTGTACTTGTCATTAGTCAATTCTTAAGTCAGTCAAAGAAGTTATCACTGAGTTTCATACAAACACATTCAAGTTGCATGTGAGCACAGAGGTGCCTAATATTACTTGACTTTAAAGTTATATTCTCTCTATAAATACCACTTTTGGCACAAGCTTAATATTGTGCCCGTATAAGCAGCTGAGTATTTCTTATACCTAAGCCTCCATGAGATGTAGAAACTGTGGGTTAACCTCACTGGACTTCAGATGTCTGCTGTAGAGACGTTTCATCCAAGCTAGTCAATCATTGTTTCAAGAGCAAAAAAGAAAAGTTAAGAAAAGTTTTCCAGTTTACTTCAGAAGTCTATATAGAGGATGAAATGTTCTTCTTTTCTGTTCAATAATGAAGAGTCTGGATGATTCTTATACATAGGCGTAACATTTGGTTATGAGGAATCCATCTTTAGCTGCTACATAGCCTAAATCCTTGAGAGCTCTGCTGCAATTCTTATGTTCTCAGTATGTTTATCTCTTATTCTCAGTACCATAGGGGGATGAAAACATTTATTTAAAAAAAGATTCTCTTATCTGCTTTTGATATTAGCTCATAATCTAGAGGATTACACTCACAGAAGCATGTAAAGTTATTTCAGTCCCCTCCTCAGTCTGACAGAAGTTATATCTTCTCATATCTAAGGATTTTCCCTCAAAATGAAGGGAGCTGAAAACTGTGATTTCTTCCAGACTTAGATTTCTTGGACAGTAGTTTGGATTTTGATAGTGTCATATATTTCCTATCTGTTCTGCAGCTCCTGACAGTCAAGCAAGTGGACATATGGATATATCCTCATGCAATACAGGATGGCAATGATGCATGATGCCTAGTACATGCAAATCTCCAACTTGAAAGTAATTCGACAAGGTAATTAGAGTTAAACAAAGGAAAAATTTTGTCAATCAAACAGATAAAAACACACATAAATCCAATTCACCATAGTTCCAAACGTAATTGCACAAGCTGTTAAAACACTTGCAAAATATTGGTAAACTAAACTCCATTTTACTTTTTATAGCCTTTGCTTTGCTGTGCACATGCTTGTTAGTTCATTTACATAGAAATGAGTCTCAGAGACATAAAGCTTTTCATTTTCACTGAATACAACTCACAAGCATTATGCATGCTAAATTGGAAAGAGAAAGACTTCTGAAAAGAAAAAAAAGAAAGTTATATAGCTCTGTGATAGATTGAAACAGAATTTTCAATTAAATCTGGAAATTTCTGGGGGTTTGTAAGAAGAGGATTGTGTGTTGCTGCCATACCTAAACTGACACTGTATTGAAACAATAGTGTTTCCATACTGTGATTTGCAGAGTCCTTAAAGTTACTACATTATTGAAAAAAACAGAGATGTAAGCTTAACTTCTCTTAAAGGAGTGAGTTCTATGGAAAAGATATGCTCACATATATTGTCCTCAAGAAAATATCCCAACACATATTAATCTTCTTTAGGAAGAATTAAGGGATTCCTATTTGACAAGTAAAACAGCCACTAAAGGGTGTCTCACATCCATCTCCTGAGGCTGTCCTGAATGATGGAATCCACCAGCAACACAGAACAGAGTACAGTCATAGAATCAGATAGTAGGTTGGCTTGGTAGGTAATCTTTAAAGATTATGTGATGTGGTGGTGCTTAAATTCAATTCCAGTTGGGTTTTCACTGCTCCAGTTTGGTTTTATAAGTTGTGTTTTATAATTTTGTAATTATTACTATTGTTTAAGGTGGCCTCTCCTTCCCTCTCCTTCTCTCCTTCCCTCAGACTTTCCCGCCAAAACCTTGGTTGTCCTGGTAACCCTATCCCATAATAGTTGTTTACCACTTTTCTGTTAAGTGTCAATCTTTAAGTTATATAACTTCCCCACCCCCTCATCATGTATTCCTCCTCCCCAAGTTACTTATTATTGGTTCAAAAGTTGTGCATTCCCTCATTATACGTTGGCAAAAGGTTGTGATTGGTCCCACTCAATCCCACCCCTGTAACCCACTCAATAAAGAGCCGTGGCATCCCGAGGTCAGCGTCTCTCTCCTCGGAGCGCTGCCTTGGGGAACACGCACCCCTTGGTTGCACATCCTGAGAGTCCCGCCTTTCTATTCTGCGCACTATCCGCACCGTGGTCGGGTTTGCTCACGCCTCTGGCAAAGTGGCCCCCGGGTTGTAGTGGCGGCAGGGCTGGCCGGAGCTGCACCCATTGGTAAAGCCGAACCACTGCAATGTAGTCCAGCCCTGCTGCAGCAAGCAGGGGCATCTTCAACTGGATTAGGTTACTCAGAGCCTAGTCAAACCTGACCCTGAATGTTTCCTGGGTGGGACATCTACCAACTCTCTGGGCAGCCTGTGTCTGTGTCTCACCACCCTCATAAAACAAAAAAAAAAAAAAAAAAAAAAAAAAAAAAAAAAAAAAAAACCACAAACTTCTTTCTTATATCTAGTATCTAATATTTACCCAAATCAACCCTCTTTTTGTTTAAAACTGTTACCCCTTATCATATTGTAATAGATCCTACTAAAAAGTTTGTCCCAGTCTTTCCTGCAAGGCCTGCTTTAGGTACTGAAGGGATGCAATGAGGTTGCCCCAAAGCCTTCTCTTCTGCAGTGTGAACACTGGCTGTCTCAGCCTTTCCTCCCAGGAGATGTGCTCCATCCCTCTTATTACCTTCAAGACCCTCCTCTGGAGTCACTCCAGCAGGTCCATGTCCTTCCTGTGCTGGCACCCAGAGCTGGATCAGCACTGCAGGTGGGCTCTGAGCAGAGCAGAGCAGAGGGGCACAATCCCCTCCCTGGCCCTGCTGCCCACGGGGCTCTGGATGCAGCCCAGGACACGTTTGGCTCTCTGGGCTGGGAGTGCCCATGGCTGGGTCATGTCCAGCCTCTCCCCCAGCAGCCCCCCCAAGTCCTTCTGGGCAGGGCTGCTCCATCTGTTCATCCCCAGCCTGTGCTGACAGCGGGGATTGCCCCAGCCAAGGGGCAGCACCAGCACCTGCTCTTGTTAAACCTCATGGGATTCCCATGGACCTGCTCCTGGGGCTTGTCCAGGTCCATCTGGATGGCCAAACCCCATCCCTCAGGTGTGTCAATCGCACCACTCAGCTTGGTGTCCTAAGGTTTAAGTTGGGAACAAAAGCTTTTTTTTGTCATCCTGTTGGAAGTTCGTGGTTTTTCTCTTTTATTCTATGTCTGCATAGACAGCTTATAGCACAATTTGACAAGTAGTTTTACAGATGACTGTAAGAGACCAAAGCAGGAGAAGAAAAATGAGCAGGAATTTCTGGTAATCATCTGGTAAAGCAGATAGAAACTCAACATTGCTCTTGCACCCTTATGCAAGTAGACCAAAGGAAACACAAATAATAAGTTAAATCAATGAAATTTGGGGTTCTTCTAATATTAGCACTGCTATATTTGAACACTTCCCTCTAAAATATTTCTCTTTGATGAGGGTGTTAACTCTATGTGATTGATAGATTACAAAAAAATAGATTAAGAGCCAATAAATATCAATGGCTGAAGAAAGGAAATGTTCAGTCACGCATATATTTGTTTCCTGTATATATTTTTCAGGTCAAGTTTACAATTGAATGTGACTAAATATTTTTAAAATATTACATATATAATTTTTATATGTTGCTTGTTAGACTATACTTAATAATGATGAGGTGAATACATAAATACGTAGTTTATGTGTGATTGAACATATTTACCTTTGGGATAATAAAAATATTTTTCTTTTTAACAAATTTATATTTCAAATCAGTTTAAAATAATTTCTGGAATTTCTAGGATGCACTTTTTTTAAAAAATACAAACACAGAATTACAGGTCTGATTTTACATAAATCTAGTACTTTAAACTTATACTCGCATTGCAAATATATTCAGTACAACTGAATTACATACTTATCATACATGAAAGTATTGGAATTTTTATTTTATCATTCCTTTACACACATATGAGCATTACTTTTTATCACAATGAATTTTCAAGCAGGTAGTTTTAGAACCTTATCAGGTAGAAGTTTTTATGAATAAGGATGGAAAAAATTACCTAAATGCTAAGAATTTTCCTACATGATGGCTTTTATTGAGTTAGAATCAGACTTTGTGATGGTGTTGATATGTTATGTTATACTATGGTCACAATTCTAAAATTATTCTTAAATTCAATTCCATTCAAAATTTGCCCAATTCACATTGGATAAAACTTCACCCTAAAAACTGTCAAAGAGAGTGCTATAAATGATAGCATGATGGTTTTCTTAAGTGAACAAAATAATGGAGCATAAAATACTGTAAATAATTCATGCTTATACTATGCATGGCTATGTCTATCTTCCTTACCAATTTTGACATTTTCATCTAACTTAATATACAATTTTTTGCAGTAGTATTTAATATAAAATTAAGCTGTCTGATAAACTGAAATCATAGCTTCCAAGACTTTAATGGCTTATGTCATTGTAATAAGACATGTATTTTAACATGAGCAGGCATCTTTGTATGTGTAATACGTAACTGACTCTGCACTGTTAGCATTATCAGCATGGATATCCAGTTCATCAGCAAAACACAGGTACATACTTCCAATATTAGGTAATATTCAAGGATGATAACTGGACAGAAGAGTGATGAGTTTCTAACTACCTTATATACCACTTTAGACACCTAGTGGATGTGACTCAGCTGAATCAAGAGTTTCTGTACCTGTTGTCACTTAAAGCAGAAATTTCAAAGAGTATTAGATTGGTATTTTTCTCTCCTCTAGTGTTTTAACATGTAAACAAAACCCTCTGTTCTGTTTTGATTTCTGTCTCCAGACAACAGCAGTTATTAGTCATTCTAGAGCCAGATGTTTATTGGGTGTAAATCAGCATAAAGTTTTATAGAAACATGGCAATCTAAACAAGTTGAGGTTTTTGCTGTCCTTGGGCTATGTCTCAGAGTTATACTAGAAATAAGAAACAGAAAACAGCAGAGAATCAAAAACCATAGTGTGAAAGATAAAGACTGAAAAGTATTTGGCTGACTCACAGAGATTCGGTCTTTGTAAAATCTGGAGATATAAACAGTGGCTAAAAAGGATTTTTTTTTTCTCTAATTTATACAATATATTTATTATCCTTAAGCCATTCATAAAGAGATGCCTTACAGACCCGTGTGGAGACTGAGAAGGAAAAGTACCACTCTCATTTTTTCTGCATTTTTTTAATTAAGATCTTCCATATACAGTGTAAAACATTAACACTTTTTCAGCACACAAAACACGAACAGGGTCCTGAACTTGCTGTAACACATGGAAAGCATTTTAGAAAAGCAGAAAATTTTAATTATTAAAAGGTTACATGGGTGGTTCTGCTCTGTTTGTCCATAACACTCTCAATATGGCGTAATTGTCTCTGCATTCTAACACCCAGCAGCAGCAGCAAACTGTGCTGCTACCACACTAAACCAGGATGTTTTCCAGCAGTCAGCTAATTGGAAAATTGTAATAAAGTGTAAAGTATGTATTACAGCCCCATATGATTCCAGCTTATGCCAGCACTTCCCTTGCTTCTTCCTGATTTGTTGTGTTTCTCCTTCCATAGTTACTTGGATTCATAAACTGATCTCACACATACCAGCATTTTAGTCTGTTTAAACATCATTTTATGTGAAATGAGTACAGTATTTCATAGCAATCACCTTTCTTTTTATGTGCTTTACTATTTAAGTAGTTTCCAGTGATTACAGAATGCCCAATCATAATGCTGAAGGGTTGAATCACAGAGCCTATAATTTATAGGAGCTACATTATCATGTGGAAAAAAATACTCAATACTCCACGCTGTTACTGTTATTATGACTGCCCTCACAATAGCTGCTTAGTTGCAATTCTTTAACTCTGAAAGCTTAAAGTTAAGCATCATCATTCCAGCATTCCCTGGTGAAGTAAGTGAGTATCCAAATGAAGAATTCTCAAGTCACAGCTAAAGAAGTAGTTATCCTTTCAGGATAAAATACAGTAACTGCTTTATAGCACTCAGCAGGAATCTGTGTAGGCAAAATGCAGAATAATGGAGCAAAATAATGAGCCAGAGACAAAATTTATCCAGAACTGAATTTAATACCTTCCCCTGACAGAGAGAGGTGAGGCTGTACCTCACCAAAAATTGCATACCGTTTTTCTGGTATGACTTCACACTGACTCATCGGAAGGTGCTACTTATCATGTTACCAAATCTACTCCCAGCTGCAACTGGTTGTTACTCAGATTTCTAAACTCCAAGTGAAGTAGTGGCCCAGCCATGGCCTTTCTAATTTACAAAAGCTGAAGAGACTAGAGTATATGGCTATACTGCAGCAGTAGCTTGTTGACTTTACTACTCGATAACTGAGTCAATTGTTTTCTGTATCTTTCCATTTTCTTTGAACTAATCCATCTTGCTTAGATTCAGTAAATGCCCTGTTTCATCCAGCCCTTTCCACACTACTCCAGAGATCAGTACTTCTAAAATTCAGGTGAAACATTTTTCAATTGCTTATACATTATCTCCAAGAACAGCTCCTTCACCTTTGTTAACATCCTTATTTAATTGCACTGACCTTGAAAGCCCGGGCAGGTCGATCTGCTTAATCAAGAATTGGCAAATATTATAAACAACACAGACCCCAAATGTTCTAAATCTATCCCATTGACATCTTATTCACCTTCCTGTACAGAAGAGCACTGGAGCTTGAAAATAGCCCTGAAGAAATTGCACAACTGATAGGAAGCTGGTGTTACTACTATTCATTTTGGCATGTTGTATAGAACAACAATATTGATTTGTGTGCCATGATTATGAAAAAAGGTTGCCTTTTACTGAGAATGTACTTGAAATTTTTGACAACAACAAAAAAAAAAACATTTCCTCACTCCTGCTGGGAATGCTCCACTGCAACTTTAAAGCAAACTTAACATCTTCATGTCATGAACATTTTGATATATTTTGCATTTTCAGTTATGAGGAGGTTTCACAATTTGCTAAGGCAAGGATTACCACTTTTGAAGAAATTAGCATGACAACTTGTAAGGCACATGGAAGGAGGGTAAGACTAAATCTCATTCAAGTGGGCATTTCATTCAGTCATCTTCCCTGGCCTAACAATCCTGAATTATTCTGGATCTATTAAAGTCTATTTTAGGTTTAATGCAATAGTATATATAGTATCCCCATACTGAGAAATCTATAGTACAGAGTAATAAAGAAATATAGAGTGCAATGTAACACTTGCTTCTAATATAGAAACATGAGCACCATATAACTTATGGTTTATGCTTTTCCACGTACAGTCTTTTGCTGGGAGCAGTCTGAAGAGTCATAGTTTTCACTTAGTGCTAATTTAATGGAAGCTGAACTTTTATGCCAATTTTGAATTGAGTTCTCCTTTTCTATTTTAAAGCAATTAGCATGCTTTTGTGCTATTCTATTAGTTGCAAAATCAATCAAAGAAGCTTTCCATTATTTTCTTTTCTCTTAAGTCAGAAACATTCTCCACAAGGAAACAAAGACAGGTTCAGTCTCTTTTGTTTTGTCTTTATTTCATAGGCTGTTCTTTGTTCAGGGGAAACTTCTTTTGTTTTTTTTTTTTAATGGAAAATGGGTATGGTTTTGCTCTGAGGAGCAATGAACTCTGCTTCCTTACAGACAGTCAATAATTGCTTTCTACAAATAGGAAGAATAATACTTCCCATCACTCTTTACAGACAATATTAAAAAAAATAATAGCTATGTTTTCCATTAGCTATTTTAATTATGGTATATTATCACACATAGCCAGAAAATCTCATTTAATTTGTATAAAGATTTGTTCAACACAGACATTTCACAGTATGCTTTATCTGATGAATGTCAAAACCAGTAGCTGAGTGGCTAGGTTGGGCTAAAATACAAGCAGTCACCTAAAACTACAGCCTTAGATCCTCACTGATCAGGATTCAACCTTATCACTCTCCATTTTCCTAACAGCACATGAGCAAAATAGGTCAGTTTTGGTCAAGTCAATTTCTTACTTAGGAATCTACAGTCTGGAGTTTCCTCTTCTTGTGGCCCTGTGTGGTTTAACCTGGTAGCTGCTGCTCTCAGAGGAAACCTCATCAGTGAAGTCTGTTACAGTATGAAAGTGCTGCTGCTATTTTCTTCTTAAACTTGATGATTGGCACATCTAGTAACAACTTATTGACTAGATGATACACTATATTGAATCTTAATCCTCATTCACTTTCCATTGCCTAAAATTATCTGAAGAGGTCTCCCAACTTAGAAGGACTCTGTTGCTTTACAGGAGTTTAACAGTGGCTGTTGTCTCAGTTTAAAAGACTGATGAGGTTGGAAAACAAAGACCAGGTCAGACTTCTCCTGGACTTCTAATCTTTGCACTAGAAAATCCCATGTCTCTTGCCCATTGTTTCAAAAACAAGAGATCTTGCAGATGCGCCTTTACAGCACCAAGTCTTTATAAAGAAGAGTGAAAAGAATCTTTTCTGACCAAGACCATAAGATCAACCTTCTCTGGAATTTTAAGGGACCCCTGTCATCAAGACTAACCCCTATGTGCACAGTTAACAATGGGAAATTCCCTGAATATCGTGGATACTTTGAAATGCAGTTCTGAAATACCCAATTCTCCTCCTCTATCAGTATCCCAGGACCATTAGAGTCATTTCTAGATTTTTGCCATGGAGACTAAACCTCTAAAAGCTATAAACCATTTAGCATTGTGACCAATGCAATTACTTGTGTCATTTAGTCCATGGGGTTTGCCAGTCCAAGGGACCGTGTGTTCTTGAGCACCATCTAGCGGGATTTTCATGCTTTACAGATGCACAGATTTAAAACTCTAATGTCACAGCTCTTTGCTACATTAAAAAGGACTTAAAACATGAAATCATACTTTGGCTAAACTTTTCATTGCTGTTAGAGAGCCTCAGGCTTTCTTATTCTCCTGAGTATGTAAGGGAATAAAGAACTCTGAGCTATTACCAAGGTTTGCTGGTCTGTTTCCAGGATACCTGTTAACTAAGAGACCTTTTGCCTGCTATTTTGTTTTCAGGAAAAATTAAAAATGTTTTCAGGTTTCTCAAACCACCAAAAAAAAACCCAAAAACAAAACCAAAACGAAACAAAAAAAATAAAACCAACCAACCAAACAAACAAAATACCAAATCAAATCAAAACAAAACAAAAATTTTTTTTAAAAAAAGTGTAATTGGGTAACTTTGTGCCCAGAAGTGGAATCTAAGAGAAGGAAAACTGTTTCCTGAGAAATCATCACTTGAAATCCATAAACTGAGTTTACAATAGGAATAAAAATCTTCCAAACACATAATACACCCAGCATTTTAAACTGATCTAAAATTTAATTTAGACACGTTTCCAGCTACAGTTCCATTTCCAGGTACTTGTCCACAGAAAAATATAAGTTAATATCTTAACAAAAGTCTTGTTTACAGAAACAGTGAAGTAGGATACAGCATTTGTTTACTTTATGATTTTTCTTAGTCAATAGTTGCTTTCTACATCATCAAAAACCGACATGTTTTTCTGCACAGTTCTTTTCATTGTATTTGAGGCACAATTCCTTGCAATGGGACAGCTTGGTTTTAGCATCTCAAAATGGCTTAGAATTGGGGGGAAAAATTTTATGTGGAAAATAGTTGTTGTAACTGACATGACAAGGGAAATAAAATTCCTTTCCAGAGTTTGTTTTTTTTTTTAATAGGCAAACTTTGAGCAGGAATAGATTAGTGGTTTATGTATGGGCAAAGTTTAGCATTTTCATAAATCGGTAAATCTTGTCCCTCTATTTATTCTTAAGTATTTATGGTGTCCAAGACAACAAGTTTAGAGTATGTTCTAATAGAAAATCACTTAAAATATCCCCGTCTTTCTGAGAAAAATGTGGAAATAACAAATTTAAACTCAACTGCATTGTACGCTTAATGTTTGCTGTAGGATTTTCCTAAAATTATCTCTAAGAGAAAGAGCAAATAAAACCTCCAAAGCCTCTTGCTTTTTTGCCTTTATTTAGTCCTTTTGTTGGAAGAGAACAATATGGCTAGGATTTTATCAGAATTTGCCATCATGATAACATGCTTAGATGATGAATTACAACAAGATTAAAATTCCATATTTAGTACTCTTATAGTATATCCAGATACATTAATTTACCTGTATTAATTAATAGAAGACCTTTCATGACCCTCAAGCATATATTTATTTCTTTGTTTTCCCAAGCAGAAAAAGGGAAATCATAATTTCTCTCTGAAATATCATCTAAAACTCCCTTGTAGGGGAAACCACCTCTACAGAAAGGGGACACCATGCACTATATTTTGGAGTAAAGGGCAAAAGTTAAAAGAAAAATATATTTTCTGCAGCAAAGTTCTTCTTTATTGGAGAATTATTTCCTTAGAAGAACCTGAAAATATGAGGAGAAAATAAGAGAAAATAGATGTTCTTTAGCAATCAATAGTAAAATTACAACCAATGTCACAAATTTATCATTTCCCTGCATTTTTTCTGGGAAAATAGCATAAGCTCTTTGAAATTTTCCTGTGTCAAGACTATAGGTGTTTGGAGGGGCAGATGTGCTGGCCACAAATGTCAGGATTTTGATTTTTTGCACATATCTGCATGATGATTACATGTACACAGAAACATCTTGTCCAACTGATGTCCTTTATCGCTGATTATTTATTACCAACCACAAAGAGTTTTTTGTTTTACTTCTTTAGTATTTGGAGATGGTTTTTTTTGATAAAGTGAACTAAATTTGAACTGTCTGTGAGATTTTCCTGCCTTTTAAACTTGTTAAAAATGAAGAGAACATGAAACTTGTTAAAAATGGAGACGACATGAGTTTTACTTCAGCACTCTTAGCCTTATTAAAAATTGGTTGAATTTGACAAATTTTGAGTCTTCTGGGGGTTTATTCCATATCTGAGAATATTTGTATTCTGCTTGTGTTAAGTGTTTGCTGGAAAATTCAAAGGTTCACATTATCCAACATAGCCTTTCATTTTGGCATATCCTGGTTTCAAGAGATCAGACAGAGATCTTAAGGTGCCTGAGAAGTCAACAGCACCTCCAGAGCTCCCCATCCTGAGCAGCTGGTCTTAGCTAGTGGCCTCACTCTAATGCTTCCATTTTATCATCACTTGTCTTGTTAAACTCTCTGCTACGTAACAAAAACAATCAGCCTGTGTGGAAGACAGAACAGTCTATTTTTTGTCATGAAATAGGAATTAAGGAGTGCCCCTTTAAGCGCTCAGGCAACACATATAAAATAAAACTAAAAATAAATTATGTTTAATCTATGAATCTTAGAACTACAGGATATCATGGAAATCATAAACATGCATAAGTCTAAGAAGTCATTTGTAAAACTTCAGAAAGTTGTCAAGAACTGGTAGATATTGAGCCTGAAAAGATTAAGAGACTGTGTGTTTATAACATCCTTGAAAAGATCACGTATTTAAAGCAGGGGGGAAAAAGTCTTTTCATTTTCCTGATATTGATTCAAACAAGAACTGTTATTAGTGGAAGAAGCATTTGGCCATTTGTCTGGTATATGATCCATATGGAAGCTTTGTTCTTCCCTATAAATGGTGTTGATGTTCCAATAGTCTGACATCAGAGCAGCAATGATCTGAGTAATTTCTGTTGTATAGCAATGGCATCTGTCATTATTCACATCTGCTTTTGAAAGGAGATTATTTCACTTAGTCATTTTAGTCGTTTTAATCCACATAATAAATATTAAAAGTAATCATTAAAAATCCTATTTAGTAGAGATTGATCCTTTATTAGTATTCTCACGACTCAACTCAATCCATCCCCAATGCTAAATAAATTCATCATTCCTTCCTAGTTTTCATGTATCAGAGTAATCTCTTTCAAGAGTTCCTGACTATACAGCTTCAGGGTAATTAGCTTTACCCAGATTCCTTTTTACTCTGTTTCAACTTCTGCAAAGCAAAGGGACTGAAATTCAACATATTTCTTTTGGAACAGTTGTTACTGAAAAATTTTTTATGCCACTAATATTAGCATTCCTTTGTATGCCCAAAGATGATGTTATTTTGAAGCCTGGAGTACACTAATTAACTAACACAAAGAAATGGTATCATCTTCAGTAAATATCTGAAGATGGAAATGCAGACTTCAATGGAAAAGGTGCCTGATCCCTGATTATTTCCTACAGAAAAATACTAATTTGTGTTAAAAGAGTGTATTAATCCCATGATATTTAGTATAAGATAACATATTTTTCAAACTATGTTCTAAGAGTGAAATTATTTTTAAATGAAAGATTGTGGGGGTTTGGGGAGGTTTTCAGTTTGTTTGGTGGGTTTTGTTTTGGTTTTTTAGAATGCTGGCTGGCTAAAATTGATCTCTGTCCCATTTTAAATAGTTGGTTCCAGCAACATCAAATGAGCCCTACTATGTTGCAGGATTCAGGTGCTTCAAGTTCCCGGTCAGAGAGGCAGAAGCCCAAACTCTGTATCTTGAACCAGAACTCCCAGCACCTTCAATAGAGTAACCTGGAAGTTAAATCTTTGTCTTCTTTAAAAAAAAAAAAAAAAAAAAAAAAAAAGACTCAGGCAATCACAATTCCAGGAAACATAATTTTAGAACAGAAATACTTTTTTCAATGATAGCTGAACAATGTTTCTTATCCTGTGTTGCTTGTAGGATTTTTTTTTTTTTTTTTTTTTGTCACTTGGTTTTGATTTAGAATGAGTTCAGGTTTTGACATCTCAATGTTTTTGAGAAATAGAATTCTCAAGTTCAAGCCAATTCTATTAGCGGTTCTAAAATTACTAACGTCAGCATGGTCAGAAAGTGGAAGAGTAGAAGAGAGAAAAATCACTTCAGGAAAACCTAGAAAAACTGATATGCAGTACAGGAAAAAAATAGGCATGAAAAAGATGTTTTGCTTCAGTGTTTATTTTCAGGGGGAAAAAAAACATCTCAGAAAGGGTTCAGAAAGTTAGAATAATTTTATACAATATGGACAACCCCTGCATGTAAGAGCATTAGTATTCTCTGATTCTCTGATGAATATGTCACATTATAAACTCTGAATACATAATATTTGAGTCCTGATCACAGAATCTCTCCTGAAGATGGAAAGTCTTGTAGCATTGATGAGTGGTATCTCAAGGACTATCCATTTTGAGGACCAATATGACACTGGAAATATTAATTTCCAACTCCTCCAACATAGGTATAGATACAGACCTACATGTTGTTGACCTGTATTCATTGACAGGAATATTCCTTTCTTACCTTAAGTAGTTCCAATGGCTTTAGTAAGGCTCTGTCAGTGGCCTAATTCAATTCAAAGCTTAGAAATCTAAATATCTACAGACATGAAAAATTAACCAATAAAACACGTCTGTCTGCTGCTTCTTTTATAACATCTACAAATTCTGAGCTTATAAAATTTAAATGAGCCTAAAGCTTTTAGCTCCACCGTTCATTCTTTTTTCTCTGTGTGCCTTTGTGCCACAGCAGGAGTGTTGCATGCCTTTGCAATATTAATATTTCTAAACATCTGGCATCTCCTATATGACTTCACAGATTATCTGTAGCAGAAGACAAATGAAAAAAAAAAAAAAAAAGGTGAAACTATATTTTCACAAATAAATCTCTGCTAGCAGCATTCTCTGAAATGTAATAGTTTCAATAAGGTGATTCTTTCTACCGGAGGTGTTTTAAAAGGAAGGGTAAGTTAAATTAATTGAAAAGAAATTCCAGCCGTGTGAAATGATCCAGCAGGGAACATATAACCCTGTATAATCTTTATTTTCTCTCTCACAAGATTACCATGTTTATAAATTTTCAGCCAGACTTGAAGGAGAGATTTGCAAATTAAACTCACAGAGACACATATACACACACATGCATGCAGCTCTCCCTTTGGGGATTTACACAGAAAAATGACATTGAACATCAGCACACTGTAACCATGTCACCTTGTAGTTATTGGAACTTATAAACCCATAAAACCAAAATGGAGGTAGTTCTTATCACTGACCAAAACAAACAAACAGTAGAGACAGATAGGAGAAAGGCCTGTTTCAGAAACTGTTTTGTACTTCATATTTAAATTACATGTTTATTATAAGATTCAAAATGGAGCTTTTTATTGTGCTGTGAATATTTGATTCCAGTACAGGAAACCTATGCACATTAAAAGTAATTATAAATGCCCCAAGTAAATGTTTATCTCCATTCTGTATTTTAATTAGTTTAGTGCTTCATTTTTACTGCTTTTCATGAAAACTGTTCAATGGTACATTGATTGAAAACGATTCAATTCCCAGAGTCCATTGCTTTCAGGATGATTATATTTAGAAACCAGCTTAAATCACCTTATTGGATTATGACTTGTTTAATTTCCTAAGCAAGTATGTAAATTTTAAAATATTATGTAAATTAAGAGTTTTGTTATTAGCATTTATAAATTTAGTCCTTTTCATATTCACTGTAATCAAAGTAAAACTTGTAAGATAGAAGCATATCTGGGCTCTTGCACACGCAACAATAATTATTCTTTATACTGTATATATATGGGTTTGACTTTCAGTATTTTTTTTTTTGTTTTGTTCTATGCATTTTCAGTTTTGCAAGCAGTCATTGTACTTGACCCAGTCTGCTTCAGGCAAAATAAGGTAAACCTCAGGTGCATCTCTGCTGCCTCCATTCATCACCTCTTTATGTAGATGCAGACAGTTGGAAAATTCATCTTTCCTTTCACAGGTAATTTCCAAAGCATAAAAGGTCTAGAAGAAGTCTTAAATGATAGGACAATGTGAAACAGTACACCAGAAGTGAGCACAACCAGATGGATTAATCACAGCTCAGAAATCCTAGTCTGCCAGAGGATTTCCCCTATAGTCACCTTTGGAAGTGTTTTAAAAACCATCAGCTAGTAGAATTTGCTTTTTCAAGGAGAAGAGAAAAGTAATATTAGCTAATGAGTCCAGCAGAGCTGCATTTTATCTCTGTCTCACATTGTACGGGGAAAGTGAGGTGTAAGGTTGATACATTGATCAAATAATTTTAATTCTATATTTTTCTTTAACATATTGAATTTTAAATTATTTAGTTCGAGTAGAGACATCCTAAATTTATGAGTTTTATCAATCAAGTAGAATTATGGACACATACCATGCAGTTAAGCACCAGTTTTGCAGTTAAAGCACAGACTCAATAGATCCAATTTCACACAGATGTGAGTGAGTAAAATAGCAATCCTTTCCAAATTAGGGCATTTATTTTTCATAAATGAAATTGAATTTTATGAGGTTTTACAAGTAAATTGGTGGCTAATATAACATTATAGTAATTATAAAATTTGTCTCCTTTTTTGTTACATAAAATGTGCTGTGAATGTACAATCTAAATTTTAAATAACCTGATTTAGATCAACCTACTTAAGAATACTCAGAGGTCACTAAAATTATGATTTTCCAGTTATCTTATTTTATAGCAAGTGCTTCAGAAGCCATAACAAGATAGATAAATCAGATTGTTTTTACTGGTCTACTGTGTACCTTTTAATATAGGTAACAAGAGTACCCACTTAATCAGACTTTAGAGGAATTTGCAGTATACTGCAACATAGCTTTAATCTTGACACTACTAGAAAGATCACCAGTTTGATAATTAATTAATATGTATTTTCATCTGAATATATCTGATTAAAATTTCATTTTTTTAAGAACTTAAAACCACATTATGTTGATAATAGATTTCTCTGTAGGTCTTCGAATCTACTGCACAGTATTTTTTAAGAGAGTTGTGAAACTAATTAGAAGTTAAGTTACAATAAAATAGTGGGACTTTTTGTATAATTAATTTTGCATTTTATTTTTGAAAAATAAACAAAAATATTTTTAAGATATGTAAATAATATTAGATTCCCATGACTGAATTGTTTTCATGCACTATTAGTTTTTATTTGTTCTTAGAAAGTCTGAATGAGAAACTCTCTAAGTGACGAATATGTCAATTACTGACATTAAAAACTACAGCATTTCAGAAACTCAGAGTCAGACAATTATTTAAGGTTTTCCATGGACCTGACACTTACTGCACACCATAAATGTCATTTTGATTGTTGCAGAAATCTTTGAACACCAGGTAATGTAGAACAGACTACACAAAGAGACACCCATGTAAGCACTATGGATTTAAGACTGTTTGCTATTATAGAATCAAATTTGACAGCTTCAAAAATAGTGTCATCACCAAAATATAAGATTTGCTTTTTAAATGTTTGCTCAATACTGAAGTTTTCCTGTGTTCTAGCGGTTTCATTTCCTGTTTAACACCTAAAACTTGTCCAGAACAGTCAGTGCCTCAAAACATATTGTAAGGATCAGTGACCTTAGTTCTAACTGCACTGTAAATGCTAGAAAATATTGATAATGTGTGTATATATCTCTAAGTTATATTCTCACTTTGATGTCATATTTGTCTCTGGAAAGGGTATATGAGCACCTGTGTATCTTACAGGAGGGAAAGGAAGGTCAAGTTGCCAATTTGTGTTGGGCTCCAGTCCATTATTTGACTGTTATAAATACAGTGATAAAGTGTAGCAGAGTAGTTGACAGAAAAGACTCAGTCAGGTATGAGAAATGCGACACTGATTATGTGGATGATTATGTTTAGATTTATCACTAATAGAGAATCTAAATATTGCCAGTGAAGTATATAATATAAGCATGTCTGATGGGTTATAAGCAGCTTCAGCTGGAAACACACAGATTTACAGTCTTTGGCCTCGCAGGATGCACAATTACAAAGCAAGAAAGCACCTATGTAGCTACTTTAGGATTTTATCGCTGTTTGTGACCAGACCTCAGGGCTTTTACTCACCTGTCTGAAAGTGAGTATTCCCCATCGTCAGGCTGGAGTCTTCTCCCATGAAGTCCCCATCTTCTGCAGGAGTCCCTGCTGGGAGAGGAGGTGGGGAGAGACACTCAGAAGCTGCTTGACACCTCAACAGACTAGTTGGCCCAGTTGGCCCAGTGTCCAGCGGCACTTTATACCCAGCTGAAGATTGACGGGCAACAAAATCAACCATCACAGGTCCTCCATCTCTGGAATGCGTCAATTATGTGAGCATCCAGATGGCTTCTCCTGCAATTCCCACCTGGTGTTCTCATTCTAGGACAAATCACATTGCCCACCAGAGAGATTGCAAAGGAGTGGGGGACATGTGCCAAGACCCAACTATCTGTCATCACCGTCACACAGAAGTTTCAAGAGAGCAAAAAAACTTTCCACTCTATATGAAGAAATGCAAGTGAGATTGGATCTACTGGCCCATGCAGATTGGTGCATGGGTTAGTGGCAGGAATGGCAATATATGCATTTTTGTTTACCAGGGATATTTTCTGTAAATTACGAACCTACATCATGCAAGATCAGACCTCTGACTAGTGAGAGATTATGAATGAATTCTGCAACATATATTCTTCTGGAAGCGGCTTAACAAGGAAATCTTATTACCAGATGGGAAAGCAGGATATCATACTGTATAAGCCTATAAGACACAATAATCTTAGCCACTGATGCAAAAGATGGAATCAGAGTTACCTTAAAAGTATTAGCTTTAAAGTTTAGTTTACAACTTCAAGGTTACTGCTCTCCTCAAATAAAATACTTCATAAAGGTGAGCTTAGGAAGGTTGCTTAAGTGAGTAAATAAAACTCCACTTGTCTGTGGTGCAAATAAGCTGCCAGTGTTCCATAAGTAAGATGAGGTCCCTCCTGCCATGCCCAATACCAAATGATAGCTGTAAACAAAGCTGAGGAAGGACTACTGGAAGAGTAACCCAAGCAAAATATCAAAGACAAATTAGGAGTGAATAGTACCATGTGGACACCACTGCTGATGACATGAATGATGGATATGAAAAGCTACCAAAGGGTTAGTCATAAGCTGACAGCTAAAAAACTGCTGGAGACTTGAAAGTAGTCTTTCATACTACCAAAGACAAGTACTGAAAAAGGGAGGGAGAATTTTTTGTGCAGAATGTGAAACATACTACTTTTAAAATATTAAAAATCTGACTATCAGTGTGTGGTCCTCCTACATATGAAATTAAGTTAAATTAGCCACTGCCTCTAGGAATCCACTAATCTAGGGACATCACTAAAATACTAGTGTTGCATAGAAAGGGGATTATTCTACCAGGATTTTCTGCTGAATATATATCTTCAAGGAAATTCTAGAAGGCTGTGATCTCTGCATGAGTTATTTCCTATGGGGGCTTCAAACACTATGATGGCATATGTCATTGTGCAATTGGACTTTTAAGAGTGAAGGAATGTATGATAGCATAAATATCCCAGGAGCAATTTATGTTTATCAGAAGCCTGTTTCAATGAGGACCAAAGACTGAGTAGGTGAGATCAATTAAAGGCACTTAGGAAAAGAATCTGGTGGATAAGTTAGATTAGCTGTGCTGGAAACTATGTCCACATTGTCTTAGAGCCACTGAGGAGAACTGAGTTTAGAAACAGTGAATAGCACACTCACCTGACTTAACAGGAACACCCCTAAAGGCAAAGAGAAAAAGTATGTGGTCTTATACTATGTGAACATGCCCTCCAGGGATGAGGAGTTTTTTTACAGATGTGATCAAGTGAGACACTGGACTGTGCTGAAATCAGGCAGTATTTCTGTAAGACAATCCTACATCAGATTTCCCCCAATGACTCAGGTAACTGTGAGAATCATTGTGAATTTTAATGTGCCAGAGAAGGGGCTGATTAAATACTCACCTTGGGCATCTTCAATTACATTTGTAAAAAATGCCCAGTGGAGAGTTTTGGCTGTGAGACCTTTAATTTGTAGAGAGTTCAGAAAAGCTCCCCACTTTCACATAGTAGATCTCAGACAAATATTTCCATAGTTGGGATTTGATCCCTGGCTATCATTTTAACAAAGTTGCACCTAAGGATTCAAGTAAATCTGCTTTTTCTGATCCACTATAGATTGTCCCAAAGGTTTAGAATGCCTTTTTATTCATGAATACAGCTGTGTCTTTGGATAAGATTATAAAGTTAAGTAACAATAGAAATAGTTTCCTTCTTGTTGAAGGAAGGGGAAAGAAAAAAGGAAAAAAATTATTCAGTGTTCTTTTTGGGGTTTTTTTGTGGGATTTTTTTTAAGAGTTACAATTAAGCTTGCAGGAAGCCTTCATCACCTTTCCAGTAAATATGACAGGTGCAAGCAGCTGAAATTTCAAGTCTAAAAACTGATTATTACAACCTACTGAAAAATCCCTGTTAAGATGGATAAATATTACTGTTGGTAGGCATGATGATTTGAGGTATTTCTAACAGTTTATTTTCTGGCTGATTTGTTAGACAAGAGTGTTTCTTGCACTCAGTTGGCTTCACATATCTGTCCATCTAAGGAAGATAAATGTTAAATCAGATCTTGGCAAAATACCTTATAATTTTTCTTTTAGAAAGCCAGCTGGAACTTAATAGGGGAAAGTCTACAGCAATATTATAAAGTTAGCAAGAATCTGAAAAGAGGTCTCAAGAAAAGGACAACTGGAATCCCTTGGGGAAAGTTTTAATAGATGTTGAGAGATATTAGTTGTTTAATATAAACAGGTACAGTTTCAGTGGAATGAGTTACATACAGTTCTAATACTGTGTTGTTAGTGTGTTGTTCGCCCAGTCTTACTGGCTCAGCATGAGTAGCTGGTTTAGATAAAGCTCTGAACTATGAAAACATCTAGAACTGAACTAGAAAACATCTAGAGATGTTTTCATCTGGAATGGAGTTAATTTTCTGAGTAATTTTCCTAGTAGCTGATACAGTACTGTGTTTTGTCCTTAGTACAAGAACACTGATGTTTTAATTGTTGCTAGGTAGTGGTTATCCTAAGTCTAGGGCTTTTTTGTTTCCTGTGCTCTGCCAGAGAGCAGATGCATCAGAAATGCAGACAAAAGAGAGAGAATACAGGAGACTACAGCAGCCAGCAGAAGCTGCAACTCCTCAAGATAAGAACAGCCTACCTGCACAGACATAGGGAAAGAACCCAACAAGGTGGAAGGAACTTATATAAACCAGTATAAAACAAAGAACAAATGCATACAGAAAACTGATAAAACGAAAAATACACCACCATATAAGCTAGCTCCTAGACACTGAGGAAAAATATTTTTTTCTAAACCTTATAAAAGGAAACCTTCAGCTTTTATTGTAGCAAGCAGTGCTATGAAAAACCTCTAAAGAGACACAGTTTCATGTTTGGACTACTCAAAGTCTGAAAGACACGTAAGAGTGGCATGCAAGGTCATAGCTGAGGTAACACAAGTTTCCTTGAACAACACATTTCATTTGCATAATAATTGGTAAGATTCATGAAAATAGAGATGATGTTGAAACTCTATAATGCCTTTGCAAAGTAATTTACCTCACCAAGGCCTGAACAGTTACCTTAAGATAGGAAGAACAAACTATTCTTTGAAGAGTTGATTATGGAAGAGATCTTAAATGACAAGCCTCAGTTCTGGCCTGTTTGTGGTAAGTACGATAAATTCTAGCCTTAATAAAAAATCAATTTACTTTTACTATAAAAAGTAAAGTATAAAGCAGAGCTGTACAGGTGTGGCTCATGATGTGATATTTCAAAAAACTTTTATTTCCTTAATATATATTACCTGTATGATAAAGTACTATGCATACATACATGGCAATCTTTACTTTGTACAACAACACAAACTTCACCAGACATTTGGGCTAAAAAAGGTATTTCCATCAATGGAAAATGTACCTTATAGCAATGCTGCAAATTCAGTCCACATTTATCATGACACTCATAGACAGCATCAGAAAAAAAAGAAGCAGAAAGGCAGTGATAAGTCACTGCTGTTGAGGTCCATATCCTTCTGCCATCAAGCTTAACTTCCCAAAAGACATGAAGAACAATATTAAACAAGAAACAAAAACAGGCCCTGGGCTAATTGTATTGTTTTCTGTACAAGCATATGAGCAAATATGACTAGAATGTAAACAGAAGGTTATTTGACAGCTCTTAGCATTTGAAGAACATTGGTTATTCTATTAAAATTGATTCCATTAGATTAAAAAATGTAATTAGCCATCTGCAATCTGGGTGTCACAAGCAGAATCACATGAAGATCTGATGTTCTTTAAGACAAACAGGTACTACTGTTTATCTCTTAACTCACTATTTTAAGATCTATTAGCTAATAAGTGTTGTCATTCAAAAATACTAAACTTATTTTTAAAAAAACACAAAACACACATACAGAAGAAACTCACAGGAAAAAAACCTCCACAACTACAGAAAACAAACTGCTAATCTATCTTTCAACATCTGGTAATACATACATGTTGGCAACATATTTATTGCATGAGGAATATCCCTTTTCAACTTTTTAAAATAATGAAGAGTTAGTGGTTCAGTCTCTATTAATATTTAAATTATATTAAAGTCCACATCTGTGGGGTAAAAATTCTAAAATTCAGACCAAGTGACTAGGAAAATTCACATTCAGTAAGTGCAAGGAAAAAAAAATTTAGAAGTGTTGTGTCTGACACAGGTCCCTCTGACAGGTCTAGGCATATAGCATGTAAAATCTAAAAGCTGCTGGAGTATAGCTAAATGCTGTTATCCAAGCTGTCATAACTGTATTGCAGTTTAAAGATATTTCTTGACAAGAAAATTGAGAAAGCTGTCTGGCTAGTAAATCAAAACCTTCCTCCTCTTTCAGTGGCCAATGAACAGACGCAGTTTAGGTCACAGATGGTGTTTTTCACCTTTTGGTCACCATGCACATTTTCAGCACAAGTACTTGCTTTCTTTATCACTAGGAGTGAAAAGTACCACTATCCACAAACCACTTTTATTTCAGAAGGCAAAAAGCTGCTGAGCAGATAAGGTTCAGAAGTGCAGACTGTTTTTAATGATCTCATAATTTAAGATGGTACTGCATTTTACTGAGGAATATGTTATTATATGGCTATATTCCCTTGGGGAGACTTAAGAGAAGCAGAAATACCATTTAAAAAAAAAAAAAAAAAAAAAAAAAAAAAAAAAAAAAAAAAAGTCACAATATGTAAGCATTTGTTGGTTTGAGAGTCTAAGTTAAAGCTTCCAAGTGGGTTCAACATTTCACTTATAGTGGCCACTTTATTTCTCTCACTTCCTTTACACCCCACAAGACTGTTTATCTTGTCTCCCCTGCTTTCTGCAAGGGGCCTCTGCCCAGCACAGGTGTGTGTCAGAAGTGTTGGTCAGGCTGCTCTGGTCAGCATCCTCCTCTGGACAGGTGCCTCAATGAGCCTTCCCAGGGTCCCTGCAATCAGGGCAGCACAGAACCAGCATCAAACTCCAAAGGCTGTCTCGGATGTCCTGAATGTGACTTTTCAAGAATTTAAAATTCTGGACTTAGTATCAAGAAGTGTTCATCACTGTGGCACTGTTTTCATAAAAGTATGTCTCCAGAATGCTTAACTTAAATGGATTTGCCACTTCTTCCTTTTTTTTACTTTTTCAGATCAATGCTCACTGGTGAAGTTGAACAAACTCATTTTCATTCTTATTGCAAAGAGTGACAGGTTGAGAACGTTATTTAAACCAAATGATGTTTTGGGCAAACTTTGTATAATGTGTCCATGAGAAAATATAAAGGAACCTTGAGAAAATCAGAAGTTGATAGCTATACATGAGACCAGTGGGATTCTGTAACAGCCTGTGGAAGCAAATGTTAATTTTTCCAAAAGTGATCTCAGAGTCAGGGAAGCTCAATAAGTTTATGAAGAGATTCTTTGTTAACAGCTGACTGAGTTCACTGACTTGGCAAGTATTTTCTGAACCTGTATTTCTTTAAGAGAGAAAAGCTTGCTAGACAAAATGTCAATTTAAATTTAAACAAATCTAGAACAAATTTCATTAACTATCTCATTCTATGCAAGGAATTAATTAAAACTATTTTCATTAAGAGTAATTTCAATAAGACAATAAATCTTGTGAAGGAAGAGGAAGATGAAGATCACTGATGAGATACCAGGTGCAGCTTACTCCCAATTCAAAATTATAAAGGTATGAAATAACCTAAATATTCATTTTACTAGACTGAAATATACACACTGTTGAAAACTCTATTGGTTCTGATTCTTTTTTACATAGTAGCTTAGGCACATTCATTTTTTCACTAAACTTGTAAATTTTAGTCTCTATTAGTATTCTGTAAATTTCTATGAAAAATGGGAGTGTTCTTCTGAACACAGAGAAAAATTCTTCTTTGAATGTTTTGTTCATCACAGTTCAAATAGCCAATACCTGGACTGTAAGTAGTTTAACTACAAAGAATGAATACCCTGTGAGAGAAATGGGAGACCTTTTGGTTATTCTGGAAGACGAAAGGATGAACTGTGTCGAGAATTCTTTTCTTAGTTTTACCACCAACATCCTGCATGAATTCTTGATTAAATGCGCCAGAATTTTATAGACAAATCTTTTATTACTACAAACTGGATCCCTAGAAACATTTAATTACCGAAGTCATGTATACAGACAGATCACTTCATTTTAGTCTTTGGAGAATTAGAAACAAGTCATTTACTTCCACATCTTCAAAGAACTTTTGACACCTAATTTCCATTAAAATCAATTAATAACACCAAGACTAAAATAAGTAGTTGCTTACTGGTGACTTTGAGATAAATCCTTAATCACAAACTTAGATATTTTTAAAACCTAATAAATTAAGGCATTAGAATAATTTTTAAAAATACTGAAAAACAGTTAATTTTCCAGTGCCCTAGAGAATGGTAAAAAAAAATTATATATGCAGTACTGTGATAAATAGGGATTATTTCAGGGTTAGTATATAAATAAAATTTATGCCATGGGGTTCAATTAATTATTTTTCATTGGTCTTTTCTGAATTATGTTCATTGACATTAGAAACAAATGTTTCAAGAAACCTGATGGTTCATATTCAAAATACTGTACAGTTATACATTTCTATTCCGTGGAATCAAGTGGTCTCTAAGCAACTGCTTCACAAGAAAATGTGAGTATATGAAAGGTAAATGAACACGAACTTATTTACCTAAATAATGCTCAATTTATGACATTCATATATAGGTCAAATTAGAATAAGTGCTTATCTATTAATACAAGTCCCTGTTACAAAAATGTCCTACAAAACTAATTTATTCCCAAAAGCCGTGATAACAATTCTGGAGAATTCAAAGGATCTAAGCTAAAGAACATAGCCAAACAAAGTCCCAAAAGCAACCCCTTAAAGAAAAGCAAATCAACAAAAGAGATAAAAATGTAGCTATCTTAGCTCTCATGGAAGTTGGGAAATTTGCAGAGGGCTTTCTCTGGCTCTATTCATGCAGCGTCTATTTCACTCAATCGAATGCTCAGAAATCCATTCAAGGAGCAAGCAAAGCACAGACTACAAAAAGGCCTAGAGGTATAAGAACTTTCTTTTGGAGAGAGTATAGTAAGAAGGGTGTAACTAGCACCTTTTTTTACAAAATCATCATGTTGGAAGTTATAACAAGTGCAGAATCAGGATGATGAGGGCATTTGATTCATATGGCAGACTTGGAAACACAAGGCAAAGAAACTTCCAAAATCAGCAAGGTCACACCTTTCTCAGCTGTGGTCACAGAACTTCTCTTTTCCCTTTAATTTAGTAAAAACTCCATAAAATTTAAAAGGAAATGAAGAAGTCTTCACAAAGAAGAAATAATTTTGTTTATTGACTGGCCCTTCTCAGACAATCATTTGTGATGCAAACAATTGTAAAGGTGTAAAAGGAGCATTTGATAGAAGATTCAAAGTGCTTAAGTTTTCTGAAGCTAAGATTATGACAAAGCCTAGAGACATACACATAACATGCACACACTCCCACTCTCTTCAGTTCTGAACTTCCTCAATGAGAAATTTAACAAAAGAACTCAGTTTAATAAAGGGCACAGTGAAGAAAGAATATTCACCTTAAAATGCCTTGAACAAGAGTCATCAAAAGGAAAATAAATCTAACGCAGAGTTTTTAGGCTGTCAGTAATAAATAGTTTATTCTCTGGCAATGTAGATATACCTGAGCTGTCATGCCCCTAGAAAAATACCACCTCAGTCAATGTCAAGCTCTGTTATTTCAAATGATGCCGAGTTTAGTTGGTTGAAGTTTCAGTGATGTTGATTTTCTCTACAGAAAATACAGGAGGCATTTGTTAGTAATGATCTAGTCACTTCCTGACAGAAAAAAGTATATTATTTACCAATAATAATCCTAAATCCACAAAAGGTACATTTTATTTTGAGAGAAGGAGAAACATCTCTTTGTCTCTAGCTTGAATCTTGTGCAATTTCTCTGAGTATGCATGATTTTAAATAAGCAAAATGCAATCTTTTTCTTTCTGCTATTGTACCAACCATCTAATGAAACATTTAAATATATGACTTACAGACAGTTACAGTGGGGTTTCTTTTCCACTTTAACACATTCCAATGCAGTACTTTATTTTTCTAATATACTCTAGAAATTCACAAAACTATGAATCATTTAAGTGTGGGTTGTAATATGACGTATCCTAGTTGCTTCATCATGAATAAACCACCAGAGGTTCCCATGGAGTACAGTTTTTCTGAGACACTTCAATAAGGGTTAAGAATTAACTACACACTGTATGCTTTGTAGAATCTTGCGTAAGAAAAAACACTCCAAAAAATTCAGCTAGAAATAGAATCCTAGTTCTTCAGTTTCCAGAGCTCCTTTCTGCAATTCAGTCTTCAGCCACAGACAATCAAGTCAGAATTTACAGGCTTCTCTTGCACCATGCTGTTTGTATTTCTCAAGCATTGGAAAGCCTCATATGTTTTACAAGGCTAACTGTTTAAATTACAATAGAAACTGTTCCTAAATCTATTCATTTCAATATGCTAGAGTACTTTAGCTGACCTTAAGAATCTTTCACCTTGCTTTAAGTAGATGCAGCAGGATACCATAAATCATAAAACAGCATAAATGTCTAGGTGTAAGTTAGAACTATGATTTTCTGTAAGTTAGAACTATGATTTTCTTCATACTTCTTAGTAGGAAGAATTTTTACAATTGAGTTCATGATAATTGAGTTTAAAAAGCAGAATGCAATTTAATAGAATTTCAAATGCTGCACTTACTGGAATACTTTATTCGTCACAAGGTCTAGGGGGTTAGAATTGACTAATAGACAGCGATGATGATAAATCAATGTAGCAGAGCTAATTTCTTAGAGTTGAATTGGATTTAGTCACTCAATCCTCAGAATAATGGAATTGCATGGCCAAATTCCCCCGCTTTTCAGAGAATTTAGAGACTTCAGCTAATTTTTTTCTTTTTTTTGAGACAGACTTTCAAATGTTATTTAAAAAAAAAAATTATGTAAGTCACAGCAGTTTAATTCATCATCTTCCTTTTCCACTGAAATTTCAATTAAAATCATATGATGTTTATAATGTTCCATGCACAGAATTAATTCCTTTTATTGGACAATCTAAAAGCATATGTGACTAGTTAGTGCATGAACTTCAGCACACATCTAGAGAGAAATTGTAAACAATAAACTAGCTGCTTCCCTAAAAAAATTCCCAAGAATTCCCAAAGTAAAAGTAGTTCAAACATTTAAAAATTAATTGAAACAATTTTTTGCCACTAGTAATAATATTTTCATTTTGGTCTAGTATGTAGTTCGCATTAGTGAAACAAAAAAAAAAAATCATTATGTGTCTTGCCTCACTAACAGCAGAAATTAAATTAAAATTGAGCCTTAACGTTTTATTATGTTTCTTAAGTTCCCTGTGTGTAGAAATGTATATGCCCGTTTTGCATTCCAAGTTTACATTTTTCTGTCTAATTAGAACAATGAATCCTAGCAGTCAGTTCCACTGTCAGAGCTACTTGCATTATGCTTTGCATATTTCTATTTATGTTGGTTAAAGACTTTCATAATAGAACTGTGGCCAAGCCAAAATAATCCCTTCAGCACTAACCCCAATCTACAGGACCTCTGGCCAGCCAGAACAGCAGACAAACACCTGGAAAGCTCTGCAGAGTGTGATTCAGTGCTGAGGGGTGACTTACTCAAACATCAGTCCCCCTACTATGGACCGCTATAAGAGCCATGGTAGATGAGATGTGAACAGCTGCTTTCCCTGAGGAAGAAATCCACATGGGTGTTTTGATCATTTAAAGGCTCTATGCAAACCTCCCCTGTGTGAAATACATTTTATGGAGCCACCTGTAGCCAGTGGGAATAATTTCTGTGTTACAAGGACTGTTGTGCCTTAGGTCTTCAAGTCACACATGTATTAAGTTACATGTGTGGTTTGTATTGTATTTTTGTTTAAAAGATAACGTGCTTAACTACAATAGATTTGTTAGTGATGGTATAATTTTGTCTTTTCATAAGCATGCCTCCAAGCTTCATATTAAAACTTTTCAGGAGTGCACTTTTTAATGTACTTTATAAATTAATAGACCCTGAAAAATATCTACATTATAATGGGAAATGCATCTCTGCCATAATCCCAAAATTTTGGGGGATTTCACTGGTCAGTTTCCTTCTCTTATCCCAATTTAAAATACTGTAATAAACAAATGTAAATAATTGAGCATATGTACCAAACACCCTTTAACCTCAGATGCTACCAGTCAAAATTTTTTGTCATTTATATTTCCATTTCTTCACCCCTAGGCTTTATACTGGAAACTGCATTCTTTCCCATTTGACAGGCAGATGCCTGTCTTTATAAAGATGCCTGTCTTTCTCAACCACTTTTTAAATGCCTCCAGCTATGATTTAATTACCTTTATTCCTCCTCTTCTCTTTGGGTTCATAGCCTAGAACAACAGCTTTGGTAATCAATGCTTTAGAATAAGCCATCAGCTTCCAGTATGAGAAATTCTTATAACTGCACCAGTGTTAGCATACTCTTGAGCACTAGCTTGCAAGAAAATGCTGCAACAGATACAAGAAATGGATATGCTTTCATACCCTATTAAGAAACATAAAGCTCAAATACCATATTTCACCCATTCGTGTTCAGGAAACGAGAAGCATCAGTGCATCACACCCATGTGTAATTGTGCACAGCATCCATTATAATTCCCCCACAGATAAATCTTAATAAAATACACGCCATCATTCAAGAGTTACCATGTCACCTGTCTGTGATGTTTCTAGAGTTCAGCTAGCCTTGCCACATTACATTCCTGCCACATTAATTCCAAGAACATTTAATTCCGTCTCAATAGTTACTTGGGGGGATGGGGATAATAGTTTACAAATAATCCCTTACTAAAAACACCCAATGTGGCTGAAGTTCTTTTCTTCTAGGTGGTGTAGAAAAATTTTCCATTAAAAAGTAGATTCCATTTCCATTAAAAAGAGCAGATTCCATTAAAAAAGTGGATTCCATTTCCATTAAAAGGAGTAGATTACACATAATAGGCTTTTTTTTCTGCCTTTCTGTGTCCATCAGCTGAAGAGAGACAGCAGTTTGTTGAAGTAGGCTGGTTAATGTTCTGCTATCATTAAAAGAAGCATAACAGTGTGATTATACATTTGGGGAAAAAAACCCGCAGGCATCTTTGCTATTATTTTCAAAATGGAAGCTCTGTAACTGATAGATTCCATCATTACTACAGCTACTAACACTGAAAAATTGTTAAAGTTGTGTATGTGGATGAATTCATCCAACATCAAGTTTTAGTAATTCACGATGCAGTACCTGCTACTAATAACAGAAACACTTCAACTGCTCAAAAAAGTCTTTCAGATTCTAGGAAAGATGTGATGCATTTTGAAAATTTTATTCCTTGGCAAGAATAATTTTTCATCTCAGCCAGGGCTGACAGCTGTAATTCTTATTCCTCAAAGGCAGAAGCAGTGGCATGGTCTCCCTGAAGCAAGGAGGAAATTAAATGGACCTTAGCACATGCACGCATTTCATAAGAAGCTTTGCATAGGAAACTATGATTTGGCCTTTTGTTTGTACTGGTTCCAGCCAGGGTTAATTTTTTGCAGTAGCTGGGACCAGGACCTTAATGTTATTCAATACCACCTCACATCATTGCCAGGGCTGGCAGAAAGGGAATCTCTCTCTCCCTTCCAAAAGTGCTCCTTCTGGTTGAATAAATTGGGCAGAGTGGGGGAGCCATCCCATATTGTTCCTTGTCCTGGGGTCCCAGAATGTGCTGAGCATTTTTACATGTCAGTCACTCTTGTACACTTTTGTTGCTCTGTTTGTTTTCTTATCTCATTGCTGTTTCCAGTAATTTGTTCTTATCTCGACTTGTGCCCTTCATGGCTGTGGCCTCCAATTCTCACCTCCGTGCCACCACAGCGGGGAGGAGGAGAGGAAGGGAGAGAGGGAACATGGAGAGCCCAGAGAGTGTTTGTGGTAGCTCTGAACTGGGGAATACCATTAAACCACAGCTGGGAGAGAGGATCAGATCCTGGAGGGGCTGGTCATGCTTGGTGCCCTCATCAGCAAAGGTGATAACAAGCAGCAGTCTTTCAGATGATCTGAAAGCTCAGGATAACAATCAGCTGTGTCCAAGTTTGTCAGGTCTGACACTTCTCTTATCAAGCATGAAGCATACAAGCACATTTGTCTTGGAATACACAGATGAGATTTTTCATTGTGATGAACTCATAAAGGTACAAGATGTATGCATCAGCAATAATAAATGAGTCAGCATAATAAAATTCTTAGTACTGTCAGGGCACTGTAATGATGATGCAATATGCAAATACATTAAAATTATACTAAATTTTCCTGTCTTACATTTTTTTGCACTTCACAGAAAGCATTAAAGATAAAGAAAATGTACAAGGGTATATATATTTCAATTAATAAATTTAAAAATTCTTTTCTTCAACATATAATCATGCCATATATAGCAAGAATAAATATCATGGAATACTAATATAACCTTCATGTATTCACCAGGTTTTATTGCTTTTCTATATTTAAACCCATCTTTAGTTGTGATAAGACACACACATTCTTCTGCTCTACTGCAGTTTCACAGTAGAACATATAGTTACTGATGTATTCAACGTGGAAAAATTAGTAATATCTGATATTTGACTTATTTTGCTTGATCTCAAAATTTTTAAATGTTTGTTTAATCTATTGAATATACTAGTATTCAATCTTGTCATTTTTCTTTTAAAAACCTAAACTCTGCCACTTTTCCTTAAAAACAATAGGTAAAGGCAAATTCTTTGTTCATTTATTTTTCTGTATTTACTGAAAAGTCCAAATTCTGAATTATATTTACACAATCAATACAATTCACAACTGAAGTCCTGTTAAATAGCAATTATTTTAGTGCAACTGTATTATGAAAACTAATTTTAGCAGCTGCACTTGATAATGCATCCTTTGTTAAACAGTATATTTGAGAAAAGTAGCTTACAAATTTAGATTAAGATTGAGATGATTTCTAAACAAAACTTTTCCAGATTGTGAAGAAAGACTGACTACAGCCAGAGGAAAAAAACCCATCGATTGAACAATGCTCATTGAGAACAATTGCATTACATTGAAAACAAACCTTATTTAAAGTCCCAGTTCAGCCACCACCCCTGCCACTGCTCAGCTGTGTTCCCCAATTTCTCATTTCAGTGTTCATTTAAGGATTAGAAACGGTTTTCAGAGGACATTTTTATTTGCTCATATTCAAAAACATTCCATTTATTTTGGTTTCCTACATGCTTATGTGCGCTCTTCATGGACCATAGTTTCATTATGCACTACACAGACATTAAGATCAAAAACATGACTTGGGACACCCTGGAGGCACAGTTATAAAACAAATAATGTACCTTGTTCAAAGGTTTTTTGTCACATTTTTTCTAACAATGAACACTTGAAATGTTTACAATTATTACATGTCCTTTCAGCAACCCATTTTCATAACGAGAGAAGAAAATGCATCTACCTTTCTCTTGCTTGTCTTTTCTTGCCTTTTTTTTACTTTAATGGTTTAGGTCTTAAATTGACAGATACTAGTAAACAACACCACTTTAAGCAGGTATTTTGTTGTTCACCATTTCAGGTGACTTTTCTGAAGTTTTGAGTGATGGGATATTTTTTACCATTTAATCAGTCAACACAGCAATGCAGATAAACTACTCAAATACCAAACATACAAACAAATTTATTTATCAGTTGCCCACTTTCAGAACTGCAGCTTTTCTAACTGTATCTCAGATGAAATCTTAAGGAGTCAAGAATATTTCAAATTATTTTCCCTTTCACTCAGAAGTATAATTTCAGTTCTCTTTCAAATACAAGGGTCAAAAAAAATGTCACTGCTGGTTTGGGTTTGGCTTTCACCTTCAGACATATGAGGCTTTTGCTATTCATGGAAAATATGCCATAATACTTTAGAGAAAATGGAATTTAATGTTGTGCAGTTCAATAATTTCAGTCTCATAGTGCTATTTCGTAGTTTCAAAACTGTACACACCTCAACACTAAAAATGTCAACGCCTTTGCTACAGAGAAGACAACATTGTCAGAAAATGCTTATTTTACTCTGCTTAAAAAAAAAAAAGCATTTTGAGATCATAAAGATCATAATGTCTCTTTCCATCTTCAGCTCAGAATTTGATCTTAGTCAATTTTTATCCTATCTCACCAATTCAAAGGCAAAATGTATTCTCAAAAACAATTACGTTCCCCCAAGTTTTCTTGAAAATTCTATGAATAGGAAGGAAGAGGACCAAATTAATACTTTCACATGAAAGAAGACTGGCAAAACTCTGATATTACATACATCAAGTAGTGTGGTCTTCAAGCCTGGTCAAACAGTGTGAACCTGGTTGCTGGTCATTTAGCATGTACATAGCTCAATATTAACCCTCTTATTATACCTGTTGTCCACAAATATTAACATTACAGTAGTGAGGATGGAAAGTATTCAGATCTTTAAAGGAAGCCATCATCAATTGAACTGTTCTTCAAATGAACTTGTGCAGCGCTTACCCCTATACTTTTTTTTTAAAAAACCCAACCTAATATTTAACTTTCTCTGTCAGAACTGTAGATTTAATATAAAAAAAAATAATTTGCTGATACCTTGATATTTTTATGTTGCAGCCAACTGAGAGTTTGCTGATAAAGCTGAAAGTGTCAGTTACTCTGTAATGCCATAAAGTAATAAATGCAGTACATTAAACTGGATGTAGAAGGTGATTGATAATTTCTTGCCATCATGATGTGTAAGTTCCCAAATCAGTGATTTTTAATAGATACATAAGCGATTCAGCATTCATATTCAGGTACCATGAAATCCCTGTAGCCCTTGAAGTTCACAGACCCCCATATTTTTAATAATACCTTTATTTATTTTGTTCAGAAGTTATTTCGTATCAGCTAGGGGAATTATAGACGTTCCAGTATTTCTAAAAATAATGTGATACAGCTGCTTCCTGAGCACCTCTGAATTTTCTATTTCATCAAACTGGTTGCTGCAACTGTCGCCTAATAACAAACTCTCTCCAATATTTGATAGCAATGGAAGTAATGGATTCCATTGAGGAACACTGATGCGCAAAGAAGGGTAAGATTTTAGACATCATCCTAGGAAAAAAAAAAAAGGACAGAAGTAGGAAAACAACTACACAAGTATCATTGCAGAAAAGGGTTCCACCAATATGCCTGTCAACATTAATATTAACCTCCTTGCTGCACAAGTTATTTTTCTACAGCAATAGAAGTTGGTGTTTGCAGCCATTCATGTATCTGGGGAGTACTTGTCTTCAAACCTGTGCAATGTTGAAAAAGAAAGCCAAAATTATGGAAAATTCAAATTCTTCATAATGCCTCCCAGTATTAATGGCATTTAATAGAGACAATGAAAATTCAGTTCAACTCAATAGGAAAAGATGGTGCATTTAAACTTTCCCTTGGTATCCAACCGAAATAAAAGGTTCTTTATATGGTCAGTAAGTCAATTGTGGTTTTAATTATTTCCAAAGAACCACTGAGGTTGGAAGTGACTTCTGGAGATCATCTAGTCTAAGTTCCCCGTTCAAAACAGGATAAATTACAGCTGCTCAGGAACACAGTCAGTCAGTTTTCAAATATTTCTAGAGATGTTGACAAACTCCACCTCCTCTTTCATCAACCTGTTCAAGTCTTTGACTGCTTTCAGAATTAAAAAGATGTTTCTTAGATTAAAACAGAATTTTCTATATTTCAATTTGTACCTATTGCTGAACACAGCACTTCGTGCGCAATCCCAACAACCCTGATTGGAAGAATCACCTCCCCTGACCTGTGGGTAACAATGTTCACATAAATCTAACATCAGGAAAATGTTAAGTCTGCAGCAGGAGGCTGATTCACATGCAAGCATTCTAATATTTAGTAACTAAAGTCCTTCCAAGACAATCTGTAATGTAACATAATTGATCTCTCATCTGATTCCAATACTCTATGCACCAAAAGAAAAAATACCTTTCATATTTGTGGTCTTCCTCTTAGTCACACCTTAAAAGACATTTGCTCCAGTGAATATGTGAATCCAACATCCAAATTTCTCATTAAAATACTTAGTCAGAATATAAAATAAAACTCAGATTAATTTGTGATTAATATGCACTTTTTTTGCCTACAATGAATTTTTATTACATAGAGTTGAAGCATGGAATAAAAAGTACCTGAACATGAGAAATCAATAAAATATTATTACTAGTCATTTGCATACCCTATGACATTTCATGAAAACCTAGCTGGAAGAGGTACAAACAACAGATAGATGGCACAAAAAAAAATCCATACAGAGGTCATAGTTCAAGCAACCCTTTTTCTAAGATGAATTTTAAAAGTTAAATTGCACATTATCCTGACCAAATAAATCTGCATATTACTATATTAAATTCATATTCAACCCTGAAATTTCAAAAATTTACCTGTTCTGCGGACTTGAGCTAACATACAGAGTTTACAATACTGAAACTGTTTAAGGTCCACAAACTGCATAAGCAATAGCTTCCAGGTTAAAACTTTATTCTTGCTTGTTCTGTATTCTGTAGTAGTGGCTGTACTGAGTCACTGTACTTCATCCCAGCTGGTTCCCAGTGACACTGGGCAGAAGCAGAGCAGACAGTTACATAGAGCACCAACTGAATATGTAAAATTCAAAGCCTTAAGTAAAATAAAGTGTTTCAGAAATGCAGTTGCAGTTTAGAAATGCTGAGTCCAGCCTGCACTGGCACGGTGACAAATTTGTTCCCATCTTCATTCATTGCTTCACCCAGTGAAGCCACACATTGCAATGTACTAGAGCTGAGCAGCCCCAGCACCATCCTGCACTCCCTGCCCTGGTTTGTGCTGTCTCCACCCAGAAAACATGCAGAACACCACACCAGCAAAGCAAGAGACCTGACCCCACAAGATGAATGCACTTCCCTTTTATCTTCATTGCAGCAGCAGTGCCACGTCGTGTTACTGCACTTAGGAACCTGATTTCAGCAGTGCTATCTCGACAAGAGAAGAGTAAGATACGAATAGAGATGGAGACACAGTTTTGGGGGGTCATGATCAGCCATTACCGGTGCTGAAATGCTTGTCTCCACACTATGATCAGAGAAGATATTTTTCAACTACTTCCACAACATGGAGTTTTACCGCCACAAAGAGCAAGTAAATAATGAAAAATTAACAAAATTATGCAATCTTCATTCCTATAGCAGACAACTCTTTCTCTTTAGAAAATTAAGAAGCATAGACAGTTCTGGGATGGCCCAAATGTTTTTTTTTCTTTTCATTCTGAAAGCTTTCTTATTTATATACACTAGAAAACAATTATATATTGCCATTTTGTATTGTATGTCACTGGTACTTACAGGAAATCATCAAAAGATGTAGTATATGAGGCATACACAACTCACAGGCTGGTGGTTCACATTTAAGTTCGTTAATTCCAGCCAAACACAGGTGTCAATATTTATGATTTCTAATTTATAAATGTGAATTAAGCATTAACATTGCAGACACAGAGCTTTAAATACCAGGCTTCCCAGAGAGAGTATAGCTGATATTCAGGAGACCACAGGTAGCTGGATGATTGAATGACCAAAGCCAAACATTCCATCTTATCTTTTGCTACTTTCTGCCTCTCCCATACATCAACATATGTAGAAATGAGAGCAAAAATACAAATTATAAGAAGAAAATTTCAAAGTTTTGTCTAGCTTTTTATCCTCTGCCATGTAAGTAGAAGCCATGTAAGAACATTTTTCAGGGAAGATCAGTGTGTTCTGCCTCGCATGACCGTGAAACTACCGAGATAGTTATAGGAAAACTTTTAATGGTGCTTCACTTTAATCTTTAACATTAAACATTACTGAATGTTATTTAAAACCATGAACACCAAAGATTACAGAAAAAGTGTGTTTAAAGAATTAAAATGGAAACTACCATTAATAAGAAAACTCAGGTTCTATGCTAACACTTCTCTAAAAGTTTCAAAAATACTATGAAAGTCATTTCAAAATGAGCCCTTCTCTGCCAGAACAAGCAAAACAAGCCTGAAACACTTGTGACAGATGCTTTGCCAGAGTCAAAAATCACATTTGAACTTTAGATGGGGAATTCTGTTTCAAGTCTGAAATCCCGCACACACTTGAGTGAGCTCTGAGTGAGTGAAATGAAATCTTCTGCCTTCTATATGTATCAGGCAGGGTCATCTCTTATCTCTACCAGCCACAGCTCACTCCTTGAAATTCATCAAGCTTTAATTAACTGGCATTCCATTAAATGCCTAGGATTTTCAAAATATTCCCCAATCAGACCACATTAGGCTAACCTGGTGTGGTCAGAACATTCAGTGTTCTTCCATAATATATTTCCACATCCTGCCCCACTCCACTCCATATTGGTTAAGAGTGATAAACATAAAAGCAGCCAAACACAAACCCACACTCCTGCAGTCAGTTAATTAAGCATTTCAAATAAGAGTGAAATATGTATGAGATTTTGACCTTTGCTATCAAACTTTCCTTCCTTTTTCCTTCATAAAAACAGTATTAGTAATTAAAAAAAAAAAATCAATAATAGCAGAGAGAACTGTAGTGTTTCATACTTCCATTTCATATGCTCCTAACTCCAGCCAGCTGACTGCTGTTCTGTGAGTGGGCAGCTGACAGTTCCCTATCAACAGATTAATTGATTGCAGCCTTAAATCCAACTCCTTCAACTCATTACTCCTATTCCTCACTTACGAGTGTATACACGCACATCTGCCAGGTAAAAGACAGCACACAGAAATCTAAAGAGCAAAAGGAGAAGGATCTGATGGCAATTTATTCCAGAAGTGTTTTAAATTTCAGAAAAAATATACTGTAATGTCGGGATTAAAAATTAATTTAAAATTATTTCGACATAATTTCAGTCATGTTTTTTTCATGCTATTTTTTAATACAGGGATCAAGAAATCTTTTCATTCCCTATCATAGTAACAAATACAGATTAATTCCAAATTTATATATAAAATTTTACCTATCTGGTAATGTCAGAAGCTATAATGGAAAAACGAAACTTAGAGATAAAAGGCTGAATGTCATAAAGTAGGTCCAAGAGCTAATCTCCACTCATATAACAACAATGTCTGTCCTAATAACTTATTAAGAAAGCATAAGGAATTTTTGCTCCATTTGTTCTAGAACTAGCCATCTTTTATATATATTATCAAAGGGAAATATTTTCAGTACCAAAACAAGAAATAGGTGTGAAAATGGTGAACTCAAATTCATAAACTTTCTAACTGCTGCAGTTTCTGACTTAAGTGCTTGAAACTTCTGGCAGAAACAAGCATCAGGTTGATATTTCAAGTAAATTGTAAGGTCTTAGGGTCTTATTAAAGAAGGAGAGTGAGTGTAAATCAAAAGCAAGAAGGACTGAGTCCAGAACTAGTAAGGAAGAAAAGAGCTCTATGGAAAGTTTTGTGGATTATGTGGATTCTCTTATGCTGGAAGCACTGAGTTTCTGCAATTTCTCTGGGAAATTCTGATTTCTTCTGTTAAGAGCAAATGGAGTGAATTGTCATGTTACTAATCTCCAATAGGCAAGACCAATACATGGCATCATCTCAACATAGTAATTATTAATCTGAATAGAAGGCTCTCTTCTCTCCCTTTCTAGTAGCAGAAATGCCTTTTTCTCATGTTGCTATTGGAAATGTACAAACCCACCTCTTCCACAAGAATGCCAGAGCCACCAAGGTATCCTGGTTTGAGTAAAATTATGGTCTTTTTCTTTCCATTTGAAGTGGTTCAAAGTTTTTTAGTCTGCAGCAAAGCTCAACAATTGCCCAGGCCTGCAAAAACAGGTACGACTTTCTGATAAAAGACTTCGGTAAAGCTGATCAGAAACAGGAGAGTTTCTGAATTCTGTTTTCTTCCAGTTACTTCAATATTTAAATGAAAATCTTTTCATGTAAAATGTATAAACAGGCCTGGGAATGTGGAAATCAGTTCTCTGCACTTATACCCATAGCTACTAGACTCCAAGTCAGGTACTGCATACTAAATGTCTGCTTCCCTGATCACCCACATCACCAGAGACTATTTCTTTCTCTACCACTCTATCTGTAGAAAATTTAGAATTCTTAACTCTGCAAGGAGGAATCCATTCTGAAATTTTGTCTTAGGGAAATCTAACATTTAAGTCCCTATTAGATCTGTCCTTAAAATATTAAGTTCTGAGACAGACTGAATTGGAAGAAATATGCAGCTTCATAAATTTAATTTGTAAAATACATAGCAATAGTTTTAACTAACTGCAGAACTGCTCACCCAGGGCATTTATCCTGAAATTTTAGCCAACACACATGAAAAATATTTAACTTCAGACATTTTTCCACGTGTAAAAAACATGAACATAACAGTTTGCAAATGCTAAGCATCTAATGATAATTCAATAATATTTGCATTCTAACTTAATGCACCTATGTATAAATCTCTGTCCCCTACTCGCAACATCCTACCCCTTTCCTTCCCTATTGTTATTTACTAAATATATAATAATTTTTTAATTTTTTTTTTAATGTTATTCACTGGAAGTGACACAAAAATGACTCGGATAGTCATTCTCTTCTTTTTTTAAGAAAAGGTATTTCCAGTGGGAAGCTGCTAGTGTGATCTTGGAAGTAAACCTTGGCAACATGGATCATAACATTTTCAAATATTTATTTTAGCATCTTGGCAGAGAAGAGACTCCTACAATCACAGTGAAGCAAACAAATACATACCATGGATTAGAGATGTATGAAAATATTAGATAAATAGTCAAGAATGTATTTGATGTACACTGCAAGTGTCTAATTTAAACATAAATTTAGACATAGGAGTAATTAGAATTATATATGTTGCCTACCTTATTTAAAAACATAGAAGACACATATCAAGGAGAAAGTTTCCATACTTACCTTCTATTTCACCCAGCAACACAGAATATTTATCTTTCAAAGGGTCTTTATCATAAAAGAACTTAATTTGGTTCTAAGATCAATGTAGCACATAAATCAACCCATTTTTATCACTCTCCATTAGGTAAATTGAAAATTAAGAAAAATCATATTGAAGATATAGAAAGGCTTCCTGACAGTTAGAGGTAGGATGTCTAGAATATTACGTCTTCTACATCTTCTTCCCCAAAATTTGACTCTCAAGGGAAATATTTATGCACCATATTTTGACATTTGGAAGTTTGTGGTGTATTTTCCAAAAGGTTTCCCTGGCCTTGCATGGAAATTCTGAGCGGAATTTTTATTGACAATATTTCATATATGGAAAAAGGATTTCCATGAATTTCTGTGAGCATGCATTACCTGTGATTAGTTTTCTCAAAAATTACCTCTCAGGTGCCAAGCATATTAACTTCTACTGCTTTACAAGTATCGTATTTGTCACATACAGCAAAGAGGAATTTGTGCCTTCAATCCACCAACACCCACTCCTGCTCCCTTAAGAGAATCCTTTCTCCTAGGTAAGTACCATAATCACTGTGCTATTTTGCTAGTCATGAACCATTACATATTCTGCCTCCCTAGCCCAATAAATTTTGTAAGTATTTTATGCAAAGCAGGCAGTCTCCAGCTGAAGAAGTTAAGCATGACACACATAGAGATAGCCTCATTGGACAAAGTTTTAGAGAATTATTCTGTACATTTTATAGCAGAAATTGTTAATTCTTACTGATTTGAAATGCTTGCAAGCTAGCCATGTAACTATTTCAATAATTTTAAACCAAAAAAGAGCTCTGGGAACTTTCACTCATGAAATGGTATTTGCCTGATTATTGTCATCTTCTGTTTCCATTTTTGTTAGAACTTTAAGCCAAATAGTCCATCTGGCATTTTCTCTCACTTGTCATTTTTTAAGTTATAAAAATACAGTATATTTTAAAATTCTAAGTCATCAGTTTTATTTTCTCACATAAGTACTGAACATAAGAACTCAAATACTTTTACAGAATATTTTATGAGAAAAACCTCTTCAACTACATCTGAGATCTGCATCTGGACTCTGTTTCAGTATCTTACTGACTGCCTGCTGACAATGGCCAGGAGGAGGAGTGCACTGGGATTGAACATAAATGGACGTTTCTCAAAATTGGCTCTTGAAATATCCAAATAGTACAGAGGATTTAGCTACATATCTTCCATTGGAATTAGCATGTCTATTGTATGTAAGAGAGAAAGAGACAAGTTTTTCTTCATATGGTCTTCAATGTGCATTTTGCCTGCTTCAAAAAAAAAAAATAATAATTGCAAAATATATTTGACTGGTGAGCACCTCCAGGAGCTCAATCAACATGAGCTGAGAGGGTCTCACTTTACTTCATGAATAGACTTACATTACATCTTGTGAAATTACTGAGCAGCTGTTAGAGAGAAAACATGATCAGTATTCTTTTGTAGGGACTTACTGAGGAGCAATCATCAAATACACATGGTAAATAGAAATGGAGTGTTGAATAGGTGATAAGCAATCAACTCCAAATAAAAGTGAGACACTGACCTTACATTCAGCATGAGTAGTAAATTAACATATCTGTGTTGTGTAGTAGGAAATTAAGAGGACAATAAGGACAAAATAAATGTAAAACCAGCCATAGGCTACATAAATCAGAAACATCTAATCTGGTCTAATTATAATATATTTTAAATCCCACATCTCGAACCTTGACCATCTAATTTTTTTACCAGCAACCAGCATAGTTAAGTTTACATACTTAACCTAAATTGTTAACCTATACATCATGGTCTAGTCATATTATTATATTATTAACCTATACAGCATGGTCTAGTCATGAAATGGAGTTACCTGAAGACAGCCAAGTAAGTGATTCAGAAAACGGGCTCAATTCACTTGTCTTTGTCCATTATGCAGAATTTAACCCTTCTATTATATGCAGTGCAGCCCCTCAACACCTCTTCTGCCCTGCCTATCCCTTCTGAAGAGCCTGCAACCATCTGGCAGGGCATTCCAGTCACAGCTTCTACTTGTGCCAGTGATGTCAAATCTCTGGGAGTGGGCCAAAGGTTCCAGCTCCTCTTGTTTGTTCCTCATGCTGTGGGCATTATTGTAGAAACATTTCAGGTGTGGTACTTTGGAGCCAACACCTGGTGAAGCAGATTGAGGGATCCCATTAGTGCTCATTTCCTCCAGTTTTGGCACACCATCTGTCGTTCATCACTGGAGAGCCTGGTTTAGTCCCTTTCCCCCTTCCCCTGTTTAGCAAAACAATATAAAATTATAAGTAGTTACCCAGAATTTATGCACTATGCAGTTCCAGCCATAGATAATTGCAGGTTTACACAAAGAAATTTAATATAAAAGGAGAAAAAACTAGTGGGCATTTCTCAAGATTTCTTTATGTTCTAGACTGGTCCATAGATGCACTGACTGATCAGTGCTGCAGATTATGCAGATGTAAAGGGCTTCTGAGAGGCTTAAGATGTTTCACACTCATAGCCCTTATGCTACATCACACATACATATTTGTCAGTGGAACTAGTGAGAATATTAACTCCTGTGACAAAGAAAAGAATCAGCAAGAAATCACCTAATTTGCAGTTTATAAGGAAGGTTTTATAAATCTATTTAGATAATTCAGAGACTTCATGCTATGCATATTTTTCCAAGGAAAAAAGTGAGTAGGAGATCAAAAAAGGTAACGGAAAGGAAATTCTTCCACAATTGAGAGCCTGTCAAAGTCTTCAGTCAGATATCAGCACAGTCTAGTGAAGACATGAAGACCATTCCACTTTAATGGACCAACACCAGCTCATACAAGTGAATTTATGTCATGCTACTATTTTTTACTTGTAATAACATGTGTCTATGTTTCCTTTGTTTGTTCATACAGTTATTTTTTTCATGTTTTCTTAAGAGTAAGGAACAAATTCACACTAGACTTGATGCTTTTCCTCAGGATACAGGTGCCTTATCTAATGTATGCCAACAGGCATTTGTTTGAAATTGGAGAGTGTGCAAAGAAAAGAAAAGCCACAGAATCAGAGAATATTCTGAGTTGGAAGGTACCCACAAGAATAATCAAGTCATCTATGAACAAATTACAAAAATTATGCTGATGTCAAGAGCAGGAGTATTACTGGCACTTGTTTTCATTCTCAAGTCATGCTTTAATAATATGATTTAATACCTTTAACATTAGTATCGTTCTAGTGATCATGGTCAACAGAGAGAAATTAGACAAAATTTACAGAGGCAGGAAGTTTATTCCACTGGGTTAACTATATCAGCTGGAGAAACAATCAAATCAGCTCTTGAGCATGCCAGCTCTTCCCCTAGTCTACTTAAAACATACCACATTTCAAGTATATTGCTCCAGAATCTCACTCACTGTTGGAGTAAGCAAGCAAGCAAGCAAGCAGCCTCTTTCTCCCAGGGTCTAGAAATTAGTCTTTGTATTTCACATAAATCTCAAAGTGAGAACTGAATATCTATTTCCTTTAGTGAACCACTGCACAAAATTAGAGAGGAAAAGAACTTCAATGATATTTCTTCTGCTTTAACTTTGTTGACCCTCAACTTGTTTGTGCTTCACCGCTTCAATAAAGGGCAAACAGAAATACCACTACATGCATGTATACATGCAGTTGTGCACCTACAGACATTTTCATCATTTATTTCAAGGATGTACATTGTTCTCAGGCTAAATCATAAGCAGGATGTCCCTTGCCTTCACAATTTAAGGGATATGATGAAAGAGCTTTTAGGATAATGAACTGCCCTGTACCAGAAAATAGGGTTCATTCTTTTAGATGCATTACCTTCCACACCAGTACCTAATGAACAAAATTGTTTGAGTAGATGGAAGTCAAATTGTAAGGATAAGAGGTCTTTTTATGTGTATACCTGGGAAAGAAATGCTGCATTATGGATTTTTAATCACTCTGTGATCATATGACTATAATGCATCCCTGGAATAGTATTCTAGGGATGCATTGTAGTTTAAATGTTCCATCCAAAATTCTGTGTGAATGGCTTTTTTTCCCCCCTTGGTATTAAATTCCTCTTTGTCTGATTGGAAATAAATAGACAGCATAGAACCCTCAATAACTGATTTGATTTCTAAGCTTTTTATCATGTAAGCTTTAATAAATTATTCCTTGCAACAGAAGCACATTATATATTTCCTATGAATCTGCTGAAAAATGCAAATGCACCATTACTTTAGCCACATTCTCTTTGCAAATCGAACACTGCACCTGATTGATTGTAAGTTTCTTCAGTTACAAAAATGTCACAAATGTCTTGTTATATTGAGAGCTGTCTAAAATTTGTGAACTTGAAGTTATATATAGATTTTGACTAAAAATGTCATGTTTTATGAAATTATTTTGTTCAGAGAGAAAACCTAATGTTAAAAGTTAAAATGTAAAGGTTCATTCCAATATTTACATAATGAATGACTTTGATGTTGTTCAGGCATGCTCAACCTGCTCAACAAAGTGTGCATGCTGTGTCCAATTCCATCTCAAATATGCAATACTTTAAAAAGATCCAGTCTGCTATTGTGAATGCAGCCCTTGGTTTGACCTGGAGTTCCCTCTAAAATATCAGCATTGCTGTCAATAATACCAGTTTGTCCTTTGATCATGTAAAAGCATGCCACTGGAAGTTTTTTTCTGAGATTTTTGGAAGACTGTAGCCATCTGAACTGCCATCTCCCCTCTTTGCAAAGAAGCAGTTTGTTTGTTGTATGGCCTCTTTGCAAACTGCATGTTGCTGAAATATTCTCAGTTGGTGCAAGAATAAAAGACCGTTCTGTGAGCTTCAGCAATTAAGTCTTTGGTGTCATATCTGAGATAGAAATTCCAGCAGAATCATTATTGGAAACATAAATAGCAATAAAATAAAGATATGAAACAATGTTTCCAGAATAAATATTCGTCAAATTAAATTCAAAACTGAATTATAGCCTTTAATTTATTTTTCTTCACTCATCATTTTTCCTCAAGTGTACTTGCTTGGCAAACTGTCAGGAAACTTACATCTATCCTATGTATCTGAGAAGGGATATTTTAATGATGTTTGTATCTGGAAGACCAGACACTTATTGATATGAACCAATATTTTCTGTTTTACTACTAAGAGCTAAAACTTGGGGCAGTTTTACCCCAAGAAGAAATGGTGATATAGAAGTATAAAACTGTGACATCCAAAGTGTGCAAATCAATCAAACAAGTTCAAAGTATCTTCAGAAAGTAAAAAATTAAAAAAAAGCAATGAAAGATTATCAAACAATTATGTTTGCTATTTTACTCCTCCATTAAAAAAGGAATTTGAGTCTGGATTGAGAAATATGATATATAAGAAAACTTTGCACAGTACAATCCCCGAAAATATATAAACCTAAAATTTCCACTATAGGCATATTTAACTAAAACAAACAAACAAACAAACTAAAACCTCCACAAGCAAACAAGGAAAATAACACATGGTGTGGGAATAATACATGCACAAAACTGGATGTGGAACAATTATTTATATCTAGAGCTTCATAAATCATTGACATAAGGGAAAGCATTTAATTCTTTGCCTGCCCACTCCCCAAATGGGAAGAAATAATAGAGATGGCATGGATTTTAGCTGAAATTAGCTATGCATCTGTTTCTATGCAAAGTAAAAGTCTATCACTTCTGGAAATGATCAGAAACAAGATGCAGAAGAAAGACAATTCCTATTTTTTGTGCTGCATAGATTGGCTTTTTAGGCTGTTTGGAGGAAGTTTTGTGTCAGACCATATCCAGGCAAGATCTACAAATAGAACTTAATCAGTAGGAAGAGGAAAAACCATTAGAAATGTAGGCTTTAAGGATCACTTAAAATGAACAGGTAATTTTATTATAATGTTCCAAATCCTGATCACTTTCATGTATGTTTATTATAATGTTCCAAATCCTGATCACTTTCATGTATGGGGACAGTAGCCACGATCAACATTTGAAATTCTACCTCTTGTGTGTTAAATAAGGAGGTAACCAGCTATATCAAACTGAGATCCATACTTTTTCTAGAATTATTGGAATAGGGTAATTTGGGGATAAGAAGGGGCAATAATGTTCTTGCAGAACTTATTTATACTTACAGGAGAAAGGTAGTGTCCTAGAGAGCAAGCACTTTCCAGTGATGGAGAGTGCATGTTTTATGTGTTGATTCACAAATGTGGACTAGGTTTGAGCCAGGTTACAAATGTTTGATTCAGCAGTAATTGAAGATCTGAAGCTAAAACACTGATAGAAGCAAAATTTCTACTGATTGTTTCCAGGCTGGGTAATATAGCATTTTGAAAGGACTGAAGTGTTTCCTTTTTTCCACAAGTTCTTAATAGAGGACAAAAATGCATTATATATCCTTACAATAGTAAAGGCTGTATCTAAATGACAAGATATTTTCACTCTGCCCTGCTCCCTGTATTGGTATGTCTCCCAGCTTAAAATCAGAGGTTTATTGGTATAGTGTCATCTCATTTCATCCCACCTCTCAGCAAATTCTTACAAAGCAACTTCATAATAACACTAATGAAAGTCTTTTAAATACAAACCATCAAAATAGGGGCTTTGCTGGAATATGACCATTTGAGATTATCTGAAACAGTATATATTAATTGTTTTGTTTTCCAGACAGCAAAAATTTAGATGTGCCCAAAAAGCTGCTGTCTAAAAGCCACTAATCTGTATATTGTCCCTATGGGTAAGTAAAAAAAAATTTGAGAAAAACAGACTGTATTTTCAATTATACCCTTTCTATTGATACATTACTCTAGTTTAAAAAATACGGTTAATGGTGGAAATTAAATGTTCCGTTACTTATACAATGATAGAGCCTGCTTTTGTTGCCCTTTGTGGACTTTGATCATTAAAGTAATGACCACAATTAATTTTTTGCCCAGAAGGGAAATATATTTCTCTGTGCTTCAAGTGCAACTTTTAGAGTCTCTGTGGGTACAGCCTGCATATTTGATAAAGTTAGCCATAGAGGGCATGCTTTTAGCTCTTAGTTTTCCCTCTGTCAAGTGTTATTGGCATAATGTCTATCAAAAAAATTTTAAATTCCTGAAGAATTAAATAACAACAGTATAGGAGACTACCTTGAACTCCTTGCCCTCTCCTCCACAGCATCTCATGATATTCCATGTCAATCAAATTCAGAGCTAGGTTAGTGGTGCTGTACATTACTAACTCCAAAAAAGAAGTTCAAGGCAAACTGCTGTTTTGATTCTCTCAGCAGGGAGCAACACTTTTAATAGGCGTGTACATCTGCTGCTGCACATAGAATGGAAATATCCTTGGCTGGTTGCAGCCATGCCCATCTGTCGGCATGGCGCGCTGCCTGCTAACAGGTCGGTCACATCACTGCCACATGCCACAAATGCCAGCAGAGGGACAACCTACTTGGCCAGCCTGCTTGTCAGCAAAAGTGAACAGAGCTTCTGCAGGACATTGTTACAAATGCCAGCAGCGCCGCTTTGGTAACAATTCTTCAAACTTGGTGTCTGCTATATACTTTCATTTTGTAGCGCCTAGCCCTCAGATATTTCCACAAATGTCTTTCACACACATAAGCAGTCAGTCCCTTGGTGAAGATTGGCCTAATTGAAGTATACTATGAAATATTTGCACTCTCCTTTTAGCACAAAATACTTGTAAAAATAGTAAATACTTTTTATGGTAATTCCATACCATCAACCTGTACCTAGTGGTGTAGATATTATGTTGAACCTTCCACTCTGAAGCTCATTTTGTGCCTTCTGACTCTAAAGAGTTCTTTATCTTGACATTTAACAAATTGCAGTTTCCCTTTCTGAATAGTAGAAACAGCTATTTTGCTTTCTTTCCCAAAATAGCAACATTCCTCTTTGATCTCTTATAATTGAGAAATGCTGACTTTTTTCCTGAGCATAAACACAGATGATCCTTTTTTGTGTACTTCATTTGAATTAACAGTCAGATGAATAAAAAGACCTTTTGCTAACAAATTCGCAGATTCTGTTATGGCATCACTTTCAAATAAAGTAGAAGCAACATCAAATTTCCCATTTTCAGGAAGTTATTTATGGAATAGAATTATTTTATGTATAATTTATTTTATTTTTTTCTATTTAAGTTCTTTCTGATACTTCCTCAAAAAACTCTAGAGTGTGTGAGCAAGCATACAGCTCCTACTAAAGATAAAGTACATATTAGTAAAAGCCAAAAATGGTAAAAGTAAATTATTTACATAGATAGGAATCTCTTTATTGAGTTTTGGTATAATATGCATAAGGTCAAAATCATCACTTAAATCTGAAAAATCTATTGCTTGAAACAAACTCACAGAATTTCTCAGGACCATTATATCATAATTCATCATAATAAGTATAAGGAAATATGTCCAGAACTAATGCTGCAGCACCCATTGGACTAAGATAAAAGTAGGGTAATGTAGGTTTTTTATCAGTATTATGTGCATTTTTTATATTACGTCTCTATCAATGAGGTTTGGTTTATGGATCCTAATCTGTTTAAAAAAAAAAATTAAAGGATAACCTAAATTCAGCACCAGAAAGCATATTTCTGCATTATTAGAGTCTTAAATATACAAATAAGTAATCTCATCAGATTACATACAGTGCAGAGGGAAGTATATGAACAGATCAAATAGGGTGAATGCTGCTTGAATTTAGAGGAAAACAGGAGGATAAAAAGTACCCTATATAAAGCTCTGTGGTATCAGAAGCTGAGGGGTGGAGCACACGGTCTGGCTTCCTCACCTGACTGATGACTGGCTCATACTGCTGTATCACATACTGTGGTGGTGCTGTGAAGGGTCTCCATGGAGGTTGGTACATGGAGGGTGTCCTCTGTGTCAAGGGGGCAGGATTTCTGCTCATCTAAGACTCTGCCTAGAGTACTATGTCCATCTCTGGAGCTCCCAGTGCAAGAAAAACATGGACCTGTTAGAACAGTTCCAGAGAAGAACCACAAAAATTATTAGAGAGCTGGAACACCTCTCCTATGAAAAAAAAAAAAAAGCTGAACCTAAGAGACTCATCACATCCTCTCTCTGCCTGGGGACAGAAGACTCCAGGCAGACCAATATATAAAGGCAGTTTTTAGGGAAGATGGATAGAGACTCTTTACCAAAGCTTGTAGTGACAGAACAAGAGGCAATGGTTTTAAACAGAAAGCAGGTAGATTTATGTTAGATACAGGAAAGAATTTTTTACAGTGAGGGTATTGAGACACCAGGACAAGTTGCCCAGAGAATTTTCTAAACTATTTACCTTTGTAAACTCACACATTTGTACTGTTTGCATCTGCAGTGTTATTTACTTTATTTCTGCTGAATATGAACAGTCATTTGCAAAAGTATTTGTACTAAACAAGAACAGTATGAGTATTGTGGTAAATGTTCAGAAAATAATTTAATACCTTAGATCAACATCTTGATAATGAAATGTTTGGATATACAATAAAAAGTGAGGTGCAATAATACACGAACAAACTCAGAATTATATTTAGCTTACAATATACAAACCTTCAGTAAGCTGAAGTCTTCTCACTGGGATATTTTTGATAGAAGTTATTTCTTGATGGAATATTTGTTTAGGCTTAGGTTTGTGGTTTTTTGCAGTGATTGCTTTATGTCTGTTTAAAAATCAATAGAAATCAAAGCATGTAAACCAGTTTCTCAAGCAAGACATTGAAAGTCAAATCACAGTCCAGAACAGTGTTATGTTAACAGGGCTAATATACTGTATTTTAGATCTCTAATCAAACCTAGCTGTTGGTTCAAGATCTGTAATCCAGATTCCCAAAAACAGATAAAATACATCATGGTACATAGCACATCATCCAAAAGACAAACGTAGTTGTGGAAGGATGGCTCCAACAGGGAAGTGGTAGTATAGTGGAAGAGACAAAACAATTACCATGAAACCACAGCAACTTTTCAAGTACAATATTTTTATCAGGAAGGTTTTCTTGATTTCCATCAGCACTATATGACAGAAAACTTGAACTTTTGTATGGAAACTGTACTTGAAAATCAAAATGGGATATTTTTAGACACTTTTCTCAGAGGTATGCCCTTATTATTTTAATTTCCCACTGCTCACTTTTTTTTTTTATAACAATGAATTTTTTTATTAATATCATGGCAAATTTGTGAACATATTTACTTCTACCAGTAGACAGACACGAAGCAATTAGGAACATTTTCTAATGGCAGTAAATTTCAATATGGCAAGAAACACAACTTCCCAGATGCCTATGATGAGTTAAATAGAAGTTTAATCTAAAACACACGGCAGGATTGTATATTCTTATATTCTATTACAAGAAGTGTTAGCATTTGATTTTAACAATAAGTTAGCATTGCTATTTCAGTAATAGCAAATAGATTTATAAGATTAAGACACTTTGAAGTTTTTCAGACCAAATTATGGAAGATAAAATACAAAGCTTCCCTATAATTAAAAATAAAATCAGCAACAACATCACTGATGATGGCCCATATGAAAATTTAATAAAATATGTTTTCATAATGCTGAAGTGATAGAAAAGTAATGACAATAAATTAATTTTAAAATTTAATTCTGTGTTGTTTCATGGGAAAGATATTTCTTCAAGCTTCTGTGTCTGTGTTACGACAGAGGTAGTAATAACAGATTATAAATTACATGCACCAAGTTAGTGAGTACACTTGCATACCACAAGTAGATGCTTATAAGGCGGTACTGGAAAAAGAGCTTGAAAATCAAGACAAAATCAAATCATGCCAGCTGTAGAAAATTAAAATGCACCAACTAAGTCAACTTTACTAAAACTTTCATTCTTAACTCCACTTTTTACAGTGAAAATAACATAGTAATACAGGTTTTCAAATTCACCTTTGTAATTTAATTCCACTAAAAAGAGAGAAATTTTGTTGTTAAAGGTTATAAACGACAAAGCCAAGATTTTGTGCAAGTATAAATAGTTTTAAATAGTTTAGGGTTTTTTAGATTTGGGGGGGGGGGTTTACCCAAAACCATAAAGCAGAGATACAAATACATTGTTATAATGTAGCCTAAGCCCATATTAATTTTATTCCACCTCTATATATATTTTAGAGTAAGGCTGTCAGTATTCACACATAAAATAGGTGACCACTACAGAATATAACAAGACCCTCACCTATAACTATCATAGATAAGATATTACAGCTTTCCAAGAGGTTGTTTTACTCAGCAGCTTCACCTGTATGAAAAACAGTAAACTAAGGATGATTTGTCTCCCTACACTATGTATTTCTTACCCAGAAAGAATAGTCTCCTCAAAGAATCAATATCTCACATGATTGTTTTGGAACAGGAAAAACTGTATTTATTTGAATATGGACAAGGAATCAATAAGAAATACAAGAGTATTACAACAATTTTAGTACATTATTGCAGCAAATTAAAGTTCCTGAAAGTCAATGAATGGGCATATCTTTAAGAAACAAAAACCAGAGCAAGAAGATGTCAAAGCAATGGTGTTATTTCCAGCCATGAAGCCAAGATGAACAAAAGAAAAATACTTACTTGGCACTGTACCCACTGTACTTTTATTCTATAGCAATACTTTGAAAATTCATATTACAATTGGATAAATAAAGAAAGTCAATAAGAAGGAGCTGTCTCAATATTGCTGGATTTCACTTTAAATCATTTTAGTCAATTTATTTTGTATAGAATATGTAAATTAAAAAATAATTACCTAAAATCCTTGTTACGGTTGAAGAATTTTTCATGCTTCTTATTATGAGACATCCCAAAAATTGTCTTATCCAGTGAGTTATACTATTAATTAGTCTTAAAAATTCATAATATCTGGAGAAAAGTTTAAAATATAGGTTGTGCTGATCATTTCAACCAGTTGTCACATACAGTCCAGAAATAGAACATTACACAAGAAGTAAAAACCCAAGACTAGCTCAGGTCATGATTGCTTTCTTAATGGGATAACTAGTACTAACCAGTATGACTAAAAATGGTGTGGTTTAGTCAAAGTCAGAATTCAAAACTAATGAAATTTTGTCTAATTGTGCTGGAAGAGAGTTCTTACTTACTTCCAGTGAAATTATGGATTAAAACCATTTTCATTGTGAAAAAACCAGTAGTGATAAAAGGAGGCTTCAAGTGTGTACAGGGAAAACAAAGTCAGCTGCAGAATGAAACACCAGATTGAAAATGGACAGCAAAAATTGCCAATGGATATCAGAATTTACAGGTGGTAAGGGGTTTTTTCAGGCTGGATTAGAACTTCAGTCTAATTTCAGCACTGTGACAACATCACTACTATTAGCTCAGGAAAGACAAATAAAATCCTATTGTTAGATAATGGAAGAAACTAATTTATGAGATGAGAATAAAAGAGGTATGTTCCTATAATTTTGCTGAGTGATCACTTACACATTGTAGGTGGATACAGGCACAGAGGAAGGAAAGGAATTATTTCACGTACCACAACAGACCATAACTACCTAAAGAAGTAATAGCTTACCTGGAGAAAAGGATAATTTTAGATGTATATTAGAAAATACTTTCTGATCCATTAGACTCTAATATAATCTTCTGAGAAAAGTGCTGAAATCCTGGTTATTTAAGAAATTTAGCAATTAGACTGAAAGGAGTAACAGGCATATGCTTGGAAGAAGAGTACAGAGCCTGCAAGAAATTGAAAAAATTCTATCAGGTCATCTAATTCACCTTAATTTCTATGAAAATTAATGTTTGCTCTTTTCCCTTGGTTTAAATTTTGCTCATTCAGTCATGAAACCTTTTAAATCTCTGGACTCTAAAAATGTCTTTCATTCAGGCAGCAGTGCCTCATAGCTATTCACGCTAATTAGCCAAGGTCATTTAAATACATTTTTCATGAAGCACCTTAAACTCAGTGTGCCATTTTATATATTTATCAAATTGCTAATCAATATGCTATACCACAGTTACCACTGGGCCTCGAGTTACACACAGAATGCCGTACGAATTTAAATTGTGCAAGCTGCTGTCTGCATAAATGAAATTAAAGTGTATGCATTGATCATTATTCACAATAGAAAAGAAGTAGCCTAAATACATTCGCATCAGAAATCTGTATTTTAAGTAAATCTTAACTGTATTGTTGGCTTCTTTTTTTTGTATGTTTTTTTAACAAGCCTTGTATTAAACCAGCTTTGATTTCACTTTCTTTCTCCAGCATATTACCTCCACTGTATTGGTAAAGTAATTTATTCCATCCTCTGTGGAGACCCTGGATCTCATTTGCCAGCATATTTATCTTTCCTGCCACTGCACTGTCATTCATCTGCAATCTCCACAGAATACCAGACCTGTGCAGAATTTCAATTAGGATTGATCCAACTAAATCCAGGCCACAGAACTGAGGCTGACAGAGTGACCCCCTGAGAATTTAATATCCTAAAAAAATCCCAGTAAAACTGCAAAACAGAAAACAGTTCAAGTCTAACACCCTAATTCATTGACTCTTCTATACGCTCAGTTTAATCTGACTCACAATAGGTTTTTTTAGACTCTTTGTATTGTTTACAGTAGTTTTGACTACCACAGCAAAGACATTAGCATAAAAATCTCTACTCCTCCTCTGAGGTCTAATCAACATAAATTCAGACAGCTTCTAATGAACAGAAAAAATATTTTCATAGAGGCTGAGCTATCTTGAGCTTTCTATTCTATATATATATTCAAAAATCAGTACAGGATAGGTATACAGGTAAAATAGCTTTTATTGTATCCTTGACTTCACAGACTTTCAGTGCTTCTCAGTGAAACCATTGACAGACTTCATCTGCTTGTCAGTTAAATGTCCAAAAGAATTTCTTAAAAATACATGGTTACTAGAACAGTCTTGTAGGTTTCAAGGCAACTAAATTCAAGAAGAACAGGAATCTGAGAGGTCTTTCTTCTTGTAGTATGTAAGTATCCACTATTTGAGTTTTAATTTCACCTTAGCTGTACACAACTTGAGACTTACTTTGATTGTACACCAGGAGCAGGTATAAGTACATACTCAGTTTTATGCAAAATATTACAATAGCATGGAGAAATTATAATAAAATATACAATTCCACATTTAATTAGATTTTTTGTTGTTACTAGAGAATTATATTGAATACATTTTCCCTAAAGATAGAATTTAACCACTGAAAAACATAAATTTCTACTTCACATATTAAACACTTACCAAACATTAAATCAAACAAAAGAATAGAAATGGAGTTGGGAAATATTGGCATACACACATATTAATGTTAAATAGAACATGAGTCATCTGGAACTCAATGAAATAATTAAAACAGGCATTGATTTGTTTGTGCATAGAGATAAAACATCAATGAGTCTAGCATAAGCAAAGAAACTAAGAAATTAATTCATATTGGGAGGATGTCATTATTCTAACTTGACTAAGCTAGAAAATATTTCACATACTGGAACACTTAATCTGTCACAGTCTGGAACTTCTAGGATTATAGAACCATACACTACTATGAGGATTAATCTGAAGAAGAGGCACAATTATCACCAGTTAAAATTTAATATCTATACAATGTCCAGAAAGATTCCCCTATAAGGTAGATTTCTTTCTGAAATTTGGTCACAAGATTTATGTGTAACTACAGTAAAGAAGAAACTACCTTAACATGTATTTTACTGCATTGATATAATAAATCTGTGCCTTTAAGGTCTATAAGCATAGTGTAGGGTAGTGGAGGTACAAAAACATCCTGATCCAAATATACTCTCTGATAATTAGTCTTTTCCAAGGGTGTTCTGAGGTACCAGATTATGACTGTAATCAATTGGAATTTTGCTCCAGTACTACATACATATAGAAATGGTACAATAAACACAAAGTATAAATATTTTTCATTATCCTTTTTTCATTATGCTGGGGAGTGAGTGAAGAAACACAGATGTGTTGCTACACCACTTACAGCTGCCATGTGGATACAAGGAAGAATTGTAAAGTATGAGACTATAAAAATGAGATTCAAGTTAAATTGGAGAGGATACATGGGAATTCTGCCATCTTCCTTCATTTGTCTAAATTTGATCCATTTCTTCACTGATCATAAACCAGATTTGCCATACACTGGGCATTTATCTGACTAATAGTCTTTTATTCCTGAGTTCATAACCTGAAACTAAGATCTAGTTGTCCTATTGAGAGGTTTGTTTCAGTACTTGCAAGAGTTTCTATATGTTATAGTTAAAAAGAATAATAAGCAAAAATACTAAAAGGAAATATTGCTGGTGGAAATTTCAGCAGCTCATTTACTACATCATGTTTCTTGCTTTATGACATAACAGCAGATATGAGAAAATCAAGCCTTTATTTTCCCATTTGTGATCAACTTATAGTTAAGCTGATGCAAAACCCCATTACTGAGTCACCCTAGGTAGTGTCTCGTAAACTGTCCAGTCATTTGACTTACCTACATTTCATTTCACTCATTCTTCTTCTATTATACTTCTTACAACCTTCAAAAGCTTTAGGAATCAATCACCACGGGTTTTTTTACAAATACTGTAGAAAAAGGACTCCATACATCTGTCTTCAATATGTTGCCCACTATTTTTTTTTCTTTCTGATGTGTAAGGCATTTTGTTCTTTCAATTTGTTTATATTTCTTTATATATTTGTCTTTCTTATTACATTTTATTGCTTGAAACTGTTTCTTGTGACTTGTGTGGTCTGATTGGTCTATTATTCTATCACCTTACATTCAGATCTTTTCCATTCTTGTGTAATTTCTGTTTGTTTTCTAAGTCCCTAAAATGATCTGATAAAGTAACATAGATCTTTATTTTCTATCTATATTTCTCACCAGGAAATTTCACTCTTATGCTTTTAATAAGGTTCTTCGACTGACACTTCAGTACTTTGACTGACACTTCAAGTATACTATTTTACCCCTAGATCATATTCCCAAGAAATCTTTTTTCATTTTCAGTGATTTTAGTGAGATTTATTTTTGGGTTTGTTTTCACTTTAATGACATCACTATATTTAAAATACTCAGAAATTGCACTCCTACCTTTACAAATCAAAGTAAATAACCTAAATTTACTTTGATAAATAAACCAAAGAGAAAAAAGTGACCTTTTAACTTTCATCTATCTAGAAATACCTAATTCTGGTAAGTCTTTTTATATTTCTATTACTCCTGTTATTTTAATCGGTTTCTGATCACATATTTTATTGACAATAAATGTCATTTACATAAGCAATTTTTAGAGGTTTTGTGCAGTTGCTATTTGTTCAGAATGGAATTTTCAAAGATATGTCTACACTGTTTACTTTTTCAATTGAAACTCACTTTACTGCTGAATGCTTTTTTTTTTTTTTACATTAAATATAATCTTTTCGATATAAAGGAAATCCTTCTCTTATTAATGTCTCTAGCAATTTTAGATTGGCCTCAGTGGCCCTGGATTGGATATCAGCCATAGGGAAGTTGTGAACAGATAAGGATGAAGTAAGGATAATGACTGAGGCTGTAAAGTTTTTAAGTATTTTGTCTACTATCAGATCTGTTCAATCCTCACTGCTCTACTCTTCCTTAAACTTTTAAATAGGTAGAACATTGACTTCACCAAATGTGCTAGAACACTTTCAGAATACACTGCATAATACAGTGTTTTCCTGAAAACTATGTAGAGCACAAACACATCTCCTATTTGAAGCCAGGTTGAGAGATACACGTGACATAATTTTTGTCTCATTACTTTTTTATAACTGTGTAGCTTAATTTCATTCTAGAGCTTTCCCCATTTATGAAAACACCAGAAAAAAAAAAATAAAGGTAGGCACATTATTCTAGGCTGCTCCCACACTCACAGCAAGAGTAGTAGAGGGAAGAGAGAGGAGCCAGAAATACTGCAATGATGGACAATTCAGGACATTGGACATCTGTTGATTGGATCTAGGATCATTATTTCTGCTGTTTACTGAATGGATTGTTGGGGATTGTTTTCCTTTGGAGATATTTTCAAAAAAGAACGATGCAACTACAGAAATAGCTATATGATGGCATGGCCCCACCTGTTACTTGTTCCCTATCCAATACTTAAAGCGTCAGAGTTTCATCATTCTTCAATTTAGTAAGTCTTTATTTCTCACAGACTGTGCTCCAAAGTACAGACTATTTATTTCATATGAGCTCTGGAAACAAGTTTTGCATATTATCATTTAGCAACACTTCGTCAATGCAGCTAGCAATGTGAAAACTTTAAAATGTCCAAGATGTCAATTAGACGACAAGATTATCGAGACATACCAGTTATCAGGGCTCCACTGCACTTGTCAATGTACTCACACAGGAAGAAAATATGTCCTCCGAAATCAAATCCTTATAATCTTAATAGACAGGAGGAGATGCTGCCTGAATTATAAAACTGAATAGTCAAAGTTCTTCATTAAATCTACATTAATTGCATGGTAATTCATATATCTACATATCCATAAAACACCCAAATTAAGATGCATACATTTAAACTCTGCATGCTTCAGTAACATGTTATTTTTTCTTATTTGGAGATTAGTTGATAGTAAATACTGTGAGTTTATATAATAAAATATAAGGGAAAAAATAATTTAGCTCCATAGTCAGCTTTCTATTCCAATCATACCTAACTTGACAGTTAAACTAATGAAAACCAGCTATTTTGCTGCAGCTAAAGGAACAAGGAAGAATATGCGTGTTTTAAGATTAAAACCTCCGTGAAAAAATTATATGTACTTACTAAGTTTTTTCCTTAGTCACATTACTGTAAATTAAGCTCTGATGTGAATTTGCAGCACACTAATGACACTACAGTGATTTCCCATGGGGACATTAGAAATGCACATAAACAGTATAATAAAAACAAATTGAATTTAATCCTTTCTCTGGTAAAACAGAATTTAGTAGAAGTTGTCTTAGCTAAGGAAAAACCACAAAAAAAGGGGGAAGAATCTCGATTAATCTATTTACATAAAATTATTTGAGCTTCTAAAATGTCAATTGAATAATATGTGTTCATTAATAATGCGTTTGATAATTAACTGGGAAAAAAATTAACTCATATATTATTCACAAATATTATTCAAATCTGTCTAAAACATATCCTGCACAAAAGATATGACTTCAAATCACCAGTGTGGTCTGTAGTACCACATTCATAGTTCTGTGAATCCTTACTGCTGCTGTCCCATTAGCTTTTTAGGAGCTGACACTGGAGAGTCAGATGGGTTCTAATTAGTGAGGCTCCATTATAACATTAAATTCTGTTTAAAAAATCTCAGGGTTTGGCCCTCCGTCTTTTAATGTTTTACATTCAGAAAGGTGTTATGCTTAATATATTTCAACAGTTCAATATATCTTCCATCTGGTCACTCAAAGAATGTAAATTTTTTTGCATAGCAACAATATCAAAGCAGAAGAAACTCATTCAATAATAACAGTGCTCACTTATTGTTAAAAAAACCCTTGATATCAAATTCTTTACACTCTTGATAGAGCACACTCAAATAATAGAAATTCTGGACAAATATTTTCCTGCTTATTATTCCCACCTCATTATAAGCGAGTCTAATTCACACTTTTAAACAATCTAGTATCTCCTTAATCATTATCTCCCAGCAAAAGTAGCTAGAACTTATGCTATGTCAAGTATAACCCTCCTAAGCATAGATTTAAATAGCTTATGTTGGCTCTAGCTAACAAATGTCTCTGTTAAAGACATGTAGACACAGACAGATTTTGGCTCTGAGGACTGCAGAGATTATTTTTCACATTATTCTGACTTCAGAATCACAGGAAACCTTTGAAATTGCAGTGCAAAGTGAGATCATCCATAAATTGTCCCATACACACATACTCAGATAAATACAGAGTCTTTCACCATCTTAAGTGAAACTTAAACCTTCAAAATAGCTGAAGTCAGCTCCTCTTCTAGCTAAAAATTATATATATTGGAAACATCTTATGTCAAACATGAATGAAATATGTCATTTATATACAAGTACATATCCTCCAGAGAATGGTAAACTCTTCGTATATAGAGAGACAAGGCTCCCGTTCAAAAGGATTTGCTAACCTTGGTCCTAGAAAGAGCTACACCTATTCCAGTCTTCCCAAGAAGAAATAATGCTATAAACTAATATAAGCTAATGTATAAACTCCTTGGGATTACTCACTTATTCACTCACTTACTTTTAGTGAGTATATTTCAGAAGCTAGGTAAATCATAAGTAGATGGCAGACATAACTAAGGTGTGAATAAGCCAGCACTAATGTTCAGCACAGATCTGACCTGCCTCTTTTCGACCCTTTGGAGGTTGGTGTCAGTGAACTAAATTTCTCTCCTTCTGAATGCCCATGTGGTGAATAATGTTTTAATTTTTCATTTCATTCTCATTTTACTAAACTGTCATGGTAAAGTGCAAAGGAAGAAAAATAACAAGAAAATTAAGAAGGTGATGAAAATTAATTTTTGAATGCTTGCTTGATCAGAAAGAAGAAAATATATAACCAGCATAATTAACAGTCTTATCTTTAAAAACTTTTAATTAAAGTTGTGTATGTTCTTCCTGAATATAGGTAATAAATATTAACGAGGGGCACAATATTCAGTAATATATGGTTTAAACATCACAACTTTCTCAGGATATACTTATTCACATCATGTCTGAATTTGTACCCAGAAATGTAAGATGGCTTTGATGTTCCAAATATTTGTGGAAGGAAATACCTAACAAATGATTTTGAGAATCCAAAGATGACAAAAAACATATTGTAGAAGGATCAAACTTTGATAGGAAATGTTGGGAGCTTTTTGCTTTGACTGATTGGATAGCTTCCACATGGATGAAACACATGCTAAATTATTTACAGATAATTACATCTCTGTGCTGTTGCTAAAATATTAAGACACCATTGTCCCACAGGAGAAACTGTGACAGACACTGGCACATCAGCTAATGAATAGCTGTGGGGTAATGGAAAAAAAAGAGCTACCACAAGACCTTAGTATCAGGAAACAGAATGTCTGTAAGTAATCCATACTCAGAGAAAAATGACACTTTCCTTCTCCCCCCATCCCTCCTACTAATTACATATAGAGCAAATGTTCAACATTTGGTAGAACTTGCTTGAAGGTGATTTTTTTCTGGAAATAGTCTCAAGGCCCTCTCCACTCCCTTTTCATTTTAGCAAACTAGGACCAGAAATATGAAATAATTACCTTCAACCAAAGACATTTTCAAATACTTACAACAGCCTGTGCAGTTGTTTTGGAGAAAAGATATATCACTACTGACATATGGATACAGTTCTCATATAATTTTTGGAGTTATGGAGATTATTGTTTCACGTCACAGAGTGAAAAAAATGAGAGGAACATTCCCAGGACATACAGGCAGTATAAGAGCACCACAGAATTCAACAGAAAGTCTGCATTTTAAACAAATATTTGAATACTAAAACTAGCTATCAACTGGCAAATTTCACTTTTGAAATTGAAAGAATAGTACCTGGAGTATTTTTACTGAAAACCTACATGGAAATTATTGAAAAGTAAGATTTACAAGACCTGTGTTTTCAAACATTATTTTCTTCTTAAGAAAAAAATTCTCCACTGCCCCTTTACTCTAGAATTATGAGATTGAATATAGTCCAAAGGTACCCTTTAAAATAGATGCCCACTTTCACAGGGCATACTGCAGTAAGGGAGAAAGGCACATCACTGAAAATAAATAATCCTCATAAAATTTGTCTAAATCTGCAGAACTGTTGTAATCCCAAGGATCTATGTGGCTTCAACTTGCCATAAGTGACAGGTATCCATCTTTAAGGCACCATATTTTGTCATTATCTAACATAATCACATAACCATCACCTACACAATTATAGTAGTTGTACAAAAACAGTTCATAAAGATAGCTGTTCAGCAGACAGATTAAGCAGAGCCTCTACCAACAGTAAAGCAAATTAGATGTAAACACGTCCTTAAAGTATGTGCTTGTGCTCTTTCCTGGATAGAACTTGAAGTCTTAATAAGTTTAAATTTCTGATTTAGGAATTTAACTAACTTTAAAAATAAATAAATAAAAACAGAAGAATATACCAAAATACACATGTGCAATGAGGCCTATAATCCCCCCTGAGAATTGAAGTAAACTAGTCACCCAGCATCCAACTATTCCTTTAAATATATTCCTTTGCTCTAGCAAATCACATTTTTGTGGTATTGAACTATACTAATGTGAAAGGTGTCACTTTTAACTTTGAGTATAGATTCATGAGTTTGGACTACAGTGTATGATATCACAAAGTTAGAATTATAGAACCAGAATACCCTCCGTAAGAAAGGACCTACAAGGATCATTGATCCCAGCTTCTGGCCTTGCACAGGACCACCTCAAGAGTCACACCATGTACCTGAGAGCATTTTCCAAATGCGTCTTGAACTCTGTCAGGCTTAGTGCTGTCACCACTGCTCCAGTGCCCAATCAGCCTCTGGGAGAAAATCCTTTTCCTTGCAACCTAAGCCTCATCTGACACAACTTCAGGCAGGCCATCTCTCAAGTTCTGTCACTGGAGGGAAGAGCTCAGTGTCTGCTCCTCCACTTCCCCTCCTGAGGAATCTGTACACAACTATGAGACCTATCCTCAGTCCCCTCTTCTCCAGGCTGAACAAATCAAGTGATCTCAGCTGGTCCTTTTATGGCTTCCTCTCTAGACCCTTCACCACCTTTATTGCCCTCCTTTGGATGTTCTCTAACAGCTTTATATCCTTCCCATTTTGCAGCACCCAACTGAGTTGTCTTTCAGGCGTTTTTCAAAATAATCTTCTCCATAAGACACTGAAGTGAAACTGACAGTCCTGTACTGTTCAGGGTCATCCTTCTTACCTTTCCTGAAAACTGGGACAACATTTGTCAGGTTCCAGTCTACTGAGACCTCAGCAGATTCCCCATAGCATTCCAAAAATCACTGACAGAAGCCTCACAATGACACCAGCCAGCCCTTGCATTCTAGGATGAATCCTACCAGGGCCCACAGACAGAGATCCAGCAGCAGAAGGAAGTTCAGCGTCAACTGGGAGTCCATCATTCTCCCATGACGAGATGCCGGAGAAATCCCAGCGAGCTCGCACTCCCCGGCACATGCCGAGAGTGGCTGTTCCCACGCCAGATTGGGCTCGGGCAGCAGTGGAGCAGAGCTGTAAAATCTGACAGCAGCAAGGCTGCTCTCTACAACAGGAGGTTCTGACACACCATGGATCAGAGCAAACAAAGGGAGAGGGTCCCTTGTGTGCCTCTCAAAGGATTTACTCCCCAAGGGGTGCAGTGACGAAAAAAACCTGAAAGCTCGTGTTTTGTACAGGCTTTTAAACAGGGGAGGAACAGGGAGAGGATAGAATTCTTCAACCAGTCAGAGATATAACTGGGAGGAGATTAAGGAGGGACTCACAATATAATAACCTATAGGGAAGGCAAGGGGAGGGGAAAGGGTCACATGGACCAACGGGGCGTCGAGGAATAGGGGAATTACAGGGTGGGGTTAAGGCAGGAGGTAGGGACAACAAATATTGACAGGGAACTTTCTGGAACTAAGGGCAGGGATTAGAGAATATTGACATTATGTGAATGAGGTAACAGGTGGGTCTAGGGAGTGAATGACAGCCGGGCAAGGAAGGAGAAAACCTGGGGTAAAACCAAACAGGAATAAACCATGCAAAAGGGTTTACAAAAATATGCATAAAGAAAAACACACCACCACACTCACGGTCATGGTCCTCCAGCTCATGCCTTTGGGACTCCCAGAGCCTGTAACTGGTGTTGAAGACCTAAGTGAAGAAAGCATTAAACATCTCTGCTTTGTCTATATCCCTGTTTGTGAGGTGACTGTCCTCACCATAAAAATGGGATAATGCAATTTCTGGACTGCCTTTTGCTATTAACGTATTTTTAAAAGCCCTTTCAATAGTCCCTCACAGTAGTCTATTTGAGCTTTGGCCACACGAGTTTTCAAGACAGCTGCCAATCACTTCACTCATGACACCTTTGCTATTAACAAGCATCAAAACAATCTCTCTTAGTACATGTACCATGAAGTTACCATCCAGGTGTTTTAGCAATCTTCTGAACATGTTTCTAGCAGCTGTATGGTATTCCCACCTTACACCTAGCAAAAGTCCCCAGTAAGGATAGGGCCAGGTGATTTAGAAGTGCCCCTTTCTTCCTTGAAGAAGGACACCTTCATCATTGTCATCATCCTGGCAGGGTTGCCTATAGTAAACTCTCCTCATGGTATCCACTGTATCTGTTTGTCCCATAATCTTTATGGCAAGACTCTCAAACATGCCACTACCAATTGCAAGGTGTTAATACAAGTTGATATAGTGAAACACAGGGAATTATTGAAGAAAAAAATTATTGTAGCAGAAAGCCATGCAACTTTTAATATGTGTCAAATGTTGAGTCCAAGACATTTCTTACCAAAGGAAATCTGGAGACAGAAGATTTTTACCTTCCCATTCAAAGTCAGACAGTATCTCCTTATATTTTTTGTTGTACATGACATGCTGCTTTGAATGGGGTTTTATGATGATGTTCTTTGCCTCGTGCATGTCATGATAAAATGTGACATGACTGTCAGTTTCATTAAGTCAACAGGCAGGAACAAATATTCATATGGTTTGAATCTTTTTTCTAACCTGGTAAACATTTGCCTATTGGCATATCCATCCTTTAGTAACACAAAAGATCAGCTTATGCTTCACAGGGCACTCAAAAAAATATTTGGAAAAAAGTCCTGCTCAAATTCAAAACTTAATGTTTTTGTCCTTTGACCAAGTTTGAATGAATGATAACCATAATTTTTTCCTCAGCTAGAAATTATGATGCATCTTAGAGGTTTATGACTTCCGCTGAACATAAGGTAGAAGGAACAGATTTGTTCTGAAGAAAAGAAGACTCTTGCCTGTAAATATTTTTGTAAAAGAAACAGCAAGCTACAAAGATATATTTTCTCATTACAGAGACAGATTCATTGCAAGAAGGAGTTTGCCCACTAGCTGAAAAGTAACTTCCTGACAGTTTTTACCACAGGATTCTCAAAATTGTCTACAAAATGACTGATCCTCTACTTTAGTAAAATCTCTCAGACAGGACAGAAGTTCAAATGTCTCCTGCTCTTCCAAATAGATACTTTCCATGCTTTGTCTCTGCTGTCAAAAAAAAAAAAAAAAAAAAAAAAAAAAGGTGAGATTATACTGTAATACATGCATTAGCTAACTTGCTGAAAGTCCTCAGGGAGGCCAGGCACTGCAGTTTTAAATGAGATAAAGCAGCGGTGAGCAGAAGTGTTGACACCAGCTATATCACAGAGAAGGCTGCAGACGTGTGACCTTCACTGTGATTTCACAGCCAGCTGACAGTGGCCAGTCACCTTGTCACGTCCCCACCATCTCCGGCCCTGTGGAAAAAGGGACACCACATCGGTCAGTCTGAGACAGGACAGACTGGAAGTGAGGCAGTCTGTGCCCTGGCAGACACCATCTCATGAGAGGGAGAAGTCAGACTGCAGTTAGTTAGTACTGATGTGAAGAGAGCTATGCCCAGGTCTTTCTTTCTTTATCCTCTTCTGAGCCTCTCATTAACTCCCTGAAATACACTTGCTCCCACTGGTTGAAGGTAGTACAGTCCAGGCTTTATTTCAGTTTTATGAGTGAGAGAGAAAGACACTTTGATAGTTTTTGCAGACTTTTAGCTATCTCAAGCAATATTTTAAAAGGAACATTTCTGAGACACATTGAAAACTGGAAACATATCCTGCCTGAAAGTCAGTTCTTGGTTTTGAAGAATTTTTCTCCAAAAGTTAGGAGTCAGGGCAGCTGGTTCATTTATAGCCTCATGTATGTTCCATTCTCAGTGTTCTGGAAGCATGACTTAGTATGTACATGCACTATATCTTTTATTCTAACACATCACCCTTCTAAAATGGATAAAGTACAAATTCATCCTGTAAATTTCATTACCACAAGTACAAAGCAATACTCAAATGTACCCAGATTTAATAAGTGTGAAAGAGAGAAGAGGATAGACAGGTAGGAACATAATCAGGACTCTTTTTGAGTGGGTATTAAAGTCTAAACTGAGATTTACTTGTCAGTGTCACTGATAAAAAGGATAATTATTGACTCCTGAATTTCAGAGATAAAGGATGCTGTAGAATTTTATTAATTTTCTTGGAATATGGTACAATTATATATTAGCCTAGTCTGAAGTTTCTGCTGCAGTGAAATTGTTTCCAGCTATTGCCTTGTGTATCTAAATACCTAAAATCTACAAGCAAAATTCATAGTTTTTGGCAATTTGGCATAGTGTCTCTGGCATTAATCTTTCTTGTGCATTTGCATTGATTCATCATAAAAATACTACTCAACATGTTCATTCACAGTATTGATTGTTCTTCCTTTGTGTCAAAGCAATTGTGCAGAACCAGGTACAAAATTTGCTCATAACTTTTAAGTTTTGGTAGCATGGATGCTGCAGGTATGTTCTTTGTGGAAGGATGTCAGGGTCTGCTCTGTGTCATTCACAGTCACCTTGAAATGGGGAAAGCGAACGGGTGTCTGGGTGGGAGTTTACCCAAAGCCAGCTCACCACATTTAGCAACAAGTAATCACATTGATGCTGTTTAAGATACAAACACAAAAGTGAGGATTGAAAGTAATGAGAGCAAAGGTGATTCAAATGAACCTCCTACCCAAAGCAAAGTATTTTTGATCACAAAATTTGGATAATGTATCTGTATCATTAAAATAAAATTACATGAAAAAAACCCTAGTATTTTCCTTCCTTTCTGGAATGATGAAATAGTTCCCTTAAAGATAAAACTAAATTTCAAACACTTGGCTGTGTTTTTCTGACTTAATTACACAATCAGAATGCAGATTCTTATCTGAATCAACTAACCTTTTAAAGTAAGAAACAATAATTAATTATTTAAAAATAGAAAAGTTTTTTCTCTTCCCCCACCAAAAAAAAAAAAAAAAAAAAAAAAAAAAGAGTTTATGAGTTAAGAAAAGCTTACTCTACAATTTTGTAATTCTTTGAATAACTATTATTTTTTTTATCTAATTTTCCAAGTTTCAATGAAGCAATATTTAGAAAATATTTTTCCCTTTCTCTCAAGTTTCTTTGCTTTCCAACACATTGAAGCAGTTATCAAATCACCATCTCAATTCATGTAAAACCATGTTTCCAGAATATAAGTATAAAGCAGTTCAAAGGACTGGTAATTTTTGTTAATTTGTAAATTTGCTTCTAATTTTAATTTTTCTAATTTTTTCTAAGCTGGCTGAATCTTGGTTTGTTTTTCTCCTGTCTCTGCAGCACTAGGCCACTACAAAGTAAACACAATGGGTATGGGATTTTTATGCAGGGCCACTAAAACTGGACAGCTGTGGGCAATGTACAATGGTCATTGCATTGAATAAAGGAGGACAAGGTCTTGGGTTTGGCACTTATTTAATCAACAGGTAACACTGACATGGGTATACCTCAAATATTTTATGAGAAAATTCATCCTCGGCAAGTGATTTCAGTTTCCCCAATTTTTTATATCATTAAAAATTTTATATCATTAAGTATTTATATTATTTATATAATAATATAATTTTTATTTTTTATTTATATAAACCTGTGTAAAAAATCCGCAAATTTAGCTTTTCTAATGCCAATGTTTTGTCAAAAACTGTGGCCCAGTTCTAGTTCTGCCAGTATAATGACAAATGAAAAAATGTGGTTTTTCCCTAAAATCTGTAATCCTTAAACATATGCTCTACTACTGATTTTTCCTTATTGTCTTCCACATCAATAACAAATTATTTCCCTTAAAAAATAAAATAAGACCCATAGAAAAATATGACCGGTTAAAAAAATCCCCACAATTTTTTATTAGAACAATTGTTGGAAAATATTAAGTACCAGGAATGAAAAGAAACAAAGATGACAGACAAGAGTGGCTACTCACTACATATGCAATGAAAAAGCTTTGTTTCCACTTCATAAGCTCAAGATAATTTCCCTACAAATACGATAGTAAATCTTCCATTTATCTTTCATTATAATCAATATAAACTATAATCAGTTCAAGTAGATGATAAGTGACTCTGTCAAATCACATTTGTTTTGATCAGTTGTTATTTTAGGAGATTTTTTGATCCCAACCTTTTTTTTTTCTTTTTTTTTTTTTTTTCTTTTTTTTTTTTTTTGTAGGTAATAATCTTTTTTAATTTGCACATCACTACTCTCATACTTGATGGCTTCTCAGTTAATGCTCACTAAAACAGATAAATCGATTCTGCCACATTGCTCCCACAGTGACAGTTTTTCCTTGTCCTGCACACATGAGTATTTTGTCTCAGTTCTATACCTTAATTGACCACAGAAGAACTTGCACAGACCAAAGCTAATTTGTACAGCTCAGATAAGACCAGCTGCCGGGGCAGAAACACAAGTGTGAGCAGAGTATTTAAATGGAGCACCCCACAATATCCGACATGTTCTTTCTTCAATATTGAACAAGCTACAGGACTGTCAGTTGGATTAAAACATAACTGGGAAACCTCAAGGAGACTTTTGAAACCAAAAGAAATCAGTATGAAAATTTGTAACTGTAGAGAAAGGCCTTGGAGCACGAACTGGAGGAGGGATGTGGCATCCTCAGGGCCAGCCTGCAGAGCCAGGGGTTGCTGTTTGCCCACTCTGCCAGTGATGGAGTGAAGCAGGGGGTGCTTAGAACATCTTGGTATTAATTTTAAAGGCTGCTTAGAAATTTGTAATTTTTTTTTTTTTAATAGCTTGCAAGTACCTTGTATTTTCATTTGTCTGCTGTGTTGCTGATGCAGAGCCTGAATATGTAGTTGACTGGTTGCTGGTTAATTGAATGTCATTGATGAATCAATAGACCACCTTGATTATGATTTGATTTAAGCTGCATGAACTGAGCAGTGTTTTCCTGCAATGGCTGGTGTCTTCGGTCTGTTCTGAACAAACAAGGAAGTGTGGAAGGTAACTCTTATTAAGCAGAATACTGATATTTAAAATCAGAGAAGGCCTTCCATTCATTATGAAGATCTCATGAATTATACTTTTAAAAGAATACTGAAACACTAAAAAGTGTATCTTTGACAGCCTTATTAAAGCACAGAAATATAAGGAACTACTTAGATTTGCAATTTTATCACAAATGGTGAAATATATTAATCCCATCAACTCCCATTCTGTAAATGAACCTCAAAACCAGTAATTTACAATAAATCTACATAATCAGTAAGATATATTGCAAGTCAACAATGTTTGTGCCTTGGGGGTTTTTGACCAACCAGTGTTCAAACGCACACTCTCAGCACTCATAGTCTGTTATGGAAACTTCATCAGCCTTCCTTCTAAGTGATGAATGGGCCAGTTACTACTGTCCTCCTAACACAAGCCATGGATGATGTGGACTGTGCATGAACATGCTGGATGTAGCTCAAAATCTTACTGTGCATAGAAAATATTTCTTTTCTTTTTTACTTTGATAGTCAGGTTAAAAGCAATTAATTAAGGTTTTAGCTAGATTAGAAACTTCTTTATCACTTACCAATATAAAATGTTTACTTCGTTTCAATGTTAAATGCAAATAAATAATAGGCTCATAATACCTGACATGAAAAGCATTATCTCATTTTTCTTAGTTTAGGATGTACTCTAAATCATATATGTTTGAGACGTGAATTCAAATCACTTCTCTGTCTAATTTAGAGAAAGTGAATCTGCCAAGGAGATTTTACTGAGATATTCCCCATATAAATTAGTTCAATGTAATTGCTTAAACATTCACTGGACAAGAAAGAAAAGTATGATTCAGACACTGCACTATGGGTATTAGCAAACTCATCTCAGGGGTAGGACCCCAAGTTGGAGCAGGTCTTGATCATGGCTCTTCGTTATTTATATCCAGATCACTAGACAACAAATATTCATTCATGGATATTACCCACACTGATGTCTGAAAATATAGCTGTAAAATATTGCCCCTATACAGTTTAAAGAGCCTCCATTGTGGTGTTTTATACAACATTCTTCTACCTCTCTTGTAGGTGCCCCTGAATAACTGACATTTCATTTGAAAGTATTGATGCAATAATATTGTACTGTGAAGATATTATTTGTATTTTATAAACATACATCTTTGAGAGTTCTTTGCAAATTGCAATGATAAGCCAGTCCTCATGCTTAGTCTGTCACAATCTTTTAAATTTTAATAGATTTGTAAACTGCGTAATTCAAGAAGCTTAATTGCAAAGGCAATGGGTTCAGGATTATGATCTCAGTCCCTCAGATCTGCTGGGTTATTACATTGCTCCCATACAAGAAAAGTAAAACTAATGAAATCTCTTAAGTTCATGGCATATTGACCTCCCATCAGAAAAGATTAATAAAATGAAGATATTGGAATGCTTAAGAAAAGTTTCCTCTTTGCATTCTCAGTTATACACTTGTTTAGCCAAATCTACCACCATGTAAAGTCAGCAGAGTGCAAGCATATTATAGGAATGACTCATAATGTGTAAAAATTTAGCCTAGCTGCACATTTTTGGGAGACCAGTATACAGAGAGATAGAGAGAATGAATCAACATACAAGAGGTTTAAAATGTGAAAAGGCAAAATTATGCTGGTCCAGTCATATGTGCTGTAAAATGAGATTTTGAGTGTGACCAACTCCAAAACTATCCCACAAAACTTTATAAAGTATTGAAGAACAATAAATAATGAGCTATTCAAGGTCACAAAGGACATTTCCCCTGCCTGATATTTCCTAATGGCCAGATATTGCACTGACAGAATCCTGGAATAAGACATTAATTGATATACCTTTAGACACACAAAAAATTGATTTCATAAATGAAGTGCATGTGAAAATTGAAGGCTGAAATAGAAAACTATTCAGATTCATGGTAGATATTATTGTACACTAAAGGCCATGTCAAGGTCAAAAGCCTCTTTAAAGAGTACTGAAGTTATACCTTTACAGGTAGGAATGGAAGGACTCTATCTTGATGAAATAGTTCCAGGATTTGGAGTTTGCGGTGAATAATGAAGTCTGACCTTACATAGATGTGTGTGATTGAGTTTTCTAAAGTTCTGTGTGGCTTTTGTTATAAGATTCTGTAATAGTTCATCCGTACCATCCCCCTTTCCCTAATCCCTGTAGTTTATCCTCACAATAGCCCTCTCCCAGTCCATTGTATCTTATCCATTGACACACCCTAGTGCTTGATTGCTCTGGCAGAGCCAGGTGACTCAGCCAGGCTTCAAGTTCCCCACTCCCCTTTTGTGTTACCCCACGCCTTTAGAGGGGCAACACATTGTGACGTGGGAGTGGACCTTCACAGAGGACGGCAGGCAGCAGCTTGGCGAAACATGGAAAGCTCTTTATTATCTGACTCCAACAGCTTATATACATTTTGTACAGAGGGCCAAGATTGGCCCAAAGAGGTTACAACCTCCTGACTCCATTGGTCAATATGACCATCAGTCAAGTTCTCTCTCAGAGAACAAGAATGCAAAACATACCGATAAATTCTAAGAATACAATATTGTTTACATGAAGCAGCGTGAGAAAGCTGCTGCAAAGACTCAAACACTTGAAAGCAAGAAATGCAGGGACGATACTCTTGTCCCTAAATGGCCATGCCAATGCCCCCTGTACCTAAGTCACTCCCCCTCATTTCCAAAAGTAATGCCCTTGTACTTAAGGGCAGGTAAGAGCTGGAACAGCTCACTCACACTCTCACACCGGGGCCATCAGCCTGAATAAACCTTCCTACCACCAAGTGTGAGCCGCTCCTTCTTTTGGCCTGGATCACATCTCTGTCTGAATTCTGGACCCACAAGAATAACTCATTTATATGGTATCTGAAGAGCAGGTTGGCTGGGAGACAACCTCGGGAGACACCATAACCTTAAATTGTAACATTGTACCAAGACCTTAACGTGAGTCACCAGCAAATAAGAAACTAGTTAGTAGCCAAATAGATGAGCCAAATTTACTCCCTTATATGAAGCAGGTGAGAAAAATAATGGAATATTGTATGCTGTCATTATTTTAAAGACATTGAAAAGTAGGGAAATATTCAGAGGAAATGGAAAAGTGTATGCCAGGACTTCATGAACTTTATAGCAAAAGACAGTTTGTTCTCTTATCATATAAAAAGTGTCTTAGTGTCACAAATAGACACACAAATGTTTCATTTTAGAAAGACAAGATCAGATCAATTCAAGCTAGAAGTGAACAATAGTATTTCAATGGTAAACAGAGTTCACCACTAACATAACTAACAGCAGATTTCCATTTGTCAGGAGTGAAAACAACAGGTTTTTCCTAAATTTCGTAAATGGAAATATTGATTCTTTATTTAAAAATATTTTTCTACTTCATTGTCAAATAAAACATTTTCCCTTACTTCACTTTTCAATATTTTCTAAGCAGTCATGTTAATTAATAAATAAAACCATTATCAAAACTGAAGTACTTAATTTATTAAAAACTAAATATATATATTAATTTCCCAAGACACTTTCAATTTGCAGATCTCTAGCTATGATTTACATAGAAATGTGTTTTTTTCACCTAGGCTTAGTGCTGGAGCAATTGATGTGAATATATGTGTTGACATTAGCCATGATACAGAGATTTTTATGTAATAGATAGGCCATAGATTTCTGCAAATATAAAATACAGGTGATCGCCATACCCAACGCTCAAGAGGCTTCTTTTCATAATACTTTCAAATGCTCGTGAAACTTGGGGACTCCATATCCCACCATAACATAAATAACTTCTATTTACTGCCTTCAAAATAATAACATGTAATAAATTTAAGATCTTGACCATTTGATAACCATACCCCCAAGTTCTCCATTTTGTATTTCTGCATATATTTACTAAGATATAAGCAAACTACATTTCTGCAATTTGCTTATCCTTGCTAGAGACCTTAGGCTTGACTTATGCCGGTTTTATTTTAGCTTTATTAATTGCTTTTTGGAAGAAGCAGGGACATAAATAAGAGAGTGATTGCTGTTTTAACAGGAAGAGATAATCTGTTCTTAGTTGCAAAAGTTGGCAGGATAACAGAAAAAACTCCTGAAGAAAAATCAATCTAGCAAGACTTCTCTACATTTGCTCACCACAGCACTTACTCCAAAAGCCAAAGAATTTAAATACATTTATAAAAGGTGCATTCATTAAATTTTAAAAATCAAGTTTGTAAGTACAAGTTGAGGAAACTAAGCAGAAAGAAACTTAATAGGATGATGCCAGTACACAGTCATCATTGCCTCCTCAGCAAAAGGATTGAATGATTTATTTTGTTGGGGCCAAACCTATGGTAAAAATACTTTGCATTAGCATTTTGTGTGTCTCTAATATAGATGCAAAACAATTCAACTTTGGTAAAACTCATTAAACTCAAGAACTTGCTACAGATAAAATGTCAAGCAACAAATTTACCTTTAGTGTAGTTAAAAAAAAAAAAAATTAAGCACAACCAAAATGCAACAAACTACTACTCTTAGTTCAGTTACAGAGGTAGGAAAACACTTGAAATAAAAAAGAAGTTGCTTAATGGTACTACTGTTAAAAGATGTTGTCCAGCAAGATCTCCCATTATACACCTCTCTTCTTTGTGGTGTTATCTCCACCCTTCCACTGCATCTTGGTCTTAAGGTCAACAGACTTCCTGAAGAGGGAAAATGTTTGGAAATATGGCAGAACCCTGACTTCTTCAGCAGGAGGAGTGTGGTGATATTGACAGAGGCACAGGATGTTGCTATTGACAATTTTCCCTTTCTCCTTTCTCCCGTGTCCACTTGGCACACTCTTCTATGAGTTTTTAACACATTTTAAACTTTGATCTTTTTTTACTGGTCCATAACTTCATGTTACAAACAATTTTCCTTTATAAAAGTGCATTGTATATGTTAGACTATTATTCACACTTTCTGTTACCCAAAAATTACCTTTTCTCATCCTCTAAGTTTGTATTTTCTTCAGTAATTGTCCACTGGTGGATATTCATGGAGCCTCTGTTTATTAGCCTGTGTTCACACATACAAAGTCTCTGCTGTCAATCTTAACCTGTAAGTCATTTACACAGCATTATCACACTGCAGAAATAATTCACTCTTACAGCTACTTGTTGTGTCTGCTAGCATCAAACCATAAATGACAATTATTCCACACAGTTATACAAAGGTAAATAGAACTGAAACTAGACAATAGCGACCTGCTCATTAAACAGTTATTGTTAAAGCTAAGGTAAACCTAAACTGCAAGAGAAAACACACCAGACAGAACAAGTCTGACAGCCACAAGTATGCTGATGCCTGTGCTGCTCACTGACTTAATACTCCGCTGAAGGGATCTGGGTTCTGTCATACATAAACACACTCACAACACACTCACATATGTATTTATAACAAAGTTTGTCTTAACAGAAAAAATTACATGCAGCTATTCTTTATTAAAAGAGTATTTTATATATGTAATGTTAAAGGCATTCTAGCAATTTATCTAAGGCCATGATTTGGGGTTATTAAAAAGTAAACATTTTTGAGTTCAAAAGCCCTTATTTGATTTTAAGGGTCATACCAACATTTTAATTAAACAGTCCTGAAGCTGCTAATAATATCTCATTAAAATGATCCCAAAAATTTAAATATACTTATTAAAGAGTGCACTGGTACTAATTAAATATGAAGATCCAGTTGGTAAGTACAAGTTTAAAAAACTAAACAGAAAGGAACTGAACAGCATGGTGCTGGTACAGAGTCATCACACCTCCTCAGCAACAGGATAAAATAAAATATTTTGTTGGACTTCAGGGACCTTTCTAATATTTTTCCTGTAGGAAATGGATTTGTAACAAAACTGTGATTTGTTACAAAGTGTAAGAGCATTTCATGCATCCTTTGTATGTGAATGTCAACAAAGCCCCAGTTAATGCAAATCTTTCCAGTTATAAACTAGGTCTTCACTATGGTCAAGCTCCTTCATCAGCTCTCATAACTGAGAGCTTAGACATGATCTTCCTAAACTACTGGGAACCACCATCTTCACGGTTTAAGGGGATATTGCCCATGTGTAGAGAAAAATCTATCTGATAGATTGTTCAGAGGTCTTCTACTTATTGGCAAATGCTAAATAGAAGGCAAAACACCTGACTAGTCCTTTGCTAATTTTGCTTCTCCATGCAAAATCTAACTTTTGTCTGGCTTGTTAAAACACTGGCAACTTTCTCACATCATGATGCACAACATCTCTATGTTTCCTGCAATCTTGAGGCTAAAAGGTAGAAAAGAGCTTTAGCTATTTCTGCTTCCCTGAAGCAACATACATAAGATATTCTACTATGTAGACAACAAGGAAGGAATCTGGGATTTTGTCTTTTAGCTTAAATTTAGACAGGTTAAACCCTCTGTTCTGGTACAGACACTGTATACAATGTGGAAAAGCCTCAGAATAAGACAGAAAAAAAATATCTGCAAATGCTTTACCATCTCCTGGGAACTAGTATAATCTCTCTGCTCTAAAAATTTATGAAGTAAGTTTGCAAGAATATTTGGGATGCGCCTGCAGTCAATCGAGTCTTGCTTGAGTAAAAATGTGGGTAGAATGTCCTGCAACTAACACGGCTTTTCCATTACTAAAAATTTTTTCAAGTGATGACAAGAGAAACTTGCAGAATCAGAATTTCAATAACCTCCTCCATATGTCTGAACAGAAAAGAACTAGAACCAGAAGGAAATTAAAATTCATAGTGTTTCCTGTCTTTACTTCAATATTTGCAACCAGAAAAAGGCATTACAAAACAGGGTACAAAACTTTTCCTACATGCTGTTCTTGACATTTACAAAGTTTACATGAATCCGTGCAGGATGAGCCAAAAGACTGCAGCTCGGAAAGTTCAAGGCAGATGCTAACTCGAGTATGGCAGCCACATATTGCCATACTCATCCTTTCCGCAGAGGTCTCTGCAGGAACAGGCTTGTTAAGGGCAGATGATGGAATGGACGTGCGACTATAAGAAACTGTGCTAATAAAGCAGTGGAGAAGGCTGGGACTGTAAGCCAGGATGGCATACATTCTGTTAGACAGGCAAGGTTTTAAACAATGGAAAAATAGTTGATTTCCTGATAGCAAAGAGACGTGGCTATAGCCTTTTCAATACAGTGCCAAAAGAAAAGAATTAATTTTAGCTAGTCAAGGCAGGGACTATCCTCTTTTCTTTAAAATTTAGACTATTAACAAGAGGAACAACCAGTCTGCTTTTAGCAATCAATTACAGAATAATGCATAACCACTCTCATCTTTTTTAAGACTGTCTGGGCATGTTCAGCAGTGTTGCCTGATTTTTAGGATATCAGTAAAATGATAGTAAAATTCTATAACATATATTTGTAAGCTTGAATCATATTTTAAAAATGCATTGAATATTATACTCAAGTTAATACACTCTGAATTCTTATTTAAAAGGTTGGATTTTAGAAATTAGCCTCTGATTCAACTGGTCTCAGAAACATATAGAAACACACATATATATATTCATAACAAAGCTATCAGGGAAAAAAATACATGCAGCTCTTCATCATAAAAAGATACCTTACATATGCAATATTAAATCATCCCAATATTTTGTCCAAAGTCATGACTTAAGGTTGTTTATTTTTAAAAAATAGAAAGTAAATATTATTGCTGTTTTCAAAAACCTTTATTTGATTTCAGGATCATGCCAATTCTAATTAAATGGTACAGAAATAATAATCTCTCATTAAAACAATGCTATAAAAGTTGAGTCTGCTGGGGATAAAGATGCATTTGGATTATGTAAAAAATCACATCTCTCTGTCTGTTTTCCAAGGCTTTAGAAAAGATTTTGTCATGTTCATGGACCAGGAAACGACTTGATGTTAAACATATGTCACTGTAACAGCACAAAAAGGTCAAGGTGAATCTTTCACAGTGAACACTTCCTTGATAGCATGATTTAAAAAAAATATCTTGTCATCTCTAAGAAGAATTGGTACCATTTTCAAATCACTCAGTGCCATCAGAACCCTTAGTTTTTGCTCAGCTGTCTTGAAAGCAATTTATTCTCTCAAACCCTTCAACTGACATGTCTGGAAGATCACTACCAAGTTTAAATTCAAATTAAACAAGACTGTTTCCTTTTAATAAATATCAGTAAAGAAGACACAGGCATCTCCACAGATCATGCCTTTTTTTTTTTCCATCTCATTCTTTCCTTATTCTGAAATTTTGGGGCCTAGTTCCAAAACACTGTGTTCAGTTGTGTTAGGATAAATATGAAATGTGTGGGTTTTTTCATTTTGAAGTCAACAAAAATATACTGATCTGGTATTACATCAAAGTAGTCCACAAACACTGAGTTGATGAAATACATTGAAAAATTTTGACTATTCATGGCAAATTATGTGGCTTCTTAAAAATACTGCAATTTTGGTATGTGCTTGTATTCTAAAGTGAATTAAACAAACAAAAAGTCTTTCCAAGAGAAACACAAGTAACAGAGTACATGTTTTAATATAAAATGTTCTTCTTTTTGTTTTGCTTTGAGACTGGGGGTGTTTTTAGTAATTGTTTATAGGGGGCAATAGTTATTAAAGTTCTTTCACATATCAGTTAAATCATGAGTGAAAGAGAGCACAGTTCTATTACACAAGCTGGAGAAAGTGTTTGATGGCTGCCAATTTTGGTATAAGCCATAAGAAATGCCCTTCAAAAATCATTATATTCTTTGACTTGTAATTAACTGAAACAGTTCTTGAAATAAAAAAAAATGCTTTATATCAGAGCGGAGGGGACCTATGTCCTAGTGGCTTGAACTTTTAAATACTTCCTTTTAATAACCCCCTTCACGATTCTCCAGTCAGTTTTTATGAGCTGAATAAAATAATGCTAGCCTCAGCCTGTAAATAAGAGCTGTGCTTTAAGAATTGTTGTTCTTTAACCCTGAAATACAGTCTACCTAATTATGATCATCACTGTGCCTTTTCCTTTAGAAGAAAATATTGACCTTTCTTGTAGCTGACATAGGCAGCACTTGGGTGCCTGTAGTGGCACCTCTCTGGGGCACATAGCATTCAAAGGACTACAGATCAGAATTCACTGAGAGGGAAAAAAACGAGCAAAATTAAGCATGAAAAGCAGAGATTTGCCCAAAGTCTCAACAATGCTGCATTCACACTGCGATGTGGGAGACCCAGCCACAGGTGATAGAAGCTAACCTTGGTCCCCTACAATAGCCGGTTTATAATAGGGGTGATGCCCTCAATCTCAGAGGCAGGGATTTGTGCAGCATCACTCACAAGCACTCCCTGGGAGCAAGTGTGCTGTACTGCTCAGATCTTTCAGAAAAGTAAAAACTCCTGCAAAGGTAAGGCTAGCTTGAACAATCTAGTTAAATGTAGGTAAGGCTAGGAAGAGGAATTAAATGAGAGGGGATGGCAGTACAGAATGCAGTGGTCAGAAAATGAATGGTTCTAAGATCAGTGAAATGCTCCATGCTTTGAAAAGAAACATGCCCAAATATCCCTTCCAAAACCCCTATTACCAGAAACGCCACTATAAAAAAATAAAAAATTGGTAGACAACAATAGTTTTAAAGGAGCTCCTCTATTTCATTTCTTTTAATATTTTCTATACTCTGCTGTAGGATTTTTTTTAATCAAGTTCAGAGAGGAGAAAAACACAGAGATATTAATTTAACTAAAGTAATTCTTGCATTGTCTTCCTTCCAAAAGTGAGAAATTTTAGACATCTCTTTAGAGGAAAAATATCATTCTGTGCAAGTAGTCCGCCAATTTTTAAAGTGTTTGCTTTTTACTCTGTGGTGGTCTCTTAGACACAGGAGTATCTGCAATAAATAAATTTTAAAATATTTTAACATCAGCTCAGTTATGTTGTTGACACCCTGGCCAACCTTGCAGCCACAAAGACGTGACATTACCACTCAGGAAAGGGGAAGGAGCAGCTGGATACAATGGAGCACAAGGGTTGTGTTGGGACTTTGAAAAACCTGGTCTAGTGAAAAATGTCCCTGCCCATGGCAAGTAGGTTAGAAGTAGATGATGTTTAAGGTCCCTTCCAAACCAAACCATTCTATGATTCTATGATTGTCTTAAGCTCTTAATACTGATGGGTTTGTGTAATGAAATCTGCAAAATAGGAATAAAACCTTGGAGACAACTTACAACACAGTCCAGCTTCTTCATCTGATGTAAATCACTCTAGCCCCAGGTCACCAAAGGTTCCAAATTATTTTGCACCAGATGTTAAGCTGATAAAGTTTAAGTTGATTAAGTTTATTCTGATATATAAACCAACAATTTATTTTGAGAGCTTACTCTGGTAGATCTGAATTCTGACAGCAGGTGGAAAATAGCACTGAACTGAAAGCTTGCTTGATAAGTTCTGATCTGGTCAAGTTACAATGCATGGTCAAAGACAAGACATAGAAAAGCAACTTGAACTTGTAACATTCTAAAATAAATTCTTCAACTCCTAATATTTTTAGAGGATTTGCATATCATCCTTTTTAGCTATTTTGATGATGATATAAACCAAGCAGCTCCATTTTAATCACAGTACATACTCTTTGTTAAAATAAGACAAAGAGTTCTCCTGTTTATTCTGCATCTGTTCCCAGTTTTCTTATTTAGCCCTAGAATAGAAAGTGTTTTAATTTTTGATTTTCATCATTAAGAAAACATTTTCTTTAAAAAATATAATAACAAGATAGCAAATTCTTATATTCAGTTCTTCTCTTCAATCTCAGAATCTCTAATCCATTTTTGCTATTTTCACCAGTTATGCTTACTTTACTTCGGCATAGGGTTTAATTAAATACTCACAATATTTGCTGTAAAAATATTCCGTAATTTCTGTGATGGCTAAAATAAGATTATAGTCATCCAACCTGTATTTCAGTGAAATGTTTAATTATCTCTGTACAAACAGGTGAAATCATAAAACATACTTTCGAAAGGAGATAACAAGCTTTAATTCAAGATATTTACAACCAAGAGGAATCATATTAAGTGCAGATGTTAATTTTCCGTAACAAGACAGGTCTACTGCTAACTACTCCTTCTTTTAAAAAGAAAAACATTTGAAATAATTATTTTAACTGCAGGTGTTGGTAATGGCTCAGCAGGAACAAAAGTATTTAAAACCCATCCTATCTTTCAGCTGTGTTTGCAACTGCAGCTTTATCTATTCCAACAATAGAAAAAACATTACTAAAAGCAGCTTGTTTACATCCTCGTCAACAGCAGAAAGGCATAATTTGGGGCCCACGGCCCTGAAGTGCATTTATTGTTCTGACTCAAAAGCCTTTCAAATATTCTGATTGAAATGACCATAGCCAAAAACCTATGGACAGAGAAAAGATTATTTTTTTGTTTGTTTTCTAGTTCTTTATCTTACCCACTCGCGAGTATTGTGTTCTGACTCCCTAAAAATTATCAGTTCTACTTCATTGATTCTTATGCTGGGTTTGGCTTCAATTTCATCCTGATTAACATGAAAATGAATTTGTTAGTTTCATCTTTTTCCTACCTGAATGCTAGCTGGAAAATGCACAGAACAATTTGGTCCAAGTCATCACAACTAAAAGATTCCTCTGAAGAGAAAAAGAATTTTTTTTCTGAAGAAAACCAATATGGAACCTTAATAACATTCTTAAAATTATTATAAATGATTTGCCATCAGTAAGGTAAAGATTAATTCTCACATGAAATAAATTTTTTAAGCTGGAAAGTGCTTTCTAATTAGAAAATGTATTTCTGCACAATTTCAGGTCATGCCAATCAAAGTAGCAATCTACTTAACCGTTACATCCAATTATAAAAAAATGGTCATAAATATAAATTTAAATGTTTAGGAAGGTAAGAAAATACTATTTATTTACTATCTTTGTATATTTAGGAAATACACAATATTATTTACATATTGCCTTACTTTATCTCCCCAAGAAAATAGATTATTGCTTAAAGTAAAACTCAAGATCCAAAACCATGCAATAATTATAGAAAATGTTGATATTTTATATCAGATTACTCTTGATTATTACAGTCTTCAGAAAATGGAGCTGATAATTGCTCATATATGTATATATCGCCTTACAAGGTATGAGGTTTATCTGAGCCTGCTATAAACTGTGCTTAAAAATGGTCACAATGGAGCAAACCAAAATCAACTATTTTAATGCAAGAGCTATCAATTTTTTTCCTGAATTCAATTTGCCATAAAGCTCAAGCTGTCCAATCCCAACTGATGGATCCACTTTGATGCTGACAGAATTGCAGAAGTTAAAGACTGTCCTCTGATAACATTTCATCCACTGCAATAATAAAGTACAAAAGTTTAATCTCATGCTAAATAATAAGTTGAAAAATAACCAGAAATTCCATTGAAAAATCTATATAGGAAAAACCTTGTGTTTTCTAGCTCTGGTTAAAGAAACATGAGGATTTCTCTCATATACTTTTTTTTATTCTGTGTACTTCCACATCCTGGTCTGACCTTTTTATGTGTTTTTCTAGTCCCAAAGTTACAAATAAAATAGATTTGAATGGAACAATTGCCATAACTGAGCACCCAGAGATTTACTTGTATTTCTGATCCTTCAATGACAGGTCTGCCACAGTCACACAGCATTTCTTGGGATTTTTCTTATAATGTATAAAATTAAGCTTCTGATACCTGTAAGCATTCAAATTTCACATGTCAATTAGTTTGGACTTTTGCAGATGAGTAATGCAAACCACAGACAGCAATACTAACAAGGAAATATTTAAATAGCAAGAACAATGGAATTAATTATAATTTACTGGCACTTGTATCTTTTCTCCTCGTATCCACACAGAATTAATATCATCATAGAAAATCAAAATCAGAGTTTTCATTATTAACAATTACATAACTAAGCCAGCATTTGAAAATCTACCAATGTCTTTTCTGCTTCACACTTCATCATTGACAATGACACCAAATTAGAACTTCATTTGAAACTCCAGAAGTTGAACAAATTATAGTTTTTCTGCAGAATAATAGATCTACAAAGTAAGACCAAAGGTACAAAGTAATCAGGAGTACTCAGAAGATATGAGCTGGCAAAACAATAGTGGTAGGAGGATTTTTTAGCAACAACTGCAAAAATATTCTTTCCTCAAGAAAATACAAACCCACCACAATACCTGTCTTGTTCTCTTTGCATTTTGCTTCTTAAAATCTGACATCTATCTCTATCTTTTTACCATATGCTTCTGTTCTCTATTAAGAAATACAAGGAAGCAGCAATAATTTCCAGTCCTGGCTGAGCAAAATTCATATTAAAATCAATGTAAAATTCTATGCATTGGGTATCATTTGAGATGATTATTCTCACAGCTTATCAAAGTGACTCAGAAAAATTACTTATTAACATTGCTGTAGCAGTTGAATCAATAATTTTGCTTGTGTTTCAGTATGTCAGATTTAAAAAGAATAAATAACTATTTTTGGAGTCCACTCTATTCTGCAACCCCTGTAGAATCTCCCGTTCTCTCTCTTTCAGTGTTATTGAAAAGCAGATATAATATTGTGCACATAGTGAGGAATATTCGCCCTCCCTTCAGTGGTCCTGGGTGTACTATTCTGTTTTCCCCAAAGCGATCAATGACTTGAATTAGGCAAAGTGGAATGCTACAGTAATCAGAATCTCAGTTACCTCCTGCTAACCTGGCTGCATTCCTAAATAGCTCCCACTATGGGCTTCAATCACATCTTGCATACCCAAATCTGATAGCCTAATCTCTTAACAGGTGGACACATCTGTTCTGCTCTGTCAAATTCAACTTATGGTGACTGTGCTTTGAAATACTTGCATAGTTTTTTTCTAAAAACTATGCACATCTGTTATAGTTCAGTTAAATAAAAGCGACATTTTTAAATTTTTCAGTAATTGTACCTGTACACATTTTAAATGCCCTTCAAATGTTTTAGAAGATCTTTACATTTCATGACCTTTGGTTTTGTTTTAGCTACTAAGTTATCCTCTTTATTTTAAGAAACTGAGAAGTACAGATAGAAATAATAAATGAGAAATACTCATCTGCTAACAATGACAGAAATCTCCCATCATATGAGAAGGTTCATACTATAAACAGAATAACTAATATGCTTGAATATTGAGACTGCTAGAAAGGATATTTTTTAAGTTATACCTAATATGGCGAATAAGCAATTGTATATATATTTTAAATTTTTCTGAAATGTATGACAGGCAGAGAAACATGGCTAGATAAAGAAGCAAGGGATGGATAGGAGTAGAACAAACACTGGATAGGATGGATAGGAGTAGACAATATGAAGAGTGACTTTGAGGATTTCCATCCCATTCTTCAGTGAGAACAGATATTTTTACCCAGAAATATTTTGAGACATATAGCTGCATTTATTGGTTTGGGATTTTTATTTATAATAACTGGAGAGAATTCAATATTAGATCAGTCACTTGGCAATTCCATATATCTTCCTATTGAAAGATATCAAAACCAGTTTGTGAGAGGAGTGTGAAGAGGCTCTAAAAACTGTGACCTGTGGGCTTTATCAGGCTGCAGTTTGAAGTTTATTAAGGGCGTGAGTCTTATTCACCAAGACAGTTCTTACAGGTCAATTAATACTTTGGAGATCAGATAGAATGAAATCCACAGAACAATTTAGTTGAGTATTATATCAACCTCACATTTTAGGTGGACAAATAAAGATCTGCAAACCTAAAAACCAATAGATTTTTGTTGTTGCTCTACTCTGCAGACACTTAAAACTTCTATGCCCTTAGATCTTGAGGAATGAAAATTACATTTGTCCAAGATTTCCTTTATTTTGACAAGGTTAGGGGTCTGGTATTTAAATTCTATTCAATATTGCAAATAAAACTTTTCTTCATTTATCTTATTAGGAATATTTATCTGAAGTAATTCTAGTAGATTTTGTCTGGCAAAACATAGCATATTTTAGGAAGCTTGCTCCTTTTAATCCAAAATTTTGAAGATTTATCCACAATTATCTCCCAGGCACTTGAGGGACAGACACAATTTCTGTTGTTGAGACAGAGCATGAATTAAAGATAACATACCTACAATATTATTATATAACTGCTATGTGTGTAGTAAAGAGTTATAATACTAGTTAATATGACTAAATAAATGTGTCTCCCTGAATGAAAAAAGCAAGCAGGAATCAGGAGTACTCTTTTTGCAGCCTGCAAGGGCTCTTGCCTGGGAAGAACTACATCTAGGTGCTGGCTTGTGTTTCAGTGGATACGTGCACATTATTCTTTGCATAGCATGAAATGTGCTATGTTTTTCCCATGAGCTGAGCAGTCTCAGTGTTACAAATCCATGCTAGTGGTTCCTCCTGCTCTTTCTAATTATTGTATGCTGGAAGAAACTGCTCCAACACAGCAGTCCTCAAAGGTACTCTTGTGAAAAGTGCACCAAAAGTTTTAATCTTATCACACTGAGACTTCACGTTACACTTCTTACCTTTTAAGTGTCATATATCACGGATTGCCTAGGAGACAGGCAGGCAGAATTACTAATGGACTGAGGAGGCTGGTATAATTCTTTACGAAAATAAAGAACTCTCATACCCACATTCAAGAGCCACAGCTCAGACTGGTGGATATCAGAACAAAGGGGAAAACTTCAAATATTTTTACATCTAGAGATGTAACAAAGTAGGGAGATAAGGGAGAGAGATAAGATGTGCAAGACTGCTCACACTACACCCATTCCCTGAAAACTGTACTCAGCAGGTTTGCCTTTCTCTTAGGCAAATCATTGAACCATATATTTTATACCTCATTTGGGTACACCTGTCTTAGTGGTAAGGTGCTAGGAAAGTTCAGGAATATCAACAAGATCTTGCGGTCTTGTTAGCAAGAGCCATCTTTGTGTGTCAGAATCTATACATTAAATCTCATATATCTCTAGATATACAGAACTATCCCTTTAGTAAATGTCTGTGTTGGAAAAAATAAATAATTTTTAACAGGATCAAAGTCTTCTGATGTAGCTGAGAATGCACATCTTTTTCCTTCCTCTGTCACATCAATTACATATGGCAGAAAATTCTGAATGTACTCCTAGCCTAGCATGGAAACCAAACTATCTGGAAACAAATATTCCAGTCAAAAAAAGGCAAACAAGGTTTCAGAAATTCTTTGCTCTGATTTACAGCAAGATCACAATCTTGGAATTTTTTTTTTATAGTTTATGAGATCCGACTCCTATTACATTTATAATGTAATAAATCAGTGGTGTCTCAAATTCTAAGAAGCTATGTAAATTAGAATTCCAGGTACTTTTTAAACACTTATTTTCAGGTAAACAGAAATCTTGGGAGGGTGAGGGAAGAAAAAGGGGACGTTTATGGGACTAATTTCATTTTTACTAGATTTAGGAATCTTTGATCCTTTGAAAAGGTTGGAGAGCTTTTGCCAGATCCATTGTTTCTTCAAAAACTTTTGATATTTGAATTACTTCAGACCTCAGAATCTGAGGCGTTTTCAAAATGTTTTGTATAACTTCAAGAGTTTCCTGTAGATCTCCAGAAGTTGATTAATGACTGTCTCACACAGGTAGCCAGACAATAAACTTCAAATCATCAAGAGCTCTCTCTTCAAGCCACCTGGATTTTTGCCTGCTACTTCAGTCAAGTTAATCCACTACATTATCTGTTCTAAAGACCTACATTGCAGAGGAATGATTTTCTGATGAAAAACTAGAACTGAATGGATGCCCACATACGTAGAAGGAATCATGGAAAGGCTGTTGTATTAGCACAAAAGCCCCTCAAAGCTGTATGGCTGAACCAATTGGCTCCAGGTAGATGCAAAGATGTGCCCGACTTCTTCACAATCAGATGGTTCCATGTGCAGGTTCAAGGACATAACTTTGCATCAAGGCAGTTGTTGCCTCACATGTTGTATTTTTGGCTGCTTGAAACATCTCCTTGGCTTTAAAGTGATAATTCCTTGTGTTTATATACATATAAAGGAAATACAAGAAACTGTTACTACATATTCCATTATACATTACATGGAGAAAGCAAACTCTCTAAAAAGCAAAGCTTTTTCTAAATTAAATTCGATAAGCCAAACATTCTGAAGAAGGAACTTTCTAATAGGAAATAAAATTAAAAAACTAAGCCTGTGAACCAAGCACTTTTTATTCTAGGTCTAAATTCCGTATATGACCCATGCTCTGCTACACATGAAAAAGAAATCTAACAGAAGAAATGTCTCCCAAAGTCCCAGTCTCATGTCCCCTACAAGCCTTTTCACTTATAGAGGCAGAAAATACATATTAAATATTATGACTGGAGAGAGTTACAAGAGCATCCACACATTATAGATTTGTCCTGAATGTCTGTCAGTATGTCATATGATATGAATAAATCACTACAAAGATCCCTTGAGAAAGTACTTGAGGAATATGACATAAAAAAAAATTTAGCAAGTATTTATTTCTTTAGTACAGAGCATATGTTGGTGTTATATATGTATACATAGCTATATACAGTAATATGCAATATACTAAATATAATACTTGCATTCCCCGTGATTTTGACTAGATGGAAATATATATTTACCGTGTAATAATATTTTTAAAGGTCAAGACAGAAATCAGGTTTCAGCTAGGATTATATCTTCCATGAAAAGTATTTCCAATTACTATGTTGAGACATCACTTAATATTAGAGCTGTGAAAATTCAGTACATATTCACTATCACAGACCAATATTTGACAGTGAGATATATCACTCCTATCTAATTCATATATTTAATTTTCTGAAAATCTAATAACTCTCAAACCATTCCTTCACTCTGATAGTATAATTTGTTGATATATAAAAGAAAGAAAAATCTTTCTAGTTTCAGAAACTGATAAGAATCTTTCCCTCTCCATTGTCCATCCATTTTCAGGGATTTTTCAATACAAGCTAAATTTGTTCACTCTTCCTGCTGGAATTATGTCAAAGATTAGAGGGTATGTTTCCATACCTAAGATACAAAAGAAAAAATGCAGTTAAAAGTAGGCTCACATCCCCTTTACAGAAAAAACCAATATCATTTCTCAAATATAAACTCTTGCACACATATCTATCGCAAGAACTAAATACATTCAGTAAAGGATACGTGACTCCTTTCTCTTTTAAAAAAAAATGTTTCCATTTTTTATGGAAAAAGAAACTTTGCTGGAACCAATCCCAAGAGTTGTATTAACTCAAGTTTCCCATTGTATTTTAACACTCTGGCTTAGTATCAAAATGTTGAATTCCCACTGACATCTCTGGTATAGAGTATGTAGCACTTTTCATGTCACCAAATGGTTGTGAAGCAAAGAAAGAAGTCCACAACCATCCTGTGGGCCCTCCAAAAACCAACAGAAGCCTCCAATTTACCCACTATCTTTTGCCTAGCCTGCCAAGGTCAAAGTTCCTCTGTGTCTTAAATACCCAAGAAATGTCTACAGCCATGCACAAAGCCTGCACCTGGAAGCAAGGCACTCTTTTTCCAGCTGTGATTTCTTTAACACCTTACTTTTACATGGACCCTGCTGCAGCCCGAAATTGTTGGAGAAAAGTAGGTAACTTATCTCGGCAAAGAGTTTTCTACAAGAATTTTAGATGAAAGTGAAGATGATTAAAGGAAATTTAGCTTCTGATGTGAATGCAATTACAGGTCTAATTCTGCTTTCCAGGCTTAGAATTTTATAATTCCATTTAATTCATTGTAATGATGATGAAATAAAATTGGACTAATAATACACTGGGGATGTTTGCATCAGTGGAATCCCTCAATAGCAGTGAAGAGAAACAGGCAATTATTGTCTAGCTGCTTGGAAGAAAAAGGAAGGCAGAGATAATATTTAGAATAGATTAATAATGCTGTAATTAAACTGGGAAAAAAAACTTGAAGTCAGGCTTAATTTTTAAGGGAAAATACTATGAAGACTGTCAAATACCCTAACAAGGGAAATTAAACTGGCTTGTGGTACTCTCTGGACAAAATTGCTACTGACTTTTTGTGTCCACTGTGGAAGGTTAGCTTTTAAAGGTGTTCAGAAGCATAATGTGAGAGACTGGAATGTTAATGCTTATAGTTTTAAACACACCCATCACCAGAGGCTACAGCTGGGTGTTGAACAAGACAAAGAAAGAGAATGATAAGAAGCAAATCTTGTGAGGTGGAATAATGGTTTTTATCATGCCAAAGTCCTTAAACCAGTGACTCAGCTGTGAAAATTCCCCTATGGAGAAGTATCAGGACATCCACAATCCACATGTAGGCCTGAAGGTATTCATGGTCCTCAGGAGGCACAACTGACCCAACTACACTGACAATAAAGGCAGCTGTAACACCTTGGAAAGCGTCCTCAACTACTAAAGACTCCCAAAGTGTCCTGTAAACCACAGCATTATATCATTCAGTGTGAAACTCCCCAAGTCAGGGAAGGCACTTAGGCATTCCCACCAAGCCTGAGCATAACATCAACACACTGGACTTTATGTTTTGTGGGCTCCTCCCACCCCAGACAGAAAGATTGTGACCATCACTTTGACAAAACTGGTACCATCACCCCAACCACCAGACATAGAAATCGCAACAACCAAGTCTCATTGTTGGACACACAAGTGGTGGCTATTTACTTTTTTACTCTTACTCTTCATTTTCTTTTTTCTTTTTTCTTTTTTCTTTTTTCTCCTTTCTCCTTTCTCTCTCTTTCTTTCTTTCTTTCTTTCTTTCTCTTTCTTTCTTTCTTTCTTTCTTTCTTTCTTTCTTTCTTTCTTTCTTTCTTTCTTTCTTTCTTTCTTTCTTTTTCTTTCTTTCTTTCTTCCTTCCTTCCTTCCTTCCTTCCTTCCTTCCTTCCTTCCTTCCTTCCTTCCTTCCTTCCTTCCTTCCTTCCTTCCTTCCTTCCCTCCTTCCCTCCTTTCTTCCTTTCTTTCTTTCCCTTCCTTAATTCCTCTAAGTTTCCTTAAGTATTCTTTTATGGTTTTGTGTTACAATAGACAAAAACACAAGTGGCTGCATACCTGCGTTCCTTTTCAACCAAGTTCTTCTAAAATAAACATATATACATTTATAAAATAAATGAATATGTTTATAGAATAAACCTATAAACATTTATATACATATATATACTTATAAACACTGATCATTCAGAGTTCTTTCACTCTAAGCCATCCTAAGGAATCTATTAGCAAGTACCCGGATTACTCTCACCTGCAGGTGTGGGTCGTAACACACATTTTTTGGACTGGATTGGAAAATCTGATTATTTTTCTTACAGCAGAGGTGGACTTGAATGGCTTTTGAAAATGAATGATGAATGAGGTTCTAAATTAAGATGAGCTCTTTCATCTACAGGTACTTTTTTAAAATCAAGCTTGAAGATTAGTCAGTATTAAGATGGCTTTGACTTTTTGGTACCAGAATACTGTTTTCCAGTTCAGAATCCCTAGATGTTTGTCTTCTATCCAGCTGCGAACTAAATAACAAGTGAGCAGAACTGAAAGGGTTACCTGACCACTGCTTGCTCAAACACATCTTCAGACCTTAGTTCTCCAACACAGTAGGGAGTAACCTCAGATCAGCAGAAACTGAAAATGACTCATTGTGCTGCATGTTTTCCATCTTTATTGTCTCAGAATCTTGGTAACTATTTACTAATTTAATTTGTTGTGACTAATACATTGTTCCAGTGTTTCCTGCTGTTCTAGTCCACAGTAGAAGTTAGTTATAATGATGGCTAAACTCAACAGCAAATTTTAACAGCAGGAATTATGGCACCATTATGCAGAAATGTCTAGGATATTATGCAATTGTATCTACTACAATATAAATCTCAAATATATTAAACCTTTCCTTGTTTCTTTGAAACTGTTAGCCTGGGTGTCAGCCAAAAGGTAAAATTCACAAAGGCTTTTTGTTTTTTAAAATCCCATGGGCATTTCAGAAGACTGTTAGCTGAAACTCTAGACCTGTATTACTTCTGCTGATAGAAAACTTGTATTTGTTTACACAAACTGTATGCTTATCGCAGGTAATAAATAACATCCCAAATATGGTTCAAATGTCTTAGAAAATAATACTAATAAACATATAATCCAAAGTGATTTATAAATGCATAAATATATCAGATTAGCAAATATGAGAACATTTACAAAATGAGCCAAAGAAGTAGCAAATGCTTGTCAGACACTGAAAGGCACAAACAACTCTAACAAGCTTTCACTAAAAACGCATATGAATGCAAAAATAAAGAAAATAAAGGAATGTGGGACTGTAATTTGATAACACTGCAAACATTATATAGTGTGCTAAATCATTTGCCAAGCAAGTGACGCATGTTGCAAATAGCAAGAGACAAACTTCAAAAGCTTTTCCAGCCCTCTGTGTACAAAGCATCCAAGTCTTTAATCAACTCTCTTCTACCCACTTTCCTTAATTTCCTTATCCTAAACTATTTCACAGTTTACTAATTCATACAGCTTGAATTCCCTAGGGTTTTTTTCAACCCAAAGTCCTTTCCACTGCCCTGTTTCCCTTCCAGCTCCTCTACTCCTTTCATCTTTTCAAATATTCTTACTATAGGTCTTCGACAGAGTCTGCAATGACATTTCATAGGCTACAAGAGGCATGGGTTGCAAAGTTAAATTCTATGGAGTTCTCATACTGCTGTCGTCAAAATGCACTACATGTCCCACACACATGAGAGAATGGGTCTGGAAGACAGAATGGCTGCACTCTTTCAATCAGATCTACTGTGTCAACTCTTTTCCTTTTCTTCTTCATGTTTTATCACCATCTGGTGGCAGAGCCTCAAAACACTGCTCTGAGACATCATGGATCCTACAGAGCTGCCAGTGCTATGAATTGGTTGGGAAATCACCAACTGCACATCATCCCTGAATTACTTTTGGTTCTTCTGCTGCTGGCATACATTGCAGATACAAGTAACATCACTTTCCAGAAGAACTGTCAGCATCTAATTCTATATTTTATCTAATCTATCAGACTCTAGTGAGGACCAGTTCTGTTCTTCTCAAAAAAAAGCAGAATTAAAGGAATACAACTGCAGTGGTTCGGCTTCTCCAATGGGTGCAGCTCCGGCCAGCCCTGCCGCCACTACAACCAGGGGGCCACTTTGCCAGAGGCGTGGGCAAACCCGACCACGGTGCGGATAGTGCGCAGAATAGAAAGGCGGGACTCTCAGGATGTGCAACCAAGGGGTGCGTGGTCCCCAAGGCAGCGCTCCGAGGAGAGACGCTGACCTCGAAATGCCACGGCTCTTTATTGAGTGGGTTACAGGGGTGGGATTGCGTGGGACCAATCACAACCTTTTGCCAACGTATAATGAGGGAATGCACAACTTTTGAACCAATAATAAGTAACTTGGGGAGGAGGAATACATGATGAGGGGGTGGGGAAGTTATATAACTTAAAGATTGACACTTAACAGAAAAGTGGTAAACAACTATTATGGGATAGGGTTACCAGGACAACCAAGGTTTTGGCGGGAAAGTCTGGGGAAAGGAGAGAAGGGGAGAAGGAGAGGGAAGGAGAGAAGGAGAGGGAAGGAGAGGCCATCTTAAACAATAGTAATAATTACAAAATTATAAAACACAAATTATAAAACCAAACTGGAGCAGTGAAAACCCAATTGGAATTGAATTTAAGCACCACCACATACAACCATGTATTAAACACCACAGCTTTTGCTACACTCTCCCAAGTTTTCCAGATTTATAATGCACACTTGATCCCCAGGAGAACATGACTTGACTATCGTCTTTTCTTCCAAATGAACCCTTTTCAAATACTAGCAGTATGAAAAGAGCTGTGTGCAGAGAGGCAAAAATAAGAAAACCAGAGGAGATATGCTGTTTGAAGGATGAGACATTTGTGATAGAAATAAAATGTATATTGTTGAAAAGAGATACATGAATAAGAGATAAATTGTAAGATTAAGTAAGGATAGTTCAATCTTGTTTTTATGGATTTGTACCAGGCATGTGTGCGCAAGTAAAAACATATTTCCACAAAATAGTCTGTGTTTCAGCATTGTGGGCCTTTGACTTAATCATGTTCCAGGTGGCTTTCCAGCATGGGAACCAAGGTATGTTTTTAATTCAAATCATTTCCATGGTGGTATTTAGACACTGTTTTTGTGCTTGCATTGGTTAGAAAATAGGGAGTGCAGCGATTATCTGGATAGTTGAAATTTAAACCCATGAAACTATTTTTTCACAAATCTATGCATTCAACATTAAAAAAAACCCCAACAGATTTTATTAATTTCTTCATGAAATTACATATTGGTACTATCTCCAAGGACTCATTATGGGCTCTTATCTGCACTCAAAATAAAAACAAGCATGTTTTCTTACAAAAATACCACACTTGTACTGTCTCCTGCAGAGACAATTATAAACTACCATAATGATTTATTGTAACAATTTGTAATTTTTAATTTAAAACTATTTTTTTTAATATCATAAAAATTATAAAGGTAACTCAATGTTCTGCATTGTCAAAGATTTTGTTGCCTGAATTTGTGAAGGTCAGTCATTATTTACTTATTAATTATTAAGATCATTCACTAGGAACAAGTCTTAGAGGTAACGGGCTTTATCTGTATCTGTGTATTTGCCTTTTGAATAAATTCAACTCTCTGGAAATAACTAGGGCTTGGAAGCAACTATAAAAACCATAATGGTCTAATTACAAGAAACTTTATTTAAATCTATATACATGGTGTGCAAGAACATGTACCATAGCCTATCTATTGGCTCTGTCTGTAAAGATTTGTCTCATGTCAAGTTTCTACTCTCTTTTGGAAACTTGATAAATTGACTGAGTAGAGAGAACATCAAGTAAAGAAAACTGAGACTTATAGGGTAGCAACTGCACAGTTAACAATATGAATAAAGAACATTATTTATCATAAATTTAAAATACATATTTGGAAACAAAACATACTTTACTCAACATGAAAAGAACTCCTCATATGCTGGCCTGCATGGTGAATTAAAATAGAAACATGTAAGGTCTTGATTAGATAAAAGGACATTAAAATTGTCATCCTCTGTTTTTTCCTGATAGCTGTTGGATTATTGGCATTTTTTCCAAGGAGGAAGTTATGTAATATTGTACATGACTTTTCATTGGCCCTTTGAGATTTTCTGGATATGAACAATATTATTTAAAATTTCACATCATTGACATATTGCTTCTGAGTAATTATATCAATTTCCCATTCATTTTGAATTCTGTCATGTCCTTTCTTAAATTACAAAAAATCAGCTTTTATACTATATTGTGGTGGTGCTTAAATTCAATTCCAATTGGGTTTTCACTGCTCCGGTTTGGTTTTATAATTTGTGTTTTATAATTTTGTATTTATTTCTATTGTTTAAGATGGCCTCTCCTTCCCTCTCCTTCTCCCCTTCTCTCCTTCCCCCATTCCCCCAGACTTTCCCGCCAAAACCTTGGTTGTCCTGGTAACCCCATCCCATAATAGTTGTTTACCACTTTTCGGTTAAGTGTCAATCTTTAAGTTATATAACTTCCCCACCCCCTCATCATGTATTCCTCCTCCCCAAGTTACCTGTTACTGGTTCAAAAGTTCTGCATCCCTCATTATACGTTGGCAAAGAGTTTTAATTGGTCCCACGCGATCCCACCCCCGAACCTACTCAATAAAAAGCCGTGCCATCTTGAGGCCAGCGTCTCTCTTCGGAACGCTGCCTCGGGGACACGCATCCCCTTGTTGCACCTCCTTGAGAGTCCCGCCTTTCTATTCTGCGCACCATCCGCACCGTGGTCGAGTTTGCCCACGCCTCTGGCAAAGTGGCCCCTGGATGTAGTGGCGGCAGGGCTGGCCGAGCTGCACCCATTGGAAAAAGCCGATCCACTGCAAGCTGGCGCCCAACGTGGGGCTGTCACGCGTGGGCGAACATCTGACAGCTCGACGGCGACGGCTCTGACGCTGTGCCCTCAATCTGAGGGCCACGTGCTCGAATCCGGTCCGTCGGGACCTTTTACGGATTTTTCATTGTCGTCGCGCCTCCTAGTGGAAGCAGCCTTCAGGTGCGCTCCCGGGAGGGAGGAGAGGGTAGCTCCACAGCACCCAGTGGGGTCCTCTTCAGTGCGGATTTACCCCAGACCAAACCGCTGTACCCACGCAGGAACCAGGGACGGGTAAGCGTGTGAGCCCCTCGCCCTCACCCTACCCAAAAAGGGAAGATCCAGCCCAGGAGAGACTGTCCTGGGGGGATCAGCCGCGCGGCGCTCGGGGGGGGTTTGTTTTCCTCTCTCGGGTTTTTGTTTCGCGGTTCCTGTTTTTATTTCGTTTTGTTGCTTTATGTTTTAAGTTTCCGCGGTTCTGAGCCGGTCCCAGCAGCGCTCGGGATCGGGGGGAGCGACACGGGCGCGCCGCGGCAGGTATCAGGAAGCCGCGAGGCGGGAGCAACACGGCTGAGCCCGTGGTGTAGTGGTTAGAGCTCTGCGCTTTCGCCGCGGCGACCCGAGTTCGAATCCCGGTCAGGGGACCGGGTTTGCGGGATCGCGGGAGCGGCGCCGTGCTCGTTTTTTTGCCGGCCCGGGCGCGGGAGACGTAGGTTCGAATCCCGGTCGGGACCGGGACCGCGGGAGGCGCGGAACCCCCGCTTTTTGTCTGCGCACGGGCACAGACGGGGTTTAAAGCGGGTTTTTTTGTTTTACGAGGCACCTTCGGGGCGGAGGCAGTGGGGGGGGCTGCCTGACCGGAGTTTTTTGTGCTGGGATTCGGTTTTTAGTTTATTTTTTTTTGCGGAACGGTTTGGAAGTGGAGAATGGGTGCCAGGCTCTCGGCAGAACAGAAAGACGTTTTTCGTTGTTTTGTTGGAGTTCTGAGTTTTAACAAGGTTCAGTTTTCTAAGGGAGAACTGAAGCGTTTTGTGCGCACGCTCTATCTGCACCTTCCCAAAACAAACCCGGAAGTTGTGACGGACCCCCGATATTGGCAGCCCGTCGTTTTAAAACTTACCAAATTAGCTGCGTCCGGGGACAAAAATGCAGCGAAATACCTGTTCTGGTCGCGGCAAATTCAAACTGCCGTGATAAACATGAAAGGAGTGCAGAAAGAGCAGTCTCCCGGAGAAAGCTCTGTTTCCCCCCGTTCTTCCCGTTCTGTATCCCGCTCCCCCTCACCCCGCCGTGGCATCCTCAGAGGTGCAGCGGGCGAATGCCAGCCCGCCAGCCCTGGCGCTCTCAGGACGCCCTCCCCCCGCCCGGGACAGACAGGGCAGTCTGCCCGGGACCTCCGACAGAGCACTGGCCACGCTCTCGAGGAATTTTCCCTTCCCCAAACCTCCCTAAACAAACCCCGAGTTCGGTTCAGTGTTAATGTAGAAGAATGCACAAAAAATGCCCGCGCGGAGCCAAACGGCGCCCGCGCGGGGGGCGCGGGGGAAAAGCCGCTCGGCGCCCGCGCGGCAGGCGCGGAGCCGCGCGGCGACCGCGTGGCAGGCGTCCATGCGGAAGAACCGCATGGCGACCGCGTGGCACGGGCATGCGGCGTCCATGCGGCAAACGCACGCGGTATCCATGAGGCAGGGGCACGCTCCGCCCATGCGACAAACGCATGCGGCGTCCACGCGGAAGGCGCGCGCTGCGCGCGCGTGGAATGCGCACGCGGTGCCCACGCGGGAGAACCGCGTGGCGGCCATGCGGCAGAGGCGCAGGCACGCAGTGCCCGCGCGGCAGAGGCGCGGAATGGCGGCGGCCGCATGGCGCGGTCGTTCTCTTTGTCCGCCCTGCCCGCCAGCCCGCTGCCAGGGGCGCCGCTCGCCGCCGCCGCCGCCATGGCCCCGCTCCCGTTCCCTTCCCCTTCCCAGTCCCCCAAGTTTTCCCCCCCCAACCCTTTTCCGTCCCCTTCCACCCTTCCCCGAGGCTGTCACTGTTCTGAAACCCCTTCCTATGACCCCCCCACCTGCCGCTCCTCCCGAGTCTCCTCCCAAAACCACTCCTCCGAAGGCGTGCCTTTCCCAGACCCTGGCACGCCCCCCTCCCGTCTTCGGCCACTCCCCTTGGTGACGCCCAAGTCCCGCCCACTGCCTCCCGGTTCCCACGCCCCTTTTTTCGGTTCCCACGCTTGGGGCAAGGAGGGGGAGGGGTGGGATCCAGGAAGTGATGGTCCCCATGTCCCTTCTATCGCTCCAGTTACCTACAGGAGGGGTAGGGGAGGGCATGAGGAGGCAAAGTGGCAGCAGTTGTCCCAGAATGTTGTCAGGGAACTCATGAAGGCCCTCAAGGAGTACGGCCGCATGAGTCCGTACTTCCTTGGTTTGTTAGATGGCCAGGTTACCGGGAGTGAGGTTGTCCCACATGACATCAAGTACCTATTCAAGTGCTTGCATTCCAGAACTGAGTATCAGCTCTGGTTTGCAACCTGGAAAAGGCACTTGCAGGACGCCCTCCCAGGGTGGTCAAATGACCCTGACACAGCTGTGGACAATGAAGGGAACATGATAACACTGGCACATGTGATGGGTGAGGGAGAATGGGAGATGCCACAAAAACAAGCTGAAAGCCTCCCAAAGCCGTTGTTAAAACAGATCGCTCAGGTTGCTGTGAAAGCGTTTTCCACCATGCGGCCTTCCGGCCCCATGGAATCGTATTCAGATGTTTTTCAGGGACCTCAGGAAAACTTCCTGCTGTTTGTGGAAAGGCTAACGGTAGCCATAGAGCAGCAGGAAGAGGACGAAGTGGCAAGGGAGAGGCTGGTCACGTTGCTGGCGTTCAGGCACGCCAACGAAGTCTGCAAACAGGCCATGCTGACCCTTCCACGGATTCCCAAGCCGACATTACAGGACTATGTCGAGGTGGTAACTGAGGTGGTCCCGCTGATGACACCAGGAAAGCCAGAAAGGCCGGAACAGCGACGGAAAACCGTGAATGCAGCAACCACAGAGACCCCAACCATCCATCAGAACAACGCGGCCGTGGTACCAAAAGGGAGGCGTCCATCTGGAAATTCAGCTGACAGGCCTTGCGCCTTATGTGGGAAGCAAGGACACTGGTGGCAGGCTTGTCCCCTGAGACGGGAGTTTCAGGAATTTAAACAAGCCAAAGAGGGAGGAGGAGGAAATGGGAGGGGAGGACGCTCCCAACAAAAAAACGAATAAGGGAGCGCGGAGCCACCCAGTGCGATGACCCCAATCGGGTGGCCCAAGCCGGGGGAGGAGGAATGGGGAATGATGATTTGAGTTGTACCGGACATGACATTTTAACGGACTTGACTTTTTCTTCCCAGAGGCAGCAGAGGAGCCCTCTGAGAGGGAATTCACCGGACAAGACAAGGGACTCCCCGTTGAGGAGTCGTTCACCTGATGATTCTGACCCGAATGTGCCTGTTCCTTTCGCAGGAAAGTCCTTGACAACAACAAGCGAGGGAGTGCCCTTTCATCTTCAGTTGTCTGATGCCCTGTGGATCCGTGATGATGAATGGCACCGCGTGGCGGTATCTAGAAATAGAGGTACCTGGCACAAAATTGGCACAACATATGTAGTCGTGGGGGATTGTAAACATACCCCGCCAGAGATTGAGATTGTTCCCCAAACCACTCCTGCGGATCCCGAGTGGTTTGAACTCTGGCTTCGCTGCACGACTCCACCCATTTATCTGTCAAAGGGACAGATAGTCGCCCAGGCAATACCATCACTCCCTGAAAGGGTGTGTCCTGAGGGCGACTGCAAAACCTGCCACCCCCAGATAAGCACAGTCGTGTACCTTACACATGACAGACCTGAGGAGGTGTGCAAATTAAGGGTGGGCGGGGAGACCACCATCATTAAAGGTCTCCTTGACTCGGGGGCGGACGTAACGGTAATCCCTGAACACCTATGGCCGTCACGTTGGCCGTTGCAGACAGTGGTGGAGCAAGTTGAGGGTGTTGGAGGCCTTCAATTGGCAAAAAAATCAAAGCACATGGTGCAAATTAAGGGGTCCAATGGGCAATTGGCAAACATCCAGCCCTTTGTTTTGAATTACAAAGCACCCCTGTGGGGGAGAGATGTCCTGGCCCAGTGGGGGGCAACAATTGAATTCCCTGACCCCCCACAAAATTTTCAGGCTGCGGTCACTGAACTGCGCCCCACCCAAAAACTGAATTGGAAAACGGATTCTCCAGTTTGGGTGGAGCAGTGGCCGCTTTCTAAGGAAAAGTTAAAGGCGCTGAATGAGCTCGTGGAAGAGCAACTCCGGAAGGGTCACATAGAGGAGACCACCTCTCCTTGGAACACCCCGGTGTTCGTAATACAAAAATCGGATAAGACCCGATGGAGGCTTCTCCAGGACCTCAGACAAATTAATGAGGTCATCGAAGACATGGGCTCTCTCCAACCAGGGATGCCTTCCCCAGCCATGTTGCCCCAAAATTACAATTTGGCCGTGATTGACATCAAAGATTGTTTTTTCCAAATTCCTCTGCACCCCAACGATGCTCCGCGGTTTGCGTTCTCGGTTCCTAACATCAACCGAGAGGCCCCGAGGAAGAGGTATCACTGGAGGGTTCTTCCCCAAGGAGTCAAAAATTCTCCTGCCATTTGCCAGTGGTACGTGTCTTCCTTGCTGACCCCCGTGCGTGCAGCTGCACACCAGGCCATCATCTTTCCTTATAAGGATGATGTGCTCGTGTGCGCCCCCAACGACGATCTGTTGACGCATGCGCTTGACCTGACAGTGTCTGCACTGGTTGCTGCAGGGTTTGAGTTGCAGGAAGCAAAAATTCAAAAGATGCCACCATGGAAATATCTTGGCCTCGAAATTAATAAGCGGACCATTGTTCCGCAAAAATTGGCGATCAGAACCAAAATTGAGACCTTAGCGGATGTGCACCAGCTGTGTGGGGCTTTGAACTGGGTGAGGCCTTGGCTGGGTCTCTCTACCGAGGACCTAGCACCTCTTTTCAGTTTATTGAAAGGGGGAGAGGGGCTGAGTTCCCCTAGGTCACTCACCCCGGAGGCACAGAAAGCACTGGAAAAGGTTCAAGAGTTGATGTCCACCAGACAGGCAAATCGATGCCATGCTGATTTGCCTTTCCGATTTGTCATTCTAGGGAATCTGCCGCACCTCCATGGAATGATATTCCAATGGGACAATGGGGTGACCAGCATACCCCGGAAGGACCGAGGCGGGAGAGATCCTCTTCTTATTATAGAATGGGTCTTTCTCAGCCACCACAGGTCCAAGAGGATGACACGCCCACAGGAGTTGATGGCTGAATTGATCCGGAAAGCCAGAATCCGCATTAGAGAACTGGCTGGCTGCGACTTTGAGGTGATCCACGTACCAATTCGGTTGAATTCGGGCCAAATTTCAAAGGCAATGTTAGAGCACTTGCTTCAAGAGAACGAAGCACTTCAGTTTGCCCTGGACAGTTACACTGGTCAAATTTCAATCCATCGGCCTGCCCACAAAATTTTTAATTCGGATGCTCAATTTAAATTAAATTTAAGGAGTGTTCAGAGCAAAAGACCGCTCGATGCCTTGACAGTTTTCACAGACGCGTCCGGAGGGTCCCACAAGTCAGTGGTGACTTGGAAAGATCCTCAGACTCAGCAGTGGGAGTCTGACGTTGCTGAGGTGGAAGGATCCCCTCAGATTGCTGAGTTGGCCGCAGTCGTCAGGGCCTTCGAAAGGTTCTCTGAACCATTTAATTTGGTAACCGATTCGAGTTACGTTGCAGGTGTAGTGTCCAGAGCGGAGAACTCAGTTCTCCAAGAAGTGACTAACATTGCTCTGTTTAAGTTGCTCTCGAAGCTAATAAGGCTGATCTCCCACCGAGAGCAACCGTTTTACGTGATGCACACCAGGTCGCACACGGATTTGCCGGGGTTCATAGCGGAGGGAAACAGGAGGGCTGATGCTCTTGCTGCCCCTGTCGCGAAGGCCCCGCTGCCTGACGTTTTCCAGCAGGCGAAGCTCAGCCACCAACTTTTCCATCAGAATGTGCCAGGTTTGGTCCGAGGGTTCAAACTAACCCGAGATCAGGCCAAGGCCATTGTGGCGACGTGTCCCAGCTGCCAGCGACATGCAGTCCCAACCTTGCATGCCGGGGTAAACCCCCGAGGGCTGAGCAGCAACGAGGTATGGCAGATGGACGTTACTCATGTCCCTCAGTTTGGGAGGCTGAAGTACGTCCATGTGTCTGTGGACACCTTTTCTGGAGCAGTCTATGCATCCGCCCACACAGGGGAGAAAGCAGGGGATGTCATTAAACATCTCCTCCAAGCCTTCTCTTTCCTAGGCATCCCTAAGGTCATCAAATCGGATAACGGGCCAAGCTATGTTTCCAAGGAGTTCCGCAACTTCCTCCAGCAATGGGGAGTAGAACACAAAACTGGCATCCCCTATTCCCCGACAGGCCAAGCAATTGTGGAGAGGACACACCAAAACATCAAAAGAGTCCTCAATCAACAGGGACAAATTCTAAAATTGGAGTCACCCCAAATTCGATTAGCCAGGGCCTTGCACACAATTAATTTTCTAAATTGTTCATTCGAACTTATGAATCCCCCAATAATTAGGCACTTTGGAGGGAACCCAAATTTAAAATTAGAATCCAAACCGCCAGTTCTCGTCAAGGACCCGGAGACCATGAGAATGGAAGGTCCACACGGTTTAATCACTTGGGGTCGCGGGTACGCCTGCGTATCGACACCCACCGGACTTAAATGGGTGCCGGCCAAGTGGGTGAAACCTTACATTCCCAGGGCCTCCAAAGGATCAGATCATCAAGTGAAAAATGTCACTTGGCGAAGAAAAAGGAAGCCCGTTGGTCCGGAGGAAGAGAGATCCGCTCCTTCCTTCCCCATTCCTCACTGGCTTTTTGTTAATTAATGTATTTTGTTATATTTTAAGTTACAGGAGAGACCAGTCAGATACCAACAGAGAGCCCCAGGAGGACTGGTTTGACCAACTGTTTGGAAACTGGGGCCTCTCAGGCTGGGTCAATTCTGCAGTAAAAACAGGACTCCTAATTTTGTTTTTGTTACTTATAATTGGAATTACATTTGGCATCATCCGACAAGTCACTCGAAAGACCATCACTGCAGCCACCTCGTCACTCAGCGTGAACAACGTCTGGGCCAGTGTTCCTCCCGTCGAGAAGACTGAGATGCAGCAGCTCCCGTCATGGGAAGATGAGGAATACCCTGACCCAGAGGACTTCTTCACCGGAGACTGATGACGAGAGGTGGCTCACAGAACAGAAAATCTATCCCCCGAACAGACAATACTAAAATCCATCACAAAAAAATAAAAAAGGGGGAGATGTGGTGGTGCTTAAATTCAATTCCAATTGGGTTTTCACTGCTCCGGTTTGGTTTTATAATTTGTGTTTTATAATTTTGTATTTATTTCTATTGTTTAAGATGGCCTCTCCTTCCCTCTCCTTCTCCCCTTCTCTCCTTCCCCCATTCCCCCAGACTTTCCCGCCAAAACCTTGGTTGTCCTGGTAACCCCATCCCATAATAGTTGTTTACCACTTTTCGGTTAAGTGTCAATCTTTAAGTTATATAACTTCCCCACCCCCTCATCATGTATTCCTCCTCCCCAAGTTACCTGTTACTGGTTCAAAAGTTCTGCATCCCTCATTATACGTTGGCAAAGAGTTTTAATTGGTCCCACGCGATCCCACCCCCGAACCTACTCAATAAAAAGCCGTGCCATCTTGAGGCCAGCGTCTCTCTTCGGAACGCTGCCTCGGGGACACGCATCCCCTTGTTGCACCTCCTTGAGAGTCCCGCCTTTCTATTCTGCGCACCATCCGCACCGTGGTCGAGTTTGCCCACGCCTCTGGCAAAGTGGCCCCTGGATGTAGTGGCGGCAGGGCTGGCCGAGCTGCACCCATTGGAAAAAGCCGATCCACTGCACTATATTATTATTTATCTCTTTTTATGTTTCAACCAGAGGATAAGTACATTTCCTGAAGTACGAAAATAAGTCTTATGATTTATTATATTCTCTTTATTATTATTTACAGACAAATCTGGCACTTTCTGAAGAACCTCTCACAAACAATATAAAGATAGGAAAATAAAACTGTATGGAAGACCCAACAAGAATGCCTAATTTTCTGTAGTGTTGAAAAGCAAAGACTGTCATACAGGGAAGAGTAAGCTCTCGATCTATAAATACTTTCTTTAAAATTAATGAATTAACTTATATAGATGTAAAGAATAATTCTCCACTGAAGGAAGCACTGGATGAAATTCTATGGCCTGTATTAGTCATGAGGTCAGAATAACAGTTTATCATAATGTCTTTCTGGTCTTAAGCCTGTGACTCAGACTACCTAAGGATGAAAATTCAAAGAGACTATTTTACCTAAGGAGAAAATAATTTAACTGAGATTTAAAAAGAAAAATTTCTTAATAGTAGGAGTCTGGATATCCATGTTTTTACAATCCCTATCCTTCCTCCTTACTAACATTCAAGTTGAAAGTAGTTGCATCTCCCACTTTTAGAAACTTAGACACTGGCTTTGATTTTAGTCCATGGGAGAGGCTTCCAACACCAAGAGAGGAATTACATACCACAAAGGTGTGAAAACAATAGTTTAGCATAGCACAGGGTGGAAAATTTTGTAGTTTTGGGGTTCTTAGAATGGAGGTAAATGGGAGACAAGATGGAGAATTTAGGGCAGCACCCTAGGTTCTTCTTGTTCTCCCTTGGCATCCATCTTCTGCAGTTATGGTGGCACAAAGTAGTTTAAGGAGATTGGGTCAAAGTAGAAATGACCCTTTTAGTATAGGTAATAGGCATTGGCACGGAATTGTAAATAATAGACATGTAATTATCTGTATAAAGGGGCAGCAACCTCCCATCTGGGAGAGTCACCTCGTGTCCTAGCCGCTGTTCAGATCTTGGCTGGGTGCGGAGAAAATTGTGAGATATGAAATAATAAACAAGGGAAACCTTGAAAAACAAGACCTTGAAGACTCTGCTTCTTTCTTGCAACATGGCTCAGGGCTTTCAGAGGCAAAAGACTCTTAACCACCTGAATCTTGGGAGAGAAACCAAAGCTGAGATTGTATGACTAACACTGCAGAATGCAAAGGTCAGACTAGGTGACCCAATAGACTTTTTTTCTCTGCTTTTAATATCTGTGATTCACTGGCCTGGCATTCTTCCAAAGACACTTCAACAATTCTTCCTTCTTTGCTTCCGTACATGTAACCCAAAGGGAAGGCAGTGATGTGACAATCCCAAGTATAGAAAGAAGAAAATTCAGAAATATTTCACATGTGGAAAGTGACAATACATATTTAAGTTATAAATCAGAGGACAGATTTACAAAAGTATTTTATCTGCTGAAAATGCAAATATGTGCTTGCTGAGATTAATAGACTATTCAGAATTTGAGGTTTTCCCTGTATAAAGAACTGAGCCCCTCTGGACAGTTTTCAGGTAAAATAAAGTGAAATTCAAATGGATGAGTGTGTGCATGTGCATGCAACACTTTTGATTTGAGAAAATAGCAATATAGTGAGATTCTATAAATAATAGCTGTGCTTGAAGTATTATTTTGAATTCATGGATGTAATAGTGACAGTTAAGCAAGGAAAAAAAGTGTTGCTCTTAGGTACATATCGCTCTTCAAAACAGCCACAGAAACACAGCCTAAGTGATCCTAACAATTAGCAGTTTGCTGAAAGAGAGGAGGGAATTTAAGAGCTATGGAGAAGAACTCCAACAATGCAGTTGTTGCACTGTAACACACAAATATACTTCCTTCATGCTGAGAAGTATGTAGTGTAAAATACAGTGTAGTGTAAAATGCAGCTGCCCAGGCTTCAATTGTTTCACACCTTTGTCATGTTATTGGCTCAGTCTTATAATCTAATCTCATCTGACGTACAAAAAATTCCAAAAAATTACAAAATATCAGCTTTTATACTACATTAGTATTTATCTATTTTTATGTTTCAATAGGAGGAAGATAAGTACATTTCCTGAAGTAAGAAAAGAAGTCTTATTATTTATTGTTTGAGTATTTCATATGCAAAGCAGAGGAAATAGACATCTCCACATTCTCTCATTTTCAGCAAGATAATCTCATATTTCTCAAGGTGCTTTTTAAAGGCTAGTTTTCAGGGTTCCTAAAAAAACATTCTCTACAATTCAGTTTCTTCTCAGCTTGATGTTCATTTGCCCTTTCCCACATTGCCTGCACCAACAGCTAGTACCCTTTCCTCTCAACAAAAGAGCTCAGTAGATGAGTTTTCGCCTGAGGAAGTTGCATGTTCTTCCCTTCGGGTAACCTGCAATGCAGTGGGACACGCAGCAGCCTTTTTCTGCTAGAACAGATTTTTTTACTGTAATTCTTTCCCTTTCTCATGTAATTCTATCCATACTAGGGAATAAAAGTGGCTAGTCTGATATTTTGCTTTTTCCTGGCTGCTTGTAATGTCTGCCTGATTTTATATTGCATGTTGATAACATTCTTCAAGATTAGTAGGTGGTTTGCATACTGGGATATAATACTTTACTATGTAAACTCAGTCAACTTTACGACTTCAGCCTTTTAAAAACTGTTAATTTTCAACATTTTATTTTGGATTTTTAGTTTGGAACAAAATTGCTATAATTTGACCAGCAGATATAAGTCCACTTACAGGTCAGTAACTAGTAACTAAAACTTCTTTCAACTAAAGTCTTTGAAACTTCTCATCCTGTATATGTTCCAAGAGCTTTCTCAAAAAATACGAGACACAAATCTTAAGTTTATTTGGGATTTTGTTTAAAATATATCTGAAAATTATGTCAACTTTTACAAAATAATTATTTTTTAGGGAGCTTGTTTAGAGAGGGGGAAAATTGCTTCACTCTTCCCTTGAGCCCTAGGAAAAATATCTTATAGCCACATTTCTCATTTCCGTGGGAAGGCTGTCCCTAGGTTATAGAGTTCACTTTTGCAAAAAACACTGACCATATCCTTACTTCTCCTGACTGAGACTGTTCCAAAGAATATAAAAGATTTCTTGTATCATGGTGATGGATAGAAATAAGAGGAAGACTAAATATGTTTCTGCAGTGTAACGTTTAGCCTAGTGATCAGAGGTGGAAGAATAAAAACTAAGGTCGCAAGGTACATTTCTGATGTAACAAAACATATATGCTAGGAGCAAATATCAGAATAAAGGCATCTCTGCTCCAGCATAAATAAGATATTAGCTTATAGAGCCCTGACTGTCCCTTCTTTATTTTCCACTTCAACATTTTTTACCAAGTGCAAAGGTGAATATTACTTTGTTATCTTTTTTCACAGGTCTTGAGCTGAAAACAAGTAAGCTGATCGTGAGGATCAGACTTTGACACACATATTAAAAATCAAAATGATCATAACTCAAAATAAGTGTTTCCTTTGTCCCAATACCTGCAAATATCCAGTGTAACTTAAATTGCAGAGAATTACCGGGCACTGCACCTGAACTTTATTTCCCCTAAGTGGGAGGTTTCAGCTTTCATTTTAAAATTTTCCCTTGTGATTGAGTGAACATAGATGACTTCTGCACCTACTGTGGAAGACTCCTCCCCACGACTGAAGAGGAAAACACCACCCAGTTTTCACACCAAGTGAAAATACTGTCTGTGGAGACATCTTTTATCATTGTCTTTCTGCCACAACATTTTTTCCTGTATTATTTAAGTTCTGACTGTATCAGGTCATCAGCTGTGTGGTCGTTTGTCAGAAAGCTGGCTTAAACTAATCAAATACAAAAGATTACAGCCTCAACGTTAGGGAATATCAGTGCAGGAAATCTGCTCAGTGCCACCTGTTCTCCTACTGCCATGTAGCTCTGTAATACACCATTGTCATTGCTAGTAGCAAGCTGTAAACTTTGTTATAAATTTGCACTCCCTCAGGAGGGAAGTTTGCCAGGCTTACTCTGACCAAGCTTTCCTGACCTGCCTGCAGGTTTTGTTTTACTTGGTGTCCTGGTTTCATTGGGGGTAGAGTTAATTTTCTTCTTAGCATCTGATACAAAGCTGTGATTTGGATTCAGTATGAGGATAATGTTAACAACACTCTGATGTTTTAGTTGTTAAGTAATGCTTACCCAAAGTTGAGGATTATTCAGTTTTCCCATGCTCTGTCAGCTGAGGAGGTGCACAACAACCTGGGAGGGAGCATGGCCAGGACAGCTGGTTAAAAAGGGATATTCCATACCACAGAGTATGCCCACCACATAAACTGGGGCAAATTGGCCAGGAAGAGCTGATCACTCCTTTGGGACAGGGCCAGCTTTGCTCAGTGGATGGTGAGCAATTGTATTGTGCATCACTTGTTCTTGAATTTTACTCCTCTCTCTCCCTCTTCTTTTCATTATCATTATCATATTTTACTTTATTTAAGATATTAATTAAAATTATTTCAATTATTAAATCTTCTTATTTCAACCCATGGGTTTCATGTGAGTTGGAGGAGAAGGAGCAGTGAGCAAGCAGCTGCAAGGTATTTAGTTGTCATCTGGGGTTATACCAAGACACTTGCTTTAGCAGTAAGAGCAGTATTTTTAATTTTCTAGTCTCTGTAGGTAAATTTTTTTTCATTTTTTGTTGATTTTTATATTAAATCACCATAACTTTATAAACCTAGCATAGTAATGTAACATAGGAAATACTAGCCTGCCATGCAGAGGGCTTAAGAGGAAAAGACAAAGAATGTGGTGTGGAGAATAAGCATAGAAAGAAAAAAGAAGGGGCATAGACTAGCTCTGGAGGCTGCATAGCTGTAAACAATTCCTCAGTAGCCCCTTAAAGAAATGTAGATATAGAGATGGCCAAAACTAAGCTTAGTGGTAGCTAAGATTACAAAGAAATACAATCTAAAATACATAAAAAGTACCAAGTATGGTAAATTGTGATTAGCATGGATCTGCAGACCAACAAAGAACCAAGATGTAAAAACCTGTTAGTTAAAATATAAAAAGATACAAGTGAATCCTTGAGTGAAGAAGAAATCATCATCATGAACATCACACCCCTCAGTGATGGACTTCAAGTGCTGACAAGTCATTGTTAACCTCCTCATCAGAATGAAAACACTGACATTAGGACCAGAAGAGCAGCAGAGAGGTGAGTATCACATCAGGAACAGGATAGCAGCTAAGTGCATGTATAACAATTTTAACTTTCTTATTATTCGTACTGTTATTTTAATCACTACATCTGGACTAACTATTATTCAATTCTTAAATTTCACTTATCTAAAGCCTTTCTGGCTCTTTATATATCTATGCATATGCCTACCTCTGGTGCATTTTCTCTTTGCCCATGAAAAGAGATTTTGAGTATTAACATCATGGTTTCTGAGAGTTTGATTCTCACTGGGAGCACTGCCATGGGTTACACTAGTTTACTGGAAAGAAATTCAAGTAAAATCAAGAAATCAAAACAAAACAAAAATCAAAATTATTTCCTACTACAAAAACAAAAGGTACAAAATAAGTATTAAAATTCAGGCACAACAGTCCAACTGTTGAATTTGCACAGTAAATATTTTATTTCCTCCACTTCATATAAATCCTTTCATTCTTTTTTCAGAATATATTTAAACTTAAAAAATTCTTCAGTAAAACAATGCCACCTAACAAGTTAGTTTATTTTGCTGCACTGGAATATCCCTACCTGAAGGCAGCCTCATAAAACTGTGAGTTTGATACAAAACCAGGAAGGACTGAGGTACTGAGAACTCTTCTGGAAATGTCAATGACAATGTAGTTGGAAGCACTTTATCCTGGGCCTAATGTTCTAGAAAGGAAATCCCCCCAAAAGCCCTCTGGTAACATTTATGTCACAACAGGATGGAATGAAACAATCCTAGACCAGTTTAATCCTGCTGGGCAAGCTTTCGTTGCTCTGAGCTGCAATCCCAAAGTGATTAGAGTACCAGAAAGACATGCAGTGCCATTCCTAGTTCTTTGTCAGAAATGAGAAGCTTCATTTTAAGTAGCATTCCAGAAATCTTTGAATAAGGCTGATCAAATCCCATGTAGTGGTTAAGTCCAATGTCAGCCCTAAAACCAGTACGGTAGCCTCAGATTTCAGTCCCTGTTTAGGATTTTTAAAAAAAACAAAACCACAAATCACAGCTTTAAAAGAATCCCCAGTTGTTGAGGAAAATATACCAACTTTTTTTTCTTTTTAGTCTCTGCATCTTCTATAGTCATTTACATGAACATAGTATAGTGTAAAATCACCCCAAATGCTGAGGAAAAAGAGAATTTTGAATTGTAGCCTTGTTTATTGATTTTGAATAAAACAGAAGTATATGACTGTCTCTGGAAAAGCAGTCAAATGCTTCAAAGGCACACACATATATTCAGATACATAGCAAGGTGCTACCTATAATTTCAAGACTCTAGAGTAGGCTTCAAAGGAGTGCAGGTTCCCCATGTAAACAGTAGGGAAATGAAAAAAAACCCTGGTCCTTCTACAGAGTGATTGAGATTATAATTAAGCCTAGCTGCTGCTTTATTTGTGCACCTTTAATCACCTTTAAAAAGACGTATCCCTGTCCTCCACAGATGACGTTACTGAGGTACCAAATGTAGGTATCATGACACATTTGGACTGTAGGTACTGAAAATAAGTCTCTCATTCTGCCACCATAGTGTAAACAAACATCCAGTTCACTCTGGATGAGAAGAAATTGCAAGTAGTACTTTTTTTTGTCTTTTAAGCCCACAAGATGGAGATGAAAAATGCTTATATATTCCCATCTTATATTATATAATGAACATTTAGCTTAGTTTCAAGAAGTGGAGGTGTATTATTTTCTTTGGAAGATGGCTTATAACATAAAGGTTTTTACATAAAAGGCAATTTTAATTTCTGTTTTTCTATTTAATGTAATCACTAGAGATGTTCGTTTTTATCATGAAAAATAATTCCAGCAATATTTTTTGTGCTAATGAGCCTATATTTTCAGAACTATATTTGCATGTAACTCAACCACTTGTATCACATATCATTTAGAAGATTTAAGGTTTTATAATTTTTCCTCATAAATCAATTCCGTCTACCCACTGAACCAGCCTATTTCTTTTCTTTGCACCCATCTTAATATAAGCCAGTTTCTTTCTTCTGTTATGGCATGTCCATCAATCTACATTTTGCTCAAAACACAATGTTGCTCTGAGCATTTTGGATTCCTCCCCATTTGGTTTTCTTATATAAAGAAAAGCTAACTGCCTGTAAAAGGCAGGAGCAAGTTGTACATGGTGGAGTGTCTGGTCATAGCCAATGTTTCTCATAACCTTTTACAGATCATATGGTATCTACATAATCAGATTAAAATCCCCTCAGTAAAGTAAAGCAAAGTGCAAGAATCAGCCTTGGCCGTAACACTCACTTTAAGCCTGCTGCCCTCACCTCAGCTATTTCGATGTGCATGATCACAATACTTTCAGGTCTCCTGCTCCACAGTGAGAGCATTGGTTTCCTTCCAGTTATTGCATAGTTAACATAGTACTCCCCCCTCCATCTTGTCCTACAGGACAAGGCACTGAGACAGGCTATATTTAATTTTGCTCTCTTATGAACACTATTCAGAAAGAGGTGTCACTCAGCTAAGTAGTAATATATAACAAATATGGTACATCAGGACTGCAATCTACTGTAGAGGAACCAGATGGACAGCAATTCAAGAATTACATTTAAGGATGGTACAGAAATTCCTGCATTCCCAGAGATATTTTTCTTATATTATTACCAGTGTCAGAATATCCAGAATATTAATTTAGTCTTCTTTTCCATCATTCCATCATTGTGTTATGGATGATCAAATATTTGCAGTATGATACTTCATGAAATAATGCAGAATCATTTAAAGCAATATGGGGAGATTGCTGACAAAATTATTTCCAACATAAGATAGGAATATTCCTTTTTCTGCTACTAATATTTGCTTTTAGAAATTCCCATTCCCTTATCAGCTCACAGTTTCACATGACTGAAATTAGTAGCATTAATCTTCTCTTCTGCAATAAAAAATGTGTATAAAAATTACACAGCAATACCTGTAATACTATTCATTTTCCAATTCAAATGCTAAAATAGACTCTCACACTGCTGCTTGGACACATTACTCTAGCATGGCAAATTTGTCACTATAGGAAGAAAAATGCTTCTCTTTTGTTCCTTGACTCCTTTTTAAGTCAGCTGAAGATCATGTTATTTCTTCCCATTTTAAACACTGGGGGGAAAAGGGAAATGTAGGGTACAGGGAAATCAACAATTTTCTTTTTTTCTAAAGGGTGCATTAAAAGATTAGCAGCACACAGGGAGAATAGCATGATGCTGTAAAATAGCCCTGTGTCCTGTATTTCAAAATGAAAAAGATTAATACAAATTCATTCTATTAGGTTAGCTTGCTTTTTCTTTCTCAGATACCAGCAGCTAGGATTTGCATAAAGTAGAAATTCATTTTGCTTTGCCATATTATGACATTCTGTGCCTAACAAAGGCTGCCTACGTTTTCCAGGTCTTTTTGCCCTTCAAGTAAACTGCAATAAGCAATGGGAAGATGCGTTCAAGGGCCCCGCAGTAAAACACTGCTCTTCCTGAGACAGGAGGAGATTGCCATCTGCTGGTCTCTGGCCTCTACACGAAGTCAGGCAAAGGATATTGAGCGAGGATCTCTGCAGTGATTTTAAAACAGATAATATTTTTCTTCTCCCTGTTCTTCATAAGCATATATTTGCATAAATAAGCATGTATTTGAAAATAAAGGCAGGCTGTGTGGTCACCTGCTCCAATCTAGCTGTGCAGGATGCTGATGTGATAGATGGCATGTAGCATCCATTTGATGTAAATTTCTGCCATTTCAAAGACTAAATGGCAGTGGTGTAAGAGTACAGAAATTAAAGGTATAGAGATTCTGATACATATATCGGCCACATCATAAAACTCTGCCTAAATGTGATTCTTCTGAATGGCAAAAGAATGCTGTTGTGTCAGTTGTTTTGTCAGAATATATTCAGCTCTGCCACCACAGCTGCCAGGTAACCTCCTGCTCTTGTGCAGTGATGCATTAAAACACCCATGACATCATGCTTCTGCATAACATATTCCTGCTCAAGCTCACCTCTCTTTTGGGCATCATGTCTTCCTTGCAGTGCTATCAGGAAGGCATGGATGCCCAGTCCCTGCCTGGTTAAATTGCCCATATAAATTAGGATAATGCTAAAATACCGCACTGCGACCAGGAGTAGCTGACACAGACACACTCCATCTCACCAGCTACTGACCTCTCAATGGAGTAGGCAGACAGTCCAGCAAACTGGTGTGACAATGGGCCATTGTCCTGGGACAGAAGTGCCCAGCAGTGCTGTGGTCCTGCCTTGCTCCCGGCAGGGTTGCACACAGGCTGCACTAGCAGAGGCAGACACACACAGCCTGCCCCGTGCTAATGCAGCACTCTTCACTTTTCTAGTCCAATAGAAAAAAGCCTTGAGATAGCAGAAAATTATTTAAACTGGAATATTGGAGAAGTATAGGTATAGATGGTGCAGAAACATGAAAAAAGTATTTTGCATTATGAGAATCTAAGGAAGTAGGGCTAATGAATACCTGGACACAGCACTTGACCATATTCTGCAGCACTACCAGTAAAAGCATGAATCTGGAAACAGCTAACAGGACTAACACATCACTCCAAAGTGCCTGAGAGCTTAACTCAGCACCCTCTGCAATCCAGCATGCTTTCCTGGTTACCTGTGATCTCAGCAAAGAAGCTGCTAGGCAGAAAAACAGGCTGAGAGAACCAAAAACCAGAAATTATTTCTTGACCATTCCGGTACTTTAGATGTAAGCCAGTTAATCACTAAGTGCAGTACTCTGCATTACTTTCAGTTTAATAGCAGTATAAGCCTAAGACAGCATCAATACTCCTCCATCTGTAAAAGATGTCTGCATCTGTATCGCTGGAATTTCTGGTTTGGCTTGTTTTTTCTATCTAGAGCACTACCTTCTGAGAAGCACTCTGAAAAAAAAAAAAAAAAAAAAAAAAAAAAAAAAAAAAAAAAAACAATTTCCATGCAAATGTTAAAGGAAATATTTCACTGATATGAAAATTTGCTTTGAGCAATTATTTTCCTTGTTTTTCAACCACTAAGGAAAAAATACAAGCTGAAATTCTGTTTTGAATGAAATTTCTATCCAGTTTCTATGATAGCTATGTTGCCTTCTCTTCCCTAATATATTGTTCAAAATTCTTAATGCTACAGTGCACTGGAATTCCTGTTTGCAGTCATTTCTCTATAACTATTCCATCTCTTTCCTAATCAGTATGCTGGATGACTGCATATTTAGTACAGATCCCTTACACGGATTCCTTCCTCCCAGTTGAATTGTTTAACATTTTTCTACATTAAACTGCATTTTCTACCCAATAGTTCATTTAAAATGATCCAAAATCTTCTGTGTTTTGGTTTGCTTTTTTTACCACCTGTTATGTTTTTTTTTTTTTCAGGAAATAAAAAATAGACAAAAAGTATAGAAAAAAATTCGAAGTATAGGAAAAAATATAAATAAATCCAACTAAAGCAACAATATATATTACAAAATTCAGCTGTTTCCAACAGCTTCTGTTTCTTATCCATCCTTTTCCCTAGAATAAGGTCAGAATGCTGGTTTTCATTAGAAACTGAAATGAATACTTTGAATTAAATTCTCTGTAATAATATCACAGACAATTCTAAAATAATGTAGTCAGTCATAAATTAAGTGAATGAATCTGTATCTCTTGGGTTTGTAAGCATGCATTTAAAATCTAAAATAAAAAAGTAAGATCATCAAGGACCCATCTTTATGTAAATAATTTTTAATTTTGAAATTTGTTTAGAAGAGCAACACGGCATTATTTTAAAATGTACATTTGACCAGTATTTGTATATTATAGTAACATTATAATATAGAAATACCTTTATGATCAATCTGATACAGATAGAATAATAAGTCCTGCCTTTGTCTGATCCCATATGTAGTATATTTAAAACATGCTTGCACAGTTTATTCTCGAGAAAAGCAATTTATATTATGGTGTCTATTATCTGATTAGGCTGAGATTTTATTACCCATCTAGTGGTAATGCACTGTTCCTCTGTCTGACTTTCAGTTGCAGCAGTGCAAGGTCTGTTTCTACTCCCTTCTCAATTTGTAATAAGAAGGAAGTTTTCTTTTACTTAGAATTCATTAAAGGGCAAAACCAAAAAATTCTCTCTATAACAGTCACACTAGAAATTAAGTATTAAATTGCTTTATGGAAGATGTATAGCTCCACCAACCAGACCAAGACCTCTGCAGCCCTATTTTCAAACGGCCTTTCAAATTTTCTGTTCATCCAGTTGTGTTGCAGCTTTTTTCAATGTAGGTGACATTCATTTATTGCACCAAAGGGCTCTTCGGCCTTCTCAAGATTTTATACAAGTATTACAAGAGCACTATCATGGTCTTCTCCATATGTGGAAACAGACTGTAGCATGTTTCAATGACCCAATTGCCTTCATGCCTTTACAAAGGTATCTGGTTCTCTTTGAGTCTTGCTGGTTTGATTTCTTTGATTTTAAAGCCTTCCCCATGAACATGCCATCACTGGAAAGAGTTTCAGGATGGAACACGTTGTAATTTATCATAATTATGCTCCCTGCTTTAGCCAGAATAGCTTTTATATAAACCCCTCCTGCTAGACTTTATCCTGTCTTTCCAGAGTTCTTAAATCTATAGGCTGAATCAGCCTAAATACGTGTGTTGTGCATGTTCCCTTTCCTCCTGTGCAGCCTTGTGGAAAGATCATGGTACGGATCCCTGCTGTCTCTGTGCTCTCTGTCACCAGAGGAGACCCCACTGTGCTCAGAAGTCCAAGCACACAGAGCCCCTCCTTCACGCAGCAGTGCAGTAGCCAAGCAGTTTGCAGGCTGCTGCATTTTTCAGTTTGTGCTAGTTCACAGAGGTGTTACTGGATGTGTCTCTCTGACCATAGTGAGGCTTTTTGAGATGTTATCCACTGATCTATACTGCAGCCTCTGTTACTGTAGCATCTCAACTTTTGCTGGCTTTATCCCCACACTTCTCTAAGACTGGAAGGAAGAATGATGGGATGAGTGTAGACACAGAGTGAAATAACTGTGCTGTCACACAGAGGTCTCAGTCAAAACAAGGCAGGGTTTCAGATGTCCAGCATTTTAAACCAATATTTGTGTCACTTCATCCTATTTCTCAGCACTGTTTTCAGCACAAATCACAGAGTTCTGCAAAGGACACACAAGGATTAGAAAAACAGAGGGAAATACATGCCTCTCTGTGAATGTCATGGAGATTAGGTGCTGACTTGCATCTGAAGGACAGAATTTCAGCTAATGTAAACTGGCTTGATATTATTATTGACATCAGTGAAGCCGCATTATTTACACCAGCTTAGGAGCTAATTCAGAAGATCCAACCACTGAGCATTTCTGGCCAAATAAAAAGGGGGCTGCTAGGAGACTGGTTTAAGGCTTAAAAATAGTGAGCAGGATGCCACAAAGATCTAAGGAGTGATTGGTTAGCTAAAGGCAAGACTTAGAGGCAAAACTGGGCTGAAAACCATTTGCATCCAAAGACTGCTGTCACACACCAAATGAGCTACCTAGCAACACAGACTCCCGAGTGCTAATGAATTTAAACACAGCATGGATGCATTACCACCTATGGCTCCTTCCCTCCAAATCACCCAGATGAGCTGCAACTCAATGAAATGAAGTCAGCAAACATTTCTGAACCTGAAGCTGCATTCAGTGTTCATATTTTTATCATTTTTACCTTGAAGTTCATTGCAAACTGCCTACTGACACAGAATTTCTCTCTCAGAACAGGATCCTCCTGTCAGTCTTTTCACCTCACTCCTGCTCTGCTCTGCAAAACCAGCTTTGACATGCAGCAGCATGTCGGTGGAAAGAGAGAAAGAGAAGGAGACCTAACAAGGAATCATTTCCCTTTTGACCTGAGATTGTAAATCTTAGGAAGCATTCTGGCACTGTGTAAGGTTAATACCACAACAAATAGTGTATCACAGCAAATATAAAGCACTATCTTTTTGTCTATCTGTGCATTGAGTGGGCTGAGAGTTTTTCTTTCATATTTCATTTACACCTTGCTGAGTGATGCCATAGAAATGGCAGAAGTTTCATCTCCTCCCACTTCTGCAGCAGCACAATATGTGTAAGAGCAACAGCTCCCACACTGAGCACTGGGAGCTTGAGCCGGATGCTGATCACAGGTTCATTTCTATTTTTCCTACATGACATTCTCAGATGCAAGAAGACATCTCTTATTTTCTTATTAAAGCTTGTTGCAGAAATAACATCTGAGTGAAAAACTACCTGAGAGCTTTAATCATGTAAACTAAAAACACTGACGTTTTCCTCAAAAGTTCTTCATTAGGAAAAATGGGAGACCAAATCAAAATAAGATCTGTTTAAGGAAAATGAAATGAAGAGAACAAGCATTTGGATATAAGGCAGACAGTCTCAAGCAAGCAGAAAGGGATAATGTTTCATATCCTTTGTTTATCAGTATATCAAAAACTTTTCAGAGGACTAACAGGAAAATCATCTTGAACGAGGTCAGCCAGTACTATTCAGAAAAAGAAAACATAGAGGACTTAAGTCACGAGCAAGCCCAAGAGTGGTGCAAGATGCTCAAGGCCATCACTTTGGTTATAGTTTCAAAGACAGATGATAAATCAAAGTTATGGAAAGGTCAGTGCTCTTAAGCCAAGCTGTACTTCAGTCTGGAATCTTCAGAAAGCAAGCAAAATGAGTTTAGTAATGAGCTCAGAACCTTTTTCATTCAAGAGAATCAGTTTGAAATGTATTAATGTTGGACGATACTGAGTAGAGAGACTTCTACCAGATCCAAGATGTCCCAGATTTGCCCAGAGTCTGGTATGTCCATTAGTACAGAAGCATTTCTCACAAGTTGCCAGAGAAAACTTCATTCAGTAACTCCACAAGCAGTTTCACTGAAGTGACTAAGAGCTGAAGCTACATGTTATCTGAAAAACTTACTCCCATATCATGTCCATGTGAAATATTTTTCAGCAAACATTTCACACTACCACTCTACTGTAGCAGAGGATCCCATTTCAAACATATGTGTCAGTGATCCTTGTCTGTTGTGAGCAGGATGACATACCTGCCTGTACATTACAGTGAAATGGTCTTTGTAGAGATAAGTAGCAGAGATAGAAGCTCTATAAACATTTGGGGTATTCAAAAAATATCACTCTCTTCAATACAATGACAATGAAAACCTCAATGTCTGCATGAGCAATTATCTATACACATAAAAAGTATTCTCTAGGCAAAATTATTACACATTATTTAGATATATTTTTCTCTTTTAAACTTTTGTTTAATCTAAATTAAATAAAAAAAATTTTTTTTGTTAAACACCATCAAATTTCCTTAATTATAAAATTGCAGGTATTGCAATTCAAATCTTTGGTTTTTAACAACTCCTTAAATTGGGAAGTTTATCAACACTAAATATGGGCATTAAGGTCTGGTTTTAATAAGTAGTAAGTCAAGGAAAAAAAAGTCAGCCATTTATCAGAATACTATCAGCTCAGTTTAAGTATTAACCACATAAGCAAATTTTCTTACTCTTCCAAATTATGGTTGAAGTAAGTTTCCAAGCTATTGCAAAGTACTGTATTTAATAAATAACAGAATGAAGACGGTTCAGAGGTTTTTTTTCCCCAGTCAAAAATACTGCAGATTTAGGAGTCCCACATACTACAGGAGCCTTAAACTTAGTTTTCAGAAAATGGCATTTGAAAGATTAATGACTCCATTACATTGGTATCACAATTTTTTTCAGAATATAACCACAAAGTTTGTCAGTAGCATTCTGTCTTGCAGAGTTTCAGGGCCTTAACATGCACAGCAATACTCTACTCTCAGCATGCTGCAGGGGCAGCCACATTTGTTTCATATCTGCAGTAAGAGATATCTCATAGATCTCATAGCTGTGTTCCAAAAAAAAAAGCCCAAGAGCTAGTTTGATAGACAGACCTTGAGTCTCGCCTGTAAAAGAGCACTGCTGTACTTCAAGACACATGCATGGCAATACCCTGAAACTTGACTTGCCTAAATCAAAGCCAGATTGCTGACAAATCTGGCACAGAACCAACAGAAGTACATTGCATATTAGTGGAACTTGGAGAGACAGATATGTCTTGTGTCTAGATGTAATGTAGTTTTAAAGCCTAAAAAGAGTCATCAGAATTCCCACTGGAAAGATCAGAGAAATTCTATTGATACATACCCCATGGATTTGAAAGCAGAAGTTGCTACTCAGGTAACATGGACTTCACCTCCAGAAAAGTTAAGGATTCCACACCACTTGTGCACTGTCCTAACAAATCCCACCCGGAATGGCTCTCACTTGGGCACACAGAATATCTGATAATTAAAGAAGCAACCACCACATAAGAGTAATTGGCAGCTGGTCAAGGTCCTACCAGCAGAACAGACTAGGAAAGGAATTGCACATCGCAGGGGAGTGGGTAGGTGATATTTATTATCCCTTCCTATACAAACCATTCTATGATTCTATGAAGAATTCAAGGACATCTCAGATGAGAAGGCTGGCAAAACCAGTAAACTTAAATCACTAAGTCAATCAAACCAGAAGAGCACATGTAAAGAAGCAAAGGGAAGAATATCTGTGGAAAACACCACCGAACATTTAAATGGTTATCCAATGTGGAAAATCACTGCTCTCACTTATTAAACTCTATGGAAATACTGATCACAGCAAGCCTTTTAGTTTGATTTTTTAGGCAGAAAGAGTTGACAAAAGCTTTGGAAAATAGCAGCTTAAGCACCATTGTTGCAGTGTGCATTTTGGGTTTCCTAAAGTTCTGTATGATTTTTTAATTGAATTTTTGTAATGGTTCATTCCTACCCACACCCCTTCCCCTAATCCCTGTCCTTATATTCCTCTATAGGTCTCTCCCTCCCCATTGTACCTCCTCAATAGCCCTCTCCCAGTCTATTGTACCTTCCATTGTACCTTATCCACTGACACACCCTGGTACCTGATAGCTGTAGCAAAGCCAGATGGTTCAGCCAAAGCTTCAGGTATTCCCCCAACCCTTTTGCCCCAAAATGGCCATGTCAATGCCCCCTGTACCTAAGTCACTCCCCCTCATTTCCAACAGTAACGGCCCTGTACTTAAGGGGAGGTAAGAGCCAAAAATACTCACTCACATTCATGAGTAAACACCTTCCAAATTACCACCCAGTGTGAGTCTGCTCCTTCTTCCAATCAAGATCACATCTCTGAAATCTGGACCCAAAGGATAACTCGTTTATATAGTATCTGAAAAGTAAGCTAGCCGAGAGACAAGCTCAGAAGAACCATAGACTATGAATTAGATGCACTGAACGCAATTTCCTTTAACTCTGTCAGATGTTTAAGGACAGAGTCAAATGCTCAGTTGAATGGCCAGAGGTTTTAGGCTATTGAATTCACACAAAAATTGAAAGTGAACATACCAAAGTTGTTTTGGACTTTCAAATGCTCCAATCTGGACATTTCTGCACTACAACAAAAGCACTTGGAAAGGTATTAGCTGATATTCCTGATGTTCCAAGATATAAGATCTTTCAGAATTTTTCTCATTTCAACATTGGATAAATGGGAACATAGAGAGGATAGATTTACCTTACAATGTGCATTAATGTAAACAGCCACCAAATTAATTTCTTAGTCAAGGTGGCAGGGAAGGATGCTGCAAAGTCACTGAAGGGCCAATACAATTTGAGAAATGAAAAGCAAATACCTCAAGTGAGAGAGAACAGTTGATATAAAAATAATCACGGCATGTGAGGTTTGACGCGAGTTTCAACATTTGGATTTCTGATTTATTCCACTTGTAAGCCCTTTTGGTCTTCCTTTATGTTTTCAGCTTCTACAACATAAATGATCTGTATCCAATTCAAAGTAAAACTAAAAAGCAGAAGTAGCAAAACTCTGCTTAACGCCACTTAATTTTGGGAGCATGAGAAATACCCAATTTTCATGTGTTCTTTCCTAAAATAAGCTCAGTGACTAAGGCAAGGAATACATTGTAAATGGGCTGAAACGCAACGATTCTTTTAGTAGAATGGAGAATGATACCAATGTGTTTCCTGGGGACTCAAAATCCATTGAAAATGTCAAAGAAAAATAAATAGTTGCATGGAAAGGCTGAAATGGAACAATAGTATCTAAAAATATAGATGGTCTGTGCTTTCAAAGAATGTTGCTGTTTACAGATTCTTCCAAGTTATGTCTGCTGTTTTGCATTTGTGACTTTCTCATATGCTTAATGTGTATAAGCATGAAAACAAAAGAAATATATACCACTGGAAATATCAGTTATATGATTGCATGTACAGTTGACTTATGAGAAAAAAATTAAACCTTGACAGAGACAGTCAATTTCCCATTAAAATCTTCAGTTTATTTGAAAGCCATTTTTATAATCAATAAACACAAAATTTCAACATGTTGTGAACAGCAAGTTTTGTGTTAGCTTATCATCACCTCTTCCCACACCCAGGAACAGCCACAGCAATGGATGGCAATGGAATCTGAAGTTATGATGTTACCATCTGTGCCAGAAAAAATTGTTTAGGAATGTATAAGCCAGAAATGAGATGCCTGTAATTTCTCTGTAATATTTTACAATTTTGAAAATAAAACCATGTAATTAGAAAAAAATTATGCACATACTGGCTGAATGCACATATACAGACACATAGATAGTTCTTGTTTCTCCTGTGTTATCCTGTTCAAACTTATCATTTGAAGTCAGAAAATATACAAAGAGTAACAACATTATAAAAACAAGCATTAAGACCTGCATTGTATTTACAAAAGAATAGCATGTCCACAGTTTTTGCAAATCAATTCTTTTTCTTACAAGGAAAAGCGTCCTTTTCCTATATAATGCATTCATTTATCTTAAAATAGATACTCTTTACTTCCACAGCATAAATGACTGGAAAACACAATTAGATCCCTGTACCTCAATTTTAAGGTCCTGTCATAAAATGTTTCTTCTGTATTCCTAGCAGTAATTTTCTGAAAGCTGTTACTAAAATGAGAACAATTATATACAGTTTTATAGCATGTGGATGCAAGAGAACAGCTTATCGGTGTCTAGACACTGTCTTCCATAAAATTCATGGGCCTACGTGTTGCCTCTGAATGCTGCATTTAGCCTTGGGATCTTTGATTTAACTGACAGATGTGCATAATCTCAGCCATTGGTTAGCTCCCTTGTAGCTAAACAGGTCTTCAGATATATGTGCCAAAACTATTCCAGCTGAGGGAGCAAATTCAGTTTGTTACATTTCCTCCAGATCTGGATGTTTTAAGTGACAGCTTAGTAGGGATAGAAACTCAAAGGATAGAAGCCCAACTTTACTCCCCCTGCTGGATCCAGAATCCATTTCTGTTTTGCTTCAGAGGCCACTAATGTCACAAATGTTTGAGTTCAGGCTTACATTTCTGAGAGCTATGTTTATAAGAATCTAAGATGGAGTTTAGCCCATAATATTTACCTTTTCTTCTTAGAACAAATGTTAGGCTGGATAAATAACACTTTGTAGTAATATACTCAATCAAGTATAACAAAGTAAATGCTGCAGAGGTAGAGTTATAGGGAAGAGCCATGTAGTGGGAAATGACAAGGTACTTTGTTCTGTGACAATCAGATTATAACTCTGAAGACTGTAAAGGTTTCTTTTTTTCCTTGCTTAGGTTCATATTTCAAAAACATAAACTCACATCAGAGACTGTGCATAAAAGCAAATTTTTACATGATTATGTTACATCAAAATATAATTATCATCAAACACTCCCCCTGTCAGATATCAAAGTGCTGCTTAAGATTAGTAGTTAAGTAGAAACCCAGAAAAGTCTTATTTACTGAATAGTGATTTTTACATTAAGAAAACTAGTGATTGAGTAAATAAAATTTCAGTTGTAACACAAAGGCTTGATCTTCACTATTGAAGCCTGAAATAATATTAACAGCAGATTAAGTTTCTCACTAGGTGTCTAGGCTGACGGTTAAACTACGTTTGGGTTTGGTTAAGACTTCCACTGCTGGCATGCAACAAGCATTCTCCAACTGTGGTACAGATGAAATTAAATGTTTCTAGTCCATTTAATTCTTTGTCCCAGAGAGAGGAGGCCCTTCCCAGCAGTAGGTGCAACCTTACACAGTTTTCTTCCAGGCAGGAGTCCCAGCACACATTTTAGTTGAGGGCACCAGTGGGTGAGTGACCTGACCCCACTCTCCTCTCTCCCCTTGCAGACACAGCCTGGTGTTAAGAATGAGCCAGGTGGCACACAGGGGAATGGTTTGACAGGGGGCTGAATAGCTCATTGTCTGCTCTTGCAAACAAGGCTGAAGACTGCTTCTGGTGAAAGCAACTGAGAACTGGCTCTGTCATAGAACCCTACCAGAACATCAAAGGAGATATAGGGAGAGGCCATCCAGCTGCAGCTCCTGCTCCTGCTGCAGGGCCTGAGGCAAGAGAGGTGCACTCTCTTTCTCTATTCTGATGCACTCACCTCAAATTAGGAGCCCTGTTCCCTACATTGCTCCAGGGCATCCAAAAGAACCTGAAGGGGAATGAAGAGAGAACAAGAATCTGAACAGCAGTGCCCAAGACTGAGCACATACCTGTGTATGTGCTGAATCTGAACAAAAAGCTTTTCATATACACATTCTAACATCAACTCAATAGACAGGTATCACTTCTTCACAAGTCTGATGGGGATCTGATTATTGTTGATAAACCCATCTCTGGGGCATCAGAAAGCAGGCTTCTTGACAGCCCTGCAAATTACCACTTGTCGACTGTACTCCTTGGGGAATCATTTTGTCTCCATCCCACAAGCCAGGGCACAGCTCAAGTCTTTAGAATTTGTGACTGCCGAATTCAGGAATTCTTTTTCTAGCAATTACAGATTACATATTATAATAGCATTTGTAACAAAAAATACTTTTTCCTGCTGTGGCATGGTTCTGATTTCCTTCCAAAACCTTTCCCTACTTCCATAAGTTTTCTATAATACCCATACACTCATAAAAAATGAGCACATTCAATAATTAGAATTTTATAAATGTGTGAAATAAGTCCAGTCTCCTGTACTCTGTTGCCAGCCTCAACAACGACTAACAATCAGTCTCCTCATCAGTGGTGGACCCAAGGTAGTAGAGACCTCCCACTATAAGCAGAGCCTTAAAATAAATGTTTATCATGCAAAGAGAGAAAACAAATTACTTTAAAATATTTTTCACTAGTCAGGCTCAGTGTGTCATCAAACGCTCATAAAAATGGATGTTTCTACACAATTACTTGTACTCTGAACTCAACCGCTTCATCTAATAATTGATGCCTCCTACTCGCACACGTTTGCTTAAGTTCTCTGCCTCTTCTGCTTGGAAGATTGTAAAAACTACATGTGTGCATATGTAGGAGTAGGCATATACATATACATTGAGGAAAAGAATGTTTATTCAGAATAAATTATTTGGCTCTAAAGGAAATTTATTAGGATGGATAATTCATAATTCAAATACCTCTAGAACAGCTGAGGAAAACAACATCTGAGGTAATCTGTACAGTGCAATGCCTTTTTTCAAGCATTGTTTCTCAAAACTCATACACCCTGCTTAGCCAGAAAGGAACAAAATGTCTCATCCAGGTTCCACTTCATTCTTTTCACTGAAAATGCTCCTATGATAAAAACAATGGTTTTCTTTTCCAAGCAGTTTCACAGACAACTACCTTAATCTCTTAATTTTGGAAAGCCATATGATCTAAAAAATCCTGAGCCTGGACGTATGAGGGGAAAGAAGGTGATTTCACAATAAAAATTGGGGTTTTCTATATTCATCCTTGACATGACTTTCATTTACACCAGTACACTGACCTTCATCGAGACATTTCTCCCTCTGAACTGAAGTACTGCAACATTATATAAGCACCCACCACATTTCCAGAGGATGGGTAAACAGCTTGGTTGTACACACAGTGCTTTTTTAAAAAGAGATGGAATTGCCAAATAAAATTACTAAATTTGTATTCCGTAAGTTTCACTTTCAAGGAACACAATTAGTCAATAACCAGCGTTAAGGCGAATGCACACACCTAATTATTTCAATTTAGTTTTGTCCATTGGTCTTATATATATTACTGAATATTTAACAATGTGAAAGCAGCAAGTGTGCCCGGTGTTGTGTAAATACTGTGCAGACACAATAAACAGCAGGCAGGCTCTGCCCTGAACCATGCCTGTGCTCTGCGGCACACAAGGCAGACAAAAGGCAGAATGAATGCAGGTGCACGAGGTGAGAAAGTGAGAAATTCCGACACAGGAATGAATGCTGCTTTGGGCACTGAACTCGGCACCCCCGTCCCCATTGCCGGCTACCAAGCAGTTTCACTGGGGATGTGTCTCCGCAGGTTGGCAGACGGCGGTGCAGCAGAGCGCTCACCCGGCAGCAGTGGCAGGTTTGCTGCTGCCCGGAGTGACCGCCCAGGCCCGGGCGGGGAGCTGAGAGCACTGGGCTCCGCACGGGGTGACCGCCCAGGCCCGGGCGGGGAGCTGAGAGCACTGGGCTCCGCACGGGGTGACTGCCCAGGCCCGGCGGGGAGCTGAGAGCACTGGGCTCCGCACGGGGTGACCGCCCAGGCCCGGGCGGGGAGCTGAGAGCACTGGGCTCCGCACGGGGTGACTGCCCAGGCCCAGCGGGGAGCTGAGAGCAGTAGGCCCCGCACGGGGTGACCGCCCAGGCCCGGGCGGGAGCTGAGAGCACTGGGCCCCGCACGGGGTGACTGCCCAGGCCCGGGCGGGAGCTGAGAGCACTGGGCCCCGCACGGGGTGAGTGACTGCCCAGGCCCGGGGGGAGCTGAGAGCACTGGGCCCCGCACGGGGTGACTGCCCAGGCCCGGGCGGGGAGCTGAGAGCACTGGGCCCCCGCAGCCGGGCTCGGGCCCTCCCACAGCCGCGGCCTGACGCCGGTCCCGGCACTCGGATGTCGGCACGCTTTGAGCGGTACCTGCGGGGCAAAGCTGTCAGGGTTCGCTGTTTTTCCCGACAGGCACCACAAGGCGCAGGGAGCGAGGCCGGCTGCACCCTCAGGAGCGCTTTCTCTCCCAGTGCTCCGGGCCAGGAGCCGCGCTGCTCTTCCTGCCCCAACCCGCGGGCTGTGCCCCTCTCCCTCCCCGAGTGCCGGGCACGGCCTCAGCTCCGCAGCGGCTAAAGACCACTCATCTCGTGAAAGGAAACTGGGCACATTTTCCACTCGTGTTTCCTCTCCACGGTGCCTGATTTTCAGCGTGGCGCGGGAGGGGCTCGCAGAGCCTGCGCCGGGGCTGTGCCGCGGCCGTGCTGGGGTCGGGCCGGGCCGTGCTGGGGCTGTGCCGTGCTGGGGCCAGGGCTGGGCCGTGCTGGGGCCGTGCTGTGCCGGGCCGTGCTGGGGCCGGGCCATGGTGTGCTGGGGCTGTGCCGGGCCGGGGCTGCCGGCGGCGGGACGCGGGCCAGGCGCCGTGCGAGGGCTCGCAGCGCCATCTCGTGGCCGCCGCTGAGATTGCAGAGAGCGCGGCGGGCTGGGCCTGGAGCGGCGCCTCTCCCAGCCCGAGCTGCACCCCGCGGAATCTCTCCCGAAACTTTAAATGATAAGACTATACTTATAAATGCCACATTCCTCTGTTTCTGATTAAATCTATTCCTCTTTTTATTTTTAATTAAATTTACCTATGTTGTAATTTTATGAATGTATTTTACTTTTCCACTGTAAGAAAATGCAAAGTCTTTAGTTTCGTGTAAGTGAAGCCAACATACATTCAGTTATAAAACACAGACATATGAAAACACCAGTCTGTGTTGTCAAAAGGTTTCACTTGTCTCTGTTGGTAAGGTGCTACTATTAAATACTGCCTGCTCTTCCTCAGGAACAGAGCTTTGTGTATGTATTTTCTATGTTAGAGAAAAGGGGATGCATACTACAGTCAAGCAATTTCAGAACTAGAAAAGATGATTGTAACTTTGATCAAGAAATGTCTGTCTTAGTTTTCAAATTAAATTTTATTTAAGACTAATAAAAATATGTTTAGGGAAAAACCCCCATATTTTTATTTTAAAGCACAAAAATAAGTAGCAAATATTAGAATTAAATATTAGCAACAATTAATCACTTTGTGGCTATGACTTTGCAAATGGATCAGCAAAGCCTGGAACAAGAAGAGTCACAATTGAATGTTTAGGTAGTTGCTTTGGAATAAGGGTAACACTGTCATGCCACTTCACTTGTGGGTTGAAGCATCTTTGGATGCACCACATGATAGAACTTCAAGGTGCAGTCTGTGCTGATTCTGTCACCTCAGGTTTCCTTGGAGTTTGTGAGTTCAGAAGTTATGGGTTCCTGCCGGTGGACATAACTGTGTCAGGACAAAGCAGAGGCTTTAATAATAATTACACTACTCCCCCCCCCCCCCCCCTTACAGCCCTTCTCCCACAGAGTATGGCCCAAGCCCAGGGGATATAGTTTCTGGTAGAAGAGGGGGTGCAGAACCAATTGTGCTAAAACACCAGTGATGCAGACAAGGTCAATTAGGTGAGGACTGAGGACACGTGATTCCAAGTTGGTCTTCAGCATCATAAGCAACACTGTTGGTGGGTGGAAAATAATTAAATTCAAACAAGCAACATGTTCTCCAAGCTTTGGTTTCTTCAAGAAACATTGTTAAACCTCCACCTGATGGAAAGTGGAAATAATCGTAGTAGCTGTTTGTCTGATCTAACAGTGCCATTGGTAAGCTGATAGGTTTTCCAGTCCTCTTGAGGTACCAGCCTACTATTGACCCACTCAGTGACTTGCCAGAGCAGTTCTTTTTCTACCCAATAGCTATGTATATTGAACCTCAGTCAGAAAAAAAAAAAAAAAAAAAAAAAAAAAAAAAAAAAAAAAAAAAAAAAAAAGTTTTTTGCCTTTGAAGAAATTCTAAAACACAAGGATCTGAATGTTTTGATAAAGCATTGAAGAGTTCACTCGGAGGAAAAAAAAATTACTCATAACTTCCCACCATATTTTCTAGGCAATGAACCCAGCCATATTTGAAATTACTAACCCCTGAGCACCAGGAGCACCTACTATCTGAGAAACAGATTAAAACAGATTAATAAATTCTCCAGACAACAAGTATGAAGTTGTACATACACTAGTATGTAAGAAGATGGACAAACTGGACTCAGTGTGGGAAGGCAGACAGCCTGGAGTGTACCAGCTGTAAAATCACAGAACTGCAAAAAAGAAAACATGGCCTGCAAAGTATGTACTGTATCAGCTGGGATTAAGCATTAGTGAGGTAAAAACCCATTTGATCCCTCTTCACCAGGAAACACTGCTTACTCCAACCAAAAATTAAGAGTTATCAGATTATTCAGCTAAAAAAATAGGATTTCTCAAGCCAGTTTCTACTTTCAAAATTCCCTCTTTTTCACTGAACTATTTTGAACACACAGACAGACATACCATACAACATACCATTAGTATTTATGCACTGGATTCATTGAAAGAAAATATTATTAAACTGGTAAAATGAAAATATTATCATGAGTTAATCTACATATGTATCTATATATAAAATATAGATACATGCACAGCAGACAGACATGCCTATATGTAATTCATTTATATTTATGTAGCTCAGACATTGTAGTTGTGTAAGTCTATCACAGGAATTCTTGATTCACATTGACAGCAAAGACTGCAAGAGCAGTACAGTATGGTTAGTGTGTTCATGGAGCTGCAAGGAGTCTCAAGTTCCCAATCTTTCTCCGTATGTGTTGCTGTATACTAAGCAGTGTGAAGTATATGATAGTGTATGAAATTTAATGTCACACTCTCAGTCAGATACAGAATAAAAATTCTTACAGTTCTAAGAGTTTTGCACAGTGTCCTCAGTGCTAAATAATTTTGAGAGTTGAGAGCATAAACTGCTACAGGTTGGGCTAAAGAACTAGCCTTGCTAGTTTAAAGTCTAGAACTAACCATCATCCTCAGTGGATCGATGAAGAGGTGATCATGTAAGTAACCCTGTCAAATGAGCTTCACAGACAAGTTATTTGGAGATGATTTTCAAAGATAAATTTGAGGATATATCAATCTACTCCCTGGCTGTTCAGGAATGAAAGACACAAAAATAGCAAGCTAAATTTGTTAACTCTGCTATTTGTGGGTCTTATTATCCCCATGGTAATGCCATCCAGTTACAGAGATGCAGGATATATATGTGTGTGTGTATACATGTGTGTGTGTCAGTGCATGTGCAAATCATATATATGTGCCTCACTATTCTTGCTCATACTTTTGTATCACAAAATACTTTGAGATCACTGCACCTATCCTTTTTTTACCAATATGACGTCCATATAGAAAACATAGGCTCGTCTCTATAGTTCTTTATCTCACTGAATGCATACATGTCTGAAAGCTTTTCAGGATTAGGGCCAATATGCCATTTTAGCAGCAATGTGCTATCACACATGGCAAGCAGATCAGCAACTGAATGCTATAATGGCCTTTTGAGCAAGGGGCTGACTCAGCCTCTTTCGCAGCCTGCTGTAGAGGGTTTGCGGTCCAACTCCATATTCTCCATTCTGGTGCACCATTCCAGTGGTGACAGGTTTCTGGGTGACTGTTCTGTGGCTCATGATCATCTGGAAGCTGGCAGAAAAAAAGTGTAAAGAAGCTCTGCTCTGCAAATAACACGCTGCAAAAAGAAGCCGACGTGAGCAGGGAGTGTAAATAAGATGGGGAGGAGAAGAATGTCTGCCAAAAACAACATGAGGCTTTAAAGGTCTAGTTTCACTGCTAAAAAGTCCAAGCCCTATCTTCTCCACTTCTAACTGTACCAAATTCAGTCACAGCTGATCCCCCTTACTCTGTTCTTTCTCACACATCAATCTCTAAAAAAAGTTATCTCACATCTTTCTGAAGCTTTTAACAAAAGGGTAGTCAATGTGATTTGAAGTAAGCTAAGAAACACCATCTTCCTAATACCAGTGCCACTGTCATTCCCAGCACATAGGACAGTGCCCCATGGTTAGTAACATCTTGCTAGGAGGAGCTATGGACAAGTCAAAAATGTTATCTTCAATAATTCAGATATTCAGCTTTTAGGCCTTGCTCTCTCTTGAAATGCTCTGAAAACTCTGTTCTTTTTTATTTTTTGAAGTGGATATGAACAGTTTATGCAATCAAAAAAGAACTGGACCTTGGAAACAAACACAAGGAAAACATATGTGATGGAATCAGCTCCAGTACCCTACCAGGCTCTGGAACATCACTATGAGTTGTGACTGATAGATACCATTTACCCCCTTCTGTATCCTTTTCATATAGTAAGGAACCTAATTGTTCAGATTAGCTCTAGATGAGATTTTGGTGTATCATCTGCATAATTTAGAACATCCTCTAATTGGTTTGGATAATTGCCAGGATTCTCAAAATTTCCTGCACATACATTTACGAAACACCAAGAAACAGAAATATCATATAGACTGTGTATATTTCCCATTACAGGCATCTAAATGAGACCAGCTCTCCATCAAAAAAGGGCTAAAAAGACAGTACTACAATTTAAGCCTGAAATGCTGAAGAGAAGCGTGGGAGACCCAGTGTCACTCCCAGTTGACTCTGGGAGGAATTGCTGCAGAGAAACCTTCTGGCATGGCAGGAAGCAAGGGGGAACAGCAAAACCTAGACTGTTTCAGTAGAAGATGCCATAGTATTAAGTACTGGATTTTTGTATAATGTCAATAAGCAAGTCTGAAGTCCAAAGGACTAATTTCTGTAGAAACATGCATGTGCTGCTTTCAATGGGGGACCTAGCAGGAGCCACTGTGCTGATCCTCTGGGGATAAAGTTCATATGCCTCTTACCTTGTTGAATCTTCCCTGGCTACCAAATTAAACATTAAGGCTTCTGCAAAACAATTTTCTCCTAAATGTTCCTGAAATTCTATTACAGCCTACAGATATTATAGGCGTTGGAACTAGAAACTCAACAGCTAAGGAATCCTAAGAGATCTGGGCAGACACCCTTGGCTCCAAATGTGGATTGCTCTGCATCTGCATGGAGACTTGGAAAAGAGAACCAGAGGGAAGATGGAGCTTTGGATACTGTAACCATTGAGGTAGTGTGTCACTTTAGGGGCTGCTTTAGTAATTTTGTATTTCTGCCTATATTACTGTTCTTCAGCACCTTTGGCTCTGACTGCTAGAAAACTGTGCTAAATAAAACACCATTTTTCTGACATCCTACTTACACTGGTTTTCTCTAACTATTTTTATGTGACAACAAATATCTTTCCTAATTTCCATAGCTTTCTTGGCCTGTAAGGGCAATATCAGCTACAGGGGTGCTTTCTGATTTTGCAGATTGATGAAACAGTTCCTCAATATCTCAGTTCTACTTCAAGAGCCTTCTGAGAATATAGCAGGCACCAGACTCCACTACAATGTTTTGCAAGAATGATAGCTAAATAATTTGCAATGTCATCTGGTCTCCAGTCTTTTCCACAAGCTATTAATTCTCAACCCTCAATTGCTTCAAACATAAACGAGTGCTCTGGGTAACCATATATCCTGTCCAGTCAGGATTTCATCACCCACAGCAGAAGAGAGTTCAGTCCTGCAAAATAAACTGTGGCTACCCATGCCTAGTGCTCAGGTCAATAGAAGGAAATGGGTTTGTAACCTCTGCAGAAGGTAACTGCTTCATCTCAGAGATACAGCATAAAAAAACATGCCACTGTTTGGATCAAGGTAAGATTCATGAAGTAGAGCTACAAGCACCACCAAAAAAAGTACAGAAAACACATGATGGGAGGATGAGAAGCACACATGATTAGTATGAATGTGGATCAGGCTGACTTGAAAGGCTTGAGTTCACAGGGTAAGTCACAGAATACAGCCAACTTTGTTACTATAGATAGTTAGAGGAATCTTCTGGGATATTTGGCAAAAGACTGCCAGATCACTTAAAAAACAGATTAAATTTTTGAAAGCTTCCAGAGACATAGTGCCTATTTTAACAGACCTTTTTTTCAACCAGGAGATACCTTCTTTCAGGCATTTTGTTGGTTTTCCCCTATTGTAAAGGTAATGTTACTTTAAAATCCACTGTGATTATCTCATGTTTCCATAATTTGCCCACTGAATCTCCATGAAATACAGCAGAATATAATGAAACCTGTTACCCTTTGAAGACAACATTGAGCAGATGAGCAAAAGGTGACAAGTTATCTTTATTGCACTGCTATGTTATTCACTCATGTCAATTAGTCTTTACTGAATTCATTTGGTGCAATATTACGAAGTGCATGGCATGGAACAATGAAGTCTATCTCTAAGACACAGTTCAGGAAGTTATTATTTTCCTAATAAAATTTCAGATAATGTCATGAACATCATTATTAGTAGCATCTCAAGGACGGAGCATATAAATTACTTTGCTTTGAATCCTGTGCAGTTAAATAATAAATTCCTTTTATTTTAAAGAAAAGGGGATTCAAAAAATAAGGAGGAATGTTATGCTGAGGTGATAGTGTTCATGAATACCACCCATTGTGTCAAATGACTCACACATCTGTCAGGTGTGCCTCATTAGCCCACAGAAAGCCTTTTGTACATGTTGTGTCCTATTAAAAAAAAAATTGCATTGTCTCTTGATGTCAATCATGCTGATGGATGGGCCCAAGGTGTTAATGAGTAAGTTTTTAAAAATATTTATGCTCTGCCAAGTCTCTGCATCACGTCAGTAGGCACTAGGCTAGGCAGTTGGAAGCAAAAGAATATTTAGAAAGGACAGCTCTTCTTGTGACTCATTAAAAAGAAAAAAAACCACCACAGTGCATGTTTTTAAGTTCTCTTTACCAATTCTCTTAAGCCCTTTGTGGGTTTTTATAAACATGATTTAACAACATTGTATCAGTTTACCTAAAACAGATTAACTCCAAGTGACTTTGATACTTCTTCTGTTACACTTGCCTTACATTTTGGTAAGTGTAAAGTCTTAAATCAATGAGCCAAATTCCTGAGTTACTCCAGATTTTTTTTCTGGGTAACTAAGACAGACATCTTAACACATTCTGTTTAGTACGTGTCATGCAACACTTTCAATTTTATTCTGCCATGGAAATAGTATAACACAAAAGTCTCTAACTGTGAGATACAAGAATTGTCGATTGGGGGGAATAAAGTGTGACTCGCAGTTTCTCAGAATTAAACTCAGAAGAGACTGCTTTGACTGTCCTGTTGAATTTCCTGCAGAGCAGATCCCAGCATGCTTCCCATATTTCTCTGTACCTACAGCATGTCTTCCAAAGAAGTACACTGTTTTGCTTGCAAGATTATACATTGTGGTGCACTCTTTCAATAATTTGTTCTGATGATTACAAGCTCCAAGTAAAAATAGTTTTCCCAGCCACAATAATCTCAATTTCTAGAGACTGGATTATTTATGTCTTTCTTTGTTCCCCTAAGGACCTACTTACAATTACCTAAAAACTAAAGATGGGTAAAGTGATGGCAACTTTTGGGTTTGTGTGAGGTGTTTGTTTTTCAGCATAAACTTCCAAATTATTTAATTCTGACCAGTTCTATAGTCATAGGATTTTCTTTCTTCAAAGTTTTCAGGAGAAAAAGTACACTTAAAGTATAATCTAACTCAATAATTTTCATCCAAGTGTGAAACTATTGAAAGTGATAATGAAACAGTCACTCTTTTTATTAACCATCTTCTGCACTTTATTTTTTTAATATTATGTTCTGTGGAGAAAATAAACACATGCATTTCAAAATATATATTAAACAGTGATTCTGATTATCTTCCTTTCTTTTTTCATGGCACTAGGCTTCTGGAGAACTTCTAACTAAAAGAGAAATTCAGTTAAACTCGGAACTGGCTTTCTTGCAATTTTCTTATTAATGAAGCAATTGAATATGCTTGGTTTATATGGTTGAGTTGAGTCATCTATGTCATAACACACAGTTCAGTGTGACATAACACACTGTTCAGTACAAGTCATAGAAATCATGTTTTTAAAAATGTTTAAAGATTAATGCAGGTAGATCAATGTCTGAACTGAAGATATATACATATATAATCAGAGAAAAAAAAATAATTAAATTATTTTTCATTTTGGTGTCTACAATCTCTGGTTTTTAGGCAATTTGACAACAGAGATTGTTTTTCAGCCTTAGAAATTATAAAGGGGCCAGTTAGAACTAAATACCATATATTTCTTCCATTTCTGTAAGAAAATCGAGGTTTACAGAAATTTTCTCAGTCTGACTCTGGATGAAGGAAGTCAAAACATGAAAATGTGTAAAAACAGTGAACTGAAAACTAAAGTATAAGTCTATTGTAGACTTATTGTAGACTACTGTAGATTTGATTGTTTTATTTTTATTTCAGTTTCTATTCTCTTACTATATTAGCTTAAAAATTAAAATAAAACAGCTCTAAAAACTGGAAATCTAATCTGAAAATCAGATTTTCTTTAAATAAAGTAACATAGACCATTCCACTAACATTAGTGTTACTCCTGGAAGCTGAAAATGAAAACTGTATTTTAAAAATATTTTCCTATCATTCTACAGGCTTCCAGTGGAAAAAAGTTCAGGTTTTCAGTCTCATTTCTGTCATATTAATGTTCCTAATTGTTACCAAATGGAGTAGATTAGTTTTTTCTCTGAAGAGCATATGTTAATGCCAAGCCCTGGGTTGATTGACAGCAATGATGATCAAAGATGCCACCTAAATTGCTTTTCTATTCTTATTGCTAGTGTATTTCCCAAAGGACTCAAACCAAAGACTCAAGCTACATACCAGCATTAGCAAGACTGAAAGAAGCACTGAAAATGTTTCAGAGCAGATCCTCAACTAGTGAAACTTGGCAGTGCTCCACTGACTTCTTGTTTTCACTCCTTCTCCTTCTGTCTCGCTTGTGCTTATGTGTGGGCTGCTGCCCTGCCTTAGACATTTTTTTGAGGAACAGACTCACAGCAAGCAAAGCAGATAGATTAAATAGGTAGAAACTTCTGAGCAACCTACAAGAGATTCAACAACAACCTAAAAATAAAAGTGGTACAAAATAATAGCATTTGTTTGTGCCAAAACAGTAAGCTAAATTCTCAACTGCTATAAACAAGGACAAGTCTATTGCTGGAGATGGAGCTAGACCAGTTGACATCAAATTACATCAACTTTTGTTTACTCCAAAGGACCTGTGCCAGCTAATGAAGATCTTGCGTATTTTATTGAGTTAATCAAAATTATGGCTACTGTGACATAGTTTTGTTCTAAGAAGAGATGAGAAATCTCTCTGAAACCTAATTCTAGTCTTTGTAATGGTGTAATAAATCATCAGTAGTACAGCTTTAAACAATGTCACTATAAAATTGATAGGGATGAGAGAAATTCCAGTACAGGAAAAATGGGATCTCACAGACTTAAGTAAAAGTATCAGGACTTAAGAGATCCTAAAAGCTATGGCATGGTAGTCTGTAACACCAGCTGACTAGATAGCTCTATTTTTAAACTGTAATGAAAAGGTGATATTTTTCTGTTGAGAGAGAGGAAGGGAGATCTCTAAGAACTAGCAACAATGTCATTGTGACTCCATTTTCCAGTGTTCTCTTAAAACCACAATGAGGGTCTTTTAACTTTGCTCCCAACACTGACCCTCTCTGTGTGAGCAGTAGTGGACAAATGAGGTGGATGAAATATTCCCCCACCGCCTCCCATGGCTCCCTGGCTAGCTCAGTTCCTTGAGAGGCTTTGGAAGAATATCTCAGGGACAAGACAAAGGATTCCAAAAGAGGCTCTTCCCCTGGGATTATTCCAAGGTGTTTATTCTCAAAGGGTTTCAGGGGAGAAAGAGAACAAATAAGGAAGAACGGGGCCTTATGTAGTCTCCTGGTCAGGAAAAGATAGCTGGACCTCAGCCAATGAGGTCAAGAAAGGAAGGAAGGGTCAAACTACATGTTTACAGGCTTCAGGGGTCCTAGAGGAAAAACCACTCCCTAGTGAAATACAACAGGTGGATATTTGTTCTTTTTTTCTGTAATCTGAATTCTAGTCATTGGCACAAGTGATTTTGTGCATTATGTACCCACAAGTCAACAAAAGAAATTAAGATACTTTGTAAAACACAAAAACTGGAAGATTTGAAACTAAAAATTCTCTGTCACTACACCTTCTTCCTTTTGCCTTCTCTTCAATCTGATTTTAAAACTAATTCTTGCACAAGAGCATCTTATGGCTTTGGTCTTTGCTATCTATAAATTAAAAATAAAATTAAGTTGAAAGCAAGGGGCTATCTCTGAGAAAGAAGAAATATATATATTCAAAAGATTAAGGTAAGGTGTAATTTCAAAACAAGTAAAATCTTAAAAAAAAAGAAGGTAAGAAAAATTAAGCACATGTTACTTGACTTGGGGCCCTGCAGTTTGACCCTTTCTTCATAATACCAGATGAGATTGAAATTGAGCAAGTCTCAGCTAGAGTTTCAGTAAATCCAGACTCACCATGAGCATTTGGTAGACCATGATCTGAAGAGTATCAGTTATGTTGTTCTAGACGTTGGAGTCAGTTCATTGCCATTCCAGGGATGTATTTCTTTGTTTTATGCAGAATTTCTTGGCACAGACAGTAAGATGGCAGAGATAAGAGTGTTAGATTTTTTCATCAGCATTTGTGATCTTGGACTCAAAGTGTTGCAAAAATGAAATTATCACTAGCCCTGAGACTCAGATTAAGTGGTCCTAAAAGAAACCTTAGTCTCAGCTTTACTCAAAGTTTTCAAGAATTTGAGCTCTATCCCAGATGACCAGAAATTCTTTAACAGGAAGCATATAAGGAAGTTGCCTTTTACTCATGAACAGAAATGCAATTTGACTCCCCAGCTTGCTGGAGTTGAAATGAAGAGAATTCTATGTCATAATGGTTTAAGCCTACTAAATATAGGATGTAACCATTCTGTATAGCAGATGTTATATCAATAGGCAAGCTGCATGACAGAAGGTTTGAGTCACTTGGAGGGTAAAGATCTAATTGCAGTTGGTTATGCTATAGATACCTTAAAAAAATTATAAGAATGGTAAAACCAGAAAGGCAGATGAGCAGAAGAGAGGGAATATATCATAACATATATCAGTGAAACTGGGCATTTTACTGGGCTGCAGTGGAAACAATATTTTAATCACAGTATTGTGGGACAGGGAACAGATAGCTGCTGAGCTCCCTTGAAACCAATGCTGTAATAATGAGCTTAGAAAACTAAATATTAACAATTGAAATAAATTATTCAAAGAAATGCAGGGTATTTGCTATGGTTCAGTGTTTTCTGAGGCACTTCAGTTTGACCTGGCACTTCTAAGTAAAATCACTTTTGAGATAATTGACCTAGTGGTAGGAATAGACAGGATGTGAGGAAACAAAAGTATCTAGTTAAAGCTATCATGATATGATAGCCTTCGACTATTGAACTAGTGTCCATTCTCTGATAGAGAAAAAATACTAAGCACAAGGTCAGATAAAAGTAAAGGAGGCAGAAGATGCAAAGAAGAATGTCTACCAAAGATGTCTCACAACATCAGAGGCCACACCTGAGAGATGAAAACACTAGTAGGAGAACAAGGGATCTAAGTGCTAAGAAAATCACCCAGTTCAGAGGACAGTGGTAAGCATCCTGTGGAGATTTTAGCAAAAGTACAGAAGATGGGCCTCCCTATAACTTGTCTCTTGTCTGCCTATTTAATCTTTCCCCAAAGAACTCCATTTATAACCCATAATAAGTTGTTAAGTCTTTATTTCTGCTCTTGGTACATCTTATATAACAAATTAGTTATCTTTGGTTACAAAGAGTTACAGCCCTCACGTTCAAATCAGGCTTCTGATTTGAAATGCGAGTCCAAATTAACCATATCAAAGTTAGAGAAAGTCAAAGTATTATTACCAGTGTTATTTAAATGTAAAAATATACATTATACAAACATCAATGTACGTACACAGCAAAGAGAGAAAACAGAAGGCACAAAAGTTTGCCAGTCTAAAATACAAAGATGTCATCACTGGAGGATTAATGGTGCCTAGATGAAGATAAAAAAGCCAGAGAATCTGATACAGAGAAGTCATCTAGAATTAGACAACACCTTATATCATTCAAGGAGATAAAAATCCAAGTGTGAATTTCAAGTCCATCAGTCTTTTACAATAGAAACCAATGTTTTAAAAAACTAAACTTCGAATATCTCACATTAAGTAAATGTGGTGATAAAATCCAGGCATATAACTATTTGCAGAGATCTTTAGGTAGGAAATCTAAAAAAGGGAAAAATATTTGGGCTTTTTACAAGGCAATCAAGATTAAAAAGTCAGCTGTTTATATATTGTTAAGAGAATCTTAGCATTTCTGGTAAAAGCATAGGGGGTTTTAGGTTATTTTATTCCTGCATGATTAGTGAGAATCAGAACATAGAGTTCTAGAATGTCTTAGGTTGGAAGGGACCTTAAAAATCATCTGATTTTAACCCCTATGACAGGGGCAAGGACACCTTCCTCCAAACCAGGTTGCTAAGTGGCCCACCCAACCTGGCCTTGAACACTTCCAGGCCTGGGACAGCCACGGCTTCTCTGGACAACCTGTTCCAGTGCCTCACCACCAAGAAATTCCTTCTAATACCTAATCTCATTGTACTCTCTTTCAGTTTGAAACCATTCCCTCTTGTTCTGTTACTCCAGACCCATGCAAAAAGCCTCTCTCCCCTTTTCTTGCACACTCTCTTCAGCTACCGTAAGGCTGAAAATAGGTCACCTCAAAGCCTTCTCTTCTGCAGGTGGAACAATCCCAATTCTCTCTGCCTTTCCTTCAATGAGAGCTTCTCCATCTCTCTGATCATCTTGGTGGCCTCCTTTAGACTCACTCCAGCAGGTCCATGTCCTTCCTGTGCTGGCACCCAGAGCTGGATCAGCACTGCAGGTGGGCTCTGAGCAGAGCAGAGCAGAGGGGCACAATCCCCTCCCTGGCCCTGCTGCCCACGGGGCTCTGGATGCAACCCAGGACACGTTTGGCTTTCTGGGCTGGGAGTGCCCATGGCTGGGTCATGTCCAGCCTCTCACCCAGCAGCCCCCCCAAGTCCTTCTGGGCAGGGCTGCTCCACCTGTTCATCCCCAGCCTGTGCTGATAGTGGGGATTGCCCCAGCCCAGGGGCAGCACCAGCACCTGGTCTTGTTAAAACTCATGGGATTCCCATATTATTGTATTTATCCTTGCTTTTAAAAACCGGAAATTTTGCTTTTCCACCTATTTTACTTCCACCTAATGCTAGGATATGCATGACAGATTTTTGTTTATTTTCATTGCCATGTCTGTTCAAAATTTTGGTTACATGTCCAGGCACTCACACCTTCTTGGATGATTCAACCTCTCTATTCTGATTTTCTTTTACTAATGCTTCTGTAAAATAGCCAAAAAACTTTATATTTGTCCAATAAAAGTTAAAACAGCACCTATTCCAAAAGACAAGTTCCTTGATTTTTTTTCATTGTTTTTGTTCTGCATTCCTTAATTATTTGTAAGAGGTAATTATTTAAACAGCATCCCTCAGTCAAATGCTACATTCAGGATATTCTTGTGCGTTCTATTTAACAGAATTCAAGACAGTTCATAGAAGTCATGGAAAGGGAATTAATAATTAGTGAAGGCAAGATGTCAGCAATGAAAACCTTAGACTACTAAAGGGCAAAGATTACTTCCTACTGAAAACCTCCCTTCCTAGCTGGCATGTACCTGCAGAAAATAAAAGTAATAAATAAATAAAACATTATTTTTAATGAGGTCTCTTTGAGAGAAGGAACCTTGCAGGCATTAAGAAATTATCCAGCATAGGAGGAGAGCTTGAAGCGAATTCAGCAAAGTCTCAGCTCTATTTAGCTGCACTATCTCTTCCCAAGGAGAAGAGGCAGTCTTGGAGCAAGCAGAGAGTTTGACAGTCATCAGGACTTCAATGGAAGGACATGACTGTAATATTTTTATTGCATAACTACAGAAATATGAAATATGAACAGCCACTAAGCCTGGCCACTAGGCTTGATCCAGACTGTGAAGGTTGCAGGGTGTTTCTCATGAGGAGTTTCAGTGCAACCTAAACCAGGTAAGCATGAATCACAACAGATGTTGCACGTTTTTGTTCTACTATATGTAAAACTTCAGGTAACACAAAGCTTCCCTGTCGCTTTTGGATCATGCAATTAGCCAGAAGCTATAACCAGGACACTCAGTAGTGCACAGTATGTATCCCTGGTAAAAATATTGTGAGTTGTGGGGTAGGGTCAGAACAGCAAATTCAGAAAATCTTAGTGCATTTTGCAGCATACCAGGAACAGCTCCAGAAGTTACTGGATTTGCACTCATATCACAGAACCATGATGCCTTCTTGCTTCTTTCTTGCCCTGTGTTATACTCACTGAATAAAGGAATGAATGACAGCTCTTCCCCTTCCCTCCTCTCTCCCACCCACTTTGCCTTCACTTGCTGATGGCAAGATGCATTCTCTCTTGAATCATAGCCACCCTATAAAAATACCGTCAGGTTCTGCAGGCAAAAATAGAACTTTGTAAATTGTTTTTGTGTAAGAGGGTGACTGAATCATCAGTGATATCAGTAGATATGGAAACTCGTAGCCTATAAACAAATCTTAATAGTTCTCCTCAATCTAGTTTTCTTGGCATTATTCAAACACACATAATTTTTTTAATTTAAAAAATTACATTATTAAAAAATACATACTGTTGTCATGAATGCAGATTAATCTTCAGAATAACTAGGAGCTCACATCTCTGAGGAAGATTTTTTTCAACGAGACTTCCATATTCTTCTCCAACTCTTTGTCTCTATCCAATCCTTATCTAGCCTACAGCTTTTATGAGATCCTTAGATTTTTCTCATTGTCTCTAAATCATCATTTTAACTCTTTTCTAACTTAACCCTAGTCTTACTTTCTTACATAACCACTGTGAGCACAAACAATCTAACATCCTTCTGCTACTGCTGTGCAGCATCAGGCAACATCAGTGCTTCATAGAAATGATTGCTTGGCTAGTAGCTGCCTGCTCAAAAAATTTAACCAAAATTTCTTCCAAATACTTTGATTCATTCCCCTATGGTAGTTTCACATTTCATAAGATAGCTTTGAGCAGAAAATATAAAGACAGAATTACTTACCTGATCTGTTATGTTCTCTAAAAGAGAAGCTTTACTGTGAATCACAAAAGGGTTTTTGTTTTTAATCTCTGTTTTTACAAACTTGGCTTGTGTTAAGAATATGCATTTCAGAAGAATAAACTTCTGAGAGCTCATTTAGGTATTTTTCTCTGTGTGTCCTTCCCACGGCTTTGATTCTCCTTTATGGCAGAATCACAAGGTAAACAATCATAATCAGATTACACAGCCCAGTGATTCTGAATATTACCTGATTACTTCACTTCCCAGGCTGAGGGTACACAATGACATCCTTCAAAACTAATTGAGAAGTACAGATAAAAAGACAGTCAGAAATATTTGGAAGGGGGGATACCTTAACTGGAAAAATCCTGGAAAACAATTTTCTAATATGTATACCAGAATTACATGGTTGCCCTTCAGGCATCAAGGAATAAACATATTCACCATAACTCAATGTTTTAATAGAGTAGCAAAATATGCAGCTAATGTACACTGAACCAACACTACAGACCAGAACAAATTCTTGGTTTCTGAACTGATTCATGAGCATTTTTCTTCCCCTTCTTATTAAAAAGTTACACTGAAGAAAATATCCAGGCATTTATGATGCTGGTATTAAATCCTTATAAAGTTGTAAGGTTCCATTCTCACCTTTGCCTGAGGTCTATGGCCCTACCTTGGGCAGGTCAGTGATACACAGTGTGTTGTATTGCAATGAATTTTACAGGACAGGGCAGTTAATTTTATAAGTAAATGACTCTTCACTAAAAAAAGCCAATTGAAAAAAAAAAAAAAAAGCCTAATGGACTGGAAGGAGCAATAGCCTTTAGAAAGACCAAGAGAAAATGATACTCTAGAGTTGGAATGCTAATTAAAAGTTCAATTAGAGTCTAGAAAATTATATATCACTAGTCTTAGGAGTTTTTCCTCATTTGCACCTAGGAAATGCCACAAAACAAGCTTTGATAGCCTACTATACAGGAATATAAAGTAGATGGGAAAGCAGCTCTTAAATTTTGATTTAAAAACATCACACTTGCACTTTCCAAGAGAAACTACTGAATAACTTCTGCCTCTGTGATTTTGAATTCTACATTTTTAAGAAATACACTACCCAACATCAAATTAGACAAATATAAAAGGAAAATGTTAAATTCAGGCCTGAGGCAAATAACTGAGGTTCCACTTCTGCCAATAAACTGTTTTAACACTGGTGTACCATTATTTCTATAGACTATCAAGATGATTTTTAAGCACGGTAAATTAAGTGGTGAATAAAGTCCTAACAAAACGTTCTCTTTGAAAAGCTTCATTGAAATACAAGGAGTGGGCAGCTCATACTGCTAGGTGAATGTGATATGAATTACTTTAAGAAGCTACAGTGACTCTGAAATTATTGTCAATTAGAGTTGCCAAATTAAGTAGAAAAAATAATGGACAAGATATGAAGGTGGGAGTTATGGAGATATAGTTACTACTAAAAATACAGGTAAAGCTGCAAAGCCATCATGACACAATACCTAATGATTTGCTTATTATTCAACAGCTATTAAAATATCTGGGGTTTTTTTCCTATATCTAATGGTTGGTAAATCATTTCTCTACTGGTCCCAGTATTGAGTACCTTTGTTTAATGCTATATTTTTTAATGTGATAGTGCTAAAAAAAAAAATAAATAAGAAAGAGACAGATTAAATGAATGGACTGTTGAATGGACTTATGATGGATAAGGAGTTGGTTGGATGGTCACATCCAGAGGATAGTGGCCAATGATTTAGAGTACCAATGTAATATCAGTAACAAGTGGTGTCTCTTCGGGATCTGTATACAGGGATCTAATTTAATATCTTCATAAATGACACAGAGGGACTGAGTGCACCCTCAGCAAGTTTGCAGATGACACCAAGATGAATGGAGTGGTTGACACACCTTAAGGACAGGATGCCATCATCCAGGAGCAGGTCCATGGGAACCTCATGAGTTTTAACAAGACCAGGTGCTGGTGCTGCCCCTGGGCTGGGGCAATCCCCACTATCAGCACAGGCTGGGGATGAACAGGTGGAGCAGCCCTGCCCAGAAGGACTTGGGGGGGCTGCTGGGTGAGAGGCTGGACATGACCCAGCCATGGGCACTCCCAGCCCAGAAAGCCAAACGTGTCCTGGGTTGCATCCAGAGCCCCGTGGGCAGCAGGGCCAGGGAGGGGATTGTGCCCCTCTGCTCTGCTCTGCTCAGAGCCCACCTGCAGTGCTGATCCAGCTCTGGGTGCCAGCACAGGAAGGACATGGACCTGCTGGAGTGAGTCTAAAGGAGGCCACCAAGATGATCAGAGAGATGGAGAAGCTCTCATTGAAGGAAAGGCAGAGAGAATTGGGATTGTTCCACCTGCAGAAGAGAAGGCTTTGAGGTGACCTATTTTCAGCCTTACGGTAGCTGAAGAGAGTGTGCAAGAAAAGGGGAGAGAGGCTTTTTGCATGGGTCTGGAGTAACAGAACAAGAGGGAATGGTTTCAAACTGAAAGAGAGTACAATGAGATTAGGTATTAGAAGGAATTTCTTGGTGGTGAGGCACTGGAACAGGTTGTCCAGAGAAGCTGTGGCTGTCCCAGGCCTGGAAGTGTTCAAGGCCAGGTTGGGTGGGCCACTTAGCAACCTGGTTTGGAGGAAAGTGTCCTTGCCCCTGTCATAGGGGTTAAAATCAGATGATTTTTAAGGTCCCTTCCAACCTAAGACATTCTAGGACTCCATGAATTTATTAGCTACCAAATTACTTACCAAATGTATCTTTAATATATTGTGTGTGTGTGTGTGCATATATATATATATATATATATATACGTACATACTGACCATGTGTGTTTTGACAACCTAAATTAATTATTTTAGAATCAATCTATTTCTGTATCTCTTGAAGATTTGGAACTAATGAATTCAATGTCAGTACTTTTACTAATTGTGCAGATTTTTTTCATCAAATGCACTTTAATATGACACTGTCTGCTAAGGACAAACAGGAATTCAGATATTTTTTAATGGTTTTACATTTTCTAGATATTTTCTCTGTTTTAAAAGAAAAGAATCCTTCAGGGAAAAAAATGTCAACAGTTTATTTGCTAAAATACACACCCAGAAACTTGAAATAAAAAAATATGCTCAAAATTTTGCAGTTTGGGGATTCAAAATAGTAAGCTTCCTGGGGCAGGGACCATCAGAGATTTTATTTGTACATGGTGCTTAGCACAATGAAACCCCAGTTTTTGACTGCAGCCCCTGAGTACTACTGTAATAGAAATAATAAACGATGATAATAATAATAAAGTCTACTTATTAAGTTGACAGGCAATTTTTGAAATAATAAGTCATCAAGGAAACTAATTTTTTTGCAATAAGCAATTCAGCCATTTCCTCTTATCACAGATAATATACATCTGTCTTCTATGCTGTTTGCAGAAATTCTGTGGATATGCTGTGTCTTCTCATAAGAAAATTGGTTCATGAAATGGAACAATTTTTCTCAGACTCATGATTTCTTCTTTATTGAGGGCCAAATTGAGCCTCTGTTCAATTGCCCATGTCTGGGACAGCAAGTAGTTACAGCACCTCCAGAGCAAGCTGGGGAAGAAATTGTGACTCAGAGTTCCAACCCCTTTCTCAGCCTCTACTGCCTACTTGTTCCAGAAAGAAAGTAACCTGCAAATGCTCTATAGTATAGATTATTTACCACCCCTGCCAGCTCAGCTCAGCTCACTGCCATGTTGAGGAGCGAGAGCCAAGATTTCTTTCACACCCTCCTCATGTGTGCAGAGGACATGAATAAGAAAGGAATTCTAAGTGAAAAGCTTTTATTCTCCTTCCTGTGGCAAACTCAAAATCTATGGATATGATGTGGAGACACAGTGTTTCAGTGAGGACAGATAAACCTCGGCATCAATCTGACCCTTCATTGTCAGCTAACAACACACGGCTGATGAAAAAAAGCCTCAAAAGGGGGAAATTCAAATCCTTCTTCTACCTAATCAAGATAATTCTAAAATGGGGAGTTATTTTTACTTTTGTCATTATTTGTTAAAGCTTCCTTTTGCTTGAGAAATCACTTGTAAAATCTTAAAAGCCATATATAGATCTTAAGCACACAACCTTATGTTGGCATGCAGGCATGTTTCACTGGCAATATTCTATGGCAAATGAGTAATGTTTCTAGATTCTTCTTTCAGAGATTTTGAAGTTGTCAGTGGAAAATGAAGTGACTTTTCCTTTATATGATATGTGGATCCATATTAATGACTAAACAAAATAGTGAGATGATTTGACCTCTCTCAAAAACTCACCTCTGATTTTGGATCAAAGACATGTTTAGCAATTTCCACAGTCCTCATGTGTCCACACCACACAATTTGATGTACTCATCATCAATCATATGCCATGTGATTAATTTGAGTCGTTATGAGTAATGTCTATCACCGCAGTCCTGGCATGAATAATTATTGTTCTGCACCCTGCTGAGATAACTCATTTCTGACAAAGATCTGCAATTTCATTTCTGCATAAAATGAAAGATGAAGCAGGAATAGTTTATTAGAATGGTATAGTCAGTTCAAATTTTTAATAATAAACTTTTTTTACATCCGAGAAATTACTAACTACTTTAAAGAAAACACGTGAAACAAACCTCAATAGATTTGAGAGATTGTTTTTGCAATCACCCCTGGATCTTTCCAACAATCTCTGAGGTCTGTATATCAAAAATAGTAATGATAATATTAGAGCCTGCTGGTTTTCTGGAGACTTGTACTACAAATAGCAATGACAGAAACGAAGTCAGGTCATTTTGAGGATGACTTAATAATACCAACAGGATCAAAAGAAGATGGAATTTAACACAAAAAAATAATGCTGGTCAAGCATAGAGATTAGGAGTCAGGCTAGAGAAAAAATGAACAAGCAAGAATATGCAAGAACTGAGAAGCCAGTAAACGTAGCTGGCACTTGCAAACCAGAGTCCAAAGTGTTCCACATGTGCAAAAGAAAGTTTACCAGCAATTTTCTTTGGCCAGAGATACAGTTTGAATGCCATCAAGTGGTTTCACCCTTGTGTGTCATCAACAAGTTCATCCTTTGGGAACACCAGTAGTGCAGCCTTGAACAACAGCGCTGGTGAAAGGAGCACCAAGGCTCACACATGTGAGAGGGAGAGCAAGTTAACACAGACCCTGTTTGTGTCTGTCATTAAGTCAAACAGCATCAAAAACCTCAGGTTCTCCGTCCTCCTGGCAGGTGCTTAAGGAACTAGATAGCTATTTTTGTTCTCACTGGAAGAACATTTAAGTATGACATGTGAAGTGAAAAAGAACTAACAGAAGAGACTGAGAAGTTCTCCATTTCAAAATACCCTGCAGTCTGGCAATTGAGTTTCTTCTTACCATAGAAATGAAAAAGACTTACATTTCTTCCAACAGCAGAAGAGGAGTTTGAGCCCAGGTTTCCCACAGGCTGTATAAGAGCCCTTACTAGTGTGCAAGTGAGTAAAGCAGACAGTGCCTTCTGCTGTGTGAATCCAGTCTTTGAAGCCATAACAAGACATTCTGGCAGTTGGGGCAGAATGTCAGTTTAATACCATCCTGCCTTCTTTCCACATGCACATGTAATAAAAGAGTAGCAAAAAATAAGTGGCAAAAGCTTCTTACCTTTACTACCACATAAACGGCTACTCAGAAAGTCAGCATATGGCCCTCTGCCCCAGCCCTGCTCTAGTTTTGCTTTTCTTCTTTTTTTTAATCCTTTTTTTTTTTCCTCCCTACTGAAACTACAGTTCATCAGCTCTTCTAAACTTGAATAGACCAAGCTGTTTTAAACACATCCTCTAGTGATTCAGCCTTAGTATCATGGCTCTGGTACAAATTCTGCCTACAACTGTTAAGGAAAGACAGTTTCCTTCTTTCTTGGCGTGCGTCTACAACAGCAGCCCTTCCCCCAAAAAACACTGCCTGCTTCATCCTTCTTCTTTGATAAGATATGAAATTTTGTACTAGACTTAATCCTTCATTTCAGATCTTCTAAAAATAAGCCTGCTGTTTTTCTAACCATGAGCAGGTATCTTTTTTGCAATTACCCCCTTATCCACTGTTATTCTAAAGAAACTTGTGTGTCTTCTGTAGAGGTATATTTTCTGCCACAGTTGCAGTTCTTACTGGTTTCCATAATAGTTTCAGTTAGTTTAACTATAGATATATTTGTATTATTAATATTAAATTGTCATCTGTATTAATCTATTGTAATTCATATATATATGTATATGTATAAGGCAAGCAAAACTACAGCTATCTCCCAGAGTTTACTGACTCTGAAACAGCAGCAAGCAGTAACACCTGTGTTCCTCTGATTGGCAGAGTACCAGTTATGAGGCCTGAATATGAGTTATCATATTTATTGGTAGAAGTTTTTCATTCCTGAAACATTTAGATAAACAACTAGAATAAGAATAAATTTGGTATTTTATCAGCCTCCTCTGAACTCTGAGATAAGGGACTTGAAAAGAACAACAGAGATGTTTATTTTATTTTGTAGTATATTGGTTGAGTTTACCTTCAAAGAAGACCAATGGGCAACTTGATGTGTTCTTTCATACCTCAGAGACAAATAATGGTAAATTTGCATTAAGGTAATTACTTTTGTAATTAGACAACTCCCTGCAACAATTTGCATGAATCATTCTTCCCATTAAATATATCTTCTTCTATCTGAATTGAATTTGACTTCAGCTTCTAATCACTGATTTTGCCATTCCTTTCTCATATTTCACTTCACTCTGTGAAGTTATTCACAATAAAAGTCATTCCCCAGTTTTCTTATTGATATACACACTGCATTATTTTATTTTATCCATTAGTGCCCAGCATTTACTCCATTTCTTTAATCCTACTGCTGTGCCTTTCCTGTATTAAGGCACACCCCTTCTTATAGTTTGCCCAGTTACTCCTATGCTGTCACTGATAATATTTTGATAAAACCATATTTGCCTTTTCACCTCAGGCTAGGCCAGAGTTGTGCTGTGATTAGCTGGGTCTTTATTACCATGACAATAATCCATCAAACATGATAATCCAATCCTCCCACTCACTCACAACTCAAAATAGCCTGAATTTGGTAAGCTTCCAGGTGCCCTGCAAGGATGAGAGAACTTTTAAGCAAGGTTCAAGAAACACTTGTCATAGTGGTTGAAGAGGTAAAAATGAGTAACTCAAGATGTTTAGCTCATTGGATTTCTCCTGGAACAAGTTACTGAAATGGTGATTTTTGTAGAAACAGTGTCATACTGCACAACAGTGAAGTGGTAAGTCACTTTCTTAAATAGCTTTACATCCAAGTACTGTGAAAAGAACAAGATTTCCAGAGTCACACTAGGGAATTAGCCTTAAAGTAAGTAGAGTTCTGTATCTTTTAGAGTAGAGAAATTGCTGATGAATTTTCTATTATTTAAATATCTTAAATTTTTTCCCATCTTTTACTTGTGCACATACTTCCTTCAGCTTTTGGTCCTAAGATTGTCTATGTCATTTTTCTTTAATGTTTGTTCACGGTTCAAAACAGGGAATGACTATGGCAGATTTAATAAAATATTAAATTCAACTTTTAGGAGACTGAAAGAACAAACATCTTTCAATTCCCAAATCATGAATATCAACATGAGCAACTTGCTTCACATTTTTAAGGTTTGATTTCAAAATGCAGACAAAGATTCCCATCCCATGAATAAATTACTCTTTGGAAAATGGGAAAAAAAGACGACTAATCATTGGGTTACCAGTTCAATAATCCCATATCTCAACATCATGCTGCTTGAATTCATAAAGCAATTGTGATGTCTTTGAAACAGGTATGCACTTTTGTTGTGTAATCACTGATTATTACAGCAATTCCAAATATGTTTGATAGTTTAAAAAAAAAAAAGAGACAAAAAATAGGGACAACTTCAAAACACAGGTATTCTTTTACTTTTATATTCAAAGAGTTTAATTTGCATGGGTTTTTGTATTCATGTAGCACAAACATTTCAGTCACCTGGCTTGTATTCACTTCGTTTTTCATCATTAGCAAGCACAGGGGAATTTCAGCTCGAAAGTCTGATCAAGCTGAGTGTTAGAATATCCTCACTATAGACCAGATTTCTGCTTTTTCAGATCCTCCCCACATTTCAGGGATGCTACTTTGGAATCAAAATGAAATTTGTTCATTTGTTTCAGTTTTCTTCATTCCAGCATGGAAATGAAGAAAAAAGAGGAATCAGATGTACCAGCAGATTTTGCCAGAGGGAAGGATTTTCTAGTGCTGATTCCACATTGATCCTGAAGTTTAAGTTCCAAAACCTCAATAAAACGTTTCTTTGAATTTCTTGCCATTCCATGGTTACTGACTTACTGCTCATTTTCTACCCTTCTCAGTATAGGCCATGATGCACTGGGTGATCTGGAGGAAAAATACTGTGAGTTTGAATCACATACAGGCAGAGAAGAATTATTTCTCTCCTCTTAGGATAGATATCTTGGATGAGGAAGATCATCTTGAGGTGGTACAGGAAAGAACTCAAAGAACCCCATGTAAATGCAGCATAAGAGCAAGTATTATTTTAATTTCTGTTTTAAAAGACTAAAGGCTGGATTGATTCCATCTAATTTTAAGTCTCTATGTGTGGGTCCTCAGAGGAATTTGGGAAGTGTCTAGACTTTCAGGCATGGTTGCACCAACATTGTGTGTTGCAGGGAGAAGGAGCCTCCCAGGTTTCACCAACATTCGCCTCATTCCTGGATTTGCCTGGAAAGGAAAGGTGAGCATACAGACAGCAGGGAAACACAGACATCCAGCCAGGTCACTGGACTGGATAAGTGAAAGACCTTGGGACATCTCACAGTGTCCACCCACAATCTGGACACAGCTACACTTAATCTAGTCTTCTCCATGGTCAAAAAAGACAGAGCAGAATATCTGGAAGACACATTCTGATATAACCTACCTCTGGTCAGCTCTGAAAGTCTGGAAAAGTGAAGGGAATTTGCCTTTTGCCTTTTGAAAGTGCTTGTTAACACTTGTATAAGAACCAGTGCTTCTTTCGTCATAAAATAAATCTGGACAGCAAAAATTTTTGTTTAGTAATTTTAATTACTTTGTTTTAATGCACCCTGAAAAGTATTTATGCATATGTGTGTATGTATACATGTATAGATAGTTAGATTTATATGCAGATATAAATGTATCTATCTGTGCAATATCTTGTTTCCATATATACAGTGTCTTATATACAATGTTAGAGACTATTCAGTTATAATTATCTTTAAGCTAAAAATATGAGGAAGAAATTTTAGTCATTTTAACAGGAAAACAATGCCTTTAGAAAACTTTACATATGGCAAAGTATATATGCAGGCATTTATATTTTTAATATAAAATCAAGATTATAATTCAAAATATTTTTAATCATTTTATGTCCTGGTTTTGAATGGCACACAGCTCATTTTCATCTCAGTGGCTGGTACAGTGCTGAGGAGTTTTTTGGATTTATGCTGAAGACACAGTTGATAATATAGAAAAGTTTTTGCTACAGCTGAGGGGTACTTACACAGAGCCAAGGCCTTCTCTTACTTCTCATACCACCCTGCCAGTGAGCAGGCTGGGGGTGCTCAAGACATTGAGAGGAGACACAGCCAGACAGCGGATTCCAACTGGCCACAGGGATATCCCATGCCATATGGCATCATCCTGAGAATATAAAGCTAGAGGGAGAAGAAGAAATAGGGGGACATTCAGAGTGATGGCATTTTTGTTCCCAGACAACAGTTACACATAAGAAAGCCCTGCTTTCCTGGGGATGGCGGAACACCTGTCTGCATTTGAGAAACAGTGACTTAATTCCTTGTTTTGTTTTGCTTGCATGAGCAGCTTTTACTTTACCTATAAAACCATCTTCATCTCAACCCACAACTTTTCCCACTTTTTTCCCTCCCCCATCCCACTGGTGGTGGGGTGAGCAAGAGTTCCCTGGGACTTGGTTGACACCTGGGGTTAAATCACGATGATTTAACAAGAATTTAGATATTCATCTTACTTTGTGGAAAACTAACCAGTCTGAATATCCAAGGTTAGGTGCAACATAAACTGTGATTCTAAAGGTGCGGTGTCTGAATCGTAGCAATGGCAACTGGAGCCTAATTTCAGCAAAGTATTGTTTTTTTTCTCACTTCTTACTACAAACTGGCAAAGTACCCTGTCTTACCATGGACAGCAGTAAACATGGAAAAAAAAATCTGAGAGTTTTCTAAACATTGAAACTTAAGTGCAGTCAGATCAGAGGGGAAAAAAAATTAAGCCTAACTAATTTCATCCAAGTTTATTCCATGCCTGTAATATTCAACCTAGTGCAGTCTCTATGGCTGTAGTAGGGCTTTTATCATAGCCAGCTGTACACCCCTACAAGGTCAAACACAGAATAAACTATTGGGTGCACCCTGAATTCTCACTATTCAAGATGCATGTGCCAGAACAGAGATCTGCTCTGCAACAAAGGCTCCTAAAGACTGATGTGAGGAAAAAGAAAAAAGAAATAAAATCAACTCAAAATCAACCCACAACCAATCATGTCTAATCTGTTTTCCTTTATTATTTTTTCTCCATATGTTTTTAGCCTCTCTGTATTTTCCCCTTCCCCCTTTTTTCTGAAACACATTTGCTTCTAAAACACTGTGTAACACATGAGCATTGGAGAAAACTGGATTTGTTTTTCAAAGGTATCTTCTGAGGATTCAGAAACTGCTGCAAAACAAATCATCATTAATTGTTCTGTACAATACTACAAGCTTTGGTACTTTCCTTTGTGGTTCTCTTGTTCTCTTTTTCTGCACCTACGGTTTAGTATTTTAAGGTCTCAACACCTACACCTTTTAATTCTGCCATGAAATGTTCTGTAACTTCACTTTTCTGTTATCGCTTTGTGTTTTGCAGGCAGAGTATTGATTTAATTTGCAAGCATTCCAGCTTTCTATAGCTATAGTTCTTCATTTTGTAACCTTTTTATACGAATATGTCTAAATCTCTAGAAAATTGAAATGTCACACTAGTAATACCTGCTTCTACTTAATATGTCAAAAATGTAGTTTTACAACCAGGTATAAAAAAGACATTCTGATTATTGATATTTAACTGTAAAGAATATGAGACTGCCATTATTTACAAGTGCTTTATTACTTTCTTTTATGAATAGGTTTAAAGAACTTTGTTAATTATATGCTGTGTGAGTGCAAAAAAAAGCCTCTACTTATACATTTTAAATGCCCCTTTTTCTATATAATTACCTTTAAAGTAAGATGAGCATTGCTGTATTGCATTAAATTTATACTCTGATATGTTCTCTGAATGTGTTATAAATGCAGAGGTTCTTTCTTTCTTAATAGAATTTCACTTTTCTCATCTAGAGTTCCAATATTTCAGAGGTCTTTTCATTTGATTATACATGCAAATCACTTGGGAGACCTAATACACTTAGCTAAAAATTACTCATTCCAGTATAACAACCTCATCTACAGTGAATAAGACTTTCAAAAGTGTTTCCAGTTCTCCATAGATTTGCTCTGTTTCCTTTGAATACAGACCCTGTCACCAGCCAAACTGCAACCAGAACACTCCAAGGCCACAGGCAGATTAATGTTTATGTGAAATACACAGTTTAAACCACCTTTGAATATTTCACTCTTCCTGATTTGGGGGGAGTCATCTGTATGAGGCATGACTGACATAGATTATGGGGCAGAAAGTAGCACCAGGAGAATATTCCTATTGGGGTGTTGTGGGTTGACACTGGCTGGATGCCAGGCACCCACGAAAGCCACTTTCTCACTCCTCTCTGCAGCTCTACAGAGGAGACAAAATTTAATAAAGGGTTCATGAGTTGAGATAAGGACCATGAGAGATCACTCACTAAATACCATCAAGGGCAAAACAGGCCTAACTTAGAGGCATAAATTTATTACTAAAGAAATCAGAGCAGGATAATTAGAAACAAAACAAGCCCTTAAAAAAATGCCTTCCACCCACCCCTCCCTCCTTCCCAGCTCTACCTCTTGCCCCAGCAGCACATGGAGGCAGGGAATGGGATTTTGGTCAGTTCATCACCCAAGGCTTTTACTGCTGCTCAAGGAGAGGAGTTGTTCCCCTGCTGCACTGTGGGGTTCCTCCCACAGGAGACAGTTTTCCATGAGCTTGTCTGCTGTGAGTCCATCTCATGAGCAACAGCTCCCTGTGAACTGTTGCAATGTGAGTCCATCCCATGGGCAATAATCCTCCCAAAACTGCCACAGCATGGACCACTCTTCCATGGGTATAGTTATCCAAGGACAAGCTGCTCCAGTTTGGAAACAGGGCCCTTCTCTCCGTGGGTCTCCCATGGGGTATAGCAGTCTCCTCCCAAGCATCCACCTGCTCCAGCATGAGGCTCCTCCTCCACAGCTGCAGGCTGATCCCTGCATCACTGTGGATGTGCAGGGGCACAGCTGCTTCACCATGGTCTGCACCACAGCCTGCAGAGGAACTGTGGCTCAGGCACCTGGAGGACCTTCTCCTGTCCTTCTCCACTGGCCTTGGTGTCTGCATGTTATTCTGCTCGCATATTCTCACTCCTGCTCTTCCCTGTCCCTCTGGTTTGATTTCTTCTTAAATGTGTTATCACAGAGGTATTACCACCATCTCTAATTGCCCCGGCCTTGGCCAGCAGTATATCCATCTTCAGAGCCATCAGGGATTGGCCCTGCTGAACATGGTGGGAGCTTCTGGCAGCTTCTCACAGAAGACACCTCTGTGGCTTCCCTGCTCCCAAAAAGTCAGGCCAAGCAAAAGCCATACATGCGATAGCTGTGGTTTCAAGCAGCCACAGCTACCTGCTCCTTTATTCTGCCTATGCTAAAGAGACTTTCTCATGGATGAGATACACCAATCTTGCTCTTGTATCAAGATGCAAAGATGAGGCAGGCAACCCTATGCAGGCAATGAGCAATGTGACGTCCAGCAGCTACTGGGAACATCACCAGTTTAGTAAGGGAGGCAGTCTTCTAGTGGAATTGCAAAAATCTCCAAACAGCTAAGGCACAAAGCAGCTTTATTAAAATTTTAGGAAATTGATGCACTTTCAGAAAGTATAATACTGCCACAGCTGCCATAGGACCAGTGTTTAATTGGCCAGGTATATGTAGACTCATTTTTGCCATCCTTCTATTTTAGAAATATTTCCTGTCCTCAGTAGTAGTGAGCCTATGTGCTAAGATACTCACAGAGTAAGCAGAATTATATCAAAAAACAATGAAAGTCAAACTGCAAGAGAACCATGGGTAAATACGGTTAAGGTCTGCAAATGCTGGAACAGAAAACTAAAAGCCAGGTGCTGAAGAATAAACATACAGCTGAATAACAAACAAATTGAACCTTCCAATATTTCCCACTATTTTTTCAATAGAAATATAGCTTTAAGCAGAGGATACAGCTATGACAAATTTCTGAATAGTTTCAGACTCCAAAAAGGCTAGGAATGACTAGATCTAAAAAGTCTCTGTCAGAAAATAGATGTTCAAAATGTGGGAAAACAGAATAAAATGGTGATCCAACTGGTATTACCTTTACAGCTTTCCTATGAGTGTCAGATAATCTGCCATTATTCCTAAATTCCAATGCAGCTGAAGTCCTCACATTACACAAGATATCTTCTTCTTCTTTTGAATCTTTCTTTGGAATGATTTTCAAACTTCATTTGATAAGAAAATGTTTTAAAACAATTTTAGAGTGTATTCTATGAAAAATATGAGAAAACGATAATTAAGAGTAAATCCAAACATTTTATTTGTATAGATGGATTTATCACATATCACAAATAGTTGTACTTCATTATTGCAATAAATTTGAATTTTATGTCATGATTCATAATTTTGGAAGAGACTAGTTAATCATGTTGACATTTTAAAGTCAACGGGATATTTTTTTACATCTTAGCACATTTGCCTCATATACAAACACTACCACAAAGGTATATAAATAAGAAAGTGTCCATTCCTGACTTCAGGAACTATATGCATTAATAAAAAGATAAAACATGAGGAACATTTGTATTTCATATTTCCAAAAATAAAAATAATCACTTAGATCATGACATTGTACAGAATAGGAAAACCAGCTTCGGACAGGGAGTTGGTTTCCTCACTGGGAAGCATCAGTGAGAACTGAAGGGAAAATGATCCATCTCTAAACCTCACTTTAGCAAATTTCAACTGTAGGTCTTCTTTCACCTAAAAATATCAAGGCATATCAACCCTTTCCAATTTTTACAGAACTTCATTTTAATTTTTTTTCAAATTAAAAAACATAGTTGTTCTATTTCCCTTCAGAACTTGGAAGTAATCTGGAGTTAACTTTCCTGTTCTGAAAAAAAGAAAGATCTTGCAAATGAATGAAGAGAGAAAAAACATGCCTCAAAATAAAAAACAACACAATTATTGGTCTGTATTAGACACTCTCAGGTAGATCTATAACCTGAAAAACCATATCTTTTCCCCAAGGAAATGGCAGTAGTAATTTAATCAACTGACCATTTTTTAATTGTTCCTTTCCTCCCTTTTTCAAAAATTCTGATGTTATCAAAAACCGGTAACATCTTACATTAAGAAATATTTAATTGCACTTGTTGATTTCACAATTTTCTGGGAGTTTTAGAGGGATTTTCTAAGTAGAAAAACTTCTTTCTTGGTGAGCTCTGGATAGGAAACAAGGGACTATTAATGGGTGAATGAATATCATTTCATTGAGGACAAAACAGATGATCCAATCATTTCTAAATGGACTCCCTTCTGTTCTGAGAAAGTGCTAACAGAACTAAATAGAGATGATCAGAAAAATGAAAGAAGAGTACATATTGGATACTTTCAACTTTCCCACTACAGCACATTGTACTTTTGAATTTATGACAATTTGTGATAAGCTAAGATCCCTTCACATTAAAAAAAAATAAAAAAGGTAAAATTATCAGTATATTCTAGAAGATATACTGGAAATTTCAAAAATAAGCTGCAGTCAGGAAGTAGTATGGTATATAAAAGCTGTTGATATTAGAGGAAATGGTTCTATAAAAGGTAGAGAAATAGATACAGGAAAGGTGTTCAGAATAGGACAAAAGTTTGATAGTATACGAGTACTTATGAAGTGAAAGTGACAAATTCTAGTAGAAAAGTGCTAAAATAATTGAAAAATAATTTAAAACAAAACTGAAAGACTGCAGTTGCATTTAAAGGACTTATAAGAAAAAATGCAAGTATAAAAATCTCACATTTATCAACTCGATACATTATACATACCTTATTTGTACTTTGTTTATAGCATAAAATTGCTCACCTCTGCCTATTGATGAGTAAGAGCTCTAAAGCACTGGGTGATAGATTATATTCAGTTTAACAAGCTTCCAGGACCTTCTGAAGCCAGCCATGATTCCTTTCACCTCTCTTACAGCTCCATCCCACTGTATATGATTTACATGGGTAGTAGCCAAAACTATTTCTGTCCAAAAAAGTGACCATGTCCAGGCCACGGTACCTGGACCATTTTTGTTTTCCAATCTCAATGGTAAGAGTGTTGTTCAGATGCTCACACTATCCCTGCAGACCTTCCAAAGGCAGGCAGCAGAAGTGTCTCTAGTGCCACTGTCCTGTTGATGAATGTGTACTCCCTATCAAAAAGAAGTTTATGCCTATACGATAGCAAACAGCTTCATGCCCAGTTTTCTACAAAGTTGTCATGAAATGTACACTGAGTTAATAAATTAATACAAGGTATCTATTTTAATGAGGCAATCTGAGGAACACCAGCTTAGTAGCTGCACAGAGTAGTAACACACTGTAAGGACTAAGGTGCATAAGCACCTCATCAGGTTTCCTTGTGGTCCTTTTGATGCTATCATTAGTTAGAAAATCACATCTATTTTTCATAGGATGTCTGTCTGGCCAATATACAGGACAGAAAAAACAGTAAGACATCACTGTCTATAAAAAACTTTTCCCTTGGAAACTGTAGCTCAGTGGCTGAAGGAAGAGGAGAAAGAAAAGGGAGGATTTCTGAGCTGATGCCACTAAAGATTGCCATAGAAAATTGTAATCTCCCTCCCCTGCAGGCTTGGGAAACAGAAGAATCATACCTTCTCATACATCTTCATGGATGCACAGATAGTCTTGCACTATACCTTTTAGTGGACTAATATATGCAAAGTATATCTGCATTGTGCAAGCAATGGTGTTGGGTGCACAGGCATACCTTGATTTTGGAAAGCTCCACACTGTCACAGACCGTGGTAACACCCAGCACTTGCTTGCTGTTGCTTCCCTAGGCTGGTAAATCCTACAGGCCTGAATGTGTTCTTGTGCTGAAGAGCTTTGTTGTGCACAAAAGGAATAGAAGAAGTCTCACCCTCCCTGTGGCTACAGCACAACAAAAGAAAGCAATAGTATCTCTAAGGCTCCGATGCTGTTGAGTATTTCTGCCAAGGTTTCTGGAGGAAAAGCAAGCCTTTCTTTAATGACATTTTGTTGTTCTGGTTTCTATTGTTGTTGTTGCTGCTACTGTTGTAGTATTATTAATAATTATTAAAAAGTACTGTTTGGATCCTATTAAAGATTAAATATTCCAGGGAAAGCATAATGGATGTTAAGAAATTCTAAGATTTTCTCATTGTAAGTATTGCTGTACTTCAGTGATATATTTTAATCTAAATCACTTGAAAAACTGTCAACAGTACTGTTAATGGATTTAATTACAAATAATACTGTTCTGACCTTTTTCCATCTAGATGTAGACATTTTGCCCTCCAAAAATGCATTTTTAAAGTTCACTGATGACATATTGTTATTAATAGTCAAAAGACCATTGATGATATCCACAGATCTAAAGCTTTTGATTTAATCATCATGTTCCCTTGATTAAAGAAATTGCTATTCTTTGGTCAATTATTTCTGCTATTATCTTGATTTGATTTTCATGAGCCATTGTAAAAATGTGAGAGACATAAATTCTAATAAAACTGGCACATACATGTGTTATTTGAAAATGTTGATTTGCCCTTATTTGAGCTGGGAAAACAAAACATTCAATAAGGGACAGCTCTCCAAATTGAATACAGAGACCTGAGAATTTCTGTTTTTCCAGTTTGGCAGAATCCTGTGTTTCAGCAGTGGTTAATAGTACCTTGGGGGTTGCTGTAAATCATTCCAAGTCTCTTCTGGAAGAACCATATATCAGATGAACATTGTTGAGCAGTGTTTATACTAACAGTCTGTGCTGTGACTGATTGGGACGAGCCTGTCAGAAACAACTGGAGCTTCATCTCAGTAGAAGGTCTTTCCACTTGGACTAAGCTCTACGTAAGAAGTCCTGTGTAGTCTATATCTCCCAAAACTCTCAGTGGAGCAGCCTAGCATACTTGAAAAAATTTTGCCCTCCCTTCACAGCAGCCCAGCTGGGTCTTTCAGGACCAAGAGGCCCTATTTCAGAAAGTTTAATCCTGTGTTGGCCTGTTTGGGTCACCTGCACAACAAAGAAGGAGTCCTGTGCTTGATTAAACCTACTAATTTTCCTTAATGCCTTAAATGTCAAAGGCCAAAACACGATTTAAAAAAAAAAAAAAACAACTTATTGGTGGATTTCAGAAAATTTCTAAAAACCACCCATGAGACTTCGTAGCTTCTAAGACAGTGACAAATCCAAACAAAAGCAATGAAACCAGAAGCTTTTCTGCAACTACTTATATGACACTATGCCAAGCTACCTTCAGGTTGTAATCCCAGATGAAAGCTACATTTGCATCCTACCTGTTTACATGAGCATATTTTCCAGTGAATTCTCTGACAGTGCAAATACGTTATTTTGCTTTTACAAGCTCAGTAAGACCTTACAAGCTTACTCACTTACTGAGTTAGACTACATCTGATTCAAAAATCTTGTTCTTCCTGTTATGAACTGACACTCTTCATGTATCTTGAAAACATCTCTGAATCAAGTAAGTTTAGTCATATGGAAGTTTATTCATGTGGATTTATTTAATATATGGCACATTTAGAAATCTGCAGCTTTATTCCTGCTGATTTTGTTCCTGCATCTTGCAACTGACCCCATATCTTTCCAAGGAGAAATTATTTGCTTTCAGTTATGTGAAAACATAATCTATAATTACAATTCTTCATTAAAGGAGATATCTATACATATACAAGGTGGGTGGGTGTGTAGGTGGGAGGGAGCCTGTGTATGAACTTTGTCCTTAAGGAAAGATTCCTGAAGTAGTTGTGTTCTTGCAGTATTCCCTTGGAGATAATAACACCATTTCAGAACATAATAGTCACCAGCTGGAGTTCAACCTACTTTAAATAGAGAATTTGAAGTAAATTTACAGACTGCTGTCCTAATAGCAAGAATACTCTGTGGCTATGCTATGCAAACGCTAACCTGACTGCTTATTTGCCATGATATACATGCTTATTTTATCTGCTAGCTAGCTCCAGGAGAGGAAAAGGACCTCCACATGAGATTTGGTCATAGAATCATAGAAATTAAAGCTGTGAATAAACAGTGAGGCAATCTAAGCTTTCTCACTCCAAAGCTAGAATACTTCTCATTATATATATTTGATAATGCAGCCAAACTTTTTCACTTCTCCCAGATAATGAAATCTTTACTGACATTTTTCAAGTTACTTTTCTGTCTAATAAATTCCAGCCTTTAGGAGTGTTTAAACACTTGATTTTTTTTCTGTGATTTGTTTCTTCTTTCTCATGACTATGTAGCCTAAAACTGGTGCCTTAAAATTATTTCTCTCCTACATATGTGAAAACTGTTACCATGTTGCTCTTGCTCACAGTTTAATAAACTAGATGTTTTCAGCTTCAAAATTAGTCCCAGATTATTTTTCCCATTGACAAGAGTGAATTATATCTTCTAGGGCTGGCTTAAAAACTTGAAAGTTTTACACTCGTTTTTCTTTTCTGAATTTGCCACTTGTTTCCCTATGAAAAAACACTTATCCAGCTCAGTAGTAAGTGAAATTCATTATCATATAATGACAGCTGGTTTTATTACATATTTCTTTCCCCTGTGGCATATGTTTTCAATACTGCTATTTATGATACAGCTTGAATGCTCTAACAGATAGTCAAAACCACAAAACAAGAGTGCAAGGTTCTGAGCCAGATGAAAATTTTAAATAAGAAAAGCATTTCAGTGTCAGTGCCACAATTCAAGTGTTCTTTTCTCAGCCTAGATGGACTCATAACTGGCATATTTTTTTATCATGCCTTTAAAAGATGTGTTTTTCTCTCACTCAAACTCCATCAAAAATCTTTCTTAGTGAAATATTCAAAGTTCTTATATGAATTAGTAATACAAGCCACAATAATGTTAAAGCTATTTTGTTTCTGAGATACAATTTGATTTGGAAATTTAACTTTTTATTTTTAATTAGCCCTCATAAATACTGTATTGTTGATCTACCTGAGATACATTGTCTGTCTGTCCTTGTACTCCTTATAACCTCCAAAACTCCTGGCCAAATTCAGACAAAGAAAAGAATGAGGTCAAAACCTTAAAGAGAAGTCTCACAAGTTTCATCTAAATTGATGTCTAGATAGAGGCCACAGAGCCAGATTGCTGTCCCACTAGGAATAAAACATCAGTGACAGCTCAGCAGTTACCTTTTTTGATTGACCTCTTGCTACCCAGTCAGCAAGTATTCTGCCAGCATGTCAATGCAAAAGTAGCTCTGAGCTACTGAGAGCATATAATGTCCTCTGCACAGCTGATATCTGCAGGCTTGAAAGGCAGCTGAGCAGATTGGAAAGGGGAAAGTCTAATGGAGTTGGGCATAAACCTCAGTATAAATGGTCAAAGCTGCTGTAATGGGACAAAGGAAGGGATATAAGACTGTCAAATACAAATCCTAAAAACATGACTTCATTAGCTCTGCTGTGCTCAGAACCATTTGTTTCATTGTTTTTATTAATACAACAGAAACCAAAACACAATCAAGGAACCACAACAATAAAATGACTCCTCGTTATAATGAATTTTGAACACCAACAGAGACAGAAAATAAGCTCAGTATCTAAAAGAAAATGCATTTTCCTTTTAGGTTGTGTAGATTGTATACAGCCAACTAAGTGATTACGTCATAGAATTTGGCAGAGGAGCTTGATGGGACGCAGAGCTACATGATATTGCAGTTACAGTGATAGCATCTGAGGAGTCCATCTCAACACCCTGCTGCACTCAGCACAATGCAAACATATGAAGGAAAGAGATATTTTCCTCTTTCCATCTGATTTTGTTTCCACTCGTCTTCTTTTATGTCTCAATCTGTATATAAGGATAATCCCAAGGGCTGAAGAGAAAAAAACCTCATTCATAACAAACACCTAAAAACACCCACTACTGTTAAATCAGCTCCTTATGACAGCTACTCTGGTGGCATACTTGTTAGTTTTTTAGTGGGTCTTTTCAGTGGCATAGAGATAAAATGACTGTGTGATGGACCCCAGAGGAGTAGTCCCGGTAGTATTCTGTCAGCTTGCTGTCAATTTTCACCCCTTCTCATGCCACCACTGTCAAGCTTGTGAAACCAGACACTCTGTTACCAATGCAGTGAGATCAAGTTGCACAGATATTGCAGAGGTAGGTTGGTGAGTCATTACAGAACATTGGGCTACCAGGCTTCTAATTGGTACTACCTTGTGTAATAAATTTATCGCAGAGCAGAATTTAAAAAATTAAAATTTGTTTGGCTAGTGGTTTTTTGGCTGGTTTGAAAGAAAAAGGAAAAAAAGAATGAAGGGGGGGGAAGAAAAAAAAAAAAAAAAAACAAGGAAGAGAAAGGGAATGGGAGAGGGAGAGGAAGAGGGAAAGGGAAAGGGAAAGGGAAAGGGAAAGGGAAAGGGAAAGGGAAAGGGAAGAAGATTGTTTCAGTCCAGGAAATAAAAATGAAAAAAAAATTAGAGACAAGACCCCTTAAAATCCCTCATTAAGTCATACTAGACATTATTGACTTTTTAAAACAGAGTAAGACATAACACAATCACTCAGTAAAGGAAATATTTTTAAGAGATCTTTTTCATTTTTTTTTTTTTTATTATTCATGATAAGTATGGGGAAAAAATATCCAAACACCAAAAAATAATAAACCGAATATTTTCTCTCTCTCCTCTAAATATCAAGAGATTGCTTAGAAACAAGTGATTTTTAGAAAACAGTCTAATCTGAATTTTCATTTATGTTTTCTGAGAGGTTGGGTAGACTTTTTGCTAGGAATTTACAGATTTTTCTTTTAAAATTAGAGTGTTACTTTATAAAAATCAGGGAGCTGAGTTTTTATGAGATTAGGGACCAGAATAGCATCCAGCACCAAATATCCCTCCAGCTTGTGGGGAGGTGCTGAGCAATCCATTCTTAGGAATCTTTCGTTGCTGTGTTGGTTCACAAATGTCTCATTAGCTTCTCTTTGTCCTCTCTGTTTCAAGGGTATCAATAATTCACTAGGAGCCCATACAGGAAGACAGTATTCCTAACCCGAAAGGTTACAAAAGTCAACTGTAGGGGATAAGTCTCCATCTAACCTCCTCCAGCTGCTTTTACAGGGTACACTGTGAACACCAAACAAGATCTTTTCCCTAAAACTGGGGATCTAGGCAGACCTCCTACCCTTCAGCCATGGCATAATGACACGGATAGTACAGGTATGGGGTGGTACACAGCCTTGTCCTTACCTGACAGAGAGGAAAATTTTTATCCATTTTGTGTCACTTCACTATTAGATGGAAAGAGAAGAAATGGCAGGTAGCATAAGTCAGATAGCATTGAAAAATCAGCACTGTAGAATCTTATTCAAAATACTTCCCTTAAAAAATTTCCAGGAATAAGAATGCTCCACACTCAATAGAAAATAGACACCACTTGGTCATAACTGAGGAAACACAGCAGAGAACTGTTTGCAATAAAGTTAAAGATATCTTTTTTTCACCTTTTGTGACCCCTTCCTTTTGTGCTGTGGAGGTTCTTAATGAAAAATGTGCATTCAAAATATATATATCTGCTTTTCACAATCTAGCTTGTGCAAAAAAGTTATTCATAGAGGCAAATGTCCAGCATCTTATTTGAAATGCTCTTCCCTGCTGATAGCAGAGTGGCACTCAGAACAGGGAGTTTGTATTTGGACAAAACATTTTTTACAGTTACTATGTGATATGACAAGAAGAGAGTACAAAGAAAAGCAACGAGAGGAAGGCAAGGACAAAGCTGATGTGGTTTCATTAAAATTACTGTAATTACAAAAGTTTTCAGCAGTACCGTGTACGTGGGTGCACAGTTCTTTATTGAATACATCACCTGCTTCCCCGAGAAGGATGACTCCAAGTTCAGTACTGGCAGGAAGGCATGGGGGATCAGATGCCATTTCTAGTCAGGTAGTTATATTCCCTGATCATCGTGGTTTCTTCCCTTGCTCTTGTGCATCATGTTCCAACTCTCTGTGTGGAGTTAAACCCCTCAAAATCGCTTTCAGAAATGGGTCCATAGCATAGCAGTTAGATCCCAGGAACAGTTTTGTTGGCTCCAGAAGTCTTTAAGCTGGGTAGGTGTTTTACTGCTCTCTGGATCCAGACACAATTCTCATATTCAGCCTTAAAGATGCTACAAAACATTTCCAGAGAACACTTCTCTGTTTTTAAGAAATGTGTTTAGCCAAAGAAACATAAATAAGGTAGCATGTTTGGACTTCACTTATGTGTTTACCAGATTTCAAGGAAAATAAGCAAAGAAAATTTTCCATCATCCAAAGTGATAGAGCCAGGGGAGACCATGTCATGACATTCTCACTTTTTGATACTGTCCATAAACAGTATCCAGAAAGTGACAACTCCATTTGATAAAATGTTCTTTCTGACTTAAATAAGCATTTCTTTAAGGGCAATGGAAAGCATTTCACTCTTGTGTCTTTATTTACTTTCTCTTTTCTGTAAATAAGGGACCCAGCTTTCATGCCACAGCAGCCTCCAGGGGAATCATCCTTATCATCAACTCACTTGATTCTGTCTTTAGTAAGTCATACAATAAGCTAGTAACATGTCAACTGACTGATGTGCAATGGAATATTTTTTAAAATAATTATAATTTGGGGATTTTCTTCTCTGTCCAAGCCCAAAGGGTCTTGTATGCTGCTTCCACTAGTGTAGCTACTTATGCCATAAAAATCTGCTGAAATCAATGGGACTATTTATGGAGTCATTTGCTATTCAAAGGGCTTGATTCTCTGATTATTTATTCTATTTTTTCAGTAATGTTACTCTGCTTACTTGAACAGAGTTACTTCTATTTTAGCTGATGCAAAAGAAACTACAGTCAAAGGTGACAGAGTCTGGCACTAAATGTCTTTGAAAATAGTTTCATCAAAATAAAGAAAATAATATCTTTGGATAAGTGCAAATCGCAGTTTAACAAAAAGCCCAATCTGGACTTCGTATGTTCAGTTGGATATTTCAAACAAAAATGAATGCTCAAAGGTAGCATTATTTTTGAAGCTCAAACACTCCCTATATGCTTGACAAATAGCATCTGTATAGAATTAAATCTTGCCTCGCTGATGTCATTAAGAGATCTTAAAGAGAGATCAGATTTCATCCTGCAGAAACAGGCTTACAAAGACTTTTGATAACAAAGTTCTTCATTTCATAATGCTTAGATGCCCAGTTTATGGGTCATTCCAGCATATTTCAATTATTTAATTGAGCCCACAATCTGCTTCCCACTACCTCCTTTCCCAAGCATTTCCAAGACGTGGATGGAGACCAAGCCCTGGGTGAGATGGATAACCTTGATATCTGCTACTTCCTATTTCACAGCTATTCTCAGTGTATAGTCCCAATACAGGTGTCCTGAACACCTGACATGTACAAATCTTATCCTCTTGCGGGATGGCATTCGAAAGCCCCCCTTTGTAACATTTCCAAGGCAGGCAGGGAGCAAGAAATTGTCTACAACTGCTTGTGTATGAGCTATTGCAGGAAATAAAAAGGCTTCTAAGAAGCAGCAGACTTATTGTGCCTGCATTGCATGGCTTCTGAGTAAATGTGTGCATACTTTGGGATTTTATGCACATGTGAAGATCAGCTGTCCCAGTTATGCATGGTGGGTGGCATGCTGTGGCAAGAAGAATGGGCTCCACAGTGGTAATTGGTAAGCTTCTGATGAGCTGACTGAGCACAGCTACATCATGTAGCACTTTTCACATTGCCAAGTTAACAGCTATCACCAGAGGTAGAATTTAAACTGCTGGAATAAACAAAGTCAAGGGGAAGTATCTTGCTGAAATGTCACTTCCCACAGAGCTTGTGGAAAGCCATTACTATTGAAAAGGTGCATATATAAGATTTCAAAATTTATATTATATCTCAAAAGATATACTTCAAGAATGCAAAGCATATGTGAAAGGCAAACAACTATCTTTCCCAGAGATTAAATAAGATTCCCATTTTTTTATATGTTGAAAATTTCCTGGTAGGTTTCAGATGCTATTTTGTTGTTCAATGTGGTCTGTCTAAATCAACTAAAATAGTTCACTTGAGGAAAAATTTAAGTAATTTGTGGCTATGAAATTTTAACTTACCTGCCTTACTTAGTCTGAAAGAAAGGGCTATAATCTCAGACAGCTATCAGGAGAATTAACTGGCTCACAAACTGGAAGAACCTTATCTAAGTGGGAAGTGTACGTTAGTTGGAGGCAGAGCTGCTCAAGGAGTAACAGTGTGCCAAAGTAGCACCAGAATTGTGGGTCTAAAGACCAAATGTCTTCCTCTTTTTATTCTGTCCTTTCTATCAGGACTGTAAATATAAAGATACCTGAGAGAACAGAGGAAGTCTCTAGCTGGAGATGCTGGCAGAGCAGGGATTGGAAAATGTGAACTGAAGAGCAGGGTCAGAAACCAAGCAGTCTGTGCAAAGTCAGCCCTATAGGTTTTCTTGGGAATGTCTGATGCTGGAGTACTGAGCAGACTGTACTGCAAAAGGGAGGGCTGTGCTGCATGGGATCTGCAGAGCTGGGACAGTGGTCCAGCTGAGTGCTGAGTTCCATCTTTGGCCCTATTCCCTGTACTTCAGGACCAGGGCACAAGGCAAGGGTCCTGAAGTGCAGTGACAGTGGGTATCTCTCAGTGCTGGTGGGACCTTATCTAGAGGCAGCCCCAACAACAGAACAGGAAGATGTTGAAGGCTGTGATTCCAGGAAAAGATAGGCAGCATGTTACCTGGGGAAAAGGCAGCATGTTGTTGCCCCCAAAGGAGGCAACAGACTGGAGACTGTATGTATGTCACAGAGGCTGATACAAAAAACACATTTCCACATTGACATCTCTAAGTATTGCTGACGTGCCCTGTCCTCTTTGGAATTTATTGCTCTTGCCCTGGCAGACTCTGCAGCAAGGTGCCAGGGGTCCATAAAAATGTCAGTTTTAACTGTAGAGCAAATAGAAAGGGTAGGAATGAGTGGAGAACAGGATGGTTTCATAAGCATGTGTTCCCGGTCAGAGAGCTGCCATCCGGAGCAGACCAGCAGGAGCCGTGGCCGGGAGATGGGAGAAGAGGCAGCGGCTGCTCCGTGTGAGAAGGACAAGCTGAGCGGTCGCACAACTCACCGCAGAGCGTTTGCGGGCAGCCAGGACCACTTTCTGTTTGCCAGTGGCTGTGCGTGTCACCCAGCCTGGGACCACTGTCACACACAGTCGCTGGTGATAAAATAAATAGCTGGAATGTGAGAATCAAAGCAATTCAAAGAAGACCAAGAGCCCTCAACAGGGAAGTGTTACCTTGGAATAAAGCACTATTCTACTTGAAATCCTTGACACACACGATAGAAACTGCATCTTTTTTTTTAATTCTTCCCTCGCCAGCCTTTCCCTGTCCTCCTCGCTGAGGTCCTCCCGATGTAAGCGATGTATGAAACATGTGAAAGCGTCGTTAGTAAGACTGTGAAATCCCGGAGTGGTCTCTATTTCCCTGCCTCTGCCATCGCTCCCCTCCTTGCGCTGGGGGCAGTCGAAGTCCTGCTAACAAATTAGAGAATCTATCAACTTCAAAAGGGGCAAAGCCCGTTCAGGAGGTGTTAAAGCAGCCCGCATCCCCGCGCCCAGGGGGAAGGCGGTCTCCGGCAATTCGGGCAGGGAGCGAGAACAAGGGGAGAGAGAGCAAGGGTGCTCGGGCCGTACTCCCGAAAGGGCTGTACAAAAGGGCTCCTGCCCTCCTGACTGCTTTGGTTTCTGATTGTTCTTCATCCATGATTTGAAGAAAAGGGGAAAAAAAAGTATTCTTTTATGAAGGGGGCAAACAAGTAAATTATTATTTTGCTTCTTGCTTGACTTGAGGGCTAGAGTTTAATCTATTGAGCCCTTTCGCTGGTTTGAACTAATGTCAGGAGGAAGAAACGCACCCGGGAAAATTAGACAGGGGAAGGATCACCTTTAGCTAAAACCGTACTTTTCGTGCATTAGTTTATTTATGCTTATTTTTCCCACGTCTGTTCTCCGATTGTAAGGAAATATACAAGTGCAAAATAAACGTTTCGACAAAGTAAATAACTGTTATTACTTCTACACGTCCATAAATATGGTCTAAAACCAATAATTGATCACAGTACTTTTCATTTCTCTGCTTCCACTTACTGAAGGACACTGTGCAACGAAAAGCGCGGAGAGCACGGAGCGGAGGGGCTGGGACAGAGGGACAGAGGGACAGAGGGACAGAGAGGGAGAGAGGGACAGAGGGACAGAGAGGGAGAGAGGGACAGAGGGACAGAGAGGGAGAGAGGGAGAGAGGGAGAGGGAGAGAGGGAGAGGGAGAGAGGGAGAGGGAGAGAGGGACAGAGGGACAGAGGGAGAGAGGGACAGAGGGACAGAGGGACAGAGGGACAGAGGGACAGAGGGAGAGAGGGACAGAGGGATAGAGGGACAGAGGGACAGAGGGACAGAGGGACAGAGGGACAGAGGGACAGAGGGCAGCCCTGCTCGGAGATGGTCCTGCCTGAAGAGGTGACACGAAACTTCTCCGCCAGACCTCTTGGAAGGGCCGTCTGAGGAGTGTGGCAACTAAGAAGCTGGTTTAAAAACAAAGAAGGGCTGGGGAGACGCTGCCCAGGGGATGGCGAGGACGGAGCTTACACGCGTGGTCCGAGGACTGTCCCCCCGGCGTGCAGGGCCCCGTTTTTCTCCGAAGGCCGGGGCTTGACGCGGTAGCGGCGCCGGGAGGGCGCTGGGCCCGCAGGACACGCCGAGGGCCGCGGGCGGAGCAGCGGGACCCCAGGGCCGGGCCGGGGCTGTCGGGGCTCGGGCCGCTCCCCACAGGCCGAGGGGCAGCGCCTCAGGCGGCGGCGGGGCCGGGCGGGGCCGGGGCTGTTCCCCGAGGCCACCGGGACCTGCCGGGGCGGGCAGGATTCCCGAGGGCTCCGGCCGGCCCGGGGTTGGAACAGGAGCCGGCAGGGTTTGCTGTTTGCTCACTGCCGTCGGAGCAGGGCGTCTAAGGGGATCCAAAGGGGATCCATGGGAATGCTCCCAGTGTCCCTTAGAGACCTCCTCTGGCGGCCTCGAGGTGTTTTAGCCTCCTCGTCCTCAGAGGAGTCCAGAGCTAGGGCCCGCTCGGTGCCAGCCCTCGGCGACAGCAGCAAGAACACTGGAAAGGCCCCTCAGGACCCCCGGGAAGGGGAGGTGACATGACGGCCCGGGGGTGTCTGCCAGGGGACACCTTTCCCCCCTAAGGGAATGAACGGTGCTCTCGTTCTCCCTCCCGCTCCGCCTGCACTGCGGGGCTGCTGAAGGGGGTTATCACCTGGGAAATCAGATAGTCAAACCTAACCGCTCCTGCGAGGATCGGGAAAAAAAAAAAAAAAAAAAAAAAAAAAAAAAAAAAAAAAAAAAAAAAAAAAAAAGAAAAAGAGAAATTATAGGTCTCAAATTTTCCTTAATTTATCTGCCTAGGCTTCCAAGCAGGAGGGAAAATGTGCCTTTATCTTTTTTGCTAAAGAAATTTCTGTGTTTTCCCGATCGGAAGCACATCTCTCCACTGCCAAGCAGCTCTCTTTCTCTCTTTCGAGTGTGTTCACATTAGGTATGATGTTCATAATAATAACAACAACCCCGAGAATTATGAGACAAGAGCACGTTTGACAGTGTTTGAGAAATTCAAATACAGCTGCATCGGCTTTGTCTCTGGTTCAGTCACATTTATTTCCCTAAGCTAGGCAGACAGCTTGAGTGAAGCATGACAATGAGGTTTGTAAATAGCAAATGGAAGGGTTTGCTGGGTTGTTGGGTTTATGTTGGGTTGTTTTTTTTTCTTCCTCCCCTCCCTGTTTGATTTTACTCTCAATCCAAATAACCTTCCTCAGTGAACGTTTCAGACAAGAGAATGTGAGCGGGAGGGGACACGGGGGGCTCATAATTGCAGGTTCCCTTTGGAGCTGGGATGAAAACGCTGACGGCGCGTGTTGCAGAGGAAAGGTGCAGAGGCAGGCTCGGCTCTGACTGCAGGACGGCTGTGTTGTCACTGCTGCCGCGTTTATTTACAGCCCAGCACTCGAGAGCAAACGACGCTTCAACAGCGCCAAAGTTGGGGGCCCTGCTCTCTATGGGGAGATGCCTGGAGCACCCCAGGGAGAGGGACCCAGGCCCAGCTCCCTCCGCTGCCGCCCCAGGAGCGCCCCGGGAGCGGCGCTGCCTCTGGGCAAATCTGCATTCGCACCCTCCCTGCGCGTCCCCAAGTGGGGCTGGGGGTACGGGGGAGATCGGCTGGAGAGAGCTTTAAAATGTCTTAGAGCCAATAGGTGAACATTAGGACAGCTGATTTCGATCGGTTGCTCCTGCCAGGTTCAAGTGCCCTGTGCTTATCACTGCGCGCAGACCTGAACCTCAACGAAAACACTGGGGGTGGGCTGAAATTCGTCATTTCTTTCCCTTGCACCAGAATCCTCTCCCTTATTCAAGTCAGGTCACTTCTACAGACCTCTCTGTAGTGAGAAATGTACTCCCGTCTTTTATCAAGCTCTTACTCTCACCCTCCCAGTAGCATTGTCTCAGGGAAAAAATACAATTAAAAAAAAAAAAAAAAAAAAAAAAAAAAAAAAAAGCCAACAACCACTCAATTTACTTCAACTATTTACACCAGTTAAAATACATTTGCAAAAATGTCTGCAGCTCTTCAAAACCTTCTCTGCTTCCTTATCAAAACCATCTTTCCAGAGGAAGAATTGGGAGAGCTTGTTTATTTGTTTTGGGTTGTCTCAAAACTCTCAGTCTGTCTCTCGTTATTGCCCGGCGTGCCCGTCTCCTCACGGCTGGCCTCCCCAGGAGATGCTGTGCTCCTGCCAGCTGAGAACTCCACCTGATGACACACAACCCCCAAAGTTTCCTGCAGAGACTATTGTGCTTTGCTAAGTTTTACTGAACACAGCAGTAACTATTTTTGAGGGGGCTCTTTTTAGCCACCGCAGCTTCAGCGAAAATCTTTTCTTGTGGCTGCCATTGCAGTCCCTATTCATGAGGAAGGGCAGGAGACGGACTTGGGAATCCTTATCTCTTGCAGGGAGGGCAGGAGGGAGGAAGGAGAGGAAAGCTTTATCTCTTCGGGAAGCCTGTCACGGAGCGGGCGAAGCCTGGCCCTGCTCTCCGCAAGGCAAGGAACGAGACTGCAATAATAGAATACAAACATGTGTTTTGTTTTCCATTAAGTCGATAGACCAGACAAGGTCTGCCCCGGGGAAAAGATGACTTGAGCTGTTAATGAGACCTGACACAAGGATTTAAATAGCGAGGGCTCCTTTCGCCAGCGGTGTCTCCGCAATATTGCTTTATTTTTTTTTTTCCTCCCCTCTTCTTCTTCCCAGGTCTGAGGAGGTGCCCCAGCAGCGCGGCAGGGCCGGTGCCACCAGCGGGGACATCCCTCAGGGTGAGGGCGGCAGGAGCTGCCCCTCCTGCGGGGCTGCTTTTCTTTTCATGGAGGTCCTCCGGAGGCGAGAAAGGGACAAGAAAGTGCTTTTAATTCTTTTCTCGGTGCCCCCGTGTACGTAAACGTAAAACTGACCCGTTTTTAGTGATACCAACCCCGCACGGAAAACTTCAGGGCCTTCGAGGGGGAGCACAGCGGTGGCTGTGGCTGGACAGTGCGGGCGGGTTGGGGCTGCGGGGCGCGTCCCCCCGCCCTGGGGCGGGCCGGCCAGGGGCCGGAGCCGTCTGTCTGTCCGTCTGTCTGTCCGTCTGTCTGTCTGTCCGTCCATCCGTCCCCCGGCGCGGAGGGGAGCGGAGCGGCGGGAGCTGGCGGCCCGTGGCCACTAGATGTCGCTCCCGCCGTTCGGATGGCGCTCCCGCCCCGCCGGGCACGGGCACGGCCAGCACCGCTCGGCCCCGCTCCGGCCCCGGGCATGGGCACCGCTCGGCCCCGCTCCTCACCCGCCCGAGGAATCGCCCCTGGGCCTCTCCTTCCCCACGGGGACCGGGTCCCGGGGGACACCTCGGAGTCCCGAGGGCGACAAGGCTTTGTGCGGCCCCAGGCGCGCCCGCCTCTGTTGGCGATGCTGGGTGAGGGGCTCTGTGGTGTGCATCTCAAGGGTAAAAGGGTCTCTGCGGAAGACACGCAGGGGGATCGAGCCAGGAGCCTCGGCAGCGTGTTCCCCTGGAGATGCAGGGAGTTTGTGCCTCGGCCGGTTTGCAGGGGGGACAAAGCACTGCTTTGGAATAGGGTCCCATCGGTACCGGCACACCGGGACCCCCGCACGGAGCCCCGGGGAGCAGAGGCAGATGCCAAGCACGGAGTCGGCGGCTGGCCCTGGGAAAAGCTCCCAAGCTGAGCATTTCTGTTGTGTGAAGTGCCCGCATTAGCAGCCCGAACACGTAGGGAAAGGCTGACATCTGCGATTCGGTACGAGGCACCCGAGAAATGACAGAGCTCCCGGTTCAGAGGGGCGCCCCCGCCTCGGCTCCCGCCGGGGGAGGACCCGCCGAGCCCCAACCTGCGGGAGCGCCCTGCCCCGGGGAAGGAAATCTCCTCTCCTGAGCTCTCCTCAAGTCTGAAAACACCTACACGGCACAGTCTCTACATTTGGAACGCTCACGGTCAATGCCCCAAAGTAAAAAGATAGAAAGGAACCTTCGGTATAAACTTTGAGCCTGATTCCAGCGGAAGTACAAATATCAATAGTTTCCAGGCTTTTGTCCCCGCTTTACAAAACAACTCATAAAATCCCCAAACCCTCAGCCTTTGTGCCAACGCACCTCTGCCTTTTGACTCTTCACTGTATGGTTTATACACCACCCCACCCATCCTCCCGAATTTTTCAAAGCCCATTCACATCACTGGCCTGAAGTAGAAAGAAAGCAGAGCCAGTTTATTTTATAAGCGCTGGCGAAACCCGCCTGGGCAGGAGAAAGCGCGGTGGGACAGAGCTGAGCTCTCCCCAGGGCAGGAAGGACCCGCCGGGATGGGTGAGGATCCCACCCCGCTGGGATGGATCCACCACACACACACCGGGAGAGGAAATCTGGACATATCGCGGGGTGGGGGAGTAGAGAAAAAATGAAAATAAATAAAGAAAAAAAGTAAAATTCGTTCGGCGTTAAACTCGAAAATAATAATAATAATAATAATAATAAACTGGCAGAGGAGTCATGAAAGTTTCTTCTGGCTCTCTTGGTATTTTCTGTAGTCTGCAGTTTGTACTGGGTTGTTGGAGGACATATGCCATTCCCATGGATCGGTGTTTGTGTGGTCAAAGCAGTAATGGGCACTTCTTCACTCGATAGGTTTCCCAGCTGGGCTGCGGCTGAACGGCACAGTCAGGTACCAAGACACGGGGCAAAGGATGGAAGAACGGTGAGAGGATGCTGGACATAGCTGACATTTATTGAACTATCCAAAATTAAATAAGTTAGGTACAGATAAAGAAATGTTAGGTATTCCATGACACAATTGTTGCACGAGCCGCCTGCAATTATGTTGTTTTGTTTTCAGGGCCGTTCTGCAAGCATCTTCCACACGGTTGGTGGACAGGAGAGACCTTATGGGCTGTTCTGAGTTTTTAGAGGCGATCAAGTTTGTCGGAGGGAGAACAAAAAATAGAAAAGAAAAAAAGAAAGAAAAAAAAAAAAAAAAAAAAAAAAAAAAAAAAGAAAAAAAAAAGTCGCTTTAGAAGGAGAAAAACTGCTGCTTCAGAGAGTTCAATGAATTATTTTAAATGCCGTATCTCAGAGAAAAGGCTTCCTATAACAGATTCTAGATCGTGTCAAATTATAACGAATTGAATCACAAGAAGCAATTACAAAGCAAATATTGTGATCGGTGTTGTGGGTAAAATCGGAGCCGGATTTATGGAGGAATATTAACTCAGATTTTTTTTTTTATTTTTTTTATTTTTTTTTTAATCAACATTGATTAGAATGGTGTTAAGCCTAGAGACCTCTTCCTGTAGATGGCGTCCTTTGGGTACTGAGTAATCAATAATATTACAGTCATACTTAAGGGACTTTATTAGGCTTTGGATAATAAAATAATTAATATATATTTTAGTTATATTTTTATTGAAAACGAAAACCCCTGGATTTGTTATAAGCAAAAGTGTGTTTCTCCTTCACGTGGATGCAAATAAAAACTGTTTGAATAAATAAGTTGTTTCTGAACATTTTGTTGTCAAAGTGTTAAATGTCCCCGTCATTTTTATTCAAACACTAACATGATTACAGCCAATTATATATTCACCACTGTTCTTTATTTTAGAGTAATTGTACTTGTCACTAATAAAACAGAGACATAATGGATCGCTACTGTTCTGAATTTTAAAGCAATTTTCTGTAATTTGATTGAATTATACATCATCCACTACTTTTTTTTTTATTTCTATATTTTGAAATCCTATTTTCTTGAAAATTGCAGTTCTATTCCTGTTTTGTTGATCCTGAAGTAACGAAACCTTCTGTAACATTTATAAATAGAGCCTCGTCCCTTTTGAAACGTGGAAAATCATTATTTCAGTCCCAACATACTGAAAGCTTTAGATTGAAAATCTGAAAGTCCGGAGAAGTGCCTAAACCAGACCGTTGGCTCAACACGCTGTCCTTGGAAATGAGAAGCAGAACAAGCAGTGAGGAAAAAAAACAAAACTCCAGTGTGCATAGGAAGTATTGATGACTTTATTGCAATGATTTGAGGAGTTTCTTGGGGCTCAGCCATAGAAAGACATCAAGACAAGCAGTTCAGTTGCCAGTATTTACCACGGAGGAATAAAGACACGGGGGAAATACACGCCAATTATATTCCTTCAAGGATTTAGAACCACTATATACTGTCCGTATGTTCTTTTAGGTAGGCGATTATAGGTGAGAAGCCCAGGAGTGACTTGGCTAAGACAATAGATATGCAGAATGATACAGAAGTATATAGAGACACCGTAAACACATACAAAATACTGCGCTGAGTTATTCTACCGCTCCTCGGGTTGTTTGTCTGAGAATGAGCTCTCAGAGGGCTGGAGGTTTGTTTTCCAAAGCCGAAAGCACGCTTTTAATTTAGCAATTGTATCAACCATCAACGGAGAGAGGTATGATCTGCCTTGTCGACAAACACAAATCAAAAAATGATACAAAGGCTTTCACAAGTTAATTTCAGATGACAAAACACGTCCCCACCACAACAGATAAAGTTGAACTATCGTTTGCAAACTGTGCGATTGCAGAAAAAGATATTTTTAAGTACAGTCAAACACGAATGTTTTCTCCATTATTGTGTGAGGCAACACTAAGGGAAGGCGCAGGAATGCGCGGGTGGCTCACTGGGAGATACTTTCAGTGAAGCTTTAGAGGGACACGATACCGACTTTCAGTGAGAATCGCGCTTGTTGCTTTTGCTGATTCCCTCTGCAGTATAGCCACAGAAATTAGCTTGAAGTCGCCTTGGAAGGCAGAAAAAAATGTTAAAAAATAACTACTACTATCGTTTAATTAATTCCAACGTTTACAACGACCTGAGAGACTTTTCTTTGCCCTTTCATTGGTGTTTTGAAATGAACGCGAAAATAAATTGTAATGTCATCCTCTGCAATATTCTGCTAGAAGACAAATGGAAATTACTTATTTGTTGGAGTTTCCGTAGCTACGGCATGATTTCATTACTTGGTGGCGTTTATACCTCTGTTATATTAAACACTGTTTTCTAAAAACTCCTAGGAAACATAACCTCGGTGTGTGTGAGCGTCTGTGCGACTGCCCCGTCTAAAAGATGGAGAGGAGAAATCACACCGAGAGGATGCATCCCGGGAGAAATCTTTCTGTGTTTTTCCTCTCCGCATTGTCAATGCCGGCAGAGTCTGTCTGCAGCCACTTCATTTCCTTGCTCAAATTATTATCGAGGCAAAACTACGAGCCCCAGGCTTTAGCGAGGCACGGACCGCGCTCGGTGGGAGGGACACAAATGGGATTTAACTTGTTGCCAGTCATTTTTGTGTGTTTGTTTGTTTGTGCTGGTGCTTTAAAAGCGAAACAAATTCCAGAAACAAAGCGGGGGGGAGGGGGAGGCCGGGGAGAGAGGGAGGAGGAAAACAAGCTCTATATAAAAGGCATATCATATTAAAATAATACATGGACACACCCACTGATATCAAGGGTACGATATCAGCCCTTCCCCAAGAAACTTATTTCTAAGTGGTAGCGGTTATAATCATCCAACGAGCCCCTTGCCATCACTCCCCCCTCCCTCCGCTAAAGAAAGGAAGAATGAAAGAAAGAAAGAAAACATGGAGACCACCCTGCCCGATATAAAAAGTGTTCAGAACAGGCTACACAAAGAGGCAGATCCTGCGAGCCCTCCTTGTGCCAGGACAGCGAGGAGCGAGCAGGGTCCGCTCCCCGAGCAGCCCCAGTGGCGGTAGCGCCAGCCCCATCACTCGAGAGACCCGGGCGGGACACGGCAGCTCCCCGCGGCTGAGCCCCGCACGGGGAAAGCCAACACCTTCCTTACTCCGAGCCTGCCCAGCGCCTTCTCCTGCAGGGCTGGACGGTCAATTGCGGCTTTCTCTCCACACCGGCTATTTTGCTGTGCTTACAAGGGGACCTCGGGGCGGGGGAGGATAGGAGGATAGGGGAGGATGATGAGCTTTTGTAGGCCTTAAAATGCGGCTCCGCAGCTGAGCCGGCCGAGTCTGAGAGCCCGGCGAGCCGAGGGGTTCCCGTGCGGGGCCCGGGCCCGGCGGGACAGAGCAGCGGGCAGCGCGGCACGGCCAGGTAGGACGGGCGGGGGGATGGAGGGATGGAGGGATGGATGGATGGATGGATGGATGGGCACCCCCGGGCATCGGCGCCCCCCCGCGCCCGGATGCCTTTGGCGGAGCGAGGGAGTGGAAACACCTCTGGGAGAAAGAGAAACACCGTATTGTGCCGGGGAAGGGGTGGAAGCCGGGGAGGGGGGGCGGGTACAGGGGGGGAAAGGGTATCTTTTCTCTCGAGTCTGCAAAACCAGATTCATGTGTCATTTGCCAAAGATTACGTTTATAGGAGGCTAAAGAGATTTAGAGTAACACCATGAAAATATTCCAGCAACAGTTCCTTAAGAGCCAAAGAGCAGCTAGAGGTCTTCTTCAAGCACTACTTGGGGTTTGTTTTGTTGGGTTCTTTTTTTCTCACCAGGACTTTCTTCCTGCCCGCCCCCCCCCCTCCCCCCCGCAATTTATTTAATATTCTTTGCTTCAATATCACAGCGCCGACAAAAGCAGCGGCCTAGAATGTTTTAACACTAAACCAAACAGAATATAAAATGATGTATTTAAACCTCGAGAACTGAACAAGGTTTTTAATTTGTTCATTTCTCCCTTGCATTTTATTTGCATGGTTTGCATAACTCTGTGGATAATTTTTTAAAGATTTTTTTTTTTTAATTTCTGAATTAAGGAGATGTTTCGTTACACAGGTTGGCAGTGAGTATAAAAATATTCTGTTCCGAAAAATTCTGGCAGTGGCAGCTGAACACAATGAATCTAGTGGATGCTCTACACTGCCTAGATAGGCTTTCTGTGGATGGCATTCTACAGCTACAGGAATAAATAAATAAAATCTTCAGCTTTTAATTAAGGTGATTTAATTCAGACCTCTCCAGTCAGCGTAGTCGCCGTGGGAAATGTATACTCCAATGTTTACTCGGATCTCTTTCTGTCACTATTCTGTCTTGTTTTACGCTTACGACATCAGCAAAGCTTTCTGGCCCCTACAGCCATTGTTTCCCATTTCGACGTTCTCCGTTCAACCTCTGCCCGCCCAAGAAACTCCCTAAAGTTCAACAGGAGGAGAACTCAGTGCACTTAGTTTATTAATGTCATTGTTTTAACGCTACCTCTCCCCTAGTTGCGCAGGCTCCTCTAAGGTATACAGTGCCCCGCTGGCGATTCCTTATGGTACAGTGCAGCTTCTCAAAAGATCATCGGATGGAGAAATTCAGCTCTTTTTGAAACATTTAAGTAACTGAGCAATTAGTTCTGAATGGGGTGGGGGGAGGGAAGACTAGAGAGCTTAAATAAGGGGGGGAGGGGGGAGAGACACAACACAGCCAGCCCGAAAACAACAGGGATGTGTATGCATGGGAGGGAAACTTAAAAGGTTTGTATTTAAAGTGCGCTTGCAAGGTCTTCGGCACAATATGTGCTGCTCTCCTTAAAGGGGCACCGAGTGCCAATAACCATTAGTCATCCAGTAGGGACCTTTCATTACAGATTTATCTTTAGGGGGAGTTCCCCGAAGGGAACAGAGCTGCGGATTTCAAACCCGGTCCAGTTCCAGTTACACTGTGCGTACCTGCTGCAATAGAAGGGAGAGATACTTACCAGAGTTTCGGGAGTGCGCGGAGAGCACCAAGGTCTCTGCAGGGCTTCTTTCCTCTGCGGAATACTATCTTGCATCCGAGGCAGTTCCCAGTCTATATTTGATATTAACAGCCTCAAACACGAGGCTCTCCCATAGACATTTTTTTCCAGGGTTTTCAAGCAAATTTCTCGGTGCCACAATGTTATGATGGAAGGATGCTGAAATGACAGGCCTCGTAGACGCTTGTCTTAATCATCGGCTTCTTAATTTAGTTTTAGTGCTGTGGTTTTGTGTGTGTGTGCGTGTGTGTCTGCGCTTGTGTGCGCGCAAGAGAAGCCTCTGACAACCTGCAGCTTCCTAATGACTGACGAGGCAGGGCTGCTGCAGCAAAGTAACACTTCCCTGGTGTGAAGACCTCTTACTGGGAAGTTTAGTTCACTACTGTTCTCGCAATCCTAATCGTATAACTTGTAACTAAAACCCACGGAAGAAGGATATAGCATGCTAAACAGACTAACTTCTAATCGCTAGAAGCTGTTGAGGATTAACTGGAAGCTGGCTAGAGGCGGACACCTAAACTTAAATCTTCAAATGCGGAGAGAAATCTGGACCATTGAATGCTTCTTCCTCTCCTTCTTTGCCTCCATTCATCCATCCACCTTTAGTCCCATTCACCCCTCTTCAAAATGTTTGACTACCTCTTTCTCTTTGTTCGCGCACTGCTCGGTCCCCATTCGCCATGCCTTAGCAGCAGGCTATCAGTAACTGCTGAGCAGTCCTTACCTTAATTGCCCAGGTAACCTGGAATAAATAAGGCAAGCTTATAGTCAAGGGGGAATAGAATTATATAAGAGTACATGGAGGCATTTACTGTACCGAATGTGATATTACTGACTGTTAAACCAAAGTGTCCAGACTAGTTTCATGGAAGCATGATGCCATCGAAGCGTGGTTATTAAATACCTTTTCTTCATGGCTGAAAAAAACCTCATTCATTTCTTAAGCTGTCAGTACATTTTAGCAGCTTAACCGCCTTGAAAGAGCCCGAGAGTACAGAGCCACTATACCCGTGTGAAGGGGATTGAAGGCTGAAGCTGGGGGGTGCTGGTGGTGCAAGGGAAGTACGCTACATGCATTAAGTGTACATTGGAGAGGGTCTTTTCTTCTTTTGGCCTTCAATTTAAAAAAAAAAAAAAAAAAAAAAAAAAAAAAAAAAAAAAAAAAAAAGAAGAGGGAGGGTGGGGGCAGAAAAAATACGTGGTTGAAACACTATCCCTAGGAATTATACCCAAGAGCTGCACGGATATCGCTGTTGAATGGCACTTCAGCCAGGACTTTTCAGCTGAGCTATTGAGCCCCATTCTGAGCCGGAGCTGGATACTGTCAGTCCATCCCTGGCGCTCGGTTCGGTGGATCCGCAGCGTGGACGAGCGTGCAGGTGAAGCCTCATTCACACTGCGGAGAGCCGGCTCCCCACTGCACACCCACCCGTGTTTCACAGGGCTGGGGGCTGTGCGCCTCCCTTCTGCGCACAAGCTTCTGTTCCAAACACCCCACAAAACCTTCCCTGTTAGAAAATGCTGCCGTGAGGGACTTTCTGAAGAGAGAATTCGAATTTAGCCAGAATTGAGCGGTCAAACCTGCCGTTCATGCAGTGCCCCGACACACAAAGGTACCACTGAAGTGGAGTCCTGTTTGGGGCAGAGCTCAGGAAGGAACTGGCGTTAAAGCAAGACTCCCGCACTTCCAAAGTAAATATCTCTAGTTTTATAAACGGTGCATTTTCTGCCGAAGGAAAGAAAGAAAAAAAAAAAAGCCTCGAAAGTTAAAGTCCAGCAGAAATTATAATTGACATGGCTTCTCTTACATATCCTTTTCTTTCCTGTAAACAATGAATTAATCTGCATGGACTTAGAAAGATATGTAATACATATTGGACAAAACATTTCCTTTTTTGGTAGAACTGTATATCCATGGCACTAAAAAAAAAAATATAAATCCTAAGTTTGTGCACAGAGTTTTATTCCACACCCGTGACAAATGACCGAATGTTAAATCTAGATCATCCAATGTTTTAAAAGTGTGCTTCTTGCGGTGTTAGCCTTTTGCTCAGAAATGTAAAAAAGATAAAACTTCTCTTTTCTTCCCTGCTACATTTTCATCCCTGATCATAACACAAAGTAAACTCAGCTTTGACCTAAGAAACACCTCAAGGCATTAAATTTTCAACAGGCAATGTCAGTGTTACATTAAACAAGAACTCCTCCAGTTTGCTGCAGAGCTGGGATTTGAATAAAACGTTCAATGTTAACAAACAATACACACGTTTGGCACTTTGTGTATTAAATGGATCAAAGAGATTTGATAAGGCACAATACACCATTTGTACAGACCTGATTGAGTTAATATAATATCAGCAAATTTTACAACGAAATGAATCTGTTTCTTTTCTTTGTGTTTAAAACCAGCACAGATTACAAATTTTAATGATCTGAAAATGTTTGGTATACAAAATCATGCTTATTTCAGTATTAGCAAAAACACAAGAAATTTTTCAACACAAACACCCAGCTGTGTCTATTTTAAAAGCAGTTCAATGACAGCTTGCACTTATGAGCATGCAATCAGCTAATTTCGCTTTTTTTTTCTTCTGTGTTAATCAACACTTTCCTTCCTGCATATCAGAGTACAAATAGTATAGTTACTCCACATCAGTAAATGTTTACGTAACCTGTCCTTTCTCAAGAATCTGGTTACACCGAATCATTACATGCTAGACCGAGTAGGAAAACGCACTGGGCCCAGCCACCCTAACGGGATCCTAGTGCACCATAATGACACATATTAGTTAATGATCATCATAATCATAATAATATGCAGGAAGCTTACCTTTCCTCTTACCCTTTGCCATGGTAGAGTCATATAATATCCTCCTCACTGCACTCTTCAAGAAATCCCATACATTGACTTCAGTGTTGAGAAACGAAATAATTATAAATTTTCATTATTTAAAAAAAACCCAATAAACTGAATCTCTAAAAAAGAAAAAAAAAATCCAAAACCAAACAACAAACAAAGGAAAACAGAGTGGTTGTTGATCATTAACTTGTGTGTGTGTGTGTCAGTAGCAACCTGTTATGAAATTGGTTAAATAAATACAATTGTGGTAAGGTCATTCGAGGTTAATCCAATGCACAGAGTTCATGCCATCCCCAATTGCAATTGTTTATTACCGGTCCATTTTACTCGTCCTCGTTATTTACTCTCTGTTTCTTACACTCGCTTTTCCTCCCTCCCTCATACATACACAAACACATATATAAACCGCACGTCTGCACAGAACTACATTCATCGCATGGTGCTCTAACCTGAATTTCCTTGGGATAAATGGTTTTATCTGGGGTTGAGCTGTATTGTTTCTACGGAGCATCTTTTCCTGCAGCACAAACGCGAAGCAGCTCAATGCGGTGCTGGAGGTTTGCCCCAGCTCTGGTCTGAGTGCCATCAGCTCTCTGTCCATTACATGTCTCCTTCTTCCCAAGTGAGAAAGCTGCGCGATGTATTTCACTTTGTTTTCCGCTCGATTTTTTTGTTCCCGTGCTAACAGTAAAGAACGATATGCTGTGCACGATTAATGCCCAACCCTTGGGTCCCGGCAGAGCGCCCTGGGAGGCAGAGCCTGTATCAATGACCGTGTCTGCCCGGGGAGAGCGGCGATGCCGGACCCTTCCCTGCCCTGGAGCACCCGGCCCGCCGCCCGTCCTCTCCTTCTCCCGGGAGAGCTAAACCCCGCGGGGCTCAGCCCCCGTGCCAGGCCCGGCCCGGCCCGGCAGGACCCCACAGTGTCCATTTCTTGGGCTACCAATGGCAATATTTATTTAGCACGCCGGGCCCGCGGCCTGGTCTCGGCCGGGCCGGCAGCGCCAAGGAGGAGGAGGAGGCGGACGGGCCCGCCTGTCCCGGGCGGCCGCGCAGGGGAAGCGGCACCGAGCGGGAGCGGCGCGGGGCTGAGGGCGGCGGGACGGGCAGGAGAGAGCCAGGCCCGGCCCCGGCCGCCGGGACACAGGGCAGGAGAGAGCAGGGCAGGGCAGGGCAGGGCAGGGGGCGGGCGGGCCGCTCCGGCCGAGCCCCAACTCACAGTCCGGAGAGCGGCGGGCACGGCCCGGGCGGGCCGGAGACCACCCCGTCTTCCCCCGGCAGGCCCGGGCACATCCCGCCGCCCGCGTCCCCTCCGGACGAGTGTTTTGTTTTCTCCCTCGGTAAAATAACAAACAGAATTGACCGGGCCTGGGAAAATAAACTCGCCGAGCGACTTCGGCGGGACCCGCAAAGTAGTACCTCCGCCGCCACCGGTGTGCCGCGGCCGCTTCACCCACCCTGCCTCCCACCCCGCCTCCTCCGTCGCCAGAGGAAGGGGCAAAGAGACTGGCGGCAACTCGAGCCCGCCGGAGCACCCGGGGGAGCGAGCGGGCGGCCGGGCCGGGCCGGGCCGGGCGGGAGTCGCTCGGGGCGGGGGGATTTGTGCCGGCGGAGGCGGCCGGGGGGGCGCGGGCGGGGGGCGCGCACGGCGCGGTGATGCGCCCCGTGCCGGTATCCGTGCGCGGCGGGAGCGCGGCGGCGCGGGGGCGGGGCGGGGCGCGCGGGGCGGGGCGGGGCGGGGCCGGGCGGAGCGGCGCGCTGCCATTGGCCGGCGGGCGGGCAGACGCGCGGGCACGCCGCCGCCTCTGATTGGGCGGCCGGTGGGAAAGGTTAAACCAAAAAATGTTTTACAGCCCCGGTGCGTGCCGGCAGCTCTGAAATTAATTGCGGCCGGGGCGGGCTGTATCGCCCGTCTGCCTCGCTCCGCGCCGGCCCGCCGCGGCTGCTGCTCCCTCCTGCCTCCCCCTGCGCTGCCGTGCCGGGGGAACCGGGCACCATGAAGTAGCTTTTTTTTTTTTTTTTTTTTTTTTTTTTTTTTTTTTTTTTTTTTGGTGTGTGTGTCTGCTGTGTTTGTGTGTTGTTGCGCCTTTTTTTTTTTTTTTTTAAGGTTTCAGAGGGTTTTTTCCGTTTTTACCTTTTTTTTTTTTTTTTCCTCCGCTCCGACTCGGTTTGATTTTTTTCTCTGCTCGGTGATTATTATTATTACTATTATTTTTTCCCTCCCCGGCGATTCCTGTCCGTGCTACATGACTTGCCAGCGCTCGAGACTGCGGTCCGACTGCGCTGCCGCCGCCGCCGCCTCGGCCACCGCCACCGCTCCGGCCGCCGCCTCCTCCGCCCTGCGCGCAGCTCCCCCCCAGACTAGTGTGTGATGTTGGACATGGGAGATAGGAAGGAAGTGAAAATGCTGCCGAAATCCTCCTTTAGCATAAACAGCCTGGTGCCCGAAGCCGTCCAGAGCGACAACAACCACAGCGGCCACAGCCACCACAACAGCCACCACCCCCATCACCACCACCACCACCATCACCACCACCACCACCCGCCGCCGCAGCAGCCCCAGCGAGCGGCCGCGGCCGAGGAGGAGGACGAGGAGAAGGGGCAGCACCTCCTGGCGCCCCCCGCCGCCGCCGCCGCCGCCTCGGGCGCGCTGGAGGTGGCCAAGGCGGACATGCTGGCGGCCAAGGGCGAGGCGGGCGCGGCCGCGGAGATGGAGGAGAAGGAGAAAGCGGCCGAGGAGAAGAAGGGGGCGGCCGAGGGGGCCAAGGACGGGGAGAGCGGGAAGGAGGGCGAGAAGAAGAACGGCAAGTACGAGAAGCCGCCGTTCAGCTACAACGCGCTGATCATGATGGCCATCCGGCAGAGCCCCGAGAAGCGCCTCACGCTCAACGGCATCTACGAGTTCATCATGAAGAACTTCCCCTACTACCGGGAGAACAAGCAGGGCTGGCAGAACTCCATTCGGCACAACCTCTCGCTCAATAAGTGCTTCGTCAAGGTGCCCCGCCACTACGACGACCCGGGCAAAGGGAACTACTGGATGCTGGACCCTTCCAGCGACGACGTCTTCATCGGGGGCACCACGGGCAAGCTCCGCCGGCGCTCCACCACCTCCCGGGCCAAGCTGGCCTTCAAGCGGGGCGCCCGGCTCACCTCCACCGGACTGACGTTCATGGATAGGGCAGGATCCTTGTACTGGCCTATGTCCCCCTTCCTCTCCCTGCACCACCCCCGGGCCAGCAGCACTTTGAGTTACAATGGGACCACGTCCGCCTACCCCAGCCACCCCATGCCCTACAGCTCGGTGTTGACTCAAAACTCCTTGGGAAACAACCACTCCTTTTCCACGTCTAATGGGTTAAGTGTCGATAGACTAGTCAATGGAGAGATACCTTATGCCACTCATCACCTCACAGCAGCGGCTCTGGCCGCCTCGGTGCCGTGTGGCTTGTCAGTTCCCTGCTCCGGCACCTATTCCCTAAACCCCTGCTCTGTAAATCTCCTGGCAGGACAGACGAGTTACTTTTTCCCCCATGTTCCTCACCCTTCAATGACTTCTCAAAGCAGCACTTCAATGACGGCCAGGGCAGCCTCCTCCTCCACGTCGCCACAGGCGCCCTCCACTCTCCCCTGTGAGTCCTTAAGACCTTCTTTGCCAAGTTTTACAACGGGACTTTCCGGAGGACTTTCTGATTATTTCACACATCAAAATCAGGGGTCTTCTTCAAACCCTTTAATACATTAACATCCATGGGATCAGACTGTAAGTGAACATTTTACACACGTTTGCATTGTAAATGATAATTAAAAGGAAAAAAAAAAAGCAAAACAAAAAAGTCCAGGTATTTTTTATTAAGTCCCCCATTTTCTGTACGTTTGTTCAGTCTTTAGGGTTGTTTATTATTACACCAAGGTGAGGAGTGTCAGCAAGGTGCAATGTGGGGAGATTGCATTGTAGACTATGAAGTTTGGAAGACAAAATTATAGTAGAATGTGTATCTAAATAGTGACTGCTTTTGCAATTTTTTACTCAAATATGATGAGTCTATCACTAAATGCCGCCCGATTCTCCATGTTTGCAGTATTATAAGTTATCATGGATATGTCGGTGGGTGCAGACCTTGAAAGAAAAAAAAAAAAATACCAAACCACTAAATTTATGAAAACTATTAAAAAACCCTGAAAACACAAATTGTATTTAACAAGAATTATTACTGAAAAATGCCCAAAATCTACTTTTGGCCATTTATTATTTTATTCTTTTTCTTAACGAATTGCTTTTTTTTTTTTTTTTTTTTTTTTTTTTTTTTTTTTTTTTTTGTTCATTTGTTTGTTTGTTTACTTTTAGACCAAAGATTGGGTTTTAGAAAATGCACTCAGTGTACGAAGTAATTTAAAAAAAAAACAGCAACATTATTTCAGTTTGCAGCACTGCCCGTTCAAATGAATCAGAAGGGGACAAAATTAATGATTGCCTTCAGTTTGTGTTGTGTATATTTTGATGTATGTGGTCACTAACAGGTCACCTTTATTTTTTTTCTAAATGTAGTGAAATGTTAATACCTATTGTACTTATAGGTAAACCTTGCAAATATGTAACCTGTGTTGCGCAAAAGCCGCATAAATTTGAGTGATTGTTAATGTCGTCTTAAAATTTCTTGATTGTGATACTGTGGTCATATGCCCGTGTTTGTCACTTACAAAAATGTTTACTATGAACACACAGAAATAAAAAAATAGGCTAAATTCATATATACTTGATAGTTTTTTTGTCTCTTTTATTAACCCTAATGTGGCTGAGGCTTTGAAGTTACGGTGAGATCAGGGAGCTGCTTATTGCACAGTCCACCATTTTTCATATGCTCCTTTCTTTCTCCCTCCGCCCCCTCCCATGCTGGCTTTAACTGCAGCATTTTCAAATGTAAAGGATCAGGGTATTTAATCAAACACCATGACCACTATTTTGATGTCCATTTTGGGGCAGAACTCTTATAAAGTCTGCTTTAAAATTGTTAGTAGGAGGTAGGGTGGCTTACTAAGATCTGACTCACGCTGAAAAGGCTTGACATTGCATATGTATGCATATATACATACGTACATATACAATTTAAGTATATAAGCACACATTGGGAAAAAAAACCCAAGGTGCATTATTGTGTTGGTACGTGTTCTTCCTGCAATCTCTGAAATGCATTCAAAGACTTATTCTCCTGAAAGCAATTGATTTCTTCTCTATGCTGACTCGAGCTATATTAGCAGAGGATGCCTATGTGTGCGTATATACACACACATATTAGCTACCGTATGATGGTTTGACCAAATTTAGCCAGCTCTGATATGTGTGTGTATAAAATCTAACCCTTATCCTAAGGGAGCACCCTTGGGGGAGTATCTGGGCTGTGTGTATGTATACCCTTGCCATGGTGCGGGCACCTGGGCTGTGGGCGCTGTGAGGTAGCGGTGGTTTTGGCAGGGCTGTGGCTGCGGCCCTGGGCCGGGCGGGCAGCGGGAGGTGAAGGCGCCGCCAGCCCCTGGCAGGGAGGGAGGGAGGGAGGGCGGGACACGTGACACCGGCCCCGCATTCCCGTGCTTAAACCTTTCAGGGGCTAAAAACAGCCCCCCAAACAAACAAACAAACAAACAAAGCATCAACAAACCCGACCTGTACGGATGCGCTTAAATGTAAAGTTTGGAGAAGGAGCTTTTTCTCCCCTTCCTGCTGCAGGCCGGTAACTCACCCAGGCTCTCCCAGGAAATCTCCCTTGCCCGGAGAATCCTGCCATTAGTTTCGAGGGGGCAACGCTGCTTAGTAATTTTAAGAAGCGTTTAATCCTTGAAAGAATTGGTGTCTTGATGAGTTTAAGGAAGCCTATAAAGGCCACAACTCTTGAAAAATAATTAGAAAACTTGTGCAAAAGGTTTAGGAACTAATTGGATCCCGCGGTGAGTCCGCAGAGGACAAGTTGTTCATTTGTTACGTTTGTAGCCTAAACTGAGCTCTGCAGCAGCGCGATAAATCGGCCACTGCTCACAATAGGCCCAATGAAAAATAATCTCTAGGTCGGAGATGTTATCGCAAACGCTTTAAAGAGCTTATCTTAGAAAGACAGAAAAGAGGAAGAAAAAGAGAAAAAAAAAATGCCGGGGGGCTGAATAAAGAAGCAATAGAAAATCTGAATTCTTGCAAACAGTGTATTTGTCGTGCTGAAAGAATAAGGCGAAGAAGAGGGAATCTCCCGAAAATAAGTAATATATAAACAGATGCAAACAGAGCTACAGGAAAGAGCGAGAAGTGAAAGGTTACGGATGAGAGATGGGACACCCAGCTCTGCACCGTGTGGGGGAGAAGGAGAGAACTCTCTGATATTCTTAGCTTTCACTCTCACTCCTGCAATTCAAAATTAATCATCACTATGAGAAAACGATTGCTTTGTTTGGGGATGGAGAGATGATACCACCAGTCGGAAGTTCCTGCCCTCCCCCATTTTCTTGACTCTATTGTCACTAAAACAAGTGATGCAAAAATACTAAAAAATAAAACTTTTTCGGAAAAACTATCGGAAATAATAAAATGCAATAGGTGTGATTAAAATTCTTGAAGCCTAGATACTCCATTCTGTTTACTAGTGCCTAAACAACTTAAAAGAGCAACATCTGCTGCAGCTGACAAGGAAAATGATTTATTTACCACTTGCAACTGGTTGTATACTGTAGGAAATCCAATAGCACCTACGTAAAGTATTATTTTGTTTGCAATGTAAAAAAAAAAAAAAATCTGCTGTCAGTGTACTGAAAGGAGGAAAGAGACAGATCAGGTTGGAGGAAAGCACAATCTCGCCATGTCAGAGTTTGAGGTTGGCTAATAAGCATTAATTAGATAAGCGTGATGCATAATAATTCCTGCAAAGGGTACCCTTGATGTGTGTCTCTCTAGACTTGGTTTAAGCCAGCATTCGCTCCCAGAGCTCTCCTTTGGGCTCGGTGTTGCAAATTATTGCCTAAAGAGTTCAGGTGCCACAGACTTTTCCCTCTTTCTCTTACACCAGGCGCTGAGCTGGTAATTTATTCACATTTCCATACACGCTACCAGGAACCAGACCATTTTTTTTTTTTTTTTTTTTTTTTTTTTTTTTTTTTTTTTGTAAAGGAAAAAAAAAAAATCTAAGCCAAACCAAAATTAAAATAACACCAATAAATCGCTAAACTTGTTATGGCTCATATCAGGACTGCTAAGCTCCCAAATATGTCTTTACCTTTGCCTGCTCCTCAGCCAGCGAGACCCTTTTGTTCGCTCAGGCTGATCTTTGCACAGGCTCGCTCGGCACTCAATTCGAGGTGGTGCCTTGTTTGTTTTTCTTTTTCTGTTGCTTTATTGTTGGGTGGTTGGTGTTTTTTTGGTGGTGATGGGTATTTTGTGGTTTGATTTTTTTTTAATTATTTTTTTTTAAGGGGAGGTGGTTTAGCATACAGTGTTTCTGCCATCTGATACTTGTTTCCGCCGTGGTTTATGTGTCAAATCCTCAAGCTAAGCTTTTAGGATTTTTTGAACATGCACATTTCTAGAATGATGCGGTGTTTTAGCGTCGTTTCTTTAGCGTTTCCTAATTTAGAGTGTTTGTGGGGGCCGGGCGGTCTTTATGGAATTAAGGAGCTATTGTTATATTCTTAGTTGATGTTTGAGGTGATTAACTTTGCTCGCGTAGATCGTAGGAGAAGAAATCTGCTCATCAAGAAACATCCAATTACGACTTTAAGGCTGCCTTCGCAAACATGTTTGAAGCATAATAAACAGTAACTCGAATTCTCAACGCGATATTTGGCTAGCCAATTTTTGTCATATTTTAATATCTTCCTTTTGTTACAGTAAAATATCATCCATTATGTGGAATGTATTCTTACGAAAGAGTTTAAAAGAAAGTGAACAAAAACGTAATTTGACTTAAATGGCACAAAACCTACTGTTTGGGGGAGTGACATTTTTTTAATCTGATACTTAAAAAAAATAGTTTAACCGGGACGTCATTTTGCTCTTTATAACTTCTTCTGATGATTATTAAGATTTATGTCAGAAATTATGATTCAGGTACACACCCCCTCAGCACTTGTGTTAATATGAGGTCTCAATCACCATGTATTCAGTATTCAGGCAAGCAAAACTCCCACTGAACTCCGCTTAGGTTTTGACTGAACCACAGCAGAGTTTTGCTTAAGAAGGAACACTGAGCAAGACTCCTTTTATTAGCGACTTTATTCTTTAATTGTCGTTTTTTCCCTTAGGATGGGAGATAAACAAACAAATAAAAGTCTGCCTGTAGATAATCACCGCTATTGCACTTAATGGTGTGACCGCGAATAATATGTGCACACACATCTTCCAAATTCAGGGATGGGCAAAGACATGTATACATGCATATAGACACACACAGACTGCAGAGGTGTCTATCCATTGCACTAAAACCTGTAACAGCTTCTCTGCTTTTCTGTGCACCTCAGGGTTCTTGTGTTTAACACCACCCCACCCCCTCTTCCGCCCGTGCTGAAGGTGCCTGGGTAAATGGGTCAGAAACTGCTGGACAGCCGGGTTAGGGAGAGGTGAAGGTGAAGATCAATAGAGGTTTTAGGGCTGGCTGTATCTGTTGTGCTGGGTTTGTGTGACTGTGCCCAGAGGGCGGAGTTCCTGCACATTCCTACCTCACCGGAGAACCTGCCCTCAACTCCACTTCAGCTACTCCAAAGAGATGGGACCCTCCAGAAGAAACCTGCCCAGCAATCCTTCCCGCCACAAGGGTAGGTGCACTTCAGGAAAATCTTCCCTGGCTCTTATCCCCCCAGGCAGATCCGTGTGATATGAATGGATGGAGATGACAGACTCCTGTCTAAACGCACAGTTTCCCCGTACCCCCGATAAGCAGCTCGCCCGTGCAACCGAAGCACAGTTTCAAAGCACCAGTTCCACCAAAACTGTGTGTGCCTAATGTCAGGATTTTCGCTCTCTCCTTTTTTTTTTTCTTTTCGGTCTCTTCCTCAAAGTGTTTCCTCCCCCGGCCTTCCCCCTCCCCCTCGAGCTCTTTCGTTTCACTCGGTAAGTTGGAAGTTTCTTCGGCGGTTTAGCAGTTCTTGCGGTTAATCTGTAGATATTTTAGCTTGTTTCGTTACCGTGCTTTGTTTGCTTGTTTGCCACCAATGTCAGAGAAAGTCACACGGCTGCAATGTTGTGTTTGCCTTTTTTAAGATGCCAGGAGAAACTGCCTCTACCTGCAAGGAAGGCGCACGATGACACTTGGGGAGAGGAGTCCTCCGACGGCACCGGGTGAGTGCAGATTTTACTCCTCTTTTACACTCAGGAATCAAGTAACTTCACGCGCGATTTTTGCCCGCTGGTACCAGAATGGGGGAGAGTGCTATTCCCGCAGATCCCTCTGCCTTGTTGGTCACAGCACGGAAATATTACCGGGGATAGGCAAAATTCCCCTCCACCACTCATGTCGGGAGGAAATTTGGTCATTTATCCATCTCTGCTACATGAAAGACGATTTTAGCATGGCGGGTATAGGCGGATTCTGTAATGAATTATTTCTAAAAATTCTGAGCTTGTCATTTGAGAAAAAGCTACAGGCTTATCGCACCTTTCAGGGTTGTGTAAAGGCTGCTAATATCCCTAAATTTCCAGGAAAGCGACTAAATGCCAAAAATTTGGGGAGATGGAGGAAAGAGACCTTGCAAAGAGCCGTACTGAGCTGGGTTTTGCTTTGAGTGCTCCAGCGGAGAAAATACGCCCTTAAAAGGGATCACGGACAACGTTCATGTTCATGAGAGCTGCAGACACTTTCCCTTTGTCTTCCCACTCCCCAAATTCCATGACTGCGTTCTGTGTACGTGGACATTTACGTGCTAAGATCTCGGACTAGGGGCGGAAATTGAAAGGACCGATAAACCTGATGTGCTCAGTGCGCTTATCCTTGCGGGGGGGGGGCAGGCGCTGCTGCGTGGGCAGGACCGGGCTGGGCCCTCCGTGGACCCACTTGTTCTCCTTTTGCTGTGCTGATGTGGCGGAGGGGAAGAGCCACGGCTGCTGTCCCAGCCGGCGGATGACTTTGCTTCCTTTGCTCCTGCCATTTTTGACCTCATGAAAATAATTTTTTTTTTTTTTTTAATGTACAGCGAGTTGAGTTTTCCAGGACGCTGCGCTTGGGACAGCCCAGCGCGGGGGTGGCGGTCCCGAGCGCTGTGTCTGTGGCACGGAAAAGCCGAGAGCGGTGCGGAGAGACGGGCGCTCGCACACGCTCAGCACTCGCGGGCGGTGATTTGGGACAGCCCCGCCGGCGCGGTCTGTGCCCGGGGCAAACCCGCCCGGGGACGGCCCCGCGGTGCCCGGCCGAGCTGCCCACGGCTCTCACTGCGGGGAGCGGCCTCGCACAGCGGATCCCCGGGACGGCGGGGCCAGCTCTGCCAGCGCTGCCAGCCCCGCGGCGCTTTCCCGGCCCAGCCAGCGGCCGTGCCCGCACACGCGTGTCCGCGGGGCCCGAGCGGCGGCGGCTGCGCCTCCCGCGGGCTGGGGGCGCTCTTGGCCCGCGGGAGAGCCGGGCCCGGGCACCGGCACCGGCAGCGCTGCGCCCGCAGACCGCGGCTCCGCCCGAGCCTCTCCCGCGGCCCCGCAGCCCCGGCCGGCCGTAAAACCGCGGCTTCAGGCGGCGTTTGGGCTCGCAGGGCCTGAATCCGCGCCGCTCCCCCCACTCAGAAAGGAGGAAAGACCTGGAGTGTCCTTCTCCCTGCAGAGTTAGCGTTGCTGTTTTCTAGCTACCGACAAGACAGATGTTGCCCGAGGGAAAGGCGTTCAAAGTCCTCTTCCCAAGAACTAGTCCGAGATGCCCCGATCCAGTAATGGGATTGCTGAGCGCACCTCTCGCTCCGCTGGAGCAAAACAAACCAGGGAAAACTTGAAAAACAAAGAAAATAATTAAACTGCCAAAATAAACAAATAATCAAAGCAACTAGCAGCAACATCCCCTCCTCCCCCTCTTCAATACCGTGTAACAGAATACAGTATCAGGCCAGCGAATTAGACTGAAAGCGAGCGGATTTGCTGCTCTCACTCGGGGAAATGAATGCAAAGTCCATTTCAAAGAATTATCTCTAGGGAGTCCTCCAAGTGTATTTGGGGTTATCCGTGATTTGAGAGGAAAGACTAAACGAGAGGTCTCTGAGAAAAGCCTGCCATTGTCACCCTAGCCTAAGGTGAGTAAAGCATCCCTGTAAAGCTAGCTGCACAGAGCTGCTTAACCTCAGCCCGAGAGGTGAAACCTCTCCTCGCCCGGAGCCGCCTGACCAGGGAGCCTCAATTTCCAACTACAAAGGCGGCACGAAGCCTGGGCTCTCTTGGGTTGATTTTTTTTTTTTTTCCCCCGCGGAGGGGAATTCAGAGCTCTTTACAAATGGTTTCGCAGAGGCATCTTTTACAGGAAAGTAGAAAGACGTGAAAGGAGCTCTTCTCCTTCGGGGCGCTCCGGGCGGCTCTCCCTTGGCGGTGGTGGAGGAGCAGGGTTTGCAGCGCCCGGGCCGCGGGGGACACCTCGCCCACATCCCCGGTAACTTGGGAACTCCAAGCTGAGTGTTTGCCCTGCACTGTTCGCTGGTGGAAGGAAGAGAGCCTCTCTCCTTCGCCTCTCGACCCCACACCCCCACCTTGCTTGCTTTTACTCAGAAATTATCGCAAGTATTTAATATTAGCTAGTCTGCTAAGTTAATTAGATCCAAGAGGAGACACATACCTGCCAAAAATCTGACCGAGGCCTGGCTAGAGAGTAAAAAAGAGGAATCCCTTTTCAGCCTCAGAACACAACCAACCAACCAACCAACCAAAAAAAAAAAAAAAAAAAAAAAAAACCAAAAAAACAAACAAACAACAAAAAAAAAACCACCAACGTTATATTCTCATTAAAAAAAAAAAAAAAGTAATATTCTCATTGTGAATTGTAGCATGTCCCAAAAGTCTGCAATACTTTCGTAGATTAAATACAGATAATATTCACTGGTTACCAAACTGTTCTTTTGAATCAAAAAATCTTGGCAGTGCTATAAGTTGCGTTCAAACCTTTTCATGATACTTGTACGTCAAACGCAATATTTTTTAATCCCCACAGCAATATATTTTCTACTGGGGATAATGGCTCCGATTAAGCTTTTCACAAGACCCCTAACAAAACAAAGCTAGCACAGATTATTAGGGAGGTCTATGGCGGGGTATGGTTAAGCACATCACATAATCATTTATACATTTAATGCTGTGGCTCATAGGTAACTTCATAACACTCTGGTGATTAGTAAATCTCCTTTTGGATTTCTGAGCTGCACTTCTGATGGCGACTGCATCTAGAGGATTCTAAATGCAATCTAGATTTTGTACCACACACACAGCGGTACAAAATGGCAAGGGTATTTTTATTAGCATATAGTATACACACACTCATATGGGTTTATGAGAAAACAGACAAGAATTCTGCAAATAAAAATGGCATTGTTGTTTCATCAATGAACTTCTCCCTCTATATTTATCTTTCTATAGCTATACATATACAAGTGTGTGTTTATGCGTGTATACATTTGTCCGAGCTTTTCTGACTGGGAAGGTGCCATCTAGCATGGATCAGAAAAAGCAGCTCTTTCCTTGCTTGCTTGTTTATTCTGTTTGAGCAAACTTGTTTGTTTTGCTGGGAAGCGTAAGCTGCCTTTAGTTATGTCATCACTATCATTTGTATTTAGGAGGAAGGGTAGGACTTATTACCTCTATTTTCATTACCAAATCAGCGAAGGTAAAAGTACTAATAATTAAATACAGATCTCTGATTGCAGGTTGGAACAGCAAAATCGATTGTCTCTTCATCAATAAGACAAGTGTTGAGTAGCTTGCTATTGATTAGTATGTTTATTTATGCAGATCTTTAGGTATTTGCTTACATATTTCGGGTTCTTTGTCTGCTAATTATTATACCAGATTGGTTTGAAAGAAAGAGCTTAGACTTGGAAACACACTTGACAGAACCATTCTTAGCTAACCTGATAGTGGATTATTGCAATCCAATAAGTTTAACAAATTACTTATACGTGCTTGCCTTTCGAGCAATTAGGAAACCGTTTCAGATTAAAATCCCTTGTTGCATTCGGGGTCGGTTCATTTAAATAAAAGGGCATTATGTTTAGATATTTTCCAAATGAAAAATGTGTTTGTGGATCCGCAGAGGCTAAACAGGAGTTGGTGCATGCTTCGCCTTCCGGGCCCTTGGCTTCCTTTGGAAGTGTACAACACCTTCCTAGCACCAGAGTGGCCCCTGGGCTTTCCTCATGGATGGAATGTGAGGGGGTAACCTGAATATCCAAACGAGGAATCGATATATTAAAAGAAAAAAGGCCTACCTAACAAAACAAAACTAAACCAAACGGCGGGATCGCCATCCAAATATCAGAGCGCTCGAAGCGGGCGGTATTTTTTGTTGGTTTTTTTGGCTCAATGATTTAATCGGTCCAAAAGGAATCGCCTCAGCCTCTCTGCTGGACCGTCTATTTTCCAGCCATCCCCTCTCAGGACCCCAGAAGGCTGACATTTTGATTTTTTTTTTTTTTTTTTTTTTTTTTTTAACACGCTTTTCCTGCCGACACCCGCGTTTTCTTTGGCGGCCGTTCCGGGGAGGGCTCTGCTTTATCAATACCTTCCTCACATCGCTGATACGGGCACCTGGGCGGCGGGAGCGGGCCCGGGAGCGGGGACAGCCGCTGTGGGGGCCGGGCGGTGTGGGGGCCGGGGGCAGGGAGGGAAGGCCGGCCCCACAGAGCCCAGGCCGGCCGTGCTGCCCCGGGGAGGGGATGGAGCGGCCCCACAGACCCCCGCCGGCCGTGCTGCCCCGGGGAGGGGATGGAGCGGCCCCACAGACCCCCGCCGGCCGTGCTGCCCCGGGGAGGGGATGGAGCGGCCCCACAGACCCCAGGCCGGCCGTGCTGCCCCGGGGAGGGGATGGAGCGGCCCCACAGACCCCAGGCCGGCCGTGCTGCCCCGGGGAGGGGATGGAGCGGCCCCACAGAGCCCAGGCCGGCCGTGCTGCCCCGGGGAGGGGATGGAGCGGCCCCACAGAGCCCAGGCCGGCCGTGCTGCCCCGGGGAGGGGATGGAGCGGCCCCACAGACCCCCGCCGGCCGTGCTGCCCCGGGGAGGGGAGAGGAGCGGCGGGAGCCCGAGCCACGGGCCGGGAACGGCGGCAGGACCCGCGAGTGTCGAACCCTTCTTCACTTATCTCCCTCGTCTTTTGCTTTCGGCAAGTTTTGTTGGAGTTGGTTGAGGGGGAGGATTTCCCCCCCCCCCCCCCCCCCTCTTTCTTTTACCTCCAGGACCTGCTGCTCTACAACCTGTAGAGATAAGCCAGCCTCCCATCAGATGATCACAGAGATAAGTCATCTCTCCCCTCGGCCAGTGGTAGAGCTGACCGTGTGCTCTTGAATCTTAGAGCGCTAAGTCTTTCCTGTGAATGAACGAGAAAACACTCGACAGGTCGTGAATAATCGTTTTAATGAGTGTGTAAAAGCGTGCGACGGGGTGCACGGAGCTGTCGGGTTAAACAAACAACTTGTACCCTGACGAAATCCGATTGTTAAAGTGCAAAGTGGTGTCAGTCCAATTTCCATCCCAGTTCTAAAAACCACAGATCTAAGTCGCGGGAGTCCAATTTTCCCCATTAAGAAAAATAACAATATTTTCTGAACGTAAGTGCGATCGTTCCTAATGTTTCGCCTTTGGCGAAAAAAGACCAGTTGCATATCAGAGGGACCGAAGCTATTTTTATTATTTTTTGTTATTTTTAAAGACGATAGTTAAAAAGTGTGTATTTGACATTTTCCTAGATATTATCAGATCAATGCGGTAAATATATTCCTTTTTTTGTGTGTCCGTCGCCTCTCCTTCCGTTTTTTTTTTTTTTTTTTTTTTTTTTTTTTTTTTTTTTTTTTTTCACAGATCACTGGAGGCAAACATCGAATTAATTGGATCTCAATGACTGAGGTTGGTAACTTTGTATTGAACTGAGGTTATCTCTGTCATAGTGTTCAGGTGTTTACAAGACATTTTAGGAGTTTCTAGAAAAGGTAAATCCAGACAATCCATATGATAAAATTAAAAGGACGTTACAATACTGCATACTCCAAATCCAAGTTATACTACCATTGTGTAGGGAGATAACACTCTATGGGTCTGTAATAATCTATCTAGAGATTATAAATTCGGAAAAAAATTGAGATTTTTTTGTTGTTTGAGTTTTTTTGTTTTGGGTTTTTTTTTAAAGCCTGACATGGGAATAGCCATGTGTGTTTCCTGTACAACTAGAGGGCCTTCCTTGCACTATTTTGCAAGCGCAAATACCACTCTTTTAAGCCCAGTGATTATTTTTTCAAGGATAGTAATGACGCGTATTTCTAATGTTTATTGTTTACTAAAGACTTGCAGACCGACTGCAGGTCTGGCACTTTCTATGAAGACTGATTTTCAGATGTGCCCTCCCTTTTTTGTGAAAGTACCGGCTTGAGCACAGTGAGCTGAGGCAAGGCAACCCCAGCTGGAAACCAACGCTTTTTAAAGTTCCTCTGCTCTTCCGATTAATACTCGATTTTTCAAAAATAATATGACATTGGAAAATGAATCGTATGATAAGATGTATTACTAGGCTATAGACATAATGGGGACCCAATGCAGTGGCATGAATGTGAAATTTACTTTTGATACTTGTGGAAGTCGAATCTGGCCATTCATGAACTAGATAGGAGTGTCCATATGGCTTTGGTCTCAAGCTGATTTCCAGCGTTCATAGCATTTTGAGTTAAAAGATAGGTTTTGGGTTTGGTTTGCGGTTGGATGTTTGGATTTTGTTTTGATTTTTTTTTCTTTGAGGGGGAAGTTGTTTGATTTTTTTTTTTAACTTTTTCTTTGGTTAGTTTTGGTGTTTTTTTCCCTCACAAAGACAGTTTTGTGTTGTGCTTTAGAAACGATGTAGGCATTAAGAGCAGATATCAGCGAATTTCGTGTTCCCAAGCGTGGCAGGATCGTCTTTGTGTACCTTCCTCTGAAACTGGCGATAGAAAGCAAAGACAGAAAGAAGTAAAGAGAGAGGGAAAGGGGAAGAAAGGGGGAAAAAGACAATTCAGTCCCGCTGGAATAGGTAGCAGATCTATAACTAATGAACCATACAATCATGGAACAGTATTTAACAAGTATCTGTCGAATGTTTCGGGCATTTTCAAACACGGCTTTGTTCAGACTGTATGACTTGAAACACATCGTTGCCCGGACCAGTGTGAACGCTGGAGACTCAAAATCAAAATGTTCCCACCGTTTTCCTTAACTCCCTGCGTGAGAAGAAAAGGGACATAGGCTCAGTCCCACGGAGGAAAGAGAGAGGAGAACGAAAGACAAAGCACAAGGACATGTCTCCAGAGCACGACAGGACAGAAGGCTGCACCCTGAGAACTAGGGAACATTTCTCATCCCCCTGAAAGACTAATGCCTTCCTCCTGCAACTGCGATTTCCTTTGCAACAAATCCGTGTACTAAATGGGCATGGTGGATAGTGAGGACCTATCAGTTTCCTGCTGTAGTTCTACTAATAAATAAAATTCTTAGTGTTCAAAACACTCTATCTGTCACATTCACAAGATAGGTACTGTAAATTCCTGTTGAAAATATACAAACAGAGATCCAAGAGGTTGCCTCTGTTTTTGTATCTCTCTCTCACAAGAAATGCACTATCAAAACATTAATTATATTTGAAAGGGAACAGATTATTTGTTTGAGAAAGAATTACATTCTTGAATTTATATTCCACGCAGACCTCTCCTCCTGTCTGCTGAGAGGGTTGAACTGTAAATCTGTCTTAAATTATTTACTCCTAAAATGTAAGTAGGTGTGTCACATTAAAGTAGTAGAGAGATGGGAGATAATCTGTAGGTGCTTTTAGACACCTCTGTGGGATGGGTCGATAGGGAATGTCGAAATGAACACGAAATTGCAAATCTAACATGTGAAGAACATACACGTTTATTCTTTGACAATGAAAATACAAAGGCACATAGACATGCAGAGCTGAACCTAGTTAGTTATTAAACACGATGACTCACGGGAGTTTGGGCCTGCAGTTCCTTTTTGTTTAGTTGTTTAGTTGGTTTTGCTTTGGTGGTTTTTTTTTTTTTTTTTTTTTTTTTTTTTTTTTTTTGTGGTGTTTTGTTTGGTTTGGTTTTTTGTTTTGTTTTGTTTTGTTTTGTTTTGTTTTGGTTTGGTTTTGTTTTGCTTGGGTTTTTTGTTTGTTTGGGTGTTTATAATGCTTTCATGCACATCTTGTGGTAGCCGATAGTTGAAAATCTACTGACCGTGTGGTGAGTCGTCACTTAAGTAATGAGAAATCTCTTAAAGACTGTACCTTCTTTCGTGCTTTTAAAAACACTAATAGAAGGGTTAAATAGCTGTCCTTATACCTTTACCTTTCTTCTGAGAAAAATAGTGATTTAGTGGGACTTCATTAAGAGCTCTTGAACAACTCTCCTCGATGTTTGCTTTTCCACTCTCCGCTGAGCAGACCTGCAGCATCTCCTGCCTTCAGACGCCGTTAGCTATCTCAGCAGCACTGTCCTCCAGCATTGCAAGTGTTCTGGCAGGAACTGATGGGAAAAGTCCGGTTAGAAAGTTTTCTGGTGCTGTCGTGTCCCGCTTGGGGAAATTCCTCACTGGATGGGGCCCTCAGCTCGGGGCCCGGGGAGCTGCCTTAGCACCGGGTCCAGCAGAGCTGAGCCCTGTTCTCTAGCCCTGTATTTCCTGAGCCCTGGGAAAGCCCAGCCGCGGGGCCTGCAGGGCGGTCGCAGGGAGCAGGGGAAGGTGGGGGCGGGCGGATTTTGTGCCTTGGATGTGCCTGGGATGTGCTCTCTCCCCGATTAGGTATCTGTGGAGGAAGAAGGTGACGGGACGAGAAAAGCCCGACAGCCAAAGTGGGAAGTGGCCGGGAGAAGGATCCGTGATCAATGAGCTCTGCGGAGTGATGATGCACAAGAGCCCGGGACAGACTGTGCTGGCATCGAATCCCGGGTTTTGCTCGCTGGAGCCAGAAAGGAAAACGGGGGGCGGGGGGGAAAGGGCTCTGAAGGTGAGGTGGGGGAGGGCGATCGTGGGGAGGGGGTCAGTGAGGATTGGAGAAGTCAGTGGCTGTAATGTCAGCGTGCCTTCCTCCTCTCCTCGGGACAAGGACAAGCCGCGTTTGTCAAACGGGCCAGAGCCCTGACGGGAGGCACAGGCGCCCCGAGATGCGCCTGTGAAATGTGGACCTCGACCGACTGGAGGGACAGAACTATAAAATGATCTGTCCCAAAATCTGCCAGGCAAGGGGTCCGAGCTTAAGTCAGGCTCTTCAATAATCGTCGACTCATCGCAGGGAACGAATCCTGCCCCGGGGTAGGGGATAGGATGGGAAAGGCGGTTGAAAAGTCGGAGAGACATTACCACATAAGCTAAAATCCTACTAAAATCACAAACATTATTTTATTCCTGGAATAACTTCGTGCATAACGGGAGCTTCTTCATGGGGTTAGGCGGGAAGGGCTGTTGTGGACAAGCCTGTAACTTCTTGAATTGTTTTTGACCGTGCACTGTATTGCCACAATGCCAATAAACGCTTTGAACGCGTCCTACCAGCGGCCATCAGCCCCTCAGGCCCCTCAGGCCCCTCAGGCCCGGTTTAAGCGAGATCTGGCCCCGTTGGGGACTGCTGGGCTCTCCCTCCCTTCGGGTGCTCTTGGTGCTCTGGGAAATGGTGCCTGGTGCCTGGGTGGGCCGGGGTCTGCCCACTGACCTCTCAGTTTTCTTCCCTCGGAGGGGCCAGTCTTGGCTCGCAAGGGCTCTCAGAGACAAGGGTTCAGGATTCCAGGAGTTGGAGTTCAGCGGGCGGAGAAAGCCCTGCCCCAGCCGTGCCGGCCTCAGTATGCGCCTAAAGGAGACCCAGCTCTCCCGGGCACGGATCCTGTGCAGGGCCATGCGGCCCATATCGCTCACCCTGTCAGAGAATGCCAGCAGATGGACGCAATTAAAGCTCGGCGGTGCTCCCCGGCCGGACACGGGCCCAGGCTGGGAGGGGTTGGCCATAATGCGGTGCCTTGGGCTGGTGCTCACAGCTCTGACAGGGAGGAGGAATTAACCATGGGCGCTCCCAACTTTCCCGTCCCACGGCAGCAACGGGAGCACGGCAGGACCGCAAAGGATCATGAAAGAAAATGCCAGAAAAAAAAAGCAACAACAAAACAAACAAACAAAACAAAACAAAACAACCAAAAAAAAAAACCACCAAAAAACCAAACACCACCACCACCAACAACAACAAAAAAAAACCCACAAAAAAACAAAAAACAAAAAAACCCAAAAAACCCCAAAACAAACCAAAACCAAACCAAAAAAAAAAAAAAACAAAAAAACAAAAAAAAAACACCAAAAAAACCAAAAAACCAACAACAACAAAAAAAAAAACCACCAAGAAATTAAACAAACCAACCCACCAACACCTCCCCAAAAATTAAAAAAACAACCAACCAAACAAAACCCAAAAAACACACGTATTGGAAGAATTCAAGTATCTATGTAATGTTATTAAAAATAATAAAATCCCAGCAAAACAAGGGCTCTCTTTTAAAGGAAACCCGAGGAGCGCAGCGAGCTAAGTGAAAGCTCTGTTTTCAAGGCAAGGCAGGATTAGTTCCCTGCACATAATAGCCAGTGTGTAGGAATTGCAAATGAACATCACCAGCAGTGCTGGAGTTACCCTCGTTAAATTAATATCGAGCCGGCTTCCTTGCACAACGTGCAAATAAAACACACATCTCTATTTCCCCCTAGTTTAATCCAAAAAACCCCTTTCCCGGGGTAGCCAGCCGCTGGTGCAGGAGTTTGGGGTAAAAAACCATCGACAAAGCGGCACCGAGGCCCCGAGCCGCACCCGACAGACAGGGGTGAACCCCATCTCCGGCTCAGCGAGGGCGGGCTGGGCCGGGCCGCGGGGAATCTCCGCTCCCTGCCCGGGCTGTGCTCCTCTCCCTGCCCGGGCTGTGCTCCTCTCCCTGCCCGGGGTGTGCTCCGCTCCCGGCCCGGGGCTGTGCTGCTCTCCCTGCCCGGGGTGTGCTCCGCTCCATGCCCAAGGATGCTCCGCTCCCTGCCCGGGGCTGTGCTGCTCTCCCTGCCCGGGGTATGCTCCGCTCCCTGCCCGGGCTGCGCTCCTCTCCCTGCCCAGACTGTGCTGCTCTCCCTGCCCAGACTGTGCTGCTCTCCCTGCCCGGGCTGTGCTCCTCTCCCTGCCCGGGGATGCTCCTCTCCCTGCCCGGGCTGTGCTCCTCTCCCTACTCGGGGATGCTCCTCTCCCTGCCCAGGGTGTGCTCCTCTCCCTGCCCAAGGATGCTCCTCTCCCTGCCCGGAGCACTGAGCGGGGTTCCCCCCTCGGTGCGCCCCGTGTGCCCCCCGCGGGCTCCGCTCCGGCCCCCCGCCCAGCACATCCCTCCGGCCCGGCAGCAAACGCGCCAAAGGGGAAGGTAATACATCTGATCTCCCGCCGTAAAGAGCGGAGAGAGAACGCTGCGAGCTTCAGGGCTCTTTCAGACACTTCAGAAATTAATGGGGGAGGGGAAGGGGCTAGGAAGGATAGATGCACTGGAAACGGTAAAATAAAAACATGATGTGAAGATATATTTACTGTCAGCTCAGAGCCAAAACATTTATGCTCCCACGCCTTTTTTTTTTTTTTTTTTTTTTTTTTTTTTTTTTTTTTTAGCAAATCGGAACTTAAGTGATGCATTTTAATTATTTTAGGAAAATAAGCAAGAAGGCTTTTTTTTTTTCAGAGTCTAAATAAATAGCAGAGTGTTCTGTGCTGAGGATGTCTCTGGCTCATGATGGCCTCATCTATCCAGCCACTACTGTGAGCTCTGAAAACCTGGGAAGACTGGGGTGTTACTGGCAATTTCTGAAAGGAACTATCCACTATTTTTAGGGTTTTCTGAAACAGAAAATGCAAAGAATTTTCTGATCATCTGAGAGGTGAAAAAGGACCAATATTTTCCTAAAGCTTCAGCTCAGCATGTTTAGGCCTCATGAGAAAAGCAATTTTCCTTATTTTTCAAATAGTTATTTCAACTCCTTGGAAGTAGTGGTGAAAAGGTACACATTGCCCTAAAAGAGAAGACATTGGATGCCTTGCAGTCTCTGAGATCAGCTTGGTGATTTCTTTTTCTTCCCACTTGCCTGTCCCTCACCAATCCTCAACTTTGATCTAAATCCTGTCAAATTTCTTCCTGCGTACAATGTGCCCCTAATTTTCAACAGATTGCACAGATCTTCTTAAAGGAGAGTGATACTCAGAAGAGCCACTTTTTATTTTGGGGAGAGGGGAAGTAGTTCCCCTAGAACTAGAAGTAGTCCCTATTTGTTTGTAAGTGGAAAAAAATCCAAACCCCAAAACCCAGCCCCTCAAATCCCAAACAAAAAAATAAAGCACAAAACAAACCCCAAAGCAAGCGAGAATGGAGCGAAAGAGAGAAGATTTATGTTAACATTTCAAGAAAATAGTGAATCAGTGTGGTTCAATTGTAGGGAACATCATACCACACACACACAAGCAGCAGAAAATATTAGTCATAATCTCTGTGGTTAAAAAATATCAAATCAATGATGGGTTTCAGTTCTCTGTAGGAACACCTAAAATATTTATGACCAGCAGGGCTTATTCCACAGTTTTCTTTTCAAACAGGATATCTTTTCTCATCTTTAGTAAAGATTTTCATAATGTTTCTCTTGCTTCTCTCCGCTACACTGACTTCCATTTAGGATGAATTCTGTCACTCAAACATAGCATCATGTTCCTGCCAGCTCAAATGAACTCAGTGAAAAGTTCAGAGTACCTATAGGCAAACTCCTTTCTTTCTCTTCGCGGTGTGTTTATATTGCATCTTCAAGGTTCATCTATGGAAAGCCCAGAGTTATGGCTTTGGAATCTGTGCCATCATTCTGAGTGGTTCAGAAACAGTAAAAAAAGGTAGGGATTGGAAAAGTTACATGTTTTTTGGTTCCTGATTGAAGCAGAACAGCAACATCAGCAGCAGCAACGTTAAGACTCTATCAAGGAAAAAAGATAGAAGGGAGTAGAAAGAAAGACTAACATCAGCGAAAGAAAACAAGTAGAAGTGTTTTGCAGAATGGAATGGTGCTACTGATTTCCAGCCTACATGATTCCTACCCCAAAGATGGACCAGACCACAGCTTGCAGTACCCAGAGAGGTGACAAGAGAAAGCAGCGTGGGTCTTTGGGTGTCTGATTGGTCTGCTTTGAAGCATGTGAACCCACCTTTGTCAATGTCTCTAGGACTTTTTTGACACCTGCCCCTACAAGGAAAGCAGAAAAGTGTTTGCTGCCTTGTTTTCATGTAGATCCTAAGGATATCCAAACTTTCTCTGTGAAATTCCACCATGATCCCGATTGAGACTATGAAATAGTGTTGTTGGTTTACAGGAAGAAACTTGGGCATCAGGACTTCTGTAAGCAGGTGTGTACAAGTAAGCATGTGTGAGATCTAGCTGCCTTGTTTGCTCCAAAGAGCCACCTCACTCTCCCTAAAATACAATAGAATTCCTGACACGTCCCGTGTCAGGAATTTTCACTCCTGTTCTGCCAGAGTCCATCAAACCTTTGCCTCCTTGCCCGATGACCCTGAAACATCACTAGAAGAAACAGACTAACCATAAAAAGCTGTAAAAAAGTTGGTTTAAATGAACTTGAAATGTTCCTGATTGATGGAAACAGGTGGAAAAGATTTTTGAGATAATTTACATGAATGTTGGAAGCCCCATGGATCTAATCATTCAATGCCAAGTTTGTAAAAACCCCTCAGAGATTAGTGTAATCTGAGCAATGCCCTTTCATTGAAAGGAAATAGATGAACTAACATATTTCTGCTGTAAATTTTTAGAATTGATACTTTCGCAAAAACATAAACCAAATTACATGCTGCTTTGGTATGCTTATTTAGAAAATCGAGTATTTCAGATTTTTTGGTAGAGCTGAAGCTGAAAAAGATGCATCAAAAACAATGTTGACAATGCTGAACAATTTTGATTTACAGAGTTATCATTACAGTTCAGAAATGACAGAGTACTGGCAAGAAAAGGAGTTTTTTAATCTTCCTTTCGGTCTTTTGATCAGGAGTGACTTTGAAACTTCCTTCTGGCACCTAGAATTCATTCACTACTATTGAAAATCTGCTTGAAGTTTGGAGGAGCTAAAACCCCTCACGATTAATTAATTAATTAGTAATGAACTGGTAGGAACTGCATAAATTAGTGAAGTCGTGAGACAAAAAGATCTATTCTCTTCTTAAGATGTTGATCTAGTATTGAAATATCACAAAAAACCGCTGCTCCCTTTGCTCATACCTATCTTCACGAAAATAATCCTCAAGGCTGGATGTATGTATTTGGGTTTTATTTACGACTGATGAGAACTTTTCGCCAATTCTATTATTTGTTTTGGTTATTTGCTCATCGATAATAATAAGCCTTCTGGGGCAGTTTTTGCAAGATACTTGAACTCAGTGCCTTGTAGGAATTTCAGATATTCCCTGGATAGATTATGTGCCCAGTGGGAACTGGTTTTACGTACTGATTAAGAAGTACACTTAAATAACTTGGCCAATGATTTAGAGAATGTTCTGTATAACTGCATTTTTTGATAAGTGGGACCACCCTCCATGCCATGTAGAGACTTGAGTTCCACATGTGCAGTGTGGAACAGGATCTATGAAACTCCTGTACACAGAAAAAGGAAGAAAATCAGCTCCTGAACTGTAGGAGTCTTGTAAGAGATATACTTTTTGAGGATGAGGAAGATGAAAGATGATCCCGACTTACTCCTCTGCACTGAAGTAAAGCTAGTGCTATCAGGATGTGGGTTCCATGCTGATCTCAGGCTTGCAGTTTTGCTTTTCTGCTCTGCTACTGCAAAGTTCCTCTGCTCTAAGACTGAATGTGAAGAATCAGCCATGTTGAGGCCGATTCTCTTGGAACATGGGCCTGAATTAGCTTCCAGAGCTATTTCAGAAGCCACATATCAGGCTAGAGTTTCCAATGCTGAGTTTTACCAATGCTTTTCTTCATGAAGGCGTGAATAGGAAAGGAAAATTGAAATACTTTGAGTCCAGAATACTGCAGAATGTCACAGCCTAGAGAGCCAACCATTTCAAAGCTTCTAAAGCAGAATGAGAAGGCTGAGGGAAGTGATACTACCCCTCTACTCTGCTTTGGTGAGACCTCACCTTGAGTACTGCATCCATCTCTGGGGTCTCCAGTCCAGGAAAGACATCGACCTCCAGGAGCAGGTTCAGAGGAGGGCCAGCAAGATGATTAGAGGGATGGAGAACCTCTCCTATGAGGAAAAGCTGAGAGAATTTGGTTTTTCAGCTTGGAAGAGAGGAGGGTTCAGGATGACATAATTGCAGCCTTCCAGTACCTGAAGGGAGCCTACAAGATAACTAGAGAGGGAGTTTTTACACGAGCATGTAGTGACAGGATAAGGGGAAATGTCTTCAGACTGAAAGAGATTAGGACTCCTTTGAACCCAAACAATTCTATGATTCTATGAAGTCCTAAACAAATGTCTGTTGCAATGAATTACTGTAGAAAAGATAGCATGTCTTAAAAACAAGGCCACAAAGGGGAATTCACCATTGCTGGTCTTGTAAATAGGGGCCAGAGACCATGACATAGTACCTCTCCTTTACTGAGGAATGCCCAGATGTGCAGGAGACAGGATTTGCTTTTATTTCAAGTTTTCACATTTCATATGGTCAGTTCACATGGTGAACTTCTCTTCTGGATCTCTAAGTATCTGATATATTTATCTGCAATTCATCTATGAGTGCTCTAACTGGACTGAGATTTGCCACTCCAAATCCAAACTCTAGTTGTAGTTTGAAGGTTCAGATGTAAAAGTAGGAAACTAAAGGGCTGATATCCCATTCTAAGAGTTATTTTTCGGTGTGAAAAATACTATTGGCTAAATGGATAAAGAAGCATCTCTGCCCAGGACTTGTAAAAAGGTGGCTGGGATGGTCTGCTTTAGGCTGCTGCATGTTTTAGACACTAAACTAGGAGAAGAAACTTCCAATATATTAAAAAGTGATTTGAAAATTGCTAAGCAACTTCTAGAATTCTTGCTTTTTAAGAAGTCCATTTGTTTGTATACTTTCAGGGAAAGATTTAATGTTATTATCTAAGCTGCATAAATCAAAATAGATACAAAAAGGAAATGCAACAGGACATTTTCTTTGCTTTCTGTCTTTTGCAATTAAAACCCTTTTAATTGTCTTGTGGGATTTCATTAAGTATTCAACAAATGTTATTTATGTATAAAACTTCAACAGTTTATTGACTATGCAAGAACCAAAAGAAAAAAATTAAACAGGTTTGTCATATGGTATGTGTTTATCTTAACCTTTCTTCTTCAAAAATCTTATCTACTAAGTACTTTTATCAGACACTAATTACACTCCTTCTGAAAAGAATTTCTACAACACCCTTCAGTGCCTACACCCTTTAATCATATCTCATTACATCTACCTAATCCATCTCTTTCTCACATTGCCAGGGCTCATTAATAGTTTTAAAAGCCAGTCCTGGATATTATCTTTCCTTTCTATAGAAATATAAGTAATACCAATACTGTTTTATTCCTACATTTCATAGCCATTTGTAATTAGATTAAAAATTATTTGAAAATATTGAGATTTCCTCTGAAAATAACTCTAAAATATGTGATAGAACAGCAGTAGGATCTTAGAAGTCTTTTCCCAAATGTTTGTTTTTATAAGCAATTTTAATAGTGGATCAATGACGACTTGAAAGTGATTCTTGACTAAAATTTAGAAGATATTGTGCTTCACAGATATTTCGTAGGTGAGACATGTATCACCTTGTAAACAAAGAGGGTAATCCAAAGGATTTCTACACAATTGTGAAAGAAAAAAAATAAATTATGAGGGCAGCAAAAGGCCTTCCATTATTCCTTTGCTCTGTGCATACCTTATATCAGTGCATCATGAAAAGCTAATGTAAAATGTCTCCTGTATAGTGCCAGCTCAAGTGAACTGATTGACACTGAATGAATAATTGGTCAAATTTTGGGATTTTTTTTTTTCCTGTTCCCGAGTTGTCTGCAAATGGGCTAAAAATTCTTTACTACTGTTACACTTCAAAATAATTTGTAAATCACTTTAGTGGATAACCCTCAATTAATATACCCTCCTGTTTGTTGTGAGTTTTGACAATTTGTAATCTACCATTTATTAATTAATTAGGTAACCTATGTGAATCTGTGCTCTTATTTTCAGGATAGACAGGTCTACATTATGCTAACTTGCCTCAGCTGAAAATCTAAGTAGTGTAGTGGTTAATTTTCAAAAGTTAACACGTCATGATCGTGGCGTAGATGTAAAACCTGTTGCCAAATTTCAACTAGGAAGATTGTTTTCCCCAAGATCTGATTAGAGGAACCACTAAGAGGTTATTTTCGTCTCCTTTTGTAATGAATAGTATTACTGTGTTCTATGGATTCTCTGTCAGTTTTATTCAATACATTGCAATTATAATTTAAAGAACCTGTGACATTTGTTCTCATCCTTTGACACACCGTAATTCTAGCTTTTGACTAAATCCTAAATAAGTTAATACCATGATTTGGGAAGTGATTATTTGTTGTTTGTTTGGTTGCTTTTTCAGGAATCATGGACACAGAGCATACATTCATTCACATTGGATTCTTTGGAGGTAGGAGGAGTAAGCATGATTTCCTGAATTTCAGGAAACTTGGGTTGACCAAGGCAATTTTATAAAACTGTTGCAACTATTTAATGCCTATGGCTATAGGGCAGCCTTATGGATACTTTCAGTCCCATCTTCTTATCCAGCAATGGAAAACTCAGAATTTCTATTTTACTGTGAAATTAAAATATGTTTGCAGGCAATACAACTGATACATCATACAAATACATTCAGAATAACTGACATTATTCAAAAAGCAAATGAGTATAATCCAGAGTGTCATCTGTATATATGGTACTGGTTTGCTATATTTGTAATTAGTGTTTCTTTTCACTGAAGAGCTGATTTATGTAGGTCAATATAACATATGAAGAAATTGTAGATATAAAAGTTGCAGTCAAGTGAAACTTGCTTTTGGAACTACTAGTGAATTCAAGATGAAAAATATTTTTGTAATTATTTCTTATTACAGAACTGAACTATTTTAATGTTTTCAGGAAGCAAATAGAAAATGTCATACCTTGAGTAAACCTAAAGGCAATGTATTACTTCCCAAGCTGTGAAAATATGTATGGTTTGAGATGCCTTTTTTGTTTCACAATGAAAATAAAAAAATCTCTTTGGAACTCTTTTATGTAATAAAATTGCATACATTTTTTTGAGACCAATTAATTTTTTTTTTTTTTTTTTGTGCATGTGCGTGTGTATGTGTATGTGTGTATTTCTCTTTCCAGTCCGTTGTTTCCAGTCTTATTAGGAAATTACTAAATTGACATGCCAGGATATTTAGAACTTTCCCATTGTAAATGGCATTAAATCTGACACATTTTTACGGAACATTTTGGTTTCAATGGAAAGATATATTTAGATGAGAAAAAAGTCAAAGTATAACTGGTTATAAATCCAGTCGAACCGATATTTATATTCAAATTTGAACTAATATTTACCAAATATTTCTTCAGACCAAGTAATTTGTGTAGACCTGAGTTATGCCAACAGCTCTCTAACCAAGTATCTTGCTGTAAGATGGGTTTGGACTTAGCAGGAAAGAGGAAGCTGGGAATGTTTCCAGTATACTCTCTTGTCCATTCAGTCTGTGCCATTGGATTCACCGTATTATGGTCACTTATGGTCACAGTGTCTATATCTAAATGCTGTTATTGAAGTTTACTAAGGATAGAATTCCTTCACAGTTCACATTGATGCTTTTCTTTCATTAGCTATCTGTTATGTTTTTTGGTTTTGATATAGCTAAACCTAAGGTTAGCACTCTGTTTCAGAAAAATGGAAAATAGTGATTGTTTTTTCTTCTAGTCTTTTAGTAATTGTTTTCAGGGTTCAGAATCTAGCACTGACTAGATTTTATTATGGCCAGAAGGATTATTTAATGGCCACAGGATTTCTATAGACATAATTATCATCAGAAATCAGTGCAGAGTGTTTACAGTTAGTTTTCCATTTGCTTAGCTGTAAGTGTGGAACACAGAAAATGGTTAATGCAGGACTAATAAATTATTTGGAAGTCCTGTCTTTCTAAAATAAGCCATTTTTTTGTCAATGGAACTCTATTTCAAGTAAACGAAAATACTGGCCTGTAACAAGGAACCCTTATATATTCCAGTAGAGACCATCTTATCCTCTTCACAATTAGAAATCAAAGACAATCCCTACCTTTAGGAGAGCGTGCTCTACTAATATGAATGGAATCTTGAATTAATGAAACATTCCTTATATGCAATTTTTGTAATTTCAGAATGATTAAATTTTGTTTTAGACATCAATATTTCTAAAGGTTAGCATAAAACATTAGAATCCAAGCAGCAAAATGATCATTAAGTTCAGGATAAAAGCTGAAGTTATAATGTTATCCCAAAGATCCAATTCCACAGTCATTCGGTATTTAGGTGGGTTAAAAAGGCATTCGACATTTACGCAACTATTTGCCTGCTTGTTCTTCAGACACAGGATGAATCAGCATAGGGACTTGAAAAATGGAGTTGTCAGATTTGTGAGTGCTGCAGATTACCAGATATTATGCCCATCTTCATTATCTACATCTATTTTAATAGAACAAAGTTATTGGATTTTAGAGTACAGGTTGCAACAGATACAGAATTGCTATGTTTATTGGAAAGGACATTTGCTCAGATGTCAACTAACATTTGGAATGACATATATTGGTTTATTTGGGTTGAAGTAAAGAGGAGGGGTGAAGTAAAGGAATGGAAATTATGGCAGTAGAGTCATTAGTTAAAACTGTTGCAAAGGATTTTACGGATTTAATGGAAGAAATTTCTAACTAGAAAGATATATTGCACCAAAATATCACAAGTCTACCATGAAGGGTTTGGCTGTATTTTTTTTTGTCCTTTCAATCCCCTGCAAGCCAGTTGTTTTCATTTATCTGTTTAACCCTCAGTGTCTGCTCAAATCTGTATAGAAAGAGAGTAATAAAGTCTGCTTGCTTTTCTCTTCAACAAACTTCACAGCAGACATTAGCAAATGTAAGTAGTTGCTTTTGATTTCTTTATATCCTTTGTAGAATGATGAATCTTGATGAGATATGTCATGGAAGACTCTAAGGAAATCATCTATTATCAGGAAAATGAAAAATTCATCTTTGTTAACCCATATACATTTTTCCTCCCAAGTAAATTAACAATTCAAACTCTTGCATGAAACTTCATTAATTTTCTTCATGAATAATTCCACTAACATCTCAGCAATTTCTATGTGAGAGGGTGAGAAGACTTGTCCTTTTATATTGCACTTGCTTGTATAAATGTAAATAAATCAGAAGGAACTAGTCTACTGTCCACATTTGACAAAGGAACATAATACTCTTGATGCTCATTGAAGCTTTTAGGTTACTTGAACAATGTTCCTGTTGAAGTTAATTGCAACTGGAAATAATTTTAATGAGCATCCTACAAACTGTTATATATATATATGTTTGATAATGATACACAGCATCATTATGGTATATCAGTATGGTATAATATCCTCAGCTTAAATCCCTGAGGAGTCTCATTAGCTACAGTAGGAACAAAATACAAAGATTTTGTAAAAGAAAAGAAATACTCTGATCTCAGACAGTGACATTTTTGCACTTCAGCATAAGCTTTATTTTCAGTCAGTAGTTAAGAAAAAAAATCACATCTTTAATGATCACAACTTGCCAGTGGACATTACTTGCCCTTGGCTTAATCTCTAGTTATCATAAACCATCTCAAATACCAATACAAGTTTAGATATAACTTCTTGTCAAAACTATATCTATTATTTTTTGTTCTTTGGTCAACACCAGCCAAATATGCAAGTGTTTTCTTTAGCACATGAAGTCATGTCATGGTGTACTTTAAAGCTAATTAACATTCATTGACAAGCCATTTAAGATTGTATGTAGGTTGACATAAAGACATTTTTTCCAAAAAGTTGTTACATTTTTTCCATGTTGCTGCATTGTGGATTTTGTGCTTAGCATCTGACATGTTTTCTCAACTACTGCTTTTTAATGAAAACACGAAAGCACTCCGGGGAATGTGATAAAAGCAAAAATTCTATGATCACTGTAAGGTAAATGACAGCATGGAATTTGTCACATCTGGATCAAAAATATTTCTTCTATTTACCTAAATAAGCATATCTAAACATGGGTAATTAGGATTGTAATTCAATATATATTTCCTTTAATAGCTTCTCCATTTTCACTGATAATTTCATTTGGTCATAAGCATTCAAATGATGTATATCTTGATTTTATCTATTTCAAACAAATAAAAGATTATTTGAAAAGCTTTTTTTTGTGTGTGTCTCATCCCTTTTCCTATTAACACCTTGTAACTTATTTTTCTCTTCATAGGAAATCATGCTAACTTAATTTTTTTAATTGTATATGTGTAGAAAATAACAGAAACTATTTTTGAGAAAACAGGATAAAAACCCAGCAGCAATGTTGATATTACTGAAACTTCAAAACCAATATTTTTTATTCAAGGTAGGTGAAATTTTGCTCCTTATTCTGGTAAAATCACTTATATTAAATGGACTTCTTATATGAACAAACCATGTGAGCTTCAGCATTGCTTCTGTGTCTAGCTACAATAATTACCTTATAAATATAAGACAGATTTGCTATCATGCATTTGTAGCATTTTAATTCAAAAGTATTAGTAAACATATTAAACTGTGGTTCATTTAGAACACATTTTCGCCAAAGAAATCAATTGTTCTAGAACTTTTATTTAACTGGTTTAAATCTTTTAGCCAGCTTGTGATTTGAAAGAAGAATTTATATGGAAAGATACTTTTAAAATTGCATTTATTCACTTTGTTTTTCAATGAAAATATTTTTAATAATTGTAAAGCCAGAGACAAACATTTTGTTTCAATTCTAGTTATATGTCTTGCTTTGAAATTAAGATAATCATACCTCCTTGTTGAGCTGAAAATGTTTTCTTTAAATTTGGTCATAGGTCCTACTATTCAATTAATATAATCATACCTTCTTCTGCTGCTGAAAATAAAGCAGTTGTTTAATTAAACATGCCAGTTGTTTGTAAGATAATGTTACAGAAATACTTGTTTGAAAGAATGGCTAAAGATTTATATCAAACATTTCAATCTGACAAGTAAATTACATTTCCTCTACCATAAAGAAAGGTAAGGCAGGAAAATAGTTGCAATATAAGAGTAACTAAGGTTGTTGCACTGAGGAAAAGCACACTTGTTCTCATTACTTGGAGATATGATAGTCATCAGTCTACAAAGGTGACCTTTTCCACTCTGGAGATTAAAGCTGAACATTTTACCTCCTTAAAATAGGGAAATCGACATTATTTTGAAATTGTAACTATATTCTAATAGCTAATCAGTTCAGAGATGAGAGAAAAAGTGTGAGATTTTCAATTTAAAAAGTGAACAGAATGTACCTAAAGAGTATCTGTACCAATATCTCTAATAAAAGCAAGAATTAAGTTTTCTCTAAGGGTTTTAAAAGGTCTACTTAAAGTTCCTCTCTTGCTTTCCCAACCTCAAATTAGGATACTGTGTGTCTAAGACCTAAAAAATACAGGCTGCAAATGGTCTCTCCAGTACAGAAGCTGGCGTGAGTTGCAGCTTATCCACTCCTGCAGACAGGTTTTCCCATTGGAAGCTCTGGTGCTAGAAATGAAGCATTTAATGGTTTTCAGGATTTTATTGAAGGTGTCCAGTGGTTCTTTAAATTGACTATATGTTAATTTAATTTTTTTGAAATGAAAACACGTTTTTGAAGGGGAAAAGATTTTAAGTGATCTTTGTTACCATTATGAGCATTCGGAGCTTCTTGATGTCTGCCTGTCTGAAATAAAAAAACATCTGTGATAATAAATGGATCATTTGAAGAGAAGGAGGCAACACTATCAACCTGTCATATGAATCTTTTTCAAATCCTGAAAGACTATTGCAGTGTACTTTCATAAACCAGCCTGGGCAAAATGTGTGGACTTGCTGTTGATAACTGAAGAAAAAGAAAGCTTAGCTGCCTCCATCACATAATTACTGCGATGGAGTAATAAAAAGTTAGCTGAAATGATGCTTTATGCCTAGTCTTCAGCATTCCATGGGCATGGGGGACTTTTATTTATCCCTTGTGGGCTGCAAGAACGAAGATGGGTATGATTTTTGCAAGGGTGAAATAGGTTGTCTGTCAATTGGGTTTAGGCGACAGTCTGTCTGCAGGCCGTAAGATGATCTGCATAGTGCCAGAGGAAAGCAGGCAGAATTCCTGGCTTGCAAGCACAGATATTGATCTACCTTAGCCACCTAAACAATGCCTCACCTGTTTGCCTTGTCCATACCTTATTTTACGCAGTCTAATGCTTGTTTTGTTTGACTTTTCTTTTATTTCTGTGGATCTGAGCTTTGATACACTTTGGGGAGTACATAAACACAGTGTTGTACTTGAACATCACCATCCTGCAGAGTAATCTAGTGGCTCTGGACCACCCCTCCCTGCATGAGAACAGCAGTGTTATTGAAAATTATGAGTGAGCAACTAAGTAAGTAGGCCACATACACAAGTGTTTGATCTATCAGACTAGTGTCCAATGACATTGAATGTGAGATGCTACTAATTACTGCACTATGTACTCCCAGTTAAAATTTCTTAAATTGGAGCTACTAAAAGGGTCTATTTTTATAATTATTTTTTTCAGCTGATGGTTACAAGATAAGCCACCACAGAGTTTAGAATCCTATCTACTTATTTTGAAAACAACTATGTTATTGTGTACTGTCTCAAGCAGGAATGAAATAGAAAACGGCATTCATTTTCCCAGTAAAGTATAACATAAATATTTTACTACCATTTATTATTAGTTTGCCATTTCCTGCTGACAGCAATTCCAACTTTGCCAGCAGGCACTGTGTCTCACAATCATATTGTGTTTGGAACAAATTAAGACAAACACAATTTCTTATAAAATAAATGAACAAAATTTGCAACAAAAACCTCTTCTGAAGCTAAATGAGCATTTCTTTTAAGTGCTGACACTTGGTATTATTTAATTTGCATACAGCACATTTCACTTTTACTGGAAAACAATGAAGTTAACGAAGAACTAAGTCATCTGTACTTTCAGGGATAATTGAACATTGCTCGATTTAGAACTGTTTTATATTAATGCTGTGAAGGAGCAGCCTACATCATGGTAAGTTTGTCAGCAGTTTCAAATGCAAGCACACTTTTGGCCCAGTGACATATGAAGTGGATGGATCAAAATGGAACACAAAATAGACTGTAATGACACTTAACTTGAGCTGATTTAGAAATACTTTAAATACAGGGAGTGACACTGAGCCTTTTTCTTTCTGTGAGACATAATCCTCACTTCATAAGATTAGTTGATGGTTTAAGGTTTATAAAGAGAGAAAAATTTTTATTTCTTAAAAATTTGCTCTTGTCTGTGTATTTTCTCTAAAGCATTAAAGTATTTTTCTGGATGAAGTGGGACAAATAAAGTCATTTACCCTAGAGTTGCCTTGCAGTTTTTGTTACAGCTGTGTGAAAGTGCAGCAAACCAATGATTTTGACTTACCCCCCAAAGGCTTTGAAGACACACTCTACCAACAGTACCTATGGTACTGATCTTGAGTGTATGAGTTGTTTGACTTTTTCAGACTTATAGTGTAGAAATAGATAGCACCTTTGGATTTCTGGTGTAGAAAATGACAAATAAAACTAATTTCATAGAAATAAAAAAATCTTAGGTATAAAGCTGTAATCCTTCAGAGGTAGGAATTGGTCCAACTCATTTAGGCCTCACTTGAACTAAGCTTGATGTAGAAGTGCAAAATTTGAACTGTACACTCCCTTTTTGATTTTCCCCCCTCTTTGCTGAGTTCAATCTTACTGAAGGCACCCAACTGATAGCACAGGTACCATTAATCTGCAGATTTCTACCGACTACATGCAGCATTTCTGAAAGAACTGCCCTGTAAAATTCTGCAGATATGCTCCAAACTTTAAATCAAATAGCCCACCCCTACAGATGAAAGACTGGTTTAACCTCTCCCTGCTGATTCATTCTTTGGCCGCTCAGCTGGGAATATCAATTGTGATAGTAATTCTTCTTCTTTAAATAATTTGGAAGGGTGACAAATTATAGCTGCCTCAGAAATTTTGCAGTCAGGAAAAAAAAATGCAATTTTAAAATACATTCCTTTGAAAAATTTAAATAAGCAATACAATTAGCTAAGCACTTACATTTTATTAGGAATAGCAAGTAAAATTAATAAGTAAATTCAATGAAAAAATGATTATGTGTCACAGTATATAGTTTTTACATTGACATTTCACATAATCTGACTTTGCTGAGAGGAGAAATCACTCGTCTGTTAAAATTACTTTTTAAAAGCTGTCAAAATTGGAAAACCTGCTGTCAAAAATATGATGAGAAAAGTTTAAAAATGGTAAAGTATGTTGACTTAGACAAAAAATATTACCTTTAGAGTGGAAAACTTGAATATTGTATCATTATCTTCTACACAGAGGAAAAGCGTTATCTTTTTCCAAGCCATCCCTTTTTTTTTTTTTAACATTTTAAATTTGTGTTTTGCATTTACATTTCAATATGAATGGGACTTCATCCAATTTATGCTGCAGCAGAAGCTGAAAGTAGCAGGTATTTGGACATTTATATTTTAATTGTATGCTTGCATTTTGCGATTTTTAAAAAGGACAAGATTCACAGGCCTCTAAGGGTGAAGTCCACTGCTCATCTACTGTCTGGTTCTGCAAATTGCTGTGTGCAAGGGCCCATGGAATGGAGTTTGGCTGCTGGCTGGCTGGTAGTCTGCTAGCAGAAAGAGGTCCATCCTGCTTTTAGTTAACATTTTGGCATCACCAGTGATCACAGAGCCTGCTTCTCCAGCATGTCTCCACCGTGTTTAAGAAGGACAGTTTCAAAGAAGGTGACAATTCAGTCTCCCTGCACATTTAGTGTTTGGCCTCTTTGTTGGGACTGCCAGCAAGGATGCCAATTAGAGCCATTCAAAAAAGCCCAGATATGCTGTGGTAATAATGAAGTACAGATTTAGAGGGACACAATCCAAAATCATAATTACATGGAAATGAGAATAAAACAGAATCTGATACAAGATTTGCCTAAGAGCTACAGAACTATATCTCTCTAAGTACACCTAGTTTTTGCCAGTTACTTTTTCAGCCATTGCTGCCTTTAACACTATACAGCCATTAATAGTACATTTTCTCTAAATTGCTGTCCCTGCATGCATGTAGGTAAGACTGTACACGTGAAGCAGAGAGAGACACTCTGAAGGAAGAGTGCACATGGCAGTAGATGCTGACTGTGAGGCCTTAACCGCAGTTCTAGAAGTCATTAAACTGGACCTGGGGGGTGGAAAATAATCAAAAGATTATTTTGTTTTCACTTCACTAGTACTTCACTTCTTGCATTACGTCTGTGATGTCCTTTCACTCTCATCTATGCAAAGGGAGTGAAGTACTTTTGCTTTCTAACACTGTTCCTTGAAGTACAGCCTGATTTAATCTTGCTGTTCAGCCTGCATTTAATGCATCTTGAAATACAGTAATATTTTCCAGTTTGGAGAATAGCTACTGAAAACTGTTAATGGCAACATGACAAAACATATAGGGAAGCAGTTCATGTAAATTATATTTCCGCTTAGGTCGTGAATCAGAGCATTCCATGGTTTCTGTTTTGCTTCCTTCAGGTCTGGGCAATTCTTTACTTTTCCACATTCAAGTGCCCTTGAAACATTCTTCTTCCCAGGTTTTCTACACAAATGATGCTTTGCAGTTTTTCTCATAGGGGTTTTCTGGCCCACTTATCTGTTTCTGCTGCTTAGACACGTTGATTCATGTCCTTCTTTTAAAATTAATTTGCACTCTGATGGCTCAAAAAAATCTTCTCCAACCTAATCCAGTAAGAAGTATTGTCTGAAGGCTTGAGCATACATTGCTCTGGCTCACACTGACCACAGAAATGTTAAACAGTCTTTAAATGAATTTGATCGAATTAAGAAATTTTCTTAGCAGATCAAATGGGAATTTAGAGTCAGATGTGGGAGGCTGCATCTCTTGCATTTTATAATCAGCCTGACTCACTTCAAGCTGTGTGGGGGCTGCTCTTTCAGCTCATGAATACCACCACATCAACACAAGATTCTTTGGGGTCCATTTATCTGTCTGTCTATCTGAACTCCCACATTGTTTCTTGCATGCCTCTGGTGCATGTCGTCCAAGCTCTTGGAACTTATTTACTGCTTTATGTTGCAGTAGGGGAAGGAGGAATAATTTCACTGTAGCCTAACACACCTAACGAGGACTCTACCTTTGATTCTACTTTGAATTCTAATGGTGATCAAAACTGAGATAGCTGACTTCCAGGAGTTACTTTGGTGCAATACAGAATGATTTGTCATTGCTCCAGAGAAGACAAGGGGATATACATTTTGATGAAAATTATGTGAATCTATTCTAAAGAGAAGTCACAAGGTATATATATATATAGTATATACTATATAGTATATATTATATAGTATATACTATATAGAAGTATATATAGCATATAGACCTATATATAAGGACATAATGCATTCTGAACTGCTAATAAAGCTACTGCAAAATCTGACCATACATGGCAAGACAAAACATTAGAATCTGAAGCTGAGATTAAAAGGAAATTTATCAAAATCAAGAGAGAAGTGAGAAATCATTCTTTGTAAACTGAGGATAAGTGGAGCTCTTTGAAGGAGGTTGACCAGTATTTAAAGAGCATGTGTATAGAATTCTTTTATTAGAAATCTAGTGGCCTCTTCCTTTATATCAGAGCTGATCAGGTAACAGAAGAATCTCAAGTACCCTTGTGCAAACTAACAGTCTTGCTGGTGATCCTTTGGAAAGGTTGGGCCATGCTGAATATAATTCTAGTGAGCCAGGATAAAAGGTATATTGAGGTACAACAAGATATCGGAAAACATGACTCAGAGGCTCTTATGTCATTGCAATAATTTGTTGAGGAGGTAGATGAAAATAGAGGATAAAAGGAAAATTTCACTTGGTCTTCTGAAACTCACCCCTTCCCTTTGTAGCTGGCCTTTATGTGGCAATTATACAGGTTTTAATACAACTTTACTACAGTAGACAGACAGTGATTCATTTATATAGTCTTTTTTATTAACTTAAACAGCTGATTGCAGCCATCTTGTATAACTAACTGCTAAGATTTTAATTAATATTACTTTGGTCAGGGAGCTATTAGAGACAAAAATACCATTAATGTCTCTAAATCTAACAGTTTGGAGAAATAAAGGAGTTTATTCTAATAAGTGTCTATATTATTGCTATTACCATTATAACCACCTTCCATAAGATTTCATTTGCATGAGGGCTGTATCAGCAGACTGCAGGTTTTTTCATCATCCTGATCAGTCCAGTCATAAGAAAGAGGTATTCATGCTTATAAAGCCAGTCTGTACTCTTGGTAGACTAGACCATCAGATTAGCCAGAAAGCACTTTTAAGGAGTAGAGAAGCTAATTAAGACACAAGTAAGATCTATAGTACCTCCATGGAAACTCAGGCTCATTTATGAACTGCTGCTGTTTTTATGCTTGTTATGTGTTTTAGGTTAAACAGTGCTTTTAATGGCAGGTTTGTTCATCATGGAGGAAATTGCACAGACTCATCAGCAGTAACACACCAAGGAAGAAAATACAGGCAGAAATGTAGTATGGATGTATTGCCAAAATATGAAAAAAGCATTCTTAGAGACAGAAATCAAACACACATGCTTGGCTAAAAGAGACATCTCAAACATTTTTATATTGCTTAGAAAGAATTTGGTCCTTGGCCTGACCATTCTGCCGTACTGGGGTACATAAAGGCTAAGAAATCCCTGTCACTCCTGGATTATGTGGCACCAAGAAAGTTGGTGAAGGACATACTGCAAATCATTTTTCTTTCTAGCACAAATGATTCTAAACAGTACTTGCAGTGTTCATGTAACTTTCTTTAATTTAAGATGCTTGAGTGGAAGTAATTTTGCAATACAATTAGCATAATTATTGATTTATCATGCATCAGCTGCTCCAGGTTAAATGTTTGAGCCTTTATGCTTACTGTGAAGTTAATTCAAAGTACCTCATGATCTTTATCATATATGCTGTGGGATTTGTGACACAATCTTTGCCACAGAGCAGAGCACATCTGATAACCCATTACTCCATAATAATTTTTTGTATTTCAAAGTCCTTTGGACTCAGAAATATTATGCAAATATTTGAATATTCAAGAGTTATGTATTGGGTGCATAAATCATGAGATTGCCTTAAAAATGGAGACATACTTGAACAGAGCGAGAAAGAATGCAGACACACCTAGAGAGAAAAGTAACAATAGAGGCGGGGACAGACACAGAATTAGAGATATTTATGGCTCTTTTTACTCACATTGATTCAGGCCTAATTTTCAAGATCTTTCACCCAACTATTTTCATAGTACATAGAAGTGAATTTAAAAAAAAGCAGTAAGATTTAATGAATTCATAACTGTCATTCTTATTTCTAATAAGCCACCAAATTATCTTGACTGTTTGCAACAAAATCACAGCATTCAGCAATTCTGTGGGTTTTTTGCACAACTGGTCTTCAAATTGCTCTTGACTCTAAAACTGACTTCATGTTCAGCATGTTTTATAAAATGAAAGCTGTTTTGCACAGATTCTTTGAGAATGGAATCTTCCTTTAAGCAGCATTGCAACAAACATACTCTTGATGGAAAGAATTGTTTTCGTCTCACCTTCCAATATGGTGCTCAAAAAGAAATTCGATAATTCAACCTTGAAAGAGAATTCTCTCTATATTCAGATATTGAAAATATAAAATGGTTTGGAATAGAGGATGGGCTTGCAGTTGGAATGATTAGAACATGTGTAAACATTGTTTTTCTTGTAAGAGATATTAAAAAAGGAAGTTGAATTAATCTGAAAGATTTCAAGATAGAAGAGTTTGATAAGTAATCCACTGAAGGAAATTGATACCAGTGGTTTAAAATCAAGCTGCAAATGAACTGCAGCTACTAAAGAATGTGTTACTTATTAATTTCTTTAAAATAGCACATCCAGCTCCTAATCCCTGTTATATTCTAATAGACAGAGACCCTGTCTGCTGGGTAAGCTTATGTCTCAAATTCACTGATTTCAGTACATTTGTGCATTTATATATTTTTCTGCATGTGCTCCTTTTGCTCTGTCTTTAATTATAATCAGAAGTGAGAGCAGGCTGTGGAGCTGAAACCGGGGAAGTAGGGGTATTGGAGCTTTCTGCTTTATGGAACCAAGAGAAAAAAAAAAATTATACTCTTCTGTCAGTTTCTCCTGGACAGGTTTTGATTGTAGCTCCTGGAAATCTCCACACTAACTTGAAATGCTGGGTTTAAAATCTCCAATTTTTCTAAGCTCATAGATTCCCTAAATCTTCTAGAATAAGACTGTACTTACATTTAGATTAAATTCTTACAGTACAATTTCTCTCAGCTTTATAGTGACAGTAGCAGTGACATACCAAAGTCATAATGAGTTCATAGCACGATGTATAACCCACTCTTCCAACTTTGCTATCATGAACTTTTGTGTAGGAGGATCAAATGTTGGCTATTAATGGTTTCTGGAAGAGGCAAATGAAAAGAAGAAATAGGACAATCCTCTCTATATCTCTCTTAAGAGGAAATCATCAAAAGGAGAGCCTTTTGGTCAAAATGAATACTTCGGCATTTTAAAAAGTCATGTGCAATAAAGCATTTCTGAAATGTCCTCATAGCAAAAGGATTTTAACAAATGAAACAAGAAATTATAATTCCATATCAAAAATCTGAAGAGGGAGGGAATATTTTTGCTGTGTGCAAGCTGAATCAAGTTAATGAGGCATCTAACACTGCGAAAAGAGCGTTCTCTATAAATAAATCCCGTCTGATTGGGATATATTAGTCTTCTGATAACACTCTATAGCATACAGATGCTTTGAATAGAACGTGTATGTGTGCAAATACTCAGATCTATTGGAGTTACTGTTCTCCAAGTCCTTGTCCATGATGCATATTGCAGTCATTTTCATATTTAAGCACTGAATAAAACCGCAGTCTCACTCCACTGCCCGGTTTGAATAGGTAGGTTTAGCAGCTAGGCTCCGTGAAAGCTCTGGAGATTGTATTTCACACACAAAGATGTGGCTAAAGAGCAGCTGTATATCCTGTCAGTGGAGGACTCTTCATCTGCTTGCCCCTCTGGTGAGCTCTCCCAACACTTTGCTAGCACTTTGCCAGCACTTTTGTAATGCTTGTGCTTTCAAGAGCTTTAAAGGATCAAGGAGTGAGGCCTCGTGTCACAGAGTACTTTCCCCCTGTCACTATCCTGGCTCTGTGCTTCTGTGTGTCATTGAGACTGTGGTGACTGTGAAGGCAGCGTGGGTAAACAGCCAGGAGAAAAATTATGAAGCTACAGTGTCTGGTAGCTTTCTCAGAAGCCTATGTGTGCTTACCTTCAAAATCTCTAATAAGAGGGTCAATTTGTTGGGAGGTTTTTTTGGTGGTTGTTATTGTTATTGATTATTTTTTGTGAGGGAAAGGATTTGGAAAGTTCCTTTGAAAAAAAAGTTTTCTAATTCTTTTTGTTTGTTTCTATGCTTGCTTTTGTTTTACCCTCCAGGAAATAGAAAAGTCTTTCTTTGTGAAATATCATACCCTTACTTTTCCTTGAAATTGTGCTATAGTTACCAATGCATTGTGTTTTCACATTTTTCTAATGGATTTTCTTCTTTGGAAATCTTATTTATTCTCTCCCCAGTTTGTGAACAAAGAGACCAGGATCTTTGGAGAAGATGTTCATGTTGCTTTGTTGTGGTCAGAAAAGGTAACCTGGAGTTTTGGGAATATTGTGGAGGAATTCAGAAGCTTTAGAAGTATTTATTGTGTAACTCAGAATAAAATAAGTAAATACCCAACACTTCCAACAGTTCCAGGAAAGACTGGAAATCAATAGAGCATAATTAACAACGTAATTCTAAGAAAAAATTTATACAATACCTATTTTCTTATATATTTCTTTCAAATATATTAAGGTGACCATACTTAGTGCCTTTTATTTTGTACTGAAGACTGGACAGGAGAGGGTTTAATTTTCTTTTCTACATAAGAGTGCTTGGTGGGCAAATTAGCTTTTGAATTAAAATGCAAAACTTATTATGAGCTATCAGTTAGTTATTAGACCCTGCCTATTTAAGATTACAGGAATTTAGGGCACAGTTTTTGAAGTCAAGTATGCCTTTCAAGATCTAGATTATCAGACTCAGAATGATAAGACTGAGTAATGATATATTTAAAAGTATACTAACATGTCTAGATGGGAAAAAATACTTGTCCTGTTGCTCAGGATAATTTGGTGTTACTTTATAAGAATATTGCATAAAATTAATGCTTAGAGATACACTTTGTCTTTGCTAGTTTCATTTGTGCTCAATTTTTACAGTACACAAACTTGAATCAAAATGCTGCTTAATAAACCAAATCTTAAAACTCTATTATCAGTGCTATTATGCTTTTTGGAAAGGAAGACCTCTCTGAAAAGCTGATATCAATCATTCTTGTCTGAGGTCTGAAGCAAATGTAACCTGCAAAGGCTGGTAGCTGGGCTATCTGCCATCATTGCTGGCAGCATAAAGGCTCCGGATACAGTGCTCTAATAGAAGGAATATGGAGAGAAATCTGTCTGGTTTTAGCGTGTGTTAGGGTTTTGAGATTAATTCATGCTTTTATGTATGTAAACAGTGATCAAGATTTCAGGGTCTATGGATGGCTTTCCACTACCGTGCCCTCTGGACAGTTTGTTGCCCTGTCTATTATTCTAGTTTTCCACTTTATGTAAGACCATCCCTGTTTTTGAAGAATGGCCTGAGAGAGTTATTGGTCCCAATCAAGAGGCACAGAAGTCTTGGACAGACATGTTGGCTTTGCTATATGAATGTAAAGTACCAGTAAAACAGAGCCACAATGAAGAGTGTGGTCAAATGATATGAGGACAGGCTTGAAGCTGCTTTATTGTGGCACAAATGGACAGTTAACAGTCATACAGAATGGGGAGTGCCAAATACTTAATACTCAGGATTTAGCTACACAACTTATAATTACTAGAATCTTCCAGGGCATTTTTAGATTTTCTTTCTGTAGATGAAGGGATTGTACAAATTGCTAATCACTGGATAAAAAATACTTAAAAGGAATACACGTTTAGTATTTCTTATGACGTAAACACAAACCCTCATTTTTAGTGATGACTGGAAGGAAGAAATAAGAGCATGTGAACAAGAATAATTATTTTAACCCAGCTTATATATATGCATTAAAATGTTAACATTATGGCTCTCTTCAAAACAACCTATAATAGAAAAATAAAAAGGTCCTTCTCTTTTTATGCTAATAAGCAGTCGTCCGAAAAACCCCAAACCCAACCTTCAGAAAAAATACATAAAAATTCTTTTCCTCTGAATACATATTTAAAATGAAGACATGATGACAGCTTTCATTTGAGCACTGGACAATTTTTTTTCAGAGTTTGCTGCTGTTCATGCAAAATAAGTTGCTGTGATTGCAACATATGTATTATATGGCACATATGCTACCTCTTAGATAAAAGTGTAACTCTTGTGGTTCCTAGCATTTTTCTAAGGACATACAGTGTTTAACAGTAACAGATCTTTTTATAATACTTTTGCCATGTTTTTGGCAACTAAATATTTTTTCTTTAACCTTTCTCATTCATAAGTTAAATTTGTTGTTAGAGAAAAATGGAGTGTGGAGGTAGAAAGCAACAGTGTGAATAAGAGAGCAAGAGTGTTTTGACTGGCAGTTTTCTCTTTGGCTACCATTTTGTGTTTCTTTGTTGTAATGCAGAAGGGCAATAAATTGCCAGCTGCAAACAAGGGTCTGTTTAGCTGTGTACAGACAATCATATACAATCAATGGCGGGGTAAAATGCTGGTGTGGCACTTTAGAAATTAGGAATAAGAACTACTCCTAAGAATAATGTGGGCTTATTGTCTAATTTCAGACATATGCAGTAAAATACATATCTTTTCTAGCTATTTGCTTGATTATGTTCAGTTCTTAAACCCTTCTAAGGGTGTGGGCTTTGAATTGTGGTATATTGAAACATTTTCACACACACGATAATGAATCACAGCAATAAGACAAATAACCAAAACTCCACCCACAGTATCAATGATTAAGTGTTTTTTCTTAAGAGTATTCCCATGAAACCAGTGGAACAAACCATATGAAGGATTTTTACTATACGTGAGTGAGGAAGACAGGGAGCCCTGCTTTAAGGTTGAACACGAAACAAGCTTTCTTTTAAGGACAGTATTATTTGTTCCCTACCTAAATACTCAATAAACGAAAGTGGACCTTCAGTCTTCTCCCTCCTACTCCCAGAAATGATCCCATTATACTGGTAGCTCATAAATATGCAGCAAAGCCCATCTGTTCTATCTTGCGATTTAAGATAGCATCTTGCAATTCTTTGCAATGTCTGGATCTGCTCACAAAGGTAGCAGAGGCAATGCTGAAGCCGCCATTGCTCAGGTGCGTTGGCTGAGGGCTCCTGAGGAGCTCTGACATGAGTGTTAGTCTCTATCAGAAGTGATTCTGTGTCCTGTCTGCTGCCCACCGTTCAGGAGAGCTCACTGTTCACAGAGCACCTCCTGACGTGGGGCTACCTGTGCTCCTGGAGGAGGGGCCCCTTGTGAACCTCCTGCCTGGGGACACTTTGCCCAGATCAGGCCAGAGCACACCATTACACTGTCAGGTTCTATCTTCAGATGGAGATGAATTTTTAGGCAATCTGTAGATCTGAGCTTACTGTCAGAATTATGAAAAGCCTTGGAAGGAATTCCATAAATGTTCAAAAATAGCTATTCATAAGCAACAACAGAATAGAAGTAACAGTTTGAGAGATTTTTTAACTCCATTACTTGTACATATTTATACAATATAGTGCCTGTCACAGATAATGTACAGCAGATTTATCATGCTTTATTATTTTAAAGAAGAGTTTGTTCTCTCAATGACGTATGAAATAAATTGCAAATAAACAATATGCTGCTTAATAAAACAATTAGTTCTCTGCAGGCTCTGGCAGTGTTTTCTGAATTCTTATCAGCCCTGGTTTACAGCTGTAACTTCAGGATATAATAGGAGATTGAATAGTATACAGGCAACAAAACAGATGATGAAATTCACAAGGGATCATATCAGGCTTTTTCCAGTACCAAAGAAACATATTAATCCTTGTCACTGTTTTTTGAAACGCTGTGACAGAAATAAACCTGTACTGTAACTTGGCCCTTTTAATGAGCTTCTGGAGTGTGGGCCTTCCACTCAGCACCTGAAAAACACAACAAAACACCTTTTACATTAAAGATGTGAGGTTTGCTGCTGGCTAAATTTGTACACAGAAGTCTATAAACCAGTGCTCAGCCAGCTGGGAAGCAAGAAAGCAAATTCAGATTCTGTCATGAACTTCACAGACCAATTATCTACTTGGAATCATGGGAGTTTAACAAACAAATACCAGCCCCTGCTGAGCCTTTTCAGTCCAGCAGCTTATGGGTGATTCAGTTGCATCAGAGGCTTTTAGACTGATCAATTCTTAATCACAAAGCGCAAAAATTATTCTCAGACTCATGTCAGTTTCTTTGGACACCTTTGTTAACAATCTGCTTCAAATCATTTTTTTAAAGAACTGCAGACACTGTTTTTATTGACTTGCCACTTGTAAAATGTTTATAGCTTGTTAATTTATATTTACCCCTTTACTTTTGCCTGCAAATCAACATCACTTAGCACAGTTTGGTTACACTTTGTCCAAAGGAAATTACAGAAGCCTGCTATGGGGCTAAAATGAAGGAAAGCTGAGGAAAATCAATACACTGATGATTAAACAGATCGTAGCAAATTCACGGTTGTAAGCTACAGCATGGAGACATCAGTGTGATGCCTATCTAGCAGTTAATGTCCTTTCAGCCAGTTGAAGAAAATTTTACAATAAGGCAAAATGTAACAGAAAAAATATAAGCTACTACAGAGCAATCCTTTTTTTTGCTCGGTAGGAACAGTCCTGTTATTCAAATTTTATTTTGCTATTTGTCTTCAGAGTAACTGTAGAAAAGATTTAGATTTAAGAAAAAGAAAATCTATTTTATGAGAAAATTTGCAGTGGGAGTTTTAAAGAACTCTTTGACTTGCAGTATCATTCACATCTACTGTAAAAGCTCTGTATTTACTGTTATTTTAAACCACTCTTTTCTGTCAGTGAAGTTCAAGTGTGATAATTTCTATTTTAATCCTCCTTTTGCTTTAATTAAAAGACAAAAAGGTATAAGCCTGTTTCTAAACAAGTATCCAAACAAGAAGGAAAATATTTAGTGTAAATTGTATATTGTTTAACAAAGTGAGAATCTGTCACTACTCATTTTAATAGAGAAAATTTAGACTAAAAATAGGCCAACGGGGTTTTTTGCACATTCAAACCTTGTTTACATTTAAAAGCATGGAAGAAGTATTTATGAAATTGAAGGGAAGGAGGAAAACAGCCTTGGGAGTAATAGGCAAACCCCAGTACCAGAATAAAGCAAGGATCCTGAGTGGGTCCAGAGACTTCCAATTTGTAGACACTTGTAACTTCTGCAGGGGACAGGTTTCTCTCTGCTACCCACTGCAGTGCCTCCACAGCACAATGTGACCCTGTGTGGTGTAAGTTTACTAACCAGCAGCCACATACAATAGATTATGTATAATGAACTCGAAGCATTAAGCTAAAATTATCACTATAGATAGGAACAGGGATGTCACAGAAGAATTAATTGCAAACATACAGAACTTAGCAACTCTGACTTGAGCTTTTGCATGTCATCATATGCCCATTTCAGGGGGTTTCAAAGGCTGCTGTAAGGAGACGGCCCATAGAGATGGCCTCATTCCCTCCTAAGAAAGGATATTAAGGGAGCAAAGGAGATAATTTCTCTTCCTCACACAGCTTGAAGATGTACAGGAAACGTTCACTCTGGTGAAGGAACATTGCTGCTCTACTGTGATTTCCTGGCAGGCTGGAGCCTTTCAGCCCCCTTGCCCTGGAGGGCTGTGCCCTGCAGCGGTGGCACAGCGCAGGCAGGGGCGGCAGTGCCAGTGCTGCCAACTGCTCCCACCACATCCCTCCAGCCTCCTCTGAGGCTCCACTGAGCCACCACCTCTGCAAAGGGAAGCACAGCTGCATTCAGCCTTCCTCTTGCTGTGCTTTCCTCTGTTTAGCCAGAATTATGTGTGTTTATAGGCTCACTCAAAATTCAGTAGAAGAAAATTCTTGGGCCTTGCCTCTGAACTTTAATGTGATAATGCTGCTCCTCACAGATGCATACCACCTTTCTTTTGAGAATTTCCAAATTTCCAAAATAACCTTATTTTTTACTTGAAAAATAATCCTTTATTTTAAATAATTTTTTATTTTAATTAGGAGAAACATCATAAGGCAAACGTGAAGTGCCAGAAACTTTATCTGTGTGCTAAGCTACATTCTGCTGCTGATTTATTTATATTAATGGACTGTCTTTATTCAGCTGATAATTTTATCCTTTATCCAGTCTTAAAAAATCTGCTGTTTTTCTAAGTGGTTCTGCACCAAAAATATTTTTGTTTTGGTTTGAAGCAGGTAAATGCATAATTGCTTTAATAAATAGTATTTAGTTAGTCAAAAAACCAAAAATAAGCTACAACTAGTTTTTCTGAATGACAGCATCTTGTAACCTGTGGTATCACCTGAGAAGCTATAGATTCAGCAGTATTTTAAGATGTTTAAAAATTCCCTGTAAAATGTAGACAGAAATATTCTCAGTATTAAAAAAAGCAAGAACTATAAATACACACAAATAGGTTACAAAGAAAAATAATCTTCTCTGAACTCAACCTGTGCAAAAATCCAGTCACATTTCATATTTTCATTTCAAGTTTAGTTGCAAACTCAGTACAAAGATGGAGAAAATAAAAAGAAAATGCAAATATGACAGATATTAAATATACAATGCAAAAGAAAATTAAGATAAAAGATGTTATTAACTGAAGATTCGTTGCTTCCACAATTCACATGGCAGTTTAAATAAAATTTCAACTAAAATGTTTTTAAAAGTTTTAATGATGTTTTCCATCTTTGGGATCATAAACATGAATTAGAAACTTACCTTTGAAAAGATTTACTTCTAATGAACAGTGTAATAAATGGATAATTTTACTGAAAGATTTAACTTTTCCTGTGTTTTTCTCTAATTCTTTATCTAGACCGGTAATGAATACGATAAAATAACTGATAGCGGGAGCTGTAGTAAAACATGTCTGCATGATATTGATAGATTAAAAAGTGAAAAAAACCCCAAACTACTGAAAAGTGAGGGAAAAGATTCATGCCAGAATCCTCTTGGGTTTGCCATTTTAATTGTGCTCCTGGGTATGTAGTTTTCAAGATTTTCTTCAGTTGTGGCATTGAAGGAAAAGTAAAATGAAGTGACAGAACAGATTAGAAGGCGATAATGGAAGGGAAAGTGAATAAACCAAGTGTAAACTTTTGAGAAGAAACACTAGTGTAAAGCCCACTAGTTATGTGCTATCTTTTAAGAAAATATTCTAACTCCAACATTTTGATGAAGATCATTAAAGAACTTTTTTTAATAAGTAGTGATCCATAATCAAGAGTAAATATGAACCTGTTACCAGAATATCCTTTTTCAAGGGGCAGGTTCCTTGAAATTACTGATAATCCTTGCTATTTATGCTAAAATTACACAATAAGTTTATTCTGAAAAAAATACTCTGCTGTTATTCAGTTGCTTACACTAATTTCTATTGGACTATGATATCCTATTTGCGAATGGAGTTCTCGTTAATTTTGGCATATATAATTTATCTAATTATAGAAAGCATATAATTAAAATAAAGTATAACCATAATAAATGTTAAGTTTTTTGATAGCAGAAAACCAAATGCAAAGTCTTATATTTTGATGTTTGATGAAATACCCTATCAGCAACAAAATTCCTTGAAAACCTCTGAACAATGCACTTATTTTTTTAAAAACTTTGTCGAACTGATTAGCTTGCTAAAGATCTGATCATTAAGATTTTAGATTGTTTTTCTGTTAAATCAGATATACCTCCTACAATTTTTACAATACTTCCTTTATAAATTAATTGTTCTGTAGTTATTTGTTAAAGAATCTCCCCCACGTGAAAAAGCAAAATCTCAGTAGATGCGGATTTTACACTGCACTAGATCAATCCCAATACCAGTAAATGGATATTATTAAACAGCATGGGGTAGTGCAAACTGGGAAAGAAAACTTGTAGTGTGCTGCCTTTGAGCAGACCTGGCTTGCATGCTGTGACAGGGCAATTGTCGACATGCTTTTTCATGCCAATCTGCAGCTTTTTCAACTCTAGATGCTATGGCAACCAGGGTTTAACAGACTAAGCAGCTAACAAGCTTCCCTGATGGAATTGTCTGGTTGTATGATTGCCTTGTCTTAGTGAAAATATAAAATAGACCGAAGACACTTGTGGACATTTGTCAAACTGATTATAATTTGGACACTCAGCTCATAATTATCTGTTATATATTGCATAGTATTGACCGTCAGTGTTTTCCATGCTGTCTGTAGAGAACCCAAGTGCCTTTCTGTACACCCTGTTTCCTGTGGAAAGAATGGGTTTTGGTTAGGCTGAGTTGGTCAACATGGCAGTTAAAGTTACATGGATATAGAAAATAAATGCCCCAAGTTTAAAGGTTTCTTCCCCCTCTTTCTGTGGCTTGGTTTTTTTTGTTTGTTTTGTTTTGTTTTGGGTTTGGGTTTTTTTTTTAGTTCGTTATTAAAATAAAAGAAGGAAAACAAAATCAAATTTTAAAGTACCATGATTCTTTACAATTGCAAAAATTGCAAATTCTTTAAAATTGCAAAAAAAAAAAAAAAAAAAAAAAAAAAAAAAAAAAAAAAAAAAAATTCAGGAAATGGTTTTAAAAATCTGTAAGTTTCTTACGTTAATTTATTAGGTAGTTGAGTTCTTTTTGGCCCCAAGGAATGGTTTGTGTTTCTTACTTGCTTGTTTGTTATTTTTTTAATTTATTCTCAGAAGAAAAGGGCATTCACCATAAAACACAGGCCTAAGACTAGATGTTTCCCAGCACCTTTTACAAACTGAAATCTGGGGAACTCATTACTTTGCAAAGACTGCTTGGCCACTGGTAGAACACTGCTTTATTCTTTGAATCTCTTTCAATTCTAATAAAAGCTAAGCAGAATGTTTTTACTGTGGTATTTTCTTCTTGCTGTTAGTTGGTTGTTTCATTTGTTTATTTACTTTTTTCCTGAGGAGGGAAATTCAGAATTCATACTTTTCTATGTGAATTTCTTTGGGGAATTTTTACTCATACTGCATTTTGGGGTGAACCTCAGTAGGCTACAAGAAGACTCATTGGATGCAGATAAAGTTGGAGTTCACAAGTGGGACTTTTGTCTTTGACAGTTTGACTCTTGGAATTATATCACTGCAGATGGTCCTGACTAAAGGTATCCTCTCAATGATCCTATTTTAGGGAAGTTGTCTACTACTGCACCTCTATGAGGTCAACAAATACTCAGCTAATTCATTCTTTCCTGTAGGCAGCAGAGTTCCTTATCCAGTTGTGCAGGTCATCCTCAAGGCCTCATGAGTTAATGTTACAAATGTGAGTGTTTTTTTCATGCAATAGAAGGTGAATGTCATGCACAGGATATTTGCAATCAGATATTCTTCTTGCAAATATGAGGAGTTTATTCAGTTCCAAAGTGAAAGAACAGTGTATTGTTAAGTGAGTAAAGGAAAAAACCTAACAAACTATCATTTACTGAAGGTATAGACTTTTTAAACACTTTGATATTTGGGATACTGAATTCACGTGTAGTTTATAATTGTGCCCCCATGCTCAAGAAGGCCAGTGTCATCCTGGCCTGTATCAGCAATGGTGTGGCCAGCAGGACCAGAGCAGTGATTGTCCCCCTGTACTGAGCACTGGTGAGGCCACACCTGGAGTCCTGTGTTTGGTTCTGGGCCCCTCACTACACAAAAGACATTGAGACATGATAGTGTCCAGAGAAGGGCAATGGAGCTGCTGAAGGGTCTGGAGAGTATGTCACAGAAGGAGTGGCTGTGGGAGCTGGAGTTGCTTAGCCTGGAGGAAAGGAGGCTCAGGAGAGACCTTATTGGTCTCTACAACTGCCTAGAAGGAGGCTGTAGTGAGGTGGAAGTTGGCCTCTTCTCCCAGTCAGCTCTTCCTCCCATAGAGAGGAAATGGCCTCAAGCAGCTCTAGGGGAGGTTCAGGTTTGACATGAATAATTTCTTCACTGAAAGGGTGGGTAAGCACTGAAACAGGCCATCCAGGGAGGTGGTGGAGTCATCATGCCTGGAAGTGTTCAGTAAATAATTGGGTGTGGCAATTAGTGCTATGGTGGTGTTTGGTCAAAAGTTGGGCTCAGTCACCTTGAAAGCTTTTTCCAACCCTAATGATTCTGTGACTTTGTAAGTGTTATTTTCTGTTTCTAGTTTGTATTGATGATGAGTCATAAATGCCTCTGATAATAGGATGTCCATAAAAGACTTAGTATTTTTCCAGCTTGGGAAACCTTGAAAAAACAACTTTCTGTGTAGTTTTAGAGACATTCAGCAAAAGCCAAAACCTTCTTTTAAGCCACTCATCTAGATTTCTACTCAGTTGGCAAGCAAGATAAGGCCAAAGTCTTTACTTGACTGTATAAACCCCAAATCAACCTTTGTGAGCTACTCTTCCAAAGAATCACTGTGTTCATCATAAGTTTTATTTTTTTTTGAATATAAATATTTTGACTTGACATAATATTTGTGATAAACTTTGAAATGTTTTGAAAAGTTTTTTTTTTTGTTTTTGTTGACTGAATGGGAAAAATATCACAGTGGAAATACTCCAGTGTCCAAATAACTAACTTTGTCTGTGAGATTGCACATAGGTGGCCCTTGCCTTTGAAAATCATATTGTCAGGAGTCAAAAAAAACCCCAAATAACTCGTTTTTCTATTTTTTTCTTTCTGGACATCCTGGTTTAAAACAAAATTAAACAGAAAACCGTTGGTTTTGGTCCTGTCAGAATAAGCAGAGGTCTGGCAGATTTTGAACTGTAATGAGACTTCACCTTTTTGTGAATATTTACCTATTTATTCTTAGAAGAATCTGATATGAAATTTTCTAACTATATTTACATATGGAATTTACCCATAGAACACACAGAGTTGTCTTGAAGGAAAGGTAGAAAGGATATCAAATAAACAGAAGGTCCTGTAAGTACTCCTAAAAAAAACCATCCAAAAGCATTTATAACACTGAAAAAGTGAGGAACACATCAGCAAGTCATGACCAATACACAAAGGAACTTCTGCAATATTTTGCAATAGAAGAGAAATATGATGGGTTTTTTTTTTTGTTTGTTTGTTTTTTTTTTTGTTTTTTTTTTTTTTTTTTTTTTTTTTTTGTTTTGTTTGTTTTGTTTTGTTTTGTTTTGTTTTTTAACATTGAATACTATATATTTTCCTGTTAAATTCAGATCATTTTGAAAATGAGCACTGTCTGCTACAAGTTTCCTTTATATAAATATAAACAGAGAAAAAAAACTGACTAAAGCCTAAACAAAGAAGTGTAGCATCAGATTGTAATTGCCAATGCTCAGAATAAAGCTGCTAAACATGTATATTGCCTTCACTTCTGTAAGTTATATAGTGGGACTGGCTGAGATTATCTTTGTAGAATCCAACTCTGCTCTATTCAATTTTTATGGTACATAAGTAGAAAAACAAAGAAATGTGAAAAGAATTCCCAGTAAACATCCTTCAGTAAAAAGCAACCAGCCCATTCCTATTTATAGAAAAAGAAGTAGTGTGTTTTATAAGAAAATTTTAGTTAGGACAAAAATTGAATTTTTGGTATATAATGCCTGAATTGTTAACACTAAAGGGAAAGCATTTTAAAGAAGCTAAATTTTTCAAATTATAGGTGAGACTTTAACATTTTCTTCTTCTATCCAACTGTGTTGAATGTCGAGTTATGTGCCTTATTCTAAACAGGTATTAGAATACATATAGCTGACTAGAAAATATTTAATAACCAAAAATGTTAATTTATACATATAAACATGCAGATAAATGTGCATATAAAACCTTAATAAACCTCCCCAAACACTAAAGGCAATCTGACAAGCTTTCTAATTAGATATTAGAATATTTTAAATGTATTCATGTATGTATTAAGATAGGAATACATACCGATTATGCTATTTTTTTCATAGTGCACAAATAGGTTTTTACTTGGTGATCAGATTTCTGATCTTTGAAACCATTTAACAATAGGGATAAAGGTGCTAACAAATGGATTTCAACTGCTCATTTAGAATATTGAACTGACAACTTTGCTTTATCCAAGTTACTCCATTTCCCCTGCGATAGCCACATAATCCTGATTTCCACCTTTTGCCTTTACCTGCCTGCCTGGTGACTTCGTGAATGGCTGTTTCTCATGCTAGAATAAAAGAGTTAACTTTTGCAGAGAAGAGATAGTGTCAGTACTTCTTTTCCTTGAAATGCTGGCAATATAAAAAAAAAAAAAACAGTAGCAATGTCCTGTGCATTGTATAGTAGAGAGACTAATTCTTTCTTATTATGAGAGAAGATGAAAAGACTTTCCTACAAAGCTTTAGCTTCTATAAAGAGTCATTTTCAGGAGCTAGAAATGGTTGGCTGGAGCACACATCAATTTGTTTGCTATTTCTAGAATATATTTTATCAACACCTTTTCTCTACAATTTACATTTTTCAAAATGTCACTGTTTCTGTGTGAGATACTAAGTATGGACCAATTAACTATTGATGCTTTCTGCCAAGAATAAATGTTGCGATATAGCATATATACAGGATTGAATAAATACTCTATGATGGAAATGCAGAAATTACCAGGCTACTGGTGAGTAATGCATCTTGAATATTACCTGAAGCCATGAGTCAGATGCTAATTATTAAAGTAGAATCTGCTATAGAAATAGTTGAAACTGAAGAGAAAAAACCAGAACATAAAGTCATCTAACTTTTTAGTTTTTATCTTTTCTAGGGAAAAAAAAACCAGCTTACCTAACTTGTTTGGAAAATGTATTCAGCTAGGAAAATTTTTAAATGTGGTTGATACAGTGAGAATGGTTTCAGCACAATCAAACTAAAAGCCTCTTAGAAAATCCCTACACAGAAGGAAGTAGGTGTCTGAAAAAATTAGATCTCTGAAGCAACACTGAGGCTACTCTATCCAGGTGAAGAAGTGATAGAAAATAAAAGGGGGCTTTTAGAAAGTATCTTATCCTCAAAAGCATTTCCTGCTCTTTTTAAGTAGTCTGGAGAGAGGATGAAGAATTTGAGGTCTTGTGGAGTCTTTCAGAGTTTTTTTTTTTTCTGGTGACTCTAAAGTAGGGACTGAAGGATGTCAAAAAATCTAGGGCTGAAAGCAGTTCATAGGTCCTTGCTGGTGGTTCCTATGTTCCTTGTCCTTAGATAACTGGTTATTAGTCCACAAATCACAGGGTTTGGCAGTAACTCAAAATACAAGCAACTACATATTGGGAGAAACTGATTCTTCCTAATAAATTACATTTGTTAAATTTTGGTTATTGTCAGCAGTTTTCATTTACCACCATGTGGTATCACCAGATGATGAGTCAATCTATAGTAAGTTGGAAAATAGTAAATTGTTATGGCAGCTGTATCTGCATGTCATTTTATTTCAAAATGAGGTGATGTCTCTGTAAACACACATCCTTTAAAAATGGTCAGGTTTAGAAGTTTTATATAACCTTAAGGTAGCAACTGGGTCTCAAAGAACCTTTATAGGAAATGGAAAAAGAAAGTGAGAGATTGTAGTTACATATTTTTTTCCCCCAGAGCTGAAGTTTCTGAGGTCTTAGTCTCCTGACAATCACAAAGATGAGATGTAGCCATAAGTGCAATCTTGTGCTGCCAGAATTCATGACATGAGCCGGCTGCATCAAAGGAAGAGATTCTTTTAGAGTGAGTGACTATTAAGGAATTTGGGTGATGACATGTAATCTTTCACAAAGATGCTATTGAAAAACTGTCCCTCATATAGGCACAACCTCTTCCGGAGATCCTTGTCTTCAGCCCACTTCAGCAAAATTAGGAATTCCCGTCTGTGCTCAGTTGCATATTCGGTCCTATATAAGATTGTTTGTGAGAGTAAACCCCAAGGGTATGCTCATTCACATGAGTAAGCATGATTTTGAGAGATAAAACCTTGTCTCACGTGGGTAAAGCAGCACATACTTGCATATGCTTGGATTCTCTGAAAAGCGAACTCTACTTTCTTCCATCATATTTGGACACACTTCTACAGGCCTTACTCCTATGCAAGAATTTTTAAATAGCATTTCATTAGGTAAAACATCTGAGGTTAAATGGGTAGTAACATGTCAAGCTGTTTGCCTCTCAGCTGGAGTATCCACTTCAACCATTTCCTTCAGTGAACCCTAAGTTCTGTTCTATACTTTGCGGACTTCTAGAATTTCATGGTGTTTGAGGAAAGCAGAACTGCAATATTAATTGAAATATTCACTTGGGATAAATGTTTGAACTAGTCCCCAAGATACAGTGTGTTTTGAAAGTTAAGTGGACAGAATTTTTAAAATAGTCATACTAACATCAGAACTCCTTTCTCCTGCACAAGGACCTTCTATTACTATTGGGTAATGATGTATATAGCATAATACATTAATGTTGCTTTAATGTGTTGAATAGTACAGAAGAATGTAGTAATTAGGCACTAAGGGATTCTTTTTGCTATGATTTGATGAGGTGGTCAATTACCTGTGCTGTACGACAGCAAGTGGTTTAACTTAATAAGTACATTGACAAAAAGGGCCACTGTGATGTACATTAGTTGCACTTAAAAGGTTCCTTTGAGTTATTACCAAAGTAATACCTCAAATATAAATTAATTTAATTTGTTTAGAATAGTTTACACTTTACACATCATTAAATCTTTTTTATATCACAGATTGTACTGTACATTAGGTAAATTATAAATGTCTTACCAAAAAGTGAACATTTGACCATAATGGCTACTTAGAAAAGATAAAAGGTAACAATTTAACTAGAACTTGCCTTTAACTGAAGCTCTTAAAATAAGATTGATAGAAAACAGGTTTTTTTAAGAAATAATGCATACTGATTTATATAAAATGCTGTTCACTGTATTTTCCTTTTTGTATTAAATTTAATGAATAGATATACCTTTTTTATTTTGCGGTACCCTACCATTAAATGATACCATCATTTTTTTTCTGCCTAAATAAATTCTAATTCTTGTCACCTACTATCTGTACAGGAAGATTTGAGACATTATTCCTAATTGAGATTTTCACTGAATATCTTTTAAAGATAAATTTGTTTTATTCTTTCACCCACTATTTAAAAGGATTTTTCACATTTTTATCTTCTAAAGGAATTGTCAATGAGAAACTAAAACTGCATAGACTATACATTAAAATCACTTTAGTTTTTAAGCTGTCATGAACTGTTTCAAAAAATGCTAAGTTGCTATTGTTTAATGTCTGTCATTTTATAATGCTTTAGAAGTTATCTATCCTGTAAAATTATTAACTGATGCTAAAATTGCCTTGTAAGTATTAGGACAATAGCAATTTTGTAACAGCTGGGACACTGCCAATGTAAGATAAGTACATTTTGCTCTGTAGATTCATAAAGTGCTTTGAAATGGTTTGTAACTGATGGATGGATGCATTTTCTAAGTGTAGAAAGCAATATTTTGTAGAGGGAAATGGCTTGAAAGCTGACACACATGCATGCAAATGCCATTCTCTTCAGTAAGTAATTTGCTTTTTCTTTCAAAAGCATAAATGGCATAGTTAGACACATTATTTTGTATATTGCACATAACAATACAAGATGCACAAAAACAGCAAGTACAAAACATTTCATATTGATAGAGGAACCCATGGCTGTAGTATATGATTAGCATAAATGTATACACACTGAAGAAATGCCTTCAGGATTAAAAAGTAAGGCTGAAAACAGGAAAAGTTCTTCTAACTTCAAGAAATGAAAATATTTAGAATATACTTTTTATTTCTAGAGTTCTGCCTTTTAAAAACAGTTGAGCTGCACAGAGCCGGAATCAGATCATGTGCTGAGTATTGCATCTGACCCAATGGCCTCATATTGGGCTTTTTTGCTGAAGACAAATCATTTAAATTAATCCTCAAAGTGTTTGTATGTCAGTGACAAAACCCAGGAGAATACTACTCTGGAATATATGTAGGGATGAATATTCTTATAATTTAAGAACATTTTAATGCCAAAACTGATTTCTGATTGATATAATTGTATCATGTCTGTGGTTTATATCATTGTATTATTTAGATCATCTGCATTGTAAAATTCACACTAGCCATGAAAATTTCTGGCCAGCTTTTGTAGTGATCTTTCCTGTTAACCTGATGCTTTAGGTCTTTGCTCTTGGAAATTTCCATGCCCACTCAGCTATCCAACACTGAGGAATCCCAGCCTCACTGAGCAACTGAGAATAATACAGCTAAGCCTATACTGAGTAAGTGAAGCCTTAGTCTGGAAAATGGTCCCCAATGAAATCTTTGGAATATCAACTTCAGCAGGTCTACTCAATATGATTAGTGTCAACATATGGCCTTTTTGTTTAAAGGAAGGAACATTTCCTTCACAGAATCTTGTTAAATCTCTCATTCTACAATTATTGTAATCATGACCTCTATTGTTCATCATTTCCACTAAAATTTTTGCTTCTACATCAGCTTCTTTCTTAAGATATATATTCCCATTAGATACAAAACAGCCATTAATCTTAATGGAACTATGCTCAGAAATGGAGTGGGAAAGGTACCCAGGAGGTTTTGTCATATCTTTAAATTCAGTAACAAAAAAATTGATTTGAGTGAAATTCCGATAATGAATGCACACTGTTGAAGAATTAAAATTTAAAATATATTTACATATCTCCTGAATTTATATTAAGAAGAATTGAAACAATACTTCTACTGGATTATCTGGCAGAATTCATGCTGATTTCATCCTAAGAAAAGCTGCTCATTTTTTTATACTGTAGGAAAAACAGTAGGGTGAATAGCTCAAAAGAACAGCTTATCTGACAATCTGGGTCTTAATATGCTTGATCCTTGCTTGTGAACAGATGATATTATTTTAAGAAGTATACACTTTTTTACAATATGAACCCATTTTATTTATTGTTTGTCCCACAACTTTGTATTTAAAAATCAAAATTGGAACAGCAAAGTTTGTTATTCACCACAAGTCTTTCACTCTTTTTCTGAACTTGATATGTGTAAAACATGGGAAAAAAACCCCTTAAAAATTATTTTTTTTTTCTTGTGAATAAGGTCTTTAAAAACATCCTGAAGATTGTTTATATTTTTTAAGTATTTGATAATCTTTTTTTAGAATTGTCAAGGTTTTTTTACTGCAAAATTCTGGCAACATTATAATGCAAGGACAGATAAGAAGAATAAACCCACAATCAAAATAAAAAATTCAGTCATGATTATTGTCCTTCAGAAGACAGTTATTCTTATGCATATTGAAATAGAATAAACTTATTAATAATCAGAATATTTTGTCTTTAATGGAAAATCCTGATTGCAGTTCTTTAGAAGATTATGTAATAATACCTCTTTGTTTCGAAGGGTCAGTTTGTAATAAGGAATGTGAGCAAAACAGTTAAAAAGAAACTGGCAAACAGTCAGTAGAGTGGCAAGAATTTGATGGTAAACAATACTTCTCCATAAAATTAACAGATTGAAAGGATCTGATGACTCCCACTTCTAGGAGCTACTTGGAAGAATTACAACTATTTTTAAATCCATATGTTTTTAGAAACAAGTTGCAATAAAGAATTACAAAAATAATTTTGTAGGAGTAGGTTAGGTGTTTATCTGCATTGTATCTGCCCTAAGGAGAAATTTCAGCACATGGGGGATGTTTGTCACTTGAGATTATGGATATAACATATCAAAACCTTCTGCTGTTTTGGTAGCTGCTGTGACTGGAGCCCATAGGTTGAAACTGAGCTTTGGAAGATGAAGTTTTTTTGAATCTCTAATATATGCAACCTTTGAAACACCACCAGAGATGAGTTGAAAATACAACTGTTTCAATAAATCAATAAACTGAAGTATTGTATTTGCACTGTATTACAGCTTGAGTCACATTATAGTTTTACTGAAAGCAGTATTGAAATAAAATGATATGGTTTTGCTTCAAAAAAAATTAGTTAATTTGATTGTTTTTGAAAAAAATTCAGATGCTGTGCTTCTGAGGAAAAATATGTGAGACAGAAAACTAAGGGATTTTAAATATTACTTTTAGAGACTGCACTTTCAAGTTTTGTTTCCTTTAAGTGAAAGTATAATTAATTTTGGGAAAAATATGTTCAATATTATTTTTTCCATTTCTCCTATGTTTTCCTTAAATGGGTCGCATAATTTCCATGCATGTTTAATTCATTCTTTGTAAGAAAACACATAGACAAAAAACCCCTCCCTAAACCAGGGAAAAAATTAAAGTCTTTTAATTAAAGTCTTGATTTCCCCACTTTGTCATTCTTCTAGAAATTATGTGTGTGTGTGTGCATAGCACACAACCTTGTGTCAGTCCTATTGCTAAGCAATGAATATAAAAAAGTTCTTTAGGAACCAACTGTTCTTAATGTTCTTCAAAAATTATGCTAAAGCATTTGTGAATAACATGAAATCAGATTATGTTTTATTTGAAGAAATAAGTAAAATGAACAAATATTTTGAGTACTGTGCTTTCCCAGAGTGTGAATATTGACAGTGTTTAGTTACCATATGCAGTACAGTTCAGGAAAAGTACATCTTTGGTTTTAAGATGATGAAACTACTACTTCACTAAGTAATGCTAATTAGAGGCAGAAATTAGACATCACACTAGAGACAAAAGCAATTCTGTTGTCCCAGCTTTCTGATTAAAACCACTGGAAATTCTTTTGCTTAATCTCATAAGCAGCTTGAAATATCTGTATACTGCAAAAGTCTTCAGACTCCTAAATTGGGATTTTTTTAGAGCAGCCATAACGTTTGGATTAAAACTCCCTTTTTATTTTTTGAAAAAGAGAAAAAAAAAAAAAAAAAAAAAAAAAAAAAAAAAAAAAAAAAAAAAGTGTCTTAATGGAAATAGTATAAATAACTGAGACTTATCGTGCCTTAAGAAAAAATTGTTTATGAAGAAAATGCTTGGTGAGTGTTTGGCCATGATTTAGGCATTACTTTCAATTCTTCAGTTTGGCCTATTGTGAAGCAGATGGGATCATTTTCTTCTATACAGTTTCTGCAATTCCATCTCACTCTTATTTTAGCACATAATTAGGTGTCAAGCATTCTGAGCAGGTTATACAGAAGGATATATACACTAGCAATTTGAATAGGTTTTATATATTCTAGCTATCAAGACACATTAACCTTTAATCATAACAAGGCTTGAAGTCAGAAGAAACTTGGTGAGAGGTTCAAAACCCTTGCTTGCCACACTCATAAGTCCATCACTCCCCATTTGCTACTTTCAGGCTGTGACTCAATAGCTAGTATTATGAGACTGAGATGAAACAGTAAGATAGTTGTAAATAAATCATTACACCCAAAATGTTTTATTTTCAGAATGCAATGGTCCTGGCAACAAAAAGATTTACTTGCAGTGAATCTTTGGCAGGTACTTTCACATTTTTAAATTAAAAAATATGTGAGATTCTGGCAGGTTCACTTACCTCCTCAAATTGTCTTTTATAAAATTTTGCACATCTGTCATACTTTTTGTCAACTTTTTTTTTCAAATAATTTTGCATGTATTAAGGAATTGAGTATGAATATTCTCCAAATAGGTCAATGCCTAATGTCATCGTCTTTTTTACAAGACAGAGAAGAAGACAGAGGTTCAGTGCTGATTATTTATGCACCATCTGTAAAATGCTGAATCCCTTTAGCTTCTATTCATTTATATGTGTGTTGACATAAATTAAGACTGAGATGGGTCTTATTCAGGATGAAATAAGATATCAGTGATATAGCTCTAGTAAAGTATGTGGTGGTATAGTCTAGACAGTCGAGGCAGTAGGAACCTTTTGTAGTAAGGCAGAAAAAGTTCAGAGGTTGCTTAGAGATTCCTCTAACTTAAAATAATGTGCAGCCTGTGCTCTTTCATTGGCTCAGCCATCAAAGGCAATAGATCACTTTTGATTGCTTTTTGATAGATCAACTGTGATTGCTTTTCAGGAGATGATGAAATTTATTGGATGTAAAGACACAAAGCAGAACAAGTTATTGATTTCAAGGCTTTTCTGAGCTTGTCAGGATAATCTGGCTCTTCACTTAGAAAAACTTCCTTCCTTCCTTCCTTCCTTCCTTCCTTCCTTCCTTCCTTCCTTCCTTCCTTCCTTCCTTCCTTCCTTCCTTCCTTCCTTCCTTCCTTCCTTCCTTCCTTCCTTCCTTCCCTCCCTCCCTCCCTCCCTCCCTCCTTCCCTCCTTCCTTCCTTTTTCCCAGATATTCAGTGATATTTTATATATCTATAATCATAAATTGCCTTGCAGTTGGAATGCTACTGCTGGAGGACAACATGAAGGCTCCTGTGTGACTAAGGAATTCTCTCTCATCTCAGTAGCATTACAGCGTCACACAGGTAGAGTAAGTGAAAAAACCCACATGTATAACTCCAATGATTTCAGTTTTATTGAATGGTAGTTACAGTACCATCCATCTCATTAAGCCATTAATGTTGTAAAAGCCATTGACATATTAAAATTTTCTCCTTTCCCTGTATCTCAGTCAGCATCTTAATAAAGTCTCATGGTCACAGATTCTATCAGTTATATAAATTGAGCTAAATAGTTAATATTTACTGAATCCTTTCCTAATTATGCTACTGGAACAAGCTGTTCCCCCACCACCCATGTATTTCCCTCCTACACACTACTTCCATTCAATTCCCCTGACAAAGTCTTGTCAGATTGCATGTACCCCTGTGCCTGATAATTTTTATTAAGGTTTCTGCATCTGAAACATATCCAGGTTTACAAGAAAGAAGATGAACTCTGAATCCCTAGAGTAATAAAAACTTCTGGACAGCTGTTCCTATAAAGAACAGAAATTGGTTCTCAGAAACATACAGTGATGGGGCCTTCACTTCCCTCTACGTGTAAATTATATATCTTATATATGCTATTGTATAATATTTATATAAATATACATTTATTATGTATAACATATGTATCACACATAAATGCTAATGTTTTAAAGTCCATTTAAAGTTCTGAGGAACTTCAATCCTTTCTGTTTCTGTCAAAGTCAAACTTAGGTCAAGTTTCTTACATGTGTAGAGAAGCTGATCTAAACCCTTTCTGGCCTGTTCAGAATCAAGGAAAACTTGTCCTTCAGAACTGCTCATTTGGACAACATTCATAAGCTAGACAGCCTTTCAGCTACTTATTCTGTGGTGTGCAACTGCTTTTTGATGTGTGTTAAGTTCATGTTTGTCTTGAGAACTGGTTTTTTTTTTTGGTTTTGTTTTGTTATCCGTTATAATTTTCAGTTTTGCACAGAAAAAGGCACAATAAGCAAGACCCATTTAGTGTTATGATAATTGTCTGCTGTAAGGATTTTTGTGCTATCAGAGCCATAGCTGAACCTTTATTTTGTGCAGAAAAACATCAATATAATCCTTTGATTTTGTGAAAAGTTGGGGTGAGGGAGAGCAAGGTGGGAGGAGACCGCTTTATTCAGGTGTTCTCAAATTTTGAATGGGAAACCACAGGAGGATACCAACCTGTAAGGCAATCTCCTATAGTATGTGAACTTTTGTGCAGTTAAAAAGTCAACCTTGTAAAAAGAGCTAGGTTCTCAACATTACCTCTAATAGAGATAGTGTTCTGCTATCACAATGCAAGCCAGACTGGGCCACCTAAGTTGGTGTAAGAATCCAGAGAAGGAATAAAGTACCAGACATAGTGCAGCAGCAGCTTAGAGACTATTATAGAGCAATTTTCATGATATTTAGTATAGACCTCTAAACTAAAAAAAAATCAGCAAAAGATAGAAAGGAGCTTTACAACACATTCTCTATTGTGGGTGATTGTGTTTTCAGCTGCAATGAACCTGATAATGAAGTCAGCTGAGCAAGAGCATAAAGGTCTCACACTGACAAGAAAAAGACATCCCCAAGAATAAGGCAACAGAAATGTCTTAACAATCACTACAAGTACTGTAATATAGACTAGATTGTTACTAGTGACACTGAAAAAAATAACCAAGTAAGTAAAAATAATGTTTATGCTCCAAAGAAAGGTTCCTGGTGTCTCTGAAAGGGAAAATAAATAGAGAATTTAAGTTTAGGATTCTGAAAGAGTAATAGGGATTATCAGAAAGCAAATGCTTTGCTGAATTACAGCATGCTGACACAAAACCCAACAGAGACAAACACTATTTTGTCTGGTTCCAAACTGCATTAGCAGTGATGGGGAGGAGAGGGAACAGCCTGGTTTTTACCCCAGAGAGACTAGACTGAAAAATTTTTGTTGTCTTTAGCCATCATTAAAGGTATAATTTTCACAACATAAACTTAACATTTCATAAAGGTAAAAGATATTCAAGCCTGTGGCTTGTGTCTGTGACTTACCTTGGAATCAGCATCTTGAATGGAACTGGAGGACTAGGGCCCCTGTGTCCAGCTGCAACTCTGAACTGTGTGAATTTGAAGCTGGAGTTCAGCAGTGAATCTGAAAAATAGGTCTTTTGAAGCCTTGAAAATATTGTTTTTCTTTAATTAAAAGTGCTTCTTACCCTGTGGCTTTCTGTCTGCAGGAGAACAATACAACAGTTTTAAAAACAATATGGTGCACTTCCAACTCTCATAGAACTTGTTGTAACCCCAGAATTAATTTTTGTGACATGGCAATCCCATGCCCAAAAGGATCTAATTTAGATTAAAAAACACAATCTTTTTTCTTCTGAACTCCACCAATTATGTATCTGTCCCATTATGTGTTACATATACACAAATTATTGGACATAATAGTCCAGTCATTATGAGCTTCTTTATTATGTTGGTAACACCTCTTTGTCAGGGACATAACCCATTCTCATGGCACAATGAGTCCAGGAAGCTTCTGATGGGAATTAATTTACCAAAAAAAGCCTAAAAATCATTTGCTTCTTTCAGTTGCCATCATTCCTCTTTGCTGCATATAATACAGCTTCGGTACTATCAGCAGAAGCTCCTTTACACGCCCTTAGCAATCCTTAGAAGAGTGATACTCATGAGCCTTTCATGGTAGGTACAATATACACTAGAGCACAACTGCCACATGTAGCAGGCATGCTCTGAACTCACCTCAGGAATGGTTTGGGCATCTGGTAAAATGCCATCATAGTTTTCCTAAAACACAGTGACTGGCAGTGCTAAGGAATTTTTGCAATAGTTTCATGGTCAAAGCTCTTACACAGAAATGATCTGATAGAAGAAACCTGTCCCCCCCTCCAAACATATATAAAGTGGTGCTAGGGAAATGATCCCCTTACATCTTCATTTCTGAACCTAGGCCACCGGAGTGAGATAAATTGTACCACTATAAGGCAAAAGAGAATTCACAATGCTGGAAAAAACAAGTAAGGAGGAAAGAATGTGGTTGCATGGTCCTGACTGGGCATATTGTGTTTCAGTTCTTGAAGTGGAGTTTCTTATCTTTTTATAAATGATATAATTAAAATGCAGGTGCTAGAGTTATCAGACTTTGAGATTTGCCTTTCCAGGAAAATACCTATTGACTGAATTATAAAACTGTGTTATTTACAGCCTCATTCCTTTTTGTACAGGTGAACCACTGGTACTAAGAATTTGGCATGCACCAGAAGAAGAAAGGTAACTGAGCAAGGTCTCCTGTTTATACATGGTCCTGCCCTAGTTATTAGGCATTTATATAAATACAGCATGGGATCTGGCCTATTTCAAATGGCAAAGCACTGCACATATCTCAGTTCCAGGAGTGGGCCAAGATGATATACGTGTGAGGGAAAAGCATCCTCCTCATGTACTGAAATAGGTAACTAAGCCTTGGAAAGGGTTAGAAGTTCAAGACAACCTCATGTTGAAAGTTTGGTATTTGCTAGCTTTTTGAAATTCTCTGTGAAGTCTGTAGACTTTAAGCTCACTCTTCTGAAAGATCTATTTTTTAGTTAAGATGAAATTTAGAGATTAGACATTATAAACTGAATGCCACAGTGTGCATACTTCTAAAATAAAATTTAGACCTTGTCCGTCTCAAGCAATATTTTTAACATTTTAATTGCTTATTTTGTGTCATGTAAGAAATAATTACTTTCTTCAGATTTAATTTACTTATCCTAACAGCTCTTTGAAACAGGATATAGCAGGCTATATCCTGGGATTAAATGCAGAATTTAGGCAGGATGAGCACTTTTAATACAACGAAAAGATGCTAAGACAAGATAATGCTTTAAGCCACATGTGCAAAACAAAGAATCTGTATGATTTCAATTTTCAAGCCACTAAAATTTGTCCCTGAGAATCCCAAAGAAATAAAAATAAAAAGCAAATTATGCAATCAGGCAACTAGATCTCCATCTGAACCTGATCACTAGAAAATTCTATTGATATGATGAAAATGCTTATTTTTACCTCACCCCTGTGTTGAACATGGGTCACAATTTTATACTATTTCAGAAGATCTTTTATATCTTTCAAAAAAAGGAAAAAAGTTCTTAAGGAATGATGCATAATTAACAAATTCTACCTGTATTGGACTACTCTACCAAGAAACATAGTCACTTCCTTAATTTTTGCTAACCTTTCATTTATTAAATTCCCTCCACATTTAAGGAAAAAATGTTTTTATTCTGTTAATATTAGAAGTTTCATAGATATTTTTGATTTATAAAAAAATTCTCAAGGGATTTGACTTCAGTGCTGAGAAAATGCAGCAAAACTACTTCATAATTGGATATCTTTGAGTAGGAGTTTGAAATAGTAATTTGGTTATTTTTTATTTTAATTTTGCAAAATTTTTGCTTCTTGGGTTAAACAAAAATCATATCCATGAATCCTACACACTATTTTCACCAACCAAAAGGATGGATTCTTACTGTTTAACAGTCCCTGGTACCACATTCAAAAACATGTGAACAATTTAAGCATATGCAAGCTTGAGAGCCTGCAAAGGAATATAGCAATATGATACAAAAACACAAAAATTTTTAAGTGGACTTCTTTAGCAAGACAGTCCACAGCTTAGTCTTTCTTAGTAATTTATTCTTATTCACCAGAGAAGCATCTTGTCCTAAGGCAAAAGCCTGACTTAGTTGTAGTTAGTAGCAAAACTCTCACCTACTTCAGTGAGATAGAGATAATATCTCTGGAGCAGTGTTCATTAAATTATTTTTTAAAGAATAATAAAGAATAATTGTAGGGTTTTTTCCAGTGAAATTTACCCCCAGAAGGCAGTTAATTGCTTTACTGACTAGTGGAATTTTAAGTTTCAAGGCTGTATATCATAAAAAAGCTTGAAACTTCAATGTGAAATAAGTGATTACATAGTTTGGCATAATTGCAATATGTCACAAAAAGACAAGCTGTTAAAAACTGCATTAGAGCTGGCAAAGTGAACACCTCTGAAGTACAACCAACGTGGTGTCATGCTTGGAACAGCAACACATATGTTCCAGAACATAGATTGCATGAGAATAGAAGAGGAGTTTCTTTGTCAAAGAAAGATATCATCTGATATTCTACCTACACACAACAAAAATTGTCTTTATTTATTATTGATTATGGTATTTGTGTTAAGCACATTCAGTACAGGAGAGTTCATAGTGATATAGATCTCAAAAAAAAAAAAAAAAAAAAAAAAAAAAAAAAAAAAAAAAAAAAAAAAAAAAAAAAGAAGCAGTAATATTTGACCTGGGACTGATTTCAGACAACTGCTGTTACCACTGCTCTGTGTTTTGTGTAGCTGGTAGCTGCACTATACATCCCTCTTATAGAAATATTTTTTCATTGGTACATCAGCCTGTAAGCAATATAGGAGTGGTGAATGCCATTGGGAAATGCTGCTTCCACTGGTGTCTCTGGAATTCCTTTTGCACTATTACCTATAATTGTATAAAATTCCTTTGACTAAATAAATTAGCCTTAAAATTGATTGGCCTTTCCTGGAGTTATGACTTGACCAGCAACTCTCCCTATAATATGTCTCATTCTCTTAAGTCCTTTGTGATCAGTTCTTAAATAAAGACCACGCTTGAGTGGGTGCTTTCCCATTATTGATGCTTTTCAGCTGACTCTCAGTGGTTCTACTCAACCTATGTTTTTTCAGGCAACATGTGTGTGACAATTTGATGTCCTGTTTAGCTTTTAAGCTTCCAGAGGTATCCCAGGTGACCTTGCTGCCTTTCACATTTGTCAGTGGATAACATCTAGATGTGTCTACAGAAAGCCACATCTAGAATGATGCAAAATAAACCTCTCCTTTCCTTGCTAACTTTTTCCATCCATACTCTCCTGAGTGTCTAGAAGCAACCTCCCATGCACACTGAAGAAACCTGGTTATTAGCCAGCACTTTCAGACATGAATGTGCCAATTCTGGTTACTGTAAATAACACATAATTACTATAGCATTTCAGATAGCACACCATATTGGCTGACTTCTAAAACTGACTGGGAAACAGCACGACAGGAAGCAGTTGCAACATGACTTATACACCACAGCTCATCTGAAACAGACTTTGAGGATTTGCAAGGCTGGGCATTCAAAGAACTTGGGCTTTTCATTCATTTGACCAGACCCTAAAGGAAAGCACTGTCTTCTTACAATTTTTTTTCAAAACAAGCGGCTCCCTTGAGATTGAGCCTGCAGAATTTAGACATCCAGCATAAAATCACACATTCTTTTAGGGTTATCACCTTGCTTTTTCTGTCCAAAACACTTGAAGACCAACATCAATCTGATGTAAAAGTGCTGTCTAAGCCTACAGAATCTGTTTTGGTTTCCTTTGTGGCTTTCTTCTTAAGTTGATTTATTCTGTTTTTCTGTGTATTTAGCCATTTTCTGGTGGGTTTGCTTTTGTAAAGTTGTGTCTCCTGGTCTTAAAAACCTCCTTTATTTTTCTCCTTAAAGATATGCGGTAGCAAATCTTAGAACAGTTTGCTCTCCCATCACTCAGTCCATTACTGCAGCTGGCACCATAAAGAGCACAATAGGCTTGAACATGCATGCTAACAAACCCACAGATCCTAAAAGCAAGATGCCATGTTTGTTTTAATTTTAGGAATATAGACTGTTAGTCTATGTTGAACAGAAATTACATTTTTGTAAATAAAATCATGCAGGGTGATTGTTCACAGTCTGTGGTCTTTGTATGACCAGTCATCAAGGAAGTAAATGCTCTGAAACAACCTCATATATTCAGAGTATCCTTAGCCATAAACCTGACAATTTGCTGTGTACTGGGCCACAAGAAATAGAAACTTTGGATGGTTGTTCCAAAAGGTTCATTAATTTCTTCTCTATAGAATGTCTACTGCTCTTAAAGCAAAAGAGACATTTTTGAATTTTTACACTGTATATTTTACTTTTTCCTTAATGAAGTCACATTCAAGTCTTAAACTGAATTGGTGTTAATTTAGCAATTAAGTGGGATGGAAATTCAATTGAACTGTGTTTTTATGCAAAAACTAGTCACATCAGGACTGTTTTGAAGCTAAGACAGGAAACTTTTAGGAACAACACATAGATCTTCATAGGAGTTTTACTTGAGATGAGAAAAGAAACTGTGAATAAAAGTTATAATTTCCACATTCATTAAATCATCTGTCACTTCCACTATACATATGATAATAACTCCCCCAGCTATATGATGCTACATGAAGGCTGTAGCTGTGGAATAAAATTATATGTAAGTTAAGTCATGTTGCAACTGTCCAGTATTTCTGGTAGTACTCTTATGAATTCAACAGCTAACTCCTCTTCATCTTTCTCAGAGCACCTTATTTGCACATAAATAAATGCCTGTTCATTTAGAAATGGCTTGATAGAGCAGTTCCGTGGCATCATAGCAATGTCCCCTTTGTTTGCAGGATAAAGCCAGTACATATTTTACTAGCAGTTTCTCAGTTGTAAAAGACTTAGGAAGGTAATATTCAGCATGGTGACCAAATGGGGAGATAAAAATAAGCAGAATATCTTTATGTGTGATATGCTGGCTGAAAAGGACGTTATTAGACTTTCATGTCCCAGTATATACCTCAAACAATGAGTTAAGAACTGTACTGAGAAACCTCATAGTTTCATAGGTGATCAGAAGGAAACATGCTGGGAGGCCACACAGAAGGTGGTGAAATCAATGTTCTGTATAAACCAGAGGCAGCCTGTTGATGAAGCCTTCTTGCTCCAGCTGCAGGAAACACTGCACTCTCAGGTTTTCATTCTGCAACAACAACAACAGAGGAGGAGCTGGCTGAGGGGTACTCCACAGATTTTTGCCTCACACGTCACTGGCCACCTCACTTCCCAAACCTCTCAAGTGGATGGACAGCAGGATGAGGACTGGGTGAGTAAAGTTGCTCTGACTGTAGGTAAAGAGCAGGTACATAACCACCTGAGGAACCTTAATGCACTGTGAGACCTGATGGGATGCATCCCGAGGTCCTGAAGGAATTGGCTGATTTTGTGCCAAGCCATTCTCCGTGATATTTGAGAAGATATCATGATAGTCAGGGGAAGTCCCAGATGACTGGAAAAAGGGAAATATTGTACCTATATTTAAAAAGAATAAAAAATAGGATCTTGGGAATTAGCAACCTGTCAGCCTCACTTCTGTGCCTGGGAAGGTCATGGAACAGCTCCTCCTAAAAGCTGTGCTAAAGCACAGGGAGGATGAGGAGGTGATTTGGGACAGCTAGAATGGCTTCACTCAGGGCAAGCCCTGCCTGACCAAGTGGCCTTCTATGGTAGAGTGACTCCACCAGTGGACAAGGGAAGGGCTACAGATGCCATTTACCTCAACTTCTGTAAAGCCTTTGACAAGGTCCCTTCCAACCCTCTTCTCTCCACACTAGAGAGAGAAGGATTTGATGGGACTCTTAGATGGATTAGGAATCGGTTTCACGGTCACATCCAGAGGGTAGTGGTCAACAGCTCAGAGTCCTGATGGACATCAATGACAAGTGATCTGTTTTGGGACCAGTGTTATTTAATATCTTCATGAATACATAGACAAAGGGATTGAGTGCACCCTCAGCAAGTGTGCAGATGACACCAAGCTGAGTTGTGCCATTAACACACCTGAGGGATGGGATGCCTTCCACTGGGACCTGGACAAGCTCAAGAAATGAGCCCATGAGGTTTAACAAGACCAAGTACAAAGTGCTGAGGAAAACCCTGGTATCAGTGCAGGTAGGGGGATGAAGCAACCCTGTTGGGAAAGACTTGGGGCTGCTGGTGGGTGAGGGGGTGGACACCTCTTGGCAATCTGCATTTGAAGCCCAGAAAGCAAAGCCCAGTGTCCCAGGCTGCATCCAAAGCAGCATGGCCAGCAGGGCAAGGAATGGGATTCTGTCCCTCTGTTCTGCTTTCATGACACCCCACCTGCAGCACTGCATCCAGCTATGGGGTACCCAGCACAAGGAGGACAGGCACCTGTTGGGGTGAATCCAGAGGAGGAACACCAAGGTGATTAGGTGGATGGAGCATCTCTCCTACAATGGAAGACTGAGAGAATTGGGATTGTTTCAGCCTGGAAAAGAGAAGGCTTTGACATGACCTAATCGCAGCCTTCCAGTGTTCTGTTTACAAGGGCGTGCAGTGACAGGACAATGGGGAATGGCTTCAATCTGCAGGAGAACAGGTTTACATCAGATACTAGAAACAAACTCTTTACTGTGAGGATGGTGAGGCACTGAAATAGGCTGCCCAGAGAATCTGTGAATGTCCCATCCCTGGAAGTGTTTAAGGTCAGATTTGATGCTACTCTGAACAACCTGACCTAGTGAAAGTTCTATCTGCCCAAAACAGAGGGGTTGGAACTAGATGATTTTTAAGGTCCCTTCCAACCTAGGCCATTCTATGATTCTGTAAATAAAAATACTTTTCATGCTCAATGGAGGCATTTCCCACTTGAAAGTATTGGGTATACAGTTGCTACATATTGGCGTCCTATCACATTCAATATTCTAAAAATGACAAATAGTTACTACGTTCATGTCCATCTCAATTAACAACACAACTGTGGTCCTATACTTTAGATATTTGAAATTATAAATTGTTAATACAGGTAACAGAGTATAACTGGAACATTCCTTGGTGTGAAATGGTGATGTCTTCCTTTTTAGTCCCTTGTACCTGTAAATCATTCCAGATAACACGTCTTAAAACTGAAGTGACAGGACTGACGAATGAATTCACACAGACTTAGTGTAACACTTCACACTATATCTCATTGAGTGTTGCAATATATGTCAATTAATATTGCTTCTTTACCTTACAATAGTTTGAACACATTTTGTTCCTTCCAAATTATTTTGAGAATTCTTTTATTTAATAGGTATAAAAATTTGAGACTATCAATTGTCTTTTACACTTCTAGTCTGAGATAATAACTTATCCAGGTGTCAATTTTGAGATTTTCCAAAATAGTTTTTCTAAAATAAGTAGGATTTAAAGGACAGGTTTGTTCATGATAGTTTTTAAAGAAGAGTATCATAGCACTTAAAAGAACTTGCTCTTTCTTCTCAGTATATATTTAAATATTTTATATAACACATTTTTTTTTTAAACTTTAAACTGGTATTCAGTAACTGCTGTAAAAGCACTGGTAGACCATGACTTTCAAAGATTAACACTCCATAAATATAAAATTCTCAGCAAAGACTTAATAGAAGAGACTTGCAATGAAGTTTCTTCTTATGTGGATCTCCTTTCCTTAAAAGACAAACCACAGGGATGAATAAAGAAGTGTTGTCAAAGTGTAATTCATGTTATTAAATAATAGCTATTAACAAAATGGAATACATTAAAATTAGCTATTTACTTACTAATTTGCAAGGCTGTAAATTTTCTCCTCAAAAGAAATGTAGCCCAAAAGAATAGACCTGTGGAAGAGAGGCAAAAAAATTGAACTCTATCTAAGACATTAAAATCACACTGAAGGAGAGCAGTGCCTTTACTATCTGCACGAGTTATGGGAATTAGTAACAATCTACTTCATTAGAATTGCTTCTAGTATTATTTCAAGCCACCGAGTTCCCTGTTCCTAAGACCATCTCAGGGTTTTTCTCTGTAAAAACTGGTTTTACAATTCCACAAATATTTGATAGCCAAGAGCACATCACACAATGGATAATTATTATAAGTGATTTCTAAGGAGTGAATAGCTGAATGATTTAAGAAGTGGATACAATAACAACAGCTACAGCAATATTTAACTGAGGATAAATATTTTTTTTTCAGGCTACAGTAGCAAAGAGAAAATATCAGGAGCAAAGGTGTGCACCAAAGGTGGGCACCCTCTCCAAAAGAAATCATCAGAGCTCTACCTCAACCTCTGGGCAAAATCTTTAAACCATAACATGTAGCATCACTAATTGGAGCATGTAGTCTGTGCATTAAGTCTCATCCTATCTACACAGGATTACATACAGGAAATTGAGTATATTATTAACACAACTAAATTAGTGAATGTCATAAAAAGCACCAAAAAGATTTCCTCATTAGCCTACTTGAAAACATTTTTAACATGCAACGCATAAGCAAAGTTTTTTTCCCTATTTCTGAATATTTTAGTATTTAAAATACAAATTATTTTAAATAAGGATGAATACCCTAAACCTTTTTTTATAACTGATTGACTATAAATTCTATCATGAAATGGCATTTCCTATTTTACTACTTATAAACATTGATTGGTTAACACTGCTTATATGTTTGCATAAAAACAATATTTCTTTGCACAAAAATACTTCTATTAATTCTATTGACATCATTTTTGCAGCTGTCATTGACACTGCCCTACAGTTTTGATTTTTCAGTGTCTCATGGTTCTAATGATAACCAGATGGACTAATGTGAGAAACAGTTTTGAATTAGTGGAAACATTACACACTAAGTAAGCAATTAATAGAAATATTCTCTTTCTATAATACGTAGTATTAACCATTCTAAAAATCCTCAACGTGTATAAACAACAAAGGCAAAAGTATTTTGATAGTTTTGCAAGTGCTTTAAAATGCATTTCTCTGAAATTGTTGCACAGATAGTAATGGTTTGAATAAATATACTATAATAATTAAAGATATAATATTGAAGATACATGTAGTATTAAATGTTAAGTTACAGTTCAGACATGAACACATGCTGCATAACCCAAAATTTCATACTCATCTGATCTCAGTCCCTCATATATTAACTTTAACATGACTGTATATGTCATCTTTTGAACACAAACACTGAAAAATAAGGAAATGAAAAATTAAACACTAATTTGGTCTTTAGTTTTGTTTTCCTTCATTAGAAGGTGCACACATTCCATTCAAAATAGTATTTCCTCCCTGCTCAGGAGCAGATGACTGTTAATATATTACAGTAGGTATCTGTGAAGAGTCAGTGGAAAGATGGAATCCCTCGAGAAGCACAATTAAGGGTGCAAAAAGTTCTAGAATAACTTTGAAGTTTGATGACGGATGACTCCTTAACCTGTCAAGACCATACGACATTGGCAGTGTGAGCTAATATCTATTTCTGGTACCCAACTAACCACAGAACTCTTGGTAAGACAGAACATTATATTTACAGTGATAGCTCTTTAACTCCTGAGAACAGCTCAATATTTGGTCTTGAGAGTGCTGCCAATCAAATAAAAAAAAGGCTGCCTTCAAGACAGCTGGGTACCATTTCTAAAGAGGCTAAAAGAAAACACTGTAAATACTGTTATCAAAATAGATGAGTATGCTCTACACTCCGTGGGAAAAAAAAAATGAAGGAATAATCTTTGCTACAGCCTTTGGCTGAGATTCAAGGAAAAATGATTTGGTGTCTCTATGTTTGAGTCCACAAAATTTAGTGTTTAGCGGGAAGCAGATATCACCTTTTCTCAGAATTGCAGATCTTTGAGCATGGCTCCTCTGATCTGTGAAGAAAGTCTGGCCGCTCCTCAGGAGCTCCTCACAGAGAACCTCAACCCTCTCTGAGAACAAGCAGTCTTTGCATGCTTTCTACAGTGAGTCCACTGCATTTTTTCAGACTTCTCTCTTTTGGGAAGGAGTGCGCAAAGGAGGAAAAAACTAGAGGACAGTGCACAAGTTGTCTTGATTGTGCAGTGCAAAATCCCTTGTTTCTCATAACAAACACAGAATGCAAGCTGTTATTAATCTGAATATAAGCAAATGTTTCTGAGATAGTTGTTATTAGAGACTTTTATGGTTTGTACGTGCTGGAGCCAGACAAAATTCTATGTAAGCGTTTAAGAGCTCTCATATCTGCCTTGTTTGTATAAAATGAAGAGATGTCATGCTAATTGGCATTACTTTCTTTTTAAGTATTTGAAATGGGAGCATACCCTTCCTTAATTATTACAAATGAAGCTCCTGTTCATTAAACATAATATTAATATTTTCCTTTTCTTTTCACTCATTACTTCCTCTCAAATATTTGCCACCTTGAAATTTTGTTCAAGTTATACACTTTAAAATTACAAGCAATTTTTTGTGTACTTAATGTTCCATATTAAGCAAGTGGAATTTAAATTCTCGTTTCCTTGATGTTCTGTTTTATGTTAAACAAATTGAGGATTATGCATTGATGGTATAAATATACATATAATCACTTCTTTAATTATGCATATGATTGCTGCCTAACTTCGTAATATGTTCCTACAGTTACTGCAGAACTAAAATATTTTAATTTTCAAACTGTTTTTCACAATGTTAATTTGCTTTCATTTCAGGGCTTTCTATTAAACGTATTTAAGAAAAGATCTATAATAGCCTTGATATTCACTTATCTGCATATTAATTGATTTTTTTTCTGTTTTCTTTAACTTTTTTAATGACAATTTTTAACCTCTTCAAAGGATGGAAATGTAATCTAGAAATAGTATTTAATCTATCTTCTGGTCTGTAAATACTGCAAGAGGAGACACTTGCAGTGTCACAATGATTATTTCTCTGTACCACAGTTAAAAGATTAACATGAAAAAGATTTAATATGAAAAAATACTTGCGACAAAAGCATCTTCAGATTTTCAAACCTGTCAAAGGAGATCCCTTAAGAGTGCTTGTTCCCTGTCGCATTTGTTTGTCAATTCTGAACTGAACTAAGTGTTTTTCAACCAGGAAAACTCAAGCCAGCCAATAAACTGTGGCAATGTTTGAAGTTTCTGTGCAGAAGGGACCATGCCTTCTTGTGTGAGAAGGACCACGCCTTCAAAGAGCAGCCCCACTCCCGAGGCATCAGGAGCTGTGGGCAGCTGGAGAGGGAAGGGGAACATGGCTGTGGAGCAGGACCTGTTGGAGGGAGGAAAAGCCATCCTGAGAGGAGTGAACAGCAGCAGTGCCAGTTCCTTTGGCTCTCAGCAGTGGAGGGCTTCTGACCTTCCTGCTACAAGGGACTGAAGGCTACAGACAGTGAGTAGGTCCTGCAGCAGAAGGCCTCGTGATGGAGCTTGAGTGGTAGTGTCTCTGCAGGTATGGTGAATCTTAATCAATCATATCTCAGTTGGGGAGTGTTGGACAATAAATTTTAGCTTGTTAAGAATAGCAGGTGCTAAGATGAAGAGTGCTGTTAGTCCCAAAAGAAAGAACTGTCAGTTGGGTAGATAGAACCACATCCTTATTGACTTGTTTTCCCTCTGAAAACTGGTCAGCTGCCAGCTAGGTGGCTGGGAGTGCAGTGGGATGAGGTGGCTGATCTGACTTGCCTGCTTGCTGTTGCTGAAAGGGCAGCTCTGTGTACCTCCTTCTCTGGGCTGTGCATTTCCCCTGCTTCTTCTTTGTTGCAGGCTGCTTCTCTGACCTCTCTCTGAGCCAATTCAGTTCATTAAATCATGGGTAAACTAACCCAACCAATAAAGGAAATAGCTTTTGGTGGAATAATGAGTCAGTTTGCTGAGGGGTCAGATACGTGCCAGAGATGGAATGCAAGGCAGAGGAGAATGGGACTGCTCCTTTTGGCATCAGAAAGCTGTTAAGCCTGCTCAGCTGTTCCTGGAGCACACACCTCCAACCACAGCCTGACAATGCAGATAAGGCCAATGAAAAGGCTAACCCCTGCTGAAAGGGATGTTCCCACTTCCTTCCTCTGCAGCCTGGCTTTGTGCTTCTCCTGGCACTAATGCTTATTTAATCCTACCACCAGCTAGTTTGGGGGGAGATTACTGTGTTCTTTTGTTTGTTGGGGTGGCTTTCTAACCTACTTGCTGAGGGGTCAGATGGTGGTAGGAGAGAGGTGGGAGTGCATGCCTGGACTTCCTCTTAGCGTGCCAGTTGGCCTTTGAACCGCCTTAACGGCTTTGTTAGGCTGTGATCTGCAGCCCTGTTGGCTAATTATTGGGAGTAGCTAAACCCCAGAGTAACATGAAAGCAAAGTGTGCAGGCCTCTAGGCTCAGGGAACTGTTTGTCTGTAGTTTGATGATAACTTGGATGGTCCTCCAGCCAGGTTCAGGAGTTTCAGGTGAAAAAAGCTGGGTGACTGAAAGCTGGTAGAAAGAGGTCATGCAGCTGAAATGACAGCTGCTGTAATGGATGAGTGGCTTCATTACCAGCAGCCATTGCGTGGTAGCAATAACTCATTCAAGTGAAGTATGATTGGTTTGTGAATCTGACATTACTACAAGTCTGTGTGTGTACACTCGTGATATGTGCCTAAAAGAAACCCAATGACCAGAGTCCCAAACTGAGTCTCAGCAATAATAAAAACTGCAAACCTGAGTCTCATCTATGTGGAACTACCTTTCTAACTCAGAATTGTTTACAGACTTCTCTTTGGTCAAAACATCTCTGTTTAAATTATTTGACTATAAATGAAGAAAAGCCTTGTGCTGGAATTGAAAGATCACAGTGAGGCTAGGAACAGTGTTGAGCTAATGTCCACACAAGCTCTGTTTGGGAGCTATGCTGTAGGCATATATCCACAAAACTTTATACATTATTTTTTCAAAGATACTCCAGTTTTCAGAGCACCTAACTTTTTTTTCCCAGAGGTCTTTTTTTCTCCTCTGATCACGTACTGAACATAGTCCACAATGTTTTCTTTGTTTGTCAGAGAGGATGGACCTAATTTCAGCTACTCATTTTGCTTATGTAATAATTGACCAAGTTAAAGAATCAGGTGTGTATAGAACATGGTGTAAAAATGATCTTGAGTTTCTTTTTATCTCAGACAATTAGTTATAAAACAATGTTTATGAATAATTTTAATGTGGGTGAGATCTCAGATACCTTGTATATAAATTACAGTAAGTAGTTCCTTCCCTAGATAAGTTACAGTAGGACAGAGTAGTTCTCCACACTTTATCTCTGATGACTGGCATTTAAAAGGAGAAGCTCAACCTGGTGAGCAGCAGCTCTGTAAAAAAGATGCTGACAGCACAAGACCCACTTCTGCTCTTGCAGGCTCACAGCTCACTGCAGAATGGATGAGCGAGACTGAACTGTTGACCTCAAGCAACTGGCAAGTGTTTTTTCAGACCTGTGAGAATGCTGACCCTAGAAAAAAGAAGTACTGCATGCTAACTTTGGATTAATTATTTCTTTAGGATTCTGGAAAGGTAAAACTCCTAATAGCTGTGCTGAAGGACAGACTTACCACTCTGACTAGTGAAGACAGACTTGATAACAAGCACTGAAGTAAGTAAGCAGGCCAAGCACACCCCAAGAGGGTGTTAGAAGAGTCTTGTGGCAATATTCTTGCTAATTTTTGAGACAGATGTATTGGGGGTGGGTGTTCTGGGGATAGGTTAATTTACGTTGGGGTCAGGTAAAGACCCTTAATGAGGATAGATACACAGAAAATAAAGCAGACCTGAAGTGGTTCACTTAGTTGCCACTCTGGCATGCACAATCTGCACAGATTTAAATAATTAACACACTTAAAGTCCCTGTATCCAGTACATTTGCAGGGATCAACAAATTCATTATTTTTTCAGTGAGTTGATTCAAATTCTATTGGTTCTTTTATGATGAAAGTTGGTTTATGATGAAAGTTGATGTAGTAGTTCTGAGCCATAAGTGCCTTTCTGGTAGTATCACAGTGAAAAGTGAATGTATGTATGACATACACAGCAATATCTAGAAAGTGCTTTTCAGATTTACTGAGGCTGAGCATGATAGCAGAATAAAAATTAAAAAGGAGAAATCAAGGTCTGTGCTTTGACTAGCTATCAATATAACACAAGTAATTAAAATTGGAAACTAGGAGAATAATTTTAGTGTCCACAGAATAAGACTTTGTTTGGAATCTACTTTGTATGATTTATCACCTTTTATTCTGAAATTTCATTGATGTGGTTGGAAAAGTTAAACAATCAACACAGGCTAACAATTACAAATGTTACTAATCCCTGTAACAGAAGTGTGACAAGTTCTTGCTCCATTTGCACTAAAGGTTGTACTTATTTCATAGTACAGGTAGCAGCTTCTGAAACCTGCAAAGATAGTTTGTGTTTTTCATTAGTGGACAGAAGAAGCACTGGGTGAACCCTAACCAGTGCAGGTCACATTATAACTGAAAAGATTCCAGAAATACAAAATGCAGAAACTTCATCTTCTCCAAACTTCAGTGATATACAGACTGTGAAATAAGTTTCTGGAGAGCATAGGGCCAAAGACTTGATAGTGAAAATGTATCAAATGGCTTAGAATGTGCACCTAACAAATATATGTGATGACTGTAAGAACTCTCTTTTGTTCAGAGCAAAAATAAATTCATATTATTTTGGATAGACATGATTATTGGTATTTATTTCAGCAGCCTTTGGTCCTCCTTTTATAATGTTCCCACAAGACCAATATACTTGCCACATAATAATAAAAACCCAGATTTCTTAAAAGAAAAGAAAGAAAAGGAAGAAATGCCATGATTATTTTTCATGGTTACAAAGTGTTTGCATATATTACTTGTGAATGACCAGGGAAATCCTAGGTAAAATCACATGCTGGAATTTAGAAAGAAATACTGAGAAGAGGAAAGCAAAAAAATAGAGCCATAAGAACACAAAGAATGTAGCAAATAAAAATAATAGATGAAAAACAAATGTTGTTTGGTAGATGCATATATAGGGTTTCTAAAATTCACATTAAAACATTGATTTTCAGGTTATCAGTCAAGATTCAAAACCAAGTACATTTTATTCAATGGCTGATGTCATTAAAAAAAAAAAAAAGAAAAATAGCATCCTTTGCTTTTACAAAGGAAAAAAAAAAAAGGTGTTTTTAAAAGAACTAAGTGTGTTTTTTAAGATTTCCAGAATGTATGTTTCAGCGTGCTTGCAGTATTACCAAAACGAAAGACTTAATTCCACAGCAGGAAGAGATGCTTTTCCTTTTGCTTTGTAGTTCAGTAATGATACCGCTTCTGAAGAGATAAATGTCTGATAAAATTCCTCTAAGTGGATACTAACTGTAACTATTGAAAGTGATGGAGACTTGGATTCCTATTTCAGGTCCAGCAAATACCTGCCTACATGACTTCCTAAAGAAAAGATTGAGAAGTATTCAGGACACTTGTGTAGTCTGATGACCTGGGCAGCCTGCCCCATGGGGCCTGTTTTGTTTCAGACTTGCTGCTCTGAATAGAGTGGACTACTTAGTCGTGTTTCCCATTTTAAAGGGAGGACTTTGTTGTGAAGGGGGAAGCTTTGGAGAGAGGATTATGAATACAAGGAAATTCTTCTGTCTCTTCTGCAGGAGCTGTAACCTTTCTCTAAAGCACACATTGAAGCTGAATCTATAAGACAGATTACCTGTTTCTAATAAATGATGCATGACCTCAAGCATCCTACAATCTGTTTCTTAACAATTTACACAACAGTAAGGGAAAAAAAAACCCTACCCTATGTCTGTTGATTTTCAGTCTAGGTCTTAATTTCCTTATCTTATGCACTGGAGGCAAAATAGCAAATTAGACCACATCAATGTTTTTTATCACTATTATTTTGATTGAAGCTGTCAAGGAGTCCCTTGGAGTTCTGCCTTACTATCGTGAAACGGGGTAATGCTACAGTGTAACTGGGCCTCCTGCTTCAGCCCCATTGCAGTGGGGAACAGCATGAAATTAGAAAAAAGCCATATGTTCCTTCTACTCCACTCCAGCTGAGTTTTGGTGGGTGCTACGATGTAATGTGTCTGCAGATATAGTGGGTGCCCTACAGAGACTGAGCCCAGAGAGTTTCAGGTGTTCCCATGGGAGGAGTAGCTGAAGCCTGAAAACTCAGACAGCAACCACTGCAGAGAGCCTCCTGTGCCTAATTGCAAGTTGCTGGGGAGTATGTTTGACCTGTGGCTTTGGATAGAAGGTCATACTAAATATGATGTTATTTTCATGCATTTTTTTAAAGACACCTGTAAATGAATAATTTCTTCAGTCTGGCAACTGGGAGACTTAAAAAAAGATTTCTTGTTTGAAACAGAATACACTTTTATACCTTGACTTATCATTTTCAGAATACCTTGCCTGGAGTTGTTCTTAAAAATGGATAATTTAAAAAAATCATATTCAAATGAGCAAATTTTTCAGAAAGCATTTTGGTGTTTTGGGGAGGGTAGTGACTGTGGCAAGCAAATATTTTTCAAGATGTGCAGCTGTGTAATTGTGATGAACATTTATTGAAAACACACACTTCAATGATCATTATTTTTCAGAAAATACATTTTTGGAAAAAACTTCAGCACAGTATTTCCTGGCATCATTATATAAAAAAAAATCCAGATCTTGAGAATTCACTATGTTCATATGTAGATTTTGTTTTATTGTTCTATTTTTATTTTAATGTGTCATATTCAGGAAAAATATTTGGTTAATTAAGAGTATGTTGTAAGGTTATTTCAAGTGGACACTGTATCTATTAAAATGTATTGTATATGATGCATTTGTTGTTCTGAAGTCAGGTAGTTATCAGTATATATCTTACACATATTTCTTTTTAAAAGAGAGAGTGATTGCAATATCCTGCAGGCATCATAAATGCTTTATATGCAACAACTCTTGTAAATAGTTCCACTTTCTTGGAATTTTTTCTCTTGTTCTAGAAATCTCAGCAACGTATCATTTACTTGCAAAAACCATGCTGAAGTTCACTTGCATTTAAATTTTCTATCATACTTCCGTAAAACAGTGAGGGGTAGTTTATATTTGCACTCTCTGTTCAGTTCAGTTTTTATTTGTTTCTTTGAAGGACAAATCACTTGTCTATGAAAAAATTTGCTACAAGTAGTCACTTACATGTGTACATAGAACCCAGCAAAGAATCTGAGAATTCATAGTTAGTGACAACAGTGAAATTGTTTCACGTTAAAGTAGTCCCTTAAAATGAAATAAAAATTTGCATAATGGTGTCAATTCAGCTAAACAATCATTTTCTTAAACTCGAGGAAGGGTTAGTATTTTTTTTTTTTCTGTTCAGAAATTATGAGCTTACTAGATAAATATAGTAGGATTTAAGGTTAGTCATGTTCTAAAAGTTTACAAGGAGAAACACATCAGAAATGTGGTTACTTGGACAGTGAGTTGGTCTGTGTGAAGACTCTTATTGGTGGATAATTTTGTAAATCTTATGGAAACACAAGACATGAAATTATAAATTAATATTATGTCAAAACGAGCTTGAATGATGGAACAGTGACATGGGGAGCAAAGGTAAGACTAATGATCTTGTAAAGCATCCCAATGAACAGCCTTAAAAGAACTCTGTCTCCCACAGGCCAGAAATGCTTCCGTTCCACACCACATGCATCCCCAAAATCTACCCACAACAGCTCAGTTCTTCTGTTTACAAGTGAGGACAAATTACTGGGGTGTTTTCCCAATGCAGAGGGCAATCTCTGCCCTGGTGTCAGTCCCCATTCCCTCTGGCATGTATGCCTACTGTGCTCCTGATGCAGCATCAACACTGCAGGAAGACTGGGGAGGATGCACCATGGGCCTCTTTCAGTGAGCAGAAAGAACTAAACGCAAATCAAGCAATGTAAACCAGCTAACAAAAGCACCAGAAAATGACTAAACCCAGGCTTTTAGGATTTGAGGAAACAATGTCCAACTGAGTACTTCAGGTTTAAAGACTTGGTGCTTTGTGCTCTTTGCTGTGGTGCTCCATCTCCAAAAGACAGGGTGCTGTGCAACTCAGGGCTTCAGACCCTGGAAGCCTGAAGATGTATTCTGAGCAAGAAATTCCTGCTTCTCTGGAGGAGTCTTGAAATATTGAGGCTGACGTTTTAAAATGAGGCAATGAGAATTTTGGGGCTGTCTCTGAAGAGTTAAGGAGCTAAGAAAGCAAATGTCTCATCTTTTACAGAAGCATTAATAATAAGCATTTTAATTTTTCTCAAATAACAGCTTTAACGCAAAATGTCTGCCTTCCAAATTGTAATGAAGGAATGTTTTGAATCTCTCAGTAAGAGTGATCCTAGGTTTGGTTGGTTTCTGTAGTCATATTTCAACTTTAAATCTGGACAAGGAGAAGGCTTGAAACTACATTTCTAAGCTTCATTCTTTTTTTCTCCATAGTCTGATTTGCAAGTAAGGGAACATTGAGGCCAGTGAACCAGCTCTGAGACCAGTCTGTCTCATTATTTATTGATAAGGAAAGAAGAGACTTCACAGGACAAATCTGAACATGGCATTGGATCAGAATAATGTTTCAATAAATGCCTCTTAGCCTGATGTTTAAGAAAGTTATCATAGCAGGGCTGAAAGATACCAGAATTTGAACACACCTGAAGTTCAAAAGTCTCAAACAACTGAGAATTGCCATTCCATTTCAAGTGGAAAAAAATTGTGTAATGATGTTTCTGCTCTTATAACATACTTGATAAGAATGGTACGGTGAATATAATGTTTGTCTGGGCTCCATTTTTTATGCCATTTTTGATGGTTTAACGTTTTCATAGAAAAAAATGTTTCTATTATTGCTGCAGCTTTAGTTGCATTTTAAGTGAGAATTCTTAATTTTTAATTAACAATTGGTTGCTTGAGTTCCTAATTTCAAAAATTGCAAGCAGTCCAGTATAACATCTGCCCCCTCTAAACTGGTGTTTCTCAACACATAAAACCTAGTTGGCTAGATTATTATAAAGAAATCCCCTCAAGTTGTGGCTTCTCCTAGAGAAGCCTCTTAGCTGATGCGTGTAACAGTGCAACTGTTCGTGTGACACTTTGCTGGTGCTGTTGCATCACAGGAAGCTTGAATTTGTGTTGCAGGTTCTCTTGCTCTTGACTCTCTGTGCCAAGAAATTGCACAAGCAAATCTGCCACTTCTGTCTGTTGCTTCAGTGCTGTTTATAAGGTTCAATTGGATACACCTTCGAGCGCCATTTCTGTGAACAGCAAAATACTTGATGCTGGTGCTCCAGAGTACACAGCTGGCACCCCAGGCTTTTGTAAAGCTGGTTTAACTTCTGCCATGCCCAGAAATTATGCTCTTTGTGCAGCACTATCAGAAATGTCCAGAGATTCAATACATTTACTTGAAAATTTATTTTTATGCAAATTTCTAATTTTGCAGGGGTTTGCTAAATGCTTCTGTTTTAATTGGTTTGCAAGTCCTTTTTGTTCGCAGCATTACATGCCTGAAATGGAACCCCATCTTTGTAGGTGTGGCAATAACACTGAACCAAGGTGGCTGAGTCTGGTTAGGCACTTCGTGTTTATTGAAATGAAATTTCCATTTGTAAAAGCACTACTTAGACATCTTAAGTGCAGATGTTTTATTTTCTCACCTTGCCTTGAGGACTTATCAGTTGTGGTCAGAAGTATCTAATTTAACAACTCACTACACTTCGGAAATGTATTTCTGCAAAGGTAGAAAAAAATTTTTTTGTGAGAGAAGCTACACAAGGTTATTCCTAAGGATCTGTTAATGGGCTAAAAATGAGGACTAGGGCTCAACGAACTAACTGAGACATAAGAGGTATTAATATCTGATAGATAGTCTTCACGGTAAATTTAAAGAAATTATCATTAAACTTTAAGAAAAATAGAATTTTTTCCTGAAAATAGCATTTTAAAACATGAAAACTGAATTAACTGGAGTGTTCTAAATGTTACCTAGTTTTAGCTAAGACTTTCTATATTTTCTTCCTGATAGGATTAATACAAAACCACAATAAAACCCATTAATAAATAAAAAATACTAATAAACTAATTAATAAACAAAAATAAAACAATTAATACAAAACCCCATTCCAGTCAGACTCTAGTATGAGGAGTGTCCAGAACAACTGTAGCCATGTAATTCCCACTAACTTCAATGATGGTATTTGCTATGTGACATTTTTAAGAGACCGAGAATTTAACTAGACATATTGGCTGACATGATCTATGCTATAAATGAGATGAAAATTAAACTGACTCATGTTCATTTAACAGCCATAACTTTAGGCTCTAACTGTATGCTTACATATGTCTGATTGTCATGTTGCGGCATATTAAAGGGTCTAAACTATCCTCAATTTCATGTGAAGAAACTGGGGATAGCTGCTATCCTAGAACAGGTACAGCTCCCATTGCCTACTGAGGTTTTTAAGAATGGATATCCTAAAAGAATTTGTGTTTTTCAGAGGCATCGATTACTTCCCTGGATGTACAAAACCAGAATTCTAAAAGCAAGCCAAGAGTTTTATGTTCTCAATTTTCTGCTGGGCAGAGTGGAGGAGCAACTACTTTCTAAATCCTTTATTGCTCTCCATAATTAGTGTTCAGCTTTTAGAATCATTTGAGACCATCACAGAATTTTTTTTGTTAGTAGTTTTTTCATGATAATTTAGAATACGTATATAGATAAGAAATCACAAGGGATCCTATTGCTTTTTGGTGGAAAAAAGCACAAAAGTAAGTAAGTGTTTATAGGTAGTCTTATTCTTAGGGTTGTGAAGAAAAATGAAAAAATGGAATTTGGCTTTAGTATTTTTCAAAATATTCTAACTCAAATTTTTACTAGCCTGACACAATAAAATGTAAACAATGCAGACAAGTGCTAGTGATATCATTCAAGGAAGTTTTCTCATGCTCTTAGTCCATTTGACAAAGTGAAGACATGGCAGGGTAGATGATTAAGTATTCAGGTTTGCTAACATAGCAGATACTCTGAATCTTATATTAATTTTGTGAAAATGACTCATTTTTTTGACTGCAGTGAAGCTAGATTAGTGGCACAGATCCAATCCTCTCTCCCTATATATATCATGCACTGCTTACTAGTTATATTAAAATTCTAGTGAGTGTTTTGAGAAATGGTAGTTGTGTTCTCAGTCTCAATACATATTATGGTGTTGTAGGTATTCATTTAGAACAATAACACAAAACTAAGAATGCTTCATGCTGTAACATGGGACTCAATGTGTACAATTTTTTTATTTAGAATCAACACTTAAAATTCTATGTTTCTTTATGTTTAGCATCCTGTTTGAAGCAGTTGCCTCTTTCTATTTTCAATAATAATTTTCATTAAGATGCAGGAAGGTTAGGGATTTTTTTGTTTGAAGTGATAACAATTTACATACTTCTGCCACAGTAGTGAGAGAAAGAAGGATCTGTCCTTCAGTCTGTTCATGGTATAGTTACAAAAAAAGAGAAAAGTATAAACACTGAATTCCTGAGCTAGCTGTGAGATGGAAGGTCATTAACAGGGCACTTGAGCAGATTGGTATTACAGTCAATTGAGACGCTGAAACATCCTAAATGGCCTAATGCAGCAACTAAGTGCTTCTTAAATTCCAGAACTTTTACTTGAGCAGAGTATTCATGTCTAAAGTGAATTTCCATTTCCTTTAGTAAATGCTGTTTTTATATAGTCATAGTTGAAGAGGCAACATAGTGTAAACACAGCAGTTTGATTTTATCTCCACAGCAGCACTAAACTAATTTGTCAAGTTATAAACATGAAATCTGAGTCTCTGCTAAAAATATATTTTCCCCATTGAATTAATAGAAATGCCAGGGATTTGTGTGTTAATATATACATACACTGTCAATATAGCCCTGTTAGACTAATCAGGATGCAAATAGGAATGGTTTCATTCTTTGGGAAGTTTTACCATTATCCAATCAATTCAGCCCTTTTTGATAATTTAACATTATCAAATCAATTTTCCCTATAGAAAGGGCAACTTAGATTTCACTTTATGTGAATTTGTCAGGAAAGAAGAAAATATATATAGCTTGTTTATAGGTGGTCTAGTAATAAATTTTCTTTAGATCTAGTTGTACTAAGTTTAAGTAAAGATTAAGATATTGTTTGTAGTTCTGTTTGTGTCATTCAAAAGTTCTTAAGAATTTTATTTGAGGGACAATAGAGAAAGTATCTCCCCATATGTAAATTCCCATATGAAAGAGGATATCTTCATGATTCTTCATAGTAAATAAAAGGAGAGGATCCCATGTAGTTTTAATTGTGAAGACTACAGGTGGAAGAAAAGGGCATCTAATCTAGGGGAAAAAAAAGTATCAACAAGCCTTTTTAGCTGGTTTTTGTGGACAGATCATACCAAATGCAGCAGCTGCTGAGTGATAACAATAGCAAAGTCTGAATTTTTCAGAATGCTAGCACTCTATTTGGCAATACTGGATGTACTGGCATGCTTGCATAGGAATCATATTTCCATCAATAAAAAAAATGTTCTTTTAGAAGTTTAAACAATCTGTGAACCAATATGAAAAAATACCCTAAGGTAGGCCTAGGACGTCTAACAAATGTAATTTGCTGAGTCTTTCTGTAGATATTCTATTGCTAGCTCATTCCTTTAGCCAAGGTGATCGTTTTTGTAACAGAAGACAAAAGAGAATAACATAGCTATGCCCCAGATACCCCAATTTATCTAATTTAAACACCTTTTGAGACTGGGCTTGCACTTGAGCTGTAATTTGAAATTGCCGAGAGCAGCATCCCTTTTGCTGACTGGGATTGAAGGCTATCTCAGAGGAGGGATAGCTATCAAACATCCAGAAAAGAGCAGAAAAGCAGGTGTATCTTAGTGTCAGTTCTTTGCCTACTTGTCAGAGAGCTCATTCAGTGTTTCATGAATTACCACTTACATGTGCAAGAGATTCCCATGTTGTATTTTGTGTGGCAATGCAGATCTTAGTGAATGAATGCAACTATGATCTGTTCCTTTCCTCCAAGTTAATCCTTAACAAGTTTTTCCTAATTTCAACAAGCAGGTTCTAAACTAGGTGGGCTTCCCTTTTGGGTGCTTACCCTCCCAAAGCCTTTTGCTGTTACAGAGTTCACAAGGATGGGCTAAACAACTTGAAAGATGAAAGGCTCTCATGCTTTAAGGACCAAAGCACAAATCCAATGATGCACTCAGGTGTGTTAAGGGCACTCACAGGCATACCTAGAGGTGCTGTTGTCAGTCACACCCTGCTCAAATGTATTGGTCTTATCTGAGGCCATATGTTGCACTAATTCCATGTAAAGGCCAAGACTAGGGCAGAGCTGCTGTTAATAGCTTTCCCTTTTTGCCTTTCTTTCCTATAGTGCTTCTTCACTTGGGAAAGGCAGAGAAAAGGAGCAAGGAAGATTATTTGTCTATACAGTAAATCAATGGAATGAAAATAAAGAATAACATTTGGAACAGTGAGATTTTTAAAAAGTGTTTCAAAGGAAGAATAAACAGAAATCTAAAAGTATAAAAACTCTGTCTTACAACTTCTGAATACTTGAAGCTCCTTCATATTTTGAAATAAAAAAATAATTTTAATTGCTTTACTGCACATTTTAAACATGAGATCAATTCATTTAATAGAAGGGTCTTACTTCGATTTCTAAATTTTACTGTTCCTGAGTAGGTAATTTTGTCTACTTATCTTAATTCTCTGAACATGAGCACATTTTCCAACTGGTAAAACCAAAATCAAGTTTCAGCTAACTTTGTCTTTTCTTTAATAGCTTGGTATTCTGAGGTATTGACTTCCAAAGATTATTTTCTAGGTTTCAGTTTGCACTCTTATGGGTATGTTTGTATACTACAAATTATGATCTCAGTTTCTCATACCACCGTATTAACCATCATTATGCCTTTCCAGAGCAGTGTTTCTGTTTTCTGGGGAGCCAGATACAGCATATGTTTATATGCGCAGTGAGACTGATGTGCACTGGATTTATGGCACAAAAATGCATCAGTCCTGCCTCCAGTGACTCCACACCAGAGCGATATCAGATATACCATGTCTTCAAAATAGGATAAAGTGGGCCCTTACTCTGCTTTTTGAACACCTTAAAATTTGACCAGAGATGCTTATACCCATGGCAGGAAGTGTAATGCTGGAATTATTAAAGCAAAATGAGAAAAAGCAAGTGTGTGGTAAATGACATCTGAAAACCATATGTTCAGGCACAGACTCAGGGCTTATTTGGTTATTTTGTTTTGTTCTATTTTCCTGGGTTTTTGTGGGGGTTTTTTGTTTTTGTTTTTGGGTTTTTTGGTCATTTAGCCTCTTGTATGGGATTGCTTTAATAGACGTAAATAAAATCCACCCTAAAGTGTTTGTGGTTGTACCTGTGTAGGATTGGTGGCCACTCCTAAAAAAAAGACATGATTTTTAATTTTTTTTCTTTGGCTGTTTACTAAAAGCTGAGGGAGAAAAGACAGATATCCAGAGTAGGCAATGTTCTATGTCACAACAGGAAATACTTTTTATTATATTTATTTTGTCTCTAACAGTGGGAAGAAGTCTGTAGAGGAAGAGGAGTTTTTTGCAAGATACCTCTCAAATCAGCGGCCAAGTCTGAGGATGGCACTGTCACTTGCTGTTTACCAGCATTTTGCAGTTTCTACATCCTAAGTCTAAATTTATATTAAAGTTAGTCTCAAATCATATAGGTTTGCTGGCATATTATGTCACAAAATTAATTTCTCAGAGGATCTCATTTCAGCTATCATGTAACATTTTGCTAATCTATTGATCTTTTCAACTTTTGGGTCTCTGCATTTTTTCCTTTACTGTGGTTTTGTTTTCACCCATTATAGCTGTAATAACACAGTTTAATGCTAATAGTTTGTTACCTTCAGTAATAGATTATAACACCTTGAAGAAACATGTTCTTCCATAAGTTTCTCTTATATCTTTTACTTTATATCTCTAATATCTTTTACTATGTGTATTTTTTAAATCAGTAGATATAGTACATGACTTTACTTGAAATTCGATTTGGATAAACACTTCAGGAGTTTAAAAAATGCTTAATAAATAGATAAAAAATATAAAAAATTAATAAAATCTTGAATATATCTGCATGTCAGTAGAAGTATTCCCATTATCCTTAAAATACAGTTTCTGAACCACTAATAAGCTGTCATATGACAAGAAAATACATAGATAAAAAAACCTGGTGCAAAAACTGGCGAATAAACATTCAAGATGAATTATAGAAAAACATTTTAAAACATTATTAAATGTCTTAACTATGGCCTCTTGCAGCTATTCTTAAAAGACAAGTAATTTCTAGATTTCTAATTCTGCACAGGAGGTGGGGGTGGGGAAGAGCAGACTTAAGTCATCTGACAACAGCAGTGTTTTCAAATCCTAATTGGAAAAAAAATAAATCTCAAATTACATTAAATTCTATCTCTTGGGTGTCCTTTTATGAAATATGGACAAAAAAAGTACAAAATAGAAAGATCATACCTGGCCAGGTATAAGGAATTGAAAATTCTTACTTCCAAAGTCCACATGCTACACTTATTACCAATTTTAAAAAATAAAAGGGAAGAAATTCCCCAGTATTATTTAAAAGCAATGTATTTTCTTCAAACCTAACCAGTTAATTTTCGGTAACCTTCTTGTTATTGCCCATATGCAGCACACATGACTCAAAAGGGTGCTGAATTTATATCTGATGAACATTTTACTACAGTGTCCTTCTATAAGAGATGAAACAGCTGTAGAAAGGTAGGAGGGCCTTTTCTGATGGAACCTAGAGACAATATTATCAGGATCAAGTGGATGTAAAATGGTTTAGGGCTACTCTGGTTTATTTTCTGAAGAAAACTTTGTTTTTGTTTTGCGGAGGGAAAGAGATAAAAAATTTGAGGATTCTCCTGTAACTACATCATTACTACAAAGTAAATGGACCTTTTTCTGCTGGATGGTAAACTTATGTCAAGAACAGTCACAAGAAAAGTCAGCAAGAAAAGTCTTGAGATCAACTCTCATATTATCTCATCTCATCATCTCATCTATCTCATCTCTTTCTCTGCAGACTGAAATTAGCACATTGTTACCAGTTTTCATCATGGTGTAGCTAATGTGTATTAGGCTGAAGTTGCAAAATTTTGCACGTTCATTTTTCTTCTCTAACTGACCTATCATTAGAGCACAGCAGAAAAAATGTATGGCTGCCAGCTAACTGGACTAGGTTAACCAAGCCTGCAAGAGTTCAAGAAGTGTTTGGACAACTCTCCAAGACACAGGGTGTGATTCTTGGGACTCTTCTGTGCAGGGCCAGGAGCAGGACTTTGATGGTCCTTATGGATCCCTTCCAACTGAGGATATGCTGTGAGTTTGGTCTATGATTTGATGAGTTTTATCTCCTCTTATACAGCCTACAGTGCAGGATGGAGTGATTACACTTCCAGTTTTACAATACATCCAAAGAGGGCTATAATGTTATTTCTTGCATGATATTAGATAATGCAACCACTTTAAAAAATATTGTAGTGTTTTCATGGAAGCAAAAGACTTGCGAAAACACCAGTAAGAAAAAATATATGAGCAATTGTTTAAAATTAAGCACCAATTATATCACAAATTGGTTTTATTGGTATAGGAGTGAGTATATTCAAAATTAACTATTCCTGACTAATTTTTGAATTATAAAAATTTACACTGCTCTGAATGAAGTACTACTAATGTTCCTATTAAATAAAATCTAGGATGAAAAATCCCTCATAAGGGATTGTATAGTAGGTCTCAGTCATTCATTGTCTGGTACAATTACCAAAATTCAAAGTCAGTTTCAGAATTTGAAAAAACAATAGAAAAATAACATAAGTAATTTTTTTTCAGGGATAAGGAATTTGTAGCCATCAAGTTTATCTCTTTAGATCACACACACACAAAAATAATTGAGAAAGAATTTTATTTCCTTGTGGATTAAAACATTATTCATAGAAAATTACGAGACATACAATTTGTATGAATGTTATGTGACTTTGGTACAGGGATGAACAATTTAAAACAAATCAATTGGAGCAAATAGAATTTAGAAGCTTTTATAGAATCTCAGAATGGTGTAGGTTGGGAGGACCACTGGAGGTCATCTAGTGCAAGGCAGTTTAAGCAGGGCCATGTAGAGCTGGTTGCCCAGGACCACATCCCCATGGCCTTTGAATATCTGTAAGGAGGATGAGCCCACAACTTCCTCAAGCAACCTCAGTCATCCTCAGAGTTACAAACTGTTCCCTGATCACAGGGACTCTCCCTCAGTTTGTGCTCATTGCCTCTTGTTCTGTCACAAGGCACCACTGAAAAGAGCCTGACTCTGTCTGCTTTGCACTTTTCAGCCGGATATTAATAGACATTGAGAAGATCTCAAAAGAAATTAGATAAATCAAATGGGAAAAATAATATAGTAATTAAAAATATAAACACACATCAATTTATTGCTGCATTTATGGACTCATTTAATGTTTTTATTTTGTTTTGAAATCTCCCTAGAATATTCTATTGCTTCTAACACTCTTAAATATTCTTCTCCCATACATATAGTGTGGATTACAGTAACAAATCTAATGTAAACAAAGCAGGTTTTGTACTGTATTTCCCAACAGAGCATCAAGAAAAGACACCATGCAATTGATGCATAGTAGAATGGTCATGTATCATAAAACCAGTTTTTCTGTAATCCTTCTTACCTCAGCACCCCTGGAATGAGACTGAAGTCATTATACTCAGGCTTCTGTACACTGGTACGCTTCTGTACATAATCTTTCTTAAATCAAGGGTGTCATCTAGCTCTTTTGTTGGACCTTTATAAAGTGATTTTACTGGCTCTGTGAAGACTAAAAAGGAGTAAAACTGGTAAAAAATGTACATTTTAAAACATTTAAATGGGTCATATACTGAGCAAACTGTTCCTAAGTGAATTATGAATTTAGCAAATTTTCCTTTCTCCCAAGCCCACGTAGATTCTGTCAGGAATATCCATGAATAGACTTTAAGTAGTTCATTATTTTTAATTTAATTTCAATACTTGCAAGGGTGTCATGTACATATATCATCAGACTGCTGCAAATTTATAGGCTGCTTGGAATATAGAATCCTCTCCCATCTCTGAGAGACTAAGACATTTTTTGTTCTTCAAAAGTAGCTTGCCTTGGGCCCTGGAAAATCATCTTAAGGGTCCATGTGGAAGGAAACTCATCTCAAAGTCAAAAGCCTTAACTTGTCTACTTGGACTATTTAAAGCCTATCTTAAATATCTATGGGATATCCTGATACACTCAAAAAATCTAACTTTTTGTCTTGAGTTTTTCCTGAAGAACCCCTCTTGCTTAGGCTTTCTCTCTCTATCCATGTCTTTTATTCACTTCAAGGCTGTGTTATTTAATTGGAAGTTTTTGTCACTGTGGCACAGATTGTAGCCAAAATTAGTTTTTTGTCCTCCTTTAAAGGCTCCCAGCTTTTTACAAAACAGATATGAGATCCTAATCTTATCCCTTTATCTATTTGCAATTCTGATAAGTAGTTTTTAGTTTCATTCCTAGGGTATCATACATCCTGTTAGTACTATTAAAACATGAATGAAAGAAGATTAAAGGTTAAAGAGCTTTCCGGATGCAAAAGGCAAGCTCTCACCCACATACAGCTATGCATCAGATTCTTAAAGAACTTGCTCTCCACTGGTATTTGTACTCAGGTACTAAACCCTTCCTGAATTTTTACTGAACAAAATTACTCAGAGCAAAAAACGCTCTGTGGCTAAACTGTGGCTCTCAGCTGCAGAACTCATCTAAGTCAGCTGGTGGTCAAAGTAGGGTGGTGAGATCAAAAAAGGGCCTACAGTTTTACAGAGATTCTCAAGAAAAAAAAATTCTTTTCATGCTATTCTTTCTCAAATGATTGTGTATTCTCAAAATGTAACAGCTTCTTGAAAGGTAATGTTCTTTGCTTTAGCACCTTTCTTTAAAAACAAAACAAAGAAATGATGGGGGGCAGAGGAAAACGCCAGCGAGAAGTTGTGAAATCTGTTTTGTGGTGAAGTACATTGTTGGATAAACCCCTGTGCATGTGGTATTGTTATAGTGCTTATTATTTATTCTGTAGAAACTAGCAGCACTGTATTTACAAAATATATAGTTATGGACTTTGGAACATTTATTTACTTGGATGTCCATAATGGATCTGAATAAACTGCTGTGTAAGCACGCATTCAAGCGTTTTAAAAAATGCATATTGTTTACTTCATTGACCATACACAAAACCATGATGGAAGCACTATTGTTTAGCCAATACTGTTTTGAGGCCATGCCAGACTAATAAGTGAATAGTCATTCATAAGTGTTTCTAAAACATATATCATTTACCTGGTATTAGGAGTGTAGCTTTTCAGAAGTGCTCTAAAGTGTACATTACTAATGTATTTTCCCAATAGTGATTATAGTTAAACACTTGGGATTTTTTTTTATCTTTAAGAAAAAGTACCTCTGAAAGTGCCTTGAAATTTTTTAAAGCTTTATTGTGAATGCAAAAATAGGAACTGCTGTATCCAATAAGATGAATGTTTTTGTTATTACTATTAAGAGCAACAGTACAGTAGTGTTTAGAGGCTGCAGGTGATATTAGGGTCCACTCGGGTATGCACTGTGCAAATATGCAGTTGCAGTACTTGCAGTTTCTGAGCTGATCTTTACAAGTGCCATTTAGCTAACTGACTTTCCTAGCACAAATAGGTTTACTCTATCTGCTTATATTCACAACAGAAAAGATAGTAATTCTTAAACAATTTTAAGAATCTGTTCAAAACATGCTAGCTTAATCTCTGATATACGTTTTCATTATTGATTTTGCAGTAATATATGTAAAGATGAGCATAAGTTCTCCTCAAGAAATTAGTCTTACCCTGAAGAAGAAAAATAATTGCAGTATATTCATATTCTGATATACTAAAATAGCTTCATATTTACTGAAATTAATTAAGTGTTGATCAGAGGGTGGCATTTTCTCATGTTTTCTTATCACTAGAACCTTCAGTCTAAATGGTTTTTTGCTCTGGCCCAATGTAAGCATATTGGAATATTGTTTGGACTTACAAGTATCTTCAATAAGTAGTTCCTAAGTAGTTCTTCAATAAGTGACTCTAGAAATCCAGTTGCAAATCTTTTCTTTTTTTCTAATCACAATTTTTCCCGTTGCACTTCAGCCTTTGCTTTTATTAGTCACATTGGAATTTTTTTTTCTTTGACATTGCACTTCAGAATGTAAGAAAAATTATCTATGTCTTTGCAGCAACATCTAAACCATATAATTTATACTTTCCTTTCAAAATCCCCAACTGGCCATTTTGTTTGGAGAATACTTCATAATATTCATCCAACATTTTCAAGAGAAAATCTTTCATATTTACTATTGCTCTACTTCTTTGATTCTACAATTGTGTTCTACAAATTTTACCCTGTTTATCTAAAGGCAGTTGCAAGTACCCCAAACTCAAATACATTTCACTTTGTAAGGGTGTGCGTGCAGCTTGTATCAGTTCTATTAGAGATATGCAGTCACAAGCAATTCATTTTAAAGTAATACAGGTTTCTTTTTTGCTAATCACATTTTCTTTAAGAATATATACCTTTCAGTGTTTGACCCTTATGTTACAATCACAACAGCAAAACAGCACAAAAATAATATCAATGGATTCATAGCTTATTAAAAAGAAAACTTATTTTTGCTTGTTTTGTTTGCTAAAAGTAGAGCTGTAGATGTAGATAGGACTTTTCTATGAAGCTCTAATTTAGTATTTTCTGTTTCTCCGAGCTTTTGATTCTTAATAGGGAGTGTCTTGAACCAATGTTCTGTATTTAAGCAGTTGTGATTATGCATAAGAGCTGTCATCTCTTGCAAGTACTTTTCTGAGTATATAGACACTGCTTTTCTTTTGGACCAGTGCTCCTCCAATGTTTAAGTCATTGCACAGGTAAAGGTGTGATCACCTTCATGCCACCTCTAATGAGTGCTGCACACTTTTAAATTTTCCTTTCTGTTCTTACATCTTGCCTGGAGACCCAGGAGACTGGGACCTTCGAAAGCGTTTACCTTCTGACTACTGTCTGCACTTCATACAACTTGCCTTTTTTTTGTTTTCTAATTGTTTAGCAGAGGAATGTATTGCAATAGCTTACAATTCCTGGAAGACAGTAAAGTATACATAGAAGGATGGCAAATATGGTACTGTTGTTGCTTAAAATTTGTGGATCTTTATTTGCATGTTTTGTCTATTAGTCATCACCACAAATTGCTACACAAACCAAGCTTCTGAACAAACAGGCACAGGTTTATCAGTAATTCCTTCTTATCCTTACTGTTAAATGACTGCTTATTCATGCCAAATGGTTTGGTTATTTTGAGTAATTCCAGAGTAAAATATCAAGAGAAATATCAATTACCTTAGATTAATTTACTCTGGATTTCTGCATTCGGTTAGAAAATATTTAGTTTACAAATATAAAAACACAGGTAACTTTGTTTTATATCGATTGTATTTGTGTAAGACAGTTATGATTTATGTTTTTACTTGTCCAGTAATAAGAACTTCTAAAGGTGTAAAATTGTAACCATAAACCTGCTTGATTGGGAAAATATTTTTTTTCTTAAAGGTTGTTGGTCTAGAAGAGAATTTGTTAATTATCCTTGGGAATGGTGAACTTGCCTTATGGGAGGCTTGAGTGATGGCAGAGAGCTTATTGGGGGTGTCTCGAGAGCCACTTCCTTGACTTCTCCTGTCTTTCTCCAAAGACATCTTGGCAGTGATGAAATACTGGCAGTTTGTGATGATAGTCTTATGAAATGAAGTTATAGTACACACAGTATGGTTCCTTAGTGTTTTGTTGCTAAGTAGTGCTTGTGCATGTTTAATCCCTTCCCTGAAATTTCCAAAATAGAAAATAGACACCTGGAGGGAAGGAAAACTATTCATCTCCGACCTGAAATATGTTTTCTTACATTGCTAAATAAAGGACTACACAAATTCCCTTATTTACACACCCACATTATGCCAACGTACATGTTAACCTTTACAGTTGGCAGAAATTGGGAGACTGGCTGCCAGTTTCTGTTTTGTATAGATTGATGTAATCAAGCATGGCACTGCAGTATGAAATATGTAACAAATGATGTTAGAGTATATCTCACAAACCTGCAGTGAGCATGAAAGGAGTTTTTCAGAAAGACAGCAAAGGGCTTATCTTGCACCTTGCTTTGTCTTATGCTGGGGAGGAATGTGAACAAGCAATTTTGTTTCTGTAGTGGCACAAGAGTCTGCAAATGAGATTTGCAAATAAGTAAAAAAGATTATAGAGGAAGAATCCCTAAAAGAGAAAAATGAGTTATTTTCACATCACATATGTAGATGTGTATTATACTAGCAGAACTAAAACAGGGATGATGTTCTGCCCCTGCTGGAACCAGTGGGACAAAATACCACTCAAATGTCTTTAATGGGATGCAGTCCTAAAGACAATTTTCCTCAAGACACTTTATATCCATTCTAGTATTCTTGCTGCCAGCAAAACAGCTTTACTCCACAGTGCAGATAACTTTTCAGATCTGTCCTTAACACAAGATATTTGAGACAGCCTCTGCTGCTAACCTGCTGTAGTGGTGCTAAATTCCAGAGGAAAAGACTCAGCAATCAGTTTAACAAGATGCTGGCACAAGCAGAGTTTCCAGTGCAAAGTAGAAGGAAAGAGAACAGATAATCTTTGAAAGAAAAAAGCTGTAGAAAATGGCTTAGAAAAATGGCTTTGCAGTACTTAATTTCATTTTGTCACTGGAAAGCATTTTTTCAGTATAGGAGGAGAAGAGCTAAGACAAAAATTTGGAAGAGATGTGCATTTCTACCCAACTGAAAGGACAAAAGGAGCCAAGTTTGATACTTGGGAAGAAAAAAAAAAAAAAAAAAAGATTCTCTTAATACTGACATAATGGCTGTATGAGAAACTTTGGAGACTATCAGCTATCAGCTCTGATAGTCTAAAGTTGTACCATCCAAAATATTTTCTCAGGAACCAGATTTTCAAATCTGAGACATTTAGGAAAGTGAGGAAGCTGAGATTTAAGAGCATTTGTAGTTAAAGATGGTCTTATTTGAAAAATTAGTCTACTTCTTCTTTCTCATATTTTATTGTTTTCTAACAGTGCAAAAAGAACTTCAAGAACATGTTTTCACACAGTGAAGTTGTGTTTCCAGAAAATGTTCTTCCTTTTACGATCATTTATAAGGATGTAAAAGTGAACTTTAAATTTAAAGGTCAGTTTTCCTCTCACTGTGGTTCAAAATGTTAAAATAGCCATTGTGTAAATAGCAAGACTCAAATTTGAGTTGGCTATTATTTCCTGTTCAGCTTGTGGCACCATTGCTCTCAGAGGTTTAGATTTGTAATTTTTTGGCATTTCTAAAATAGTCATGTTGTGTGACTTGTTCTTGTTTCAGGAAAAGACTGATGCTGTTCTTCCCCTAAGCTGTTTAGTGCAGCATGAGCCTGGAGGAGCAAGCAGAAGACAACAAGCTTTTGCAATCCATTTTAGAGAGTAGTTGAAATATATTCCCTGAAATTGGCAGCTATGTGCCGGCCCCTTCCATCTGCAGGCACTGGTACAGTTGGCAGTTTCCACCCTGCAAAATCAATCATGCCCCTTCCAGATTAAAGACCTAAATAATGTTCATGCATTTTAAGAGCATTTTTTAATTTCCTGATATTTATAACAACACTTGGGGAAACTTGACACTGAAATCTGTTTCCCAACTGCATTTGTTTTTCCCTCATGTGTGCACACTGATTCGTTATTGCAAGATTGCTCATCAGTGCTGGGCTTTTTTTTGTTTTGAGGTTTTGCTTAGTTTTAAGATGAAGAATTAAAGCACTCATTGTGAAAACAAATGTGTATATATATATATTTATATATAAGAGTAGTTTTAGCAAGCACTGAATCAGTGCTAATGATTTCTTTCAGCTTTCCAATAACATGTTTTCAAAAGTGTCTTAAAATGCTAACTCTAGCTCTTCTTTTGTTACACACAGCGAGTGAAAAATGAAACTGAAGAAGGAGGTTTTGTGCTGACCTTAGCTTAGACATCTGCCAGAGGAGTCACCTAGTACAAGCTACAACCCCATGGTCATATTTGAAAATGCTTTGGAAAGAAAAGTGCTAAATTGTTTCTGGGCCACTGGATTATTTTCTTCATTGTTATGATCTGGTAGGTACACTTTGCATCAGCAGTATCGTACAGGATGTTGGGATTTTGTCGCCCTCTTCAAGAGAGGAAAAACCTGTATACCTGAAAAAGGTTTGACCTATGTAACCAATTTCAACAAATGGAGAAATTTTAGGATTTAGATCTTTATTGGAAGCTCTTCTTGATGCATTGATATTCGGCAAACATGCAATAAATATTTGAGTTATTAGCCTCATTTATACAATTTCCACAGAAATTAATTTGAAATATCAGTTGCATGATTACTTACTCATCTGCTATCTTACTGCTTGAGAACAATGTTTATATTCTCTTTGGTCAGATTCTTTCCTCTCTGGAGAGAACATGTGTTGACTTCCAGATTGATTATCAATTAAACTGGAATTAAAGAGCATTTCTTGCATTTATAATTTGCCTTCTCGTGTTGATTTTTGCATATTTTCACCTCAAGTTTAATCCCTAGGCTACTTTTGGTAGTTGGCAGCAGCGCCTTATCACCTATGCACTGCATATTTAGTCCCATTCCATGTGGAATAAATTCTCATGTTTCCTTCAATGCCAAGTACTGTTAAGTGAGGGTGCATTTGGTTGCTCAAAATAAGCAATTTCTTACTAGTTGAATGTTTGATTCAGGTAAGAAGTAAGCAGAAGTGAATCTGGATGATCTTACATCCGTGTAGCAAATTTCACTTCACTAGCTTAATTTAAAGAAAATTATTTAATTTCCTTTCTGAGTATTATTTTATCTTGCCAAAACAATATTATATGTTGTGGAGTTCAGGGATAGATTCTTATTTACCTGTGCATTTCAAACAGTCCTGGGACTGTGGTAGAGTAAGCTGTAAAAGTGTTTCTGAAGCCCTAATTACTCAGGAATATCTGAGGTGTTAATTTGCCTACTCTAAAATAGGTGTATGCAAATACAGGGAGGATTATATATGTTCCAGATGCACTATACCAACTGTGCAGGCACTAGGTTATGTACTTGCCAAGCCGAATAATTTTCTTGTAAAGTTGAGAACTCTTCTACTACATGATTCATGCCTTTTGGAAGCCTAAGGGTCAGCAGCTCATGTTTGGACCTGTTTGGTGAGCTGCAATTCTGAAAAATAATGCCGAGTATAAATCTTAGAGGGTTTGAGTCGTGTATCCATAAAACCTGCATATGTGATAGCTCTATTACATGATTGTTTAAGAAGTAGTAGATGATGTGCTCTGAGATTGGCTAGGTGGGATTATATTGTCAGGTCATCACGCAGTACAAAGGAACTCTGTTTTCAAGGCCACCTTGGTAAAACTTGAATAACATCATAGGTGAAGGCTCAGGTTGTTTTAGTCTGAATTTTGTCTGATTTTTCAGTTAATTTTTAGATTGTTATGATTTATTTGCTGCTCTAGAGTTTGAGTGCATGTCCTTCCATGGTTGACTACTATGATCAAGAGAATACCATTTGGAAAAATCACACAACAAAAAATAGGAGAAAATAGTGAAGGATAATTGACAGTAGATGATAATTAGCGTCTCTTTGCCCTGTATTTGTTCACACTTTCACCTTATGACTAGAGTACTTCCTGAAATCCTCCATAAACTCAAATTCCACTGAATTTGATGGACTGGGGAAAGGTGAGATTGTGTTCCATTTGTCACAGCTTCAAAAGTACTTGGTATTAGGGGCTTGAGCAACTAAATTTAGTAAATTATTTCTAACTACCACAAATGAGGTCATAAAACATGGCTTAGAGTCTTAAGTGAGAAGAGACCAGAGCCTTTATCTACTGATTCTCATCTCCCTGGAGGGCAACATAATTTCCACTGGACTAACACTAAAATTGATTTCTCAAGACAAGCATCATGAGTCAAACATTGACATTTTGGGCCTTATTATAAATACAGAAAGAATCACAATGTTGATGAAATCAAATAGAACTGCCGCAAAAATTGTCTTTTTATTTTTTGGGTAACTATACTTGGCAGTATATGGCAGGCTTTATCCATCTTTAGGATCTTTGGTAGTGTCTTCAGATTTATGTACCTAGTCCTGCTGCTCATCATAAGTGGTTGCATCTGATCAGACCAAAAGTTTTCTGTGCCAAGGAAATGTCTTCAATTTGTTAAAGGACTGCATAATTTTTTTTAATTTTTATGGTCCTTAGTAAGGTTTTGTTTCACCCATTTGTCCAGTTATTATCTACCTGCATGCTCACTGGTAGGAAATGTAATTATTTTATTACCTTCTTTTAAGAACAGTTTTGCATGTTTCATTCTTTTTGCACTTAAATGCTCCCCTTCTATTTATATGTGCCTCAAAGATTACCTTGCAGTGTTGCTGATAAAGATCTTTTTGAGCTTTTAAAAAGCACCCATATAATATTCCCAGTTACATGACCTATCTGGGTTTTTTTCTATTTGTTCTTGGGCCTTTTACTCCTCAAGAAAAATATATTGTCACTTATAGACAAAAAATAAGCAGTATTTTTTCTTTTAAATTATTGAAATTATTTTATGTTTTAAGATGTTTTCAGACTTCATTTAAAGCTCTCTGATAGACTGGAAGTTTCTACCTAGTACTTATTTCTCAGGCTTTAGCACAAGACAATGAAATACAGGAAGCAAATAGGGCAGGGGTGAGAGAGAATTGGGGCACCAATTTGTGAATGGTCTTATTTCTGACAGAAATGTTGATAGGTCTTTTGCCAGCCTTGAGAGCCAGTTGTTGTGGTGGCTCCGGTTGTCTTGCCTGTGCACTTTTGAGTGTCTGTCAGTCACTACGATGATACATTTCTTTATCATGTGTGTGATTATAAACCATTATTTTGTGAGAGAGGCCCCATGCTTTTCCTAGTGTCTCTGCTGCTCTTTATAAAAGTTCTTCTGTCAAGGAATTCTTCAGACTTGTACAATAATGTATCAAGGTGGTAAACTCTGACAGCTTCAAAAGCTAGGTTTCATTTCATAAGGGCTTTTAAGCTGTCTTGGATATGTACCTGGCAGACGTTTCAGTCACTGTCTCTCTACTGTTTTCCTCTTGTTTCTTTCTCAAATGCCATGAAAATATTTTCCTTTAAGTATTTACATAGCAACAGTCTTCCATGTGATTTTTTTTTTTTTTTTTTTTTTTTTTTTGTTAGAAACAGCATTTTAATGGGTAATTGAGAAGGAACACTTCCTTTCTCATTAGACACTGAATAATTTGATCTCCGGCTAATGTATTTGAAAAATAATGTTTCAGTGTGTCATGATAATAATAAAGTATATTTTTTCTTCCACAGGGTTACAGTTGTTTACACATTTTACTATCTCTTGAGTAGTATGATATAAAGTCTTTTTATTGCAGTTTTGTTTGAGAAGAGTTGAGCATGTGAAGGAACTGTCAATCAGCATTTAGTCATACAGTATCTATTTCTGTCCCTGTTCCTCCTAACACAGAGGGCTATTATAGTCTACATTACGGCACAGGTACTTTGGATACAGATATCCTTGAGGGGCAGGATTTATTATGAAAGCAGAGAATCAACATAACATGAGACATAGTTTAAATAGCTAAATTTATTTACAAATTCTGAAAGTTAAGTAGAGGTTGCTTTTACACATTGAATTTTTCTGTCTACCAAGACCTTTCTTCTGTTTTATACCTGAATTTCCAAGCAAGGCATTTCAAATGAGACTATCAACAACTTTTATAATTGAAAGTATTTAAGGAAATTTTGATGTTACATTCTTTGTCTCAAAGGCTGAGTCTTTGCCTGGCTGAGGTTTTGCCTTTCAGCTTAGTTTACATACTCCATCTGGCACAAAGCACTTCAATATTTGTGGTGTGGTGTGTACTTTGTGCACTCCAATGATATCTGCAATGACTGGGGAGCTAGTCCTAAGACAACTTCTCCCCTTCCATTCTTGTAATTACAAATGTTAAGTTAAGCACCTAATGCATTCTTCTGAAAAAAAAAATTAAATTAAAAAACCAAACCCGAATAAAAATTAAACTTGCATCTCTATTGTTTTACTTGTGTCTTAGCCAGAAAAAAAAGGAATTAAATGTCTAAAAATTGAATATATCAGTATACATATTCATAATATATTAGTATGACATTTGTAGCCTCATACACACATAAATTCCTACACATGGAGGTTTGTAGAGGTTTGTATTGGTTAAACAGAGTGGATGCACTCCCTCAGTGTGAGTTTGGTACCTCACTTTTGGACTCTCAACAAAATACTTAAAAACATAACAACATCAACAACAACAACAACAGCAACAATATTATCACAAGTTGTGGATTTGCCTACCAATGAGTCTGAGGAAGTGGGGAAAAAAAGTGTATGGAGGTATTCATCATTAATTTTCTCAAACATATATGAACTTGAAGAAAATTACTTTGAATTTTGAAGTGCTTATAAATGTTATCTTCTGTTTAAGTAATGCATGACCTTAATCTGTTGCTTCCTCTATTAAAAATGGAATTACTTTAGCAGAAGTAGGTAAGTTTATTATCAACCACAAAATTAAGTACCATGCATTCTGCTATGTATATGTACTATTACTTACATTGCATCACAGCAGTCAGAAAGGCAACATTTTTCAGATTCCCTTTTGGGAGGTAAAGATATACATTCAACAATAAGGATAAAATATTACTTATAGGAGAAGAGGTTTAGCCAAGAAGGAATAGCCCTTGTAAAATCTGTCGCCGACTTACTGCAGATTATAGCCACCATTTTCCAAAACACTGGTTTTTTCCTTCTCTTTTCTATACATTACTGTATAGTTCTACTTACTAAATATTCTCTTTAGAACTGTAAATGCAACTGTAATACAAAATTTCTATCTGTAAGAATGATGTGTGCCACTTCAAAAAAATTTTAGTCTGGCTATGTTAGCAGTAATGTGCCTATAGAATATTGTGAAGTCAAATTTAATTTTTTTTTCTTTTAAATCTATCGACTGTCTCCCAGACTGCCCAGAAGCAGAGTGCCATGAAAGACTTCTCAGATACTTGGATTTACTATTCTGAAAAGCAACCTATGTCTCCCAGAAATAATAATTTCATGTGCTTCGGAAGATACTGTATGGGGAGGCAGCTTTATATTACACAGGATTTTCATGCACTCCTCTGCCAAGCTACTGGTAACAAGGATCTCTTCTCCTGAGATTTGAGGCAAGGGTAGATCATGTGCCACAGAGTTGCTGAGTTGTTTGAATTATTATTTTTGCTCTTGCTAAGTCATCCATTTTTTTCTCCTGTGTATGTAGGACTGACACAACTATTTCTTTTCTCAAAAGCCTGTATTTTGCTGTCATTACTGAGACCCAGATCTACCACCATGTATTTGTTCAGGCCATACACAGTGAGGATTTGACTGCCTTGTGGTTTGCTAGGGTTTAATCAGTGGCTTCTGATCTTTGTGGTGCTCTTCAAGTTCCTCTCTAAAGCAAGAAGACTGTTTTGAAAGTCACATCTTTTTCCTTGTTACAGCAGAACATCACTCACTGCAGTGGGTTGAAGAATGGAGAGTGGGACAAAACCTTGTTTTCCTCTTGGAATGGTGTAACAGCTCTACAGTTTCCAGTGGTTGTTGCTGTGTGGATCAGAAGGAAGTTCTCCTCTTCGCTTAAACATCTCCCCCTCTTATCTTTAATATTTAAGGCAATGGATGACAGTGTTTATTATCCGTAGTGAAACTAATAATCAGATATTGGGAAACATAACAAGTGCTACCAAAACACTATAGGATAAGACTGACAGGGCTCTTTGAGAGGTGTTTCAGAATTGCGACATGACCTTGCTTTCTCTATGTAGTATTATGTAGAGTATATGATTTAGTATTTAGTATTGTTAGCATTATTATTAGTGTTGTTTTTTAGAGTTATATATATATATGTTTCTATGTATATAAAACTCTAAAAAATTATCTCAGGATGCACCATGCAAAATTAATCTATAAACTTTAGAGTGAAATTGAAAATGTTAAAGGCATAAATCTCATTAAGGCCTTGCTCGCATCTGTTTGTTTTACCAACAGAAATTAATAATTCTTAAGGTATACTTCAATGTTTTAGTCTGAGGAAAATCAGTTATGGATATTTTTATTTTTGACAGCAAGTAAAGGAATACCACACAAACAACAGCTAATACATCAGCTGGAGTCAATTTTCAAAAGAGAATGGCTTTGAGTTGGAAATATAGGCTTTCATCAAATTCTGTCATTGCTTACAACATTTCTATCAACCACACTTTCTCTCTTCCAGGAAGGGAACATACCACAAAACCAATGAAACTTCAACACCTCTTCAAACTGAGAAATGCTTATTTCTCAGGTCAGTGTAGTCCTTTGGTCAGCTCAGAGACAACCATAGTGTTTAAAGGATTGAGATGAGTTTGAAGAAAGGCATGGCTTTCACTGTAAGTTGCAGAGGTATATGCGAGTAATTTCCATAGTCTTGGGTTTCTAAAGTTGACCAGGAAGGTAGCCGTTGTTTCCATAAATGTTTGTTATATCTGACTGTCATTTATTTGGCATTTGTTATTGTTGGTGATGCCAGTGACCCCAACAATGGTAGAAATCAACTTCATGCTGCATTTGGATTGGCTTGGAGAGGTCTGGACTGGGTCATGACACTTCTAAGTTTACATTTTTTTCCTGTAAGATAACATTTAACTTTTTGTATTGATACTGAAAATTTGCCTTTGTTTAACAGATGTGGTTCTATATCCAAAATTAAAATTCTCCTGTCACTTTCGCAATTCCTCTAACAATGCTGCAAGCCTAGAGAAACTAGCACAGAGCCCTTAATTACTCCTGTCTCACACTTCCTTTTGATAACTGGGAAACATTTGCTGTCCTGCCTGTCACTGAAGCCTGTAACCACATTCAATTTGATTCTCCTTTAAACAACATTAATATTTTATGTGACAATATCAGTTGATGCAGTCCTTGATTCTAATCTCTTTTGTTAACCTAACGTTTTGAACAAGCATGTTTTTTCTCCTGTTTTTCTGCTACATTTACAAAACCCTCTTTCCTCCTTTGAAGTTTCATTGACCATGCCCCATTTATTAGTTATACTGCATAGCAAAATACTAAAAATACTTTTGATGAGCAGTACTGTATAGTTACTACTCTGTTAAGCCATCTATCTATCTATCTATCTATCTATCTGCAGCCACTTTATTTTTCATTTGCATGAAACCTTCGGATATTGTCAGTTCCACATGACAGCAGAGCAGCCACTAGTTAACTTGCAATGACTGACTGCTGCTCCAAAGATCTACTGCAGGTTGATGCTGTTGCCTTGGAGTTAGCATTCATGCCTTGGGGTGATTCCTGCTTTAGTTTCTGAATCTTTTCTCAGCATGTTTTCCTTCTTTCAATATACGCCCAATTAATGCATTTTTCTAACTGGAGTGTTGCACTTGTTTGGACTGACCCTTGATCTTGAATCTTGGGTCTCAGAATCACCTAACTTCTTCATCTTATGAAGGATGTTGGGGCTAGTGTTTTTCCTACTAGAGGAGGGTCTTCAACAAGGACATGACTCCTATATGTTACTGTAACATATATAGTTGATTTTAATGCCCCCTGCCCTGCCAAGTACATTAACTTCTTGTAAGTTATTATTGGTCTCCTGGTGGTTCCTCCTGAACAGAAAGGTCCACTTACACATTTCACTTTATAACACAGTACCTGCACCCTATAGTGAAGCCAAGCACTAACAAGCAAGAGGTTGCCAGATATGAACTTAGTTATTTCTTTCTCTCTTCTGTTCCCTGGTTTAGTCCAAGCTTAGGAAGACAGCTGGTAGACACTTACATGTCATTTTCACATGCACTTCATGTAAGTGAAATAACCGTGAAAGGTTATTGAAGGCCTGCTTAAAGAACTGAGAACATTGTTACGACTGGTTCTTCCAGCCACCTCTTGTGAGTGGGGAGAAGGGGGTTGGCACAATAGAATAATAAAATGATTTTCTTGTCACCTTTGGTCAGTGTACTGTTTAGTGTATTACATAAAAATGGTGTCAAATTTACTGCTGCTGCGGATTTCACCTTTACAGATATGTTCTTCACTGTTGGAAAAAGAATGGATTTGATAATGTGTCTGCATATTGAATGACTAGAAATGTCTTACTGTTTGTCCAAACACCAAAAATGCAGTAGATGATTGAAAATTAAGCTCTTCTCATTGACTTGCTGTATATTTGATTGACTTGCTGGACAACTGTTTGATAGAAGAGCGGATAATATATCATCACTCTTACAAGTGGGTCTGAAATTTTGCAAGAATGACAGTTGCTGGCAAAATGGCTTTACTAATCAGACCTGCACAATAAGAGCAACTAAAATACACTATGCTTTTCAGTTTCAATAGAACAGACTTTTTCCTGAATGAATGTTTGTGGGAATTAATTCACGTCTGGAGTTTTTGTGAGAGACAGAGACCTTGCTGCAATCCTTGAAAAAGCAGTAAGCCAAAAAGGAGTGAATGTAAGGTCTATAAGGGATGTAATGATTCTCAGTGAAAGCAATACTCACGTAGCTTATGGAAATGTGGGCTTAAATAAGCTATGATCAAGAATAGTATGACTCTACAAACCAGATTGCCAGAAGGCAAAACTGAGAGGAAACTGAGATGCATAGAACTGCATCTATGCATTTCCTTATTTTGGGTGTTTTGCTCTTTCTTTCTCATTTGACTGCTTTCCCACTCCTACAAACCAAAACAAAAAACCACACATGATTAAAAAAACGTATTTGCCTCAATCCTTGAATTTTTATTCTTTTTTAAAGAAATGGCATGGTGGTTTTATTTTACTGGGGGGAAAGAAGATGGCCATGGGAACCAATATCTGAAAATAAACTAGTGTTTTATTTGTCCATCTTCTCTTCTGATCATCATTTTGAAAGGAAGAAAACAGGAATAAGGGCCTGCAGAGAACTTTTGAAACTGTAAAATAATTTTTTAATTTTTAAAAATAGGAAATTGGATTTTTTCATAATTATATTAGAGAAAAAAAATCATATTTTAATTTTGAGACATGAAGCTTCTCATAAGCTCCTTAGGAAGCCCTTTTGCTTTCACTACATATGACCAGGACGTCTAGATAAACTATGGATTTATTGCGAAGAGCTAAATGCTAACAACTGTAACGTATTCCTTAAGTCAGCATCTTCCTCCTTGAAAGTCAGTGCTAGGAACTTTTATAATTTAAAAATGTAAATGTTGGTGTTCCATCTTAACTCCTCATTAGGTAAGGTCTGTGCACTGACTTAAGTTTTCTCCTGCTTTCCAGTATCAGTGTTCTGTCTCCCATTTCCCCATGGCCTAGAACACACATGAGGTATTTCGGCACAGGACAGTGCATCTGCGAGACTTGTCCGGTTACCATAATGACAAGTTACTGCAGTCCTTCACTTTAAAAGTTTACCTTTTCTCAAGAATATTGGCACTGACAGAAGGAGGATGTTATACTGCAAAAAAACCAAACCATGAACCAAACCTCTATTGTGAAATATCTTAACAAAATTCCTTTAGTCGCTGGTACCTGAGAGGAGGGTGTAATATTCGGACTTCATCGTGTTTTCAACTGATTACAGACGGACACAGCTTTCCCCTGCAGGAACTGACCTTGTGCCAGTGACATCAATGGAAACATTGCCATTGACATTATTGGGAATTGGATCAGATGCACAGTCTGCAACAGTCATGTGATAGCTGTAGTTAATGATATTTTTCTTATCACATTTAGTAGTTTCAAGAGTAAAGTACATGTTAAGATTTCAGTTGCTTCTTACAATGGATGTGGTGAGCCAGTATTGAAATATGATGATCAATAATTTTGTTCCTTTGAGAAAGTCTAGTCAGTGATTTTTTCTGAACTTAATTGGACTAGAAGAAAGCAATCTAGCAGAGCTGATAGCAATCAATGCAGTTAAAAATGAAACTGCATAAAAATGGCTGAATACATTTATGTAAATAGCTATTTTTTCACAGTCACAATCTTCAAATGGCATGATGCTAGACTTAATAGCTCCGTACTTTGACAAAACAGTTCAAGCAGCAAACCAAGAAATGCCTTTTTTTGATATTTGAGCTTTGAACAAATCATAGAAATGGTTTCTGAACTAAAGCAAAACCTATTTCTGGCATCAAGTTTCAGAACAACATCTGGAATCCAGCTCAACATGAACTGCCTAATGTCTGTAGGTACTGAGAAAAAGTTATTCCAGACTTTAGTGCTGGAACCCAAGTGCTCTCATCTAAATTTGAAGAACATTTCAGACAGATGTAGTGATATTATTAATTAATGTTTCATTAAGGATCTTGATTCTTTTTTCAGCCAAGCACTTTTATTGTAAATACCCAGGTACTTAATCCTTTCATTTTTGCATCACCACATGCACATTCCTCCTTTTGCCTCTGGATCATTACAATAATTACATTGCAGTAATCACTTTTCCACAAGACCATACTGGTATGTGAATATGAACTATTCTGTGTTACTAGCCAAAAAATGCATTCAAAATCAACTTCTTTCTGCCCTATTTTTTACCTTGTTACATTTGCATTGATACTATTAGCTGAATGAGTGATCCAATTGCCCATGCTACTTGACCACTTGTTTGAGTTGCACACTAGAAAATTCTATGATGATATTTTTTCAGATGAGTGCAACTATAGTTTGTTGCTTCCTAGGAAAGATTTGGAAATAAAAAAATAAAGTTAATCACTAAGTTATGCTGACATAACTTTTTATTTTAAAGCAATAGTTTCTATCACTTTATAAACATAAAGAAATGGCTAATTTCTCCTTTCATCTTAAACTCCATTATCACTGCATTGGGAAGGTTCTGTACTTTGGATTACAGTGACAATGCATTATTTGATGGGGGAAAGTTGAAAACATTTAGACTTTCAAAAATTTTGTTTGTTTTCTGCCATTCTCTTTTCTCTTATTGTCCACTAGAAAATAATAAATTTTGGAAGAAGGAGAAGAGTTACATTTCAGTCCTTGACTGAGAAAATTTTAGTAGACCACTGCTCTTCAAGTATCAGAAAAGTTTTTGTATGAAAAAGATATTTTATTTTTACTGTGCAACAAGTATTTATTAGTATATTTTAGCCACTCTTCTGGTTTTGGTGTTGACAGGTGCAAGGTGCAGGCATGCCCAGATATTTGTGCTCATTTTAAGAATGGTTTCACACAGGCAAAAAGGAGCTACATTAACAGCATTTCTGTTGGGAAGATTGAGAATAGTGTTGAGAACACACAGATTAAACTCCACTCTTAAAAGTGAATGAACAAATTCTCTCCACTTGAAGGTGAAAAATAAGTGAGTTTTGATATTTTTTTCATAGGTGATATATATCTTACTATTTTTACGAAGTAAAGTTTTCATAATTCATTATTTACTAGTCTGTATATTTCTGTACAGTTATAAATACTTTTACATTTTAGATTAAGATATTGTAACTGTATTTTAATGAAATTTTGCATTACTTAGACTGTACTACTTTTGCCAAATACACTGTTGAACATTTACAAGCATACTATGGAGTAGTATCATAACAAAATTATACTTCTCAAAGAAATGAATAAACTACATTTGAAGATGCATTACTTTGTTTTTAATTCTATTTGATCACTATTGTACTGCATAAAATCATAAAATACAGAAATATGTGATGGAACTTCCAGCCAGTGTGAATTACTACATTTTTACTGTATGCATTTTATGAGATTTTGTTATTATTGTAGTTTTTTGAAACATAGCCAGTAAAGGCTTTGGTAATAACAGGAAAAATACATTAAAGCCTAAGTTTCCTTTATAATACAATTTGGCTTATTTTCTGATCATGGACAAACAGTCATGTTCCTTATTTTGTCATATCTTATAACTCATCAGTTTGAGAGTTTGATCTTGATCAACTTAGTATTATGGATATCTAATGTCTCAGTGCAATAATGAATATATGTTGTCATAATGATTAATGAAGAGTTTGAAAGATATTTAGTGTTAGTTGGAATGCAAGATCTAGTCTGCAAGACAATTCTTTTATGATCTTAATTTTATGATCTTAATTTTTTTAACATTAATTTCAAACACCTGTGATTACAAAATAAAATGCTGCAAACTATTCAACAGAAAGCCTGGGTGAAATTCTGTCTAGTTCCAACAAGCTGGTTTTCCGATCTTAAGCGTGATTCTTATGAGCATGAATAAATTTCTCAGAAAACGGGGAGCAAATATGCTAAAAAAAATGGAACTGGCTGATGAATATTCTTGTTCAAGGAATATGGTTGGTTTGGGTTTTTTTTCTCTTTTTTAATGTAAAGAAGATAACAGTTTACTTGTACATATGTGATTACAGAATGTTAACCAGAGAGTCTCTGCCACTTGATAGTGACTACTCCATCAGTACTGTATGTAGATGGAATACAACTAATTCATTAAATAATTACATTGAAAATTTAAGCTAGTGATTGAAATTCATAGAGTCAAACTATCACCAATGCAAAATTATTCAACTGGAACTCCACAGTCCTGGTGTAAAAGACTGGCAGTATCCTGAATGGGACACTAAACAAAGGAAAATAATGCCTTCTCTGGAAGTTCAGCTTCAGAGTTCCTAACCAGCTTTTGGCCCACGGTCCTTTCTCTCCCTAAATAAATTTTTTGTTTAAAAACTTCGAATTTTCATGTTAGGAACTCAGGGAAGCCCATTTGCCTTGTACACGCAAGTTTCCTTGTGCAGGGCAGAACATAAAATAGGTAGTTTAGTGTCTATGAAATGGCACATTGCTCTGTGCAATGTAAACAACAGATGATTGTAAGAAGATAATTGTGATCCATAGTGATGCTGTTCTTACTAGCCAGAGACAAGCATATTCATTAACCTTGAAAAAGCACTGCTAAATGACATCTTGAATTTGTCTGCCAATATGGTCTACAATTATCAAATCAATTGGCTTTACAGAAAATCAGTTCCTATTCTTCTACATGGCTCTTTTCTGTTGGCACTACCTGTGCAATTTTGGTCTTGCCAAATCCTTCTTTGACAGGGGAGCTCCCTACATTTTACAAAGCCAGTATTTTCAGAAATATGGCTTGAAAACAAGAATCTCAAAATAAAGAAAATACTATTACAAAATAAAAACTTAGTGGAATATTCAGATGCACAATTCCTAGCATCAGTTGCTATTTTGCATAGGTAATTTCTGTATATGAAGAATGAAAACTTCATTAATGACCTGGAAAATAACAAGGTTGAACAGAAAGGATTTGCACCTTCTAAGCAGGCCAACTACAATTGTTTTGTAGAATGATAATTTTATACTCTCATGACAAGATGTACAGGTCTGCAGCTAATTCAACTTTTTGCTATACATATGCATATATTTATTAAAAATTAAATTCTGCATATATTTTAAAATAAACTAATTAATCAATAGACAATAAAAGCAAATACCATTCACTGTCTCATAGCAATGGATAGCATTGCTGTTCTTCAAGGAAATTAATTAGAATATCAGATAGTCATTACTGAAGTTACATGCTGCTATAAACATTCATCCATGAATGAACTCTTAAATGCTTGTAATATATTTATTTACTCACTCTCTTGTTTGTTTAAAATCCTGTTTGATATACAATATTGAGAAGACAATCATGAAACATATCCTTGTTATTTTAGTCATTGTCATTGGAGAAAGTTCAGCTGAGGTAATAGAATTCTTTAATTTGTTCTGTAAATGACAGATCAATGATTTTATTTGAGCACTTTTATTTGAGCATGATTTTTTTTCTTCCTGATTAATCTTTGAATATCTTTTGAAAAGGCATTTAGCACTCATATTGAAATTTTTAAGCTTCCCTTGACTGCTATCAGAGACCTGACTGCCCTCCATGGTGCTCAGTCAGCATTTTCAGATTCAGCACTTTCTGTCATTGATTGATAGAAGACACTTCTTCCCCAGTTACTGAGTCAGACACATCAGGGAGAGACAGACAGGCTGCAGAAGAAAATTTAATCAAGTAGAAGTAATTTGTAACAGATTTTAGTATTGAAATCTACTTACAAAGAATATAAAACTTTAAAATACTGCATAGTTGATAGCAGGTATTTAGCGCATAAATCTAAATGAGAGTACACCTTTTGAAAAATGATCACACAGCTTACAGAACAAAACAGTAAGTCACAGAGACTGGATTTATTGTCATTTATATTAAAAAGTACCTTTGGTTTTGCCATATTGTAACTAAGGATGCCAACAATGAATTCAGTACACAGTACACACTCTTCCCTTTGTGCATGGCTTTTAATAAATGAGTTGATGAACTTCATCCAGGTTTTAGCAGAAGAATGTTTCATTAACCCAGTGGTACAACACAAAAATATAGTTAAGAACCTGTGATAGAACTCCCTTCTCAATGTAAAGGATATATTTCATTGAAAAGATGAGTTCATGGTTTGCTAACTAACTCCCTGGGGAAAGGGAGAGGGAAAGAAAAGAGCCAGTGATGACTGCAGCTAAATTATTAGTGTCAAGCTACTACAGTTCCGCAAACACCACCCCTTAACAGGTCATTGGAAAATAGGGGGGTTTTTTTGAGGGAAACTCTAAAATAAATTACATTTTAAAACTTAAAAAAATTTACATTTATCCACAATATTGGTAAAAATATAGTATTATACTTTTCTCGAACCTACTCTTGGAAAAGGAAGCTTCTCAGTCCTGTCTAATATGTACTATTAAATTGTATAGCATATTATTTTTAAGGCAAAAATATTTTCTTAGGTGTAAGAACTGTGAGTCACATTTTTACAGTCATTGACAAACCTTTCCATGACTTTAGCATCAAGGAAAGCATTGAAAGAGATCAAGAGTTAAAAACTATTTTTCTGTGAGAATATGGGAAATACTGAGTTTTTTCTGATTTAGTAATGTTAAATTTTTGAAAGCTATTTCTGTTTTTCCATTTTCTCCCTATCCAAGATCAATACAGAATTCAGTACTGTTCTGATTTCATTAATATTTCTGCTGTAATGCCTTGAGACCACAAGACAAGCAGTGAGTTTTTGCAAAAAAATAAAGTCTTGGTTAATGCTTAATTCTCTGTAGATACAGGCTTGTTGGCTGGTTTTAGATTGACAATTGGCTTTAAGATAATACTTTCACTTTTCAAATAGCTCGCAGCAGATATATGCGTGTAGATCTGCCAAAGAATCTATATTTGTCTTGTTTTATGTTGGCAATATGACTCCCAATTATTTTTAAAATGTCCATTACAGCATGTTTCCAAAGGACTTTGAAATATGTTATCTATCTTCAAAGCAGTGTCTTCATAGACACGTTCAAGTTAATATTTTGGAAAATGCACAGAGAAAAAAGAAATTAACCCTTTGTGTTCTTCTAAAAATCCATACAGGGCTCCTACCGAGAAGAGCTGATGCTTGAAGTAAACCAGCAGGGAAGAGTTTGGTGTAGTTTTACATGACAGACAAAAAATAGCTTAGGCTAAATTGCCAGATTCTTTGTCTTTCAAATACCTAAAGTCTGCCAGATTCAGCATGAATGCAGAGATTTGTCATCACTGAGAACTTTTCAGGAACAGGATTTAAGATTACAGAGGGTCAAATTCTATTGATTCTATTTGAATAATTCTCAGTGCTCAGAGTCTATGTGAGAGTCCATGTACATTAAGGTTAATGTTCCTAGAACCTGTTCTGACTTACATTTTCATAATCTTTCTACACTCATAGATTATTTAGATGCCGTGAGGTATGTTCATCAACAAGTACAGTCTTGTCACTTAGCCAAGTGTGCTACAGAGGTCCTTTGGGCAACATGGTAGATTTCAGATGAAAAGGAAAAGATGTTAAGGAGAAAAAAAAAAAAAGTAAAATAGAAAAACCCTCACGGCAATACAAATTCACTTCTTATAAACAAATTTGCATTTAAATGCACAATAAACTCAAATCACAATAGGCGTAAAATGCAACAAAATACTCAACTACAAAATCAATAAAAACAAACAAGCTACGCAACAAAATGAGTAAACAACAATTACAGCATTTAACAAGCAGGGATAGATAGTCTGAGTTCCTAAGCTTTATATTAGGCAATGATAATTTGAGCTTTTGTATGCATTCATTTTCCTGTCCCTTCCAATTTTGTGGCAGAACTGTACATGACATTAAAATTTATCTTGTGAGATAGCACTCCCCATGTGGATTTTTAAAAATACAATCACGGATAACCTTATTTTAGCTCTTTTCCAAGTAAATGGACCAAAATCATGCCTGTCTACTTCATATAGATGGTTCCAGATGATGATTGCTCCAACTTAATCTCTTCTCCAAATCAGCTCATTAACAGTACTGTACCTCCCCCTCTGTATTATTATTTGAAACACAGTAAAGTGTAAGAAGTGGTATTTTCCAAATGTATGGAATCAGGATATACTGTTCATTTAGATTAAATCTGGTGATGTAAGCCTGGTCTTTTTGAGGTGCCTTAGGTGCCTGATAAGAAAACATTCTCATCAGTGTTACTTGCTTGTCTTTTGCCACAGCACCCTGTTCGTCCACTGCATAAAACTATATGATCCTGCCAGTTTCTTGACACTGTCTGGTAACAGAGGAGAAGAAAAAGGATGGAGCCAAGTGCAAGAGTCATGGAGATAAATATCACACAGATGTGGTTCAGGTGACATAACAACTTTCATATTTTACTTTAAAATCATTTTTTGTCTCTAAATCACTTTGACATACATAAAGTAAAGCTTGTATGAGTAATTTAGATTTATTATTTTCAGCTTTAGTGCCTAGTTAAACAAACATGATTAGACAGACTGGATGGGAAAATGTAGATTTATCTTTCAGCTAATAAAAATTTGTGCTAAATTGATAAAAAAGTGCAGTGGTTGGTAGTAGGAATTGCAGTGGACACTGAATGTAGTTTTCCATTTTCTGTATTTAAAAGTTTTGTTCAAAATTCTATTAAATTTATTCCCTTCACATCACCATGTTAACATATTTTCCTGGTATTGCACTAAAATAATAGTGTTTTATATAACCTGTTGGAAATATTCAGCATCAGTCTACCTACAAGGTCTTAAGAAATGACCCTTAAAAGGCCATTATGTGTGGCTTGATTATTGATTCCATTGACATGAAAGTAAAAATTACCTAAAGAGACATTTATCAATGTGATCAGTAACACTGGTTTCTTATGACATCATGCTGTGAATGTTTCTTCAAGAAAAAACATAAACTGACATGACAGATTTGCCTAGATACCTTTATAATACCTTTTCACTTTATCTTGCACTTTTATTTTCAGTGACAAATATTTTCTGTTATTTTTATGGAACTTTTTTACAATATTAGTCAATAGTTTTCCATTCTTGTATTTTTTCCATTTTTGTACTAGTTGTTTTTCTTCCTCAAATAGGGACAATGAAGATACATAAACTGTTGCATTTTTTTTTATTTTTCACTACTCTTCCAGTTTATTATAATCCCTTTGAATTCCAGATTTGACCTTCAGAATTGTTCCAACTCTCCCCAGCTTGCTATTAGAAATGAACATTGTGTTCTCTTTCTTTGTCAAGTTTGGTAAATAATGACTGAACAAAAACAGCTTGACAATCAGTAGGAATATGGGGTTGTGTATTAACTACATAAATAGGTTATTTGGCATGTGTCTGGTATTGTATATCAAGGATATTTCTGATATCATATTGCTTTATATGATAGAATCATAGACTGATTTGGGTTGGAGCTTAAATATCTTCCAGCTCCAAACACCTGCCAAGAGCAGAGGCATCTTCTGCTAGACAGATTGTTCAGAGCCCCATCAAACCTGGGGTGGAGCAGCCACAGTTTCTCTGGGAAACCTACTTTTTTTCCATTTACAGCCATTCCCCCTTGTCCTATCAAAACTAGCCCTTGTTAAAAGTCCCTCTCCAGCTTTAAGTACCAGACCGTTGCTATAATGTCTCTCTGGCCCCTTCTCTATCTCTTCCCTGTAATCCTTTTGGGGCCCTCCTCTTGACTTTCTCCATCAGCTCCATGTCCTTCTTATACTGAAGGCCACACAACTGTAAATATATATTCAAGATGTGCTGATTATGTCAGTATCAAGATGTGTTTATGACTGCAAACACTGCAGCAGTGAAACAATATTAAAATATTTTCAGAAGTTCAGTGGGAACTTATAAATTAACTAGGTATTTTGTCTTTGATTTATGCAGGTTTTTAAATGTTTGAATAACAAAATAATGTTACAGTTAGCCTTAAATTCTTTAAAAAAGGCTTTTATTGCTACTTATATGCTTCTTTAAGTAGTGAGCTGTCAAAAGCACAGTAGTTTGTGTCTTGTCACAAATTTGATATGGTTTAGGTAAAAATTGTCCTTTTAAGAATTAAGAATGCTTTTATTCTCCATGTATTTCAAACAACTTTACTACTAGAACTGCAGATTGGGATTTAAAATGATTTTTATGGAATTGACATGGTAGTTTAGGGATTTTTTGTACATATTTTTCTTGTCATGTAGAGGATATCCATGTTCAGGAGTAACTAGGATCATGAGCATATAAAATAAAGTAATATATACACAAAAAATCTGTACAATGTATTAAAACTGCTGTTGAGTTGAAGAGTTTGGGTCTAAACTTCCCCCAAGCAGATGTGTTTCGAAGAAGAACTTAAAAACAACATCTTTATCTGAAAAAACAAGAGAATTTACTAAGGGTTATCATAATTTCTTAATATCATAAACAGTGATCAGACAACAAGTATTTCTAAAAGGAAAACAAGTAATTTTAAAAGGTCATATTTCCTGTGAAAATAGACTGTCTCAGTCTTAAAATTGTCTGGTAAGAAAAGACTGACTTGAGATATAAGTCATGTGGGGCATTTACCTGTCATTTTTCTCCCTAAATTACATGGGCAGACACAGTAAATAGCAACTCTTTCTTGATATATAATACAGTTCAACCAGTTACTACTTGAAACTTGCTTTTTCTTAGAGAAACTTCTAGGTTTTCTTCTTTTTAGGTCAGAAGACAGTAGATGATATTGATAAAGAGATAAAAGGACATGTCCTCTGAATTGTTAACAGGCTCTTTGTTCATCATTGTTTTAGTCAGACTACAGCAATATTTAGTGAATCCAACATGAGCTCGTGTTTAAGCAGATAAAACAACATCAAGGTGCAATGTGAGAAAGTTCACTTAAAATAAATTTAACTCATATGTTACTTCAGCAGGTTAAGATGTCTCTAAAAATATGAGTTCAGGAATATTTTAGGAGAAGTTAAAAACAAATAGCCCTTTGACTGGAGATAGTTACAAGAACTGGAGCTAAAGGATAATTTTATTCTCAAAGTTGTCAGATTGTCATAATCAGATCCATTGTTTAAAAATCTAAATAAAACAAACAAAACACCCCTCAAAATTCTTTTGACTAGTGTCACTGCAGTATCTCCAAAATAAATGCTTTACCTTCACGTATTTTGTCAAAAGGGAATTGCAAATATTATAGAGGGATAATTAATTCAATAATGAATGTTCAATAGTTAATATTCATTATTGATTCCAATAATAATGGAATCAACAATAATGGAATCAATATCAATATTAAAGGGTTTTAGTAATATAGTTGCTAATTAGATTCTAATTAATAATTTCAACCTTGTAAAATTTGAAAAATAAGTAGGTAAATCATCACTAACCAACCTACATTTTAGTTATGATTCTAGCCTTCATTATATTCAGTAATAATTCTTGTGTGGCCATAAGCCTCTGCAAATTTGACCTAAGATTTCAGCTGAAATTTTTCAGGTTTATGCATTTTTTAATATTTCATTTTAAGAAAAAATTATCCTTGCATTGGATAAAATTGTAATTATCCGTAATCTTTTGAAGTTAATCTAAAATCCTTAAAATAGAACTACTTTAGGTCCAATTTAAAGTAAAGCTTAGATTAATAATCTGCATTTCAAGGAAAAAATACCTGAAGCACAGCACTGTGTCTATCTCTTGTTTCAGTATATATATTTTTGGAGTGATTAATTGAGGATATATTCTTGGAAGATATGATAGTCTATATGCAGTATTGCATTTAAAACATTTCAAGTATGGTACAAGTGTGAAGGCTTAAAACCACCATTGTAAGCTTGTCGTCAGGTACCAGAGTAATCTTCTCAATTTGAAAGGAACTTTTCTGAGAGAAACACATAATCATAAAACGATTGTCATTAGGAGCGACCTCTGAAGGTAATCTAGTCCAAAAAAACCAGGTTCAGCAACAGCAGGTTGCACAGGACCATGTCTAGGTGGGTTTGGAATATCTCCAGAGGAGATTACACAACCTGTTCCAGTGTTCTGTCAGCTGCAAAATAAAGAAATTTTTCTCATATTCAGATTCCTGTTTCAGTTTGTGCTCATTGTCTTTTGTCTGTCATTGGACACAATTGACATGGGTCTGGTCTCGTCTTCTTGACACCTACCCTTAAATTATTTGTATGCATTGATAAGTTATGCTCCATTTCAAAGGTTTTTAAAAAATTGGGGCATTTTTGAGTACATACAAATAGTGAAAAGAAAACCCTAATTGCAGCATTATTCTGCTGATGTCTATTTTATAGCTTCTATCATTACAAAATCTCAATTTTTTCACTTGAAGTTGTCACACTTCTAAAAATCCCAGATTTATGTTTATTTTTGTAATAAGAATTTATTTTCTGTTGGTAGGATTAGAGTAAGGACACTCATTACACCTTAGTTTGTAGCTGCAAATACCCCACTATAATCTCTTTGGTCCTCCAAGGGTTTTCCTTTAATGTAGTTGAAGTACATTGTGTTTAATGAATACCTTGCTCTTTCAGTGTCATCTAAGATGGACTTAATGCAAATTGTAGACTTGCATTTGGTTATTTAAATAGCTTTCTATGTTGTGCTGATATATTGCATGGAACAGTAGAATAAAAATGGGATTATTCTGTTGCATTGCTTATGCTAGTTATCACTGTCAAAACCTGATAAATAAGTTATCTACAATTTTATAACATTATCTAAAATCCCTGTTCTCTTCATTATTTCTAAGTTCTGGAAACTCAGTGCAATCATTTTATTTCATGGAATACTAGACATTATTGTGGAAAGATGCAGCAGAGATCCTTCTCTACTGTATTCTTAGGCATGTGTCCTAGAAAGTTCTAACTTACCATTTGTGCTTGCTCTAAATATTTTATTTCTATAAAGGAAAAAAAGTTTCCAATGTAATACTGCATAAGGACACTGGAATCTTTAAGAGTTATTTTTATCACATGGAAAATACTTTTTAAAACTGTAGAAGCTGTACAACAGATTAAAAGAAAAAAAAAAAAAAAAAAAAAAAAAAAGGAGGACAAATGCATCTGGATCCAAAGCTGTGAATCTGAGTCTTCTTTAGAGAGTGCCTAAATTGTATCTTAATTAATTTTTCTTATTTTAAATTCATTTGTTCTCTTCCTGTTTATAAATACTCCTCTGAAGACTTTGTGTAGCGTTTTTCAAAATTCTTGATAAATACTGGTGGAAAAAGATAGCATAGCATTTCTCTAAATAACATAAATCTTTTCTGTACTTCAATAAATCAAGAGACTTAAATTAAAATAACACAAGTTACAAAAGCCCATATACTTGTTTTTGTTTTATAAGTTCTGTATTTCTCATTGTTAAACATTCATTGACAAAGAACAACTCTGCTTTTTTGACAATATACTGGGAGCTGGAAATCTTGTGGTCAACAAATAGGTAAAGTCAAGCAATTATAATGACACTTTCAAGGTCTATATTTTTTTGAGTGGTTCTGAATAATTTTCCACAGATGTAGTTCTAGGTGTGGAGAATAGAGTGCCGACTGGACAAATGGATACCACTCTGAACTACTGGGGATAAGTTAGCAGTATGCACCTGTCTAATCTCCTGCTCTGCTTATCTATTCCAAACCTGCATAGATTTACAAAGGGAAGGTAATGTCATATGGAATTATAATAGCTGCTGATCACTATATCCAATGATCAGAATAGTTGACATCACGATGAAAAAAATAATTGGTGATGTACACAACAGTGAACTTCTGGCCTGAAATATTGCAGATTCAATTTGATCTGATGGTCAGAGTCAAGTATGAAACTATTCAAATGAAATCATTAAAACATTTTAAAAATAATTTGCAAAAATTCCCCTGTGAAATTGAGTGGCTGTGGAAGAACTCTTAATGGAAAAATGTTTTAGTGCCTGAAAAATTCTAGCTATTTTTCTACAGAATAGAGCTATTTTTGTTGAAAAAATGATCTATCAACTTTCTTATCTGAACTTTCTTTAAATAATTGCCTTAAGAATTCTACTTAAAATTTTTTTCTTTGCCTTTAATTATCAAGAAAGGCTGGTAATACTTGAAGAAGAACATTTAGGTGTGAGAAAGACCCAAGTATGTGAAAATATACTTACTAATGTGATATAACGAATATGGGTGTTTGTGCATGTGCGCAGCTGGTTTGACTTGCATGCACAAAGGCATTGAAAATAGATAGTTGGTGCTCATGTACATTTCAGACACTTGCATATCTCTCTCCATGTCCAAAATGTTTAAGTTTCAGTTCAGTTATTATAATACATAAGCAAAATATCAAATACTTTCTATCATCAAAATATTGGATTAATTTGGTGAGACTGACTTTGTATTGGAACTGTGCTCACAAAGACGGAGACAAGCAATTTAATCATTTGTCTAGCAGAACAGCATTTTGTTTATGATGTATATTTGTATTTTTAAATTACCTGGTAATTCTCTCTATTAAAACATTGTAAGGAGCACTTATTCTTTCTTTCTTTTTGAAGTTTTTTGCATCCTCCAAAAAACAGTCAGTTGGTATCAAGAAATATGCACAACTGAGTATCAGTTCTATGAGTCAGTGTGCTTTCAAAATACTTTAATTCAAAAAATCAAATGCACTAACTGCCAACTCTTTTTGAAAGAGACTATAAAAAAAATAGATCAAGTTTAATTCTAGATGGTCCTATCTTTTCCTCTGGTTAGTTTTACTTTTTAAATAATGGTCTATTGAAGATTGCTGAAGGAATGCACTTTAAATTTACTAATGCCTACCTCCGTGTTGGGGAGAAAGGGAAGCCAATGAGGATTTTTTGTGCTGTTGTTGGGGTCTCTCAATGGTGCTATACCCAAGCAGTTGCGATGCAAACACATGCAAGGAAAAAAAATCTGGAGTGACCTTAGTTAAAATTTATGGTTTTATTCTAATGCAAATAGTCCTAGGTGCATGAAATAAAAACATTTCTTTATTTTGCATGTATCTGTGGAAAAAAGAATGAAGCAAATTAGTTTTCTGCAATTCTTGTTATTTTTTTGGCATGAGAGACCATGTTTTCACTGTGTGGTTTGCAAAGTCCATGGTGAGCAGGTATGTCCATTCCTTCAAGATGCTATTGAAAAATTATTTAACACTGAGAAGAATTTTGTACATGTTGGTTGTTAAGACGAGTTTATAATCATAGTGCATTTAAGAGGAACAATTCATAATCTTTCTTGCTTCAACTCAAAAGTTTTAATTTTGCTTTAAGATAGAGTCTTCATGTGGAAAAATGGCAGGACAGTTAAAGAAAGTGTATGGACCTGTTTCACTGAAATATAATTAAAACTAAGCGGAAGTGAAATAGTAAACTTAGAATTAGTGTTGAGAATAGAAATCAGATGTTGAGCTTAAGTGATACTATTTTATGCTCTGTACAGTAATGTTTTGGGTTCTATCTGGAACAGTTGTAACAGATTTTTCCAAATTAATTTTTTTTCTCTTTTATTATTTCATCATTTCATGCCTCATTTTTATTGCTTATATTTTCCTGGTTTTGTATTTCTGTTTCACAGAGCTGAGGTTTTACATACTATATTGTATTTATTAAAATAATTAAGCATCAAATAATGACTTTTATATCATCACTATATGTTAGATGAGGTGTTAACATGCGACTCTGAAAGCACTTGAAGTGATTTAGTTTGGCTGCCATGGAAAGAAAAAAATTAAATAAACCTGAGCAGAGAATAATACATTTTCTTTGAATATTTGTGTTATTGAGGGAGAAAGAAATGTTCTGTACACATCACTCAGTGGAAGACTTCCAGTACTGAAAAAAGATTTAACTGTATTGCAAAGATATCTAATGCAATGAAGGCAGAATGAGAAGTTTTCTTAAATCTGTCAGTATATTGATTTATTACACACACTCTGTAAAGAACATAAGAATAGATCCTCAGCTAGAGTGTTTTATCAAAGCTCATTGTCATGGGATATCAATCTTCAGAAGAAGCGTAGGAATTCTGGTTTCAATTATTGTTTTCTGAAATTTTTATGCTAATCTCTGACAACTTTAATCTCACTTCTCTCAAGTTTGAAGTGAGATCCAAGTCTTCAAATTGGACATTTATCCTTAGCAACGCAGTTCCTATGAAAATGAAAAAGGTAAGGTTCTGGATCATATGTCACAACCCAGCTTTCACTGTAAAGGTCAATCAGACCCTTAAGGTGTGTACTGTGCCACAGGATAAGCCAAGCTGCCTCCCTGGGAGCCTCTATCAGATGAAGCCTGCTGCATTCTAGTGTGTTAGACAACTTACTGACTTTGAAGAAACTCATTTTATGAATTACATACGCTTAAATGCTTTAAAATTATGGGAGAAAAAACCCTTGTGTTTCTGTGTGCAGAATGAAGGAAATATCTGTCCTGATCTTCCTGAATGCCTGAGAATCCCTCATGTCCAAGACAAACACCAGTGATCTCACTGAAGGTCTAATTTAGTAAGGTACCTCAACAATATTCAATTTTTCGTGTTAGGAGCAGGTTCCACTTTAGACGTACTAGCTGGTGCAAATATAGTTGAGCTGCAGTGGTAAGGTCCTATATTTCCTGAACTTGGAGTTACAGTAAAAAGTTTTGTCACTGCTCTTGGTTTTTGGTGTTTGTTTTCTTTTTCTTTTTTTTTTTTTTTTTTTTTTTTTTTTTTTTTTTTTTTTTTTGTGAGCCTGGCCAATATTTATCTAGTGTATGCATAATGATCTCTTAAGAAAATATCCAGGCATAAACCTGACTTATAAAGTGACTAAGTGACGGAAAGGAGCAGTGTTCATGACATATTCTTCTTAGAAATTCCATATTAATTTCTTGTAGGCAACTTCCTGATCAGCAGAGTTTATTTGTTTCAACTTTGGTTTAGTGCCATAGAACCTTCAGTGACCCTCTGCATTTAATTCAGGATTTCACATAAATCAGGACTTTTAAAATTATTTCCCATACAATAATTAGCAATCGTTTTGTTGTGATCAGCTGGAGGTGAATGTACCCCCCTGACCTGCCGGGGGTATGCTACAGACATTAAAAAATAAAATTCCATATATGTAACTATGAAATTAGACTGCTAAAAATCATTACATTATGAATTTATGTATTATCATTCACCTTTAGATATACAAAACATGCATCTTTAGATATACAAAAAATCCTTAAGCATATATGTATTTTTTAAGTTTGTCACAACTATAGTAAAGAATATAATTTAACTCTTCTGTAGTTTCACTTTGGAGTTTGCATAAACTTATAATTAAGCAAGTGCTTAAGCACTTTGCTGGATCTTGGCCTAAGAGCTTAATGATTATTTTACAGTATAATGACATGTCCAGTATGAAGGGAAACAAAACCTCTGTCTATAGGACTCATTTGCCATGAAAAAGTCTGTCGGTATGTTGCATGATAATCAGTTCAGTTCAATGTACAGTAAATTGGATCATTATTATTAATTTTCTCATCTCCCAAGCAATTCATGAACCATTTTTAGAATTTCAACAGTTCATGAATCAGACAAAAATGAATTAAATAAGAACCCAGCCCACAATGGGATGATGAGTCAGAGTTCTTTTCTGTATCAGTGTCGACCAAAGTAAATCTGAAATCTAATGAGGATTGGCACCGTGACAGAAAAGGCCATAATGAACATGAAACAATATGTTGAATTTACATGTTAAGACTTTTTGTTGATTTTGGCAATTTCACTGAAGATTATATGAAAAATCCATAAACATCTGGATGAGAGGAGTGGGGGGGTATCACTTTATATTAAAATGATGGAGTTTATATTGGGATACAATACTATAAATGGAAGAGGAAAGTAGTTTCTTGCACAGCTGTTTCCAATTTTGCTAATCTATATTTCAGGCCAAATTCACGATGAAATTAAACCACAAATTTACATTGATATGTATGTGTCTGAATTAAAGATACAGGGGAAAAAAAACTTTTGAAGATCACTAAATCTCAGTAATACTTTGGAGGTATTTAGTCAGCTTTATTTTCAGAAGACAAAATTAGCACATACAGCTGCTATTTGTGGGCCTGTAGCTTTTGAAAGTGAAGGACTAAGTTTACAAAAGGCCATATGCACATTTTTAGGCCCTGAAACATGGGTGCAAAAAATGCTGCTTAGAATCAAAGCTTACGTTTCAGTCTGAGATCAAAAAGTTTTGCTCCAAAGGTTCTGTGTAAACATTTCAACTTGAAGATGCTGAATATCTACAAATTTTAATAGTAGTTTTTAACAACAGATTCTTATGCATATACGTATATAAATATACATACCGGAGGATCCAGGAATGGCTCTATTCTAAACACATGAGAGTATGTGTCTCTGCATTTTTTTGTAAAACACTAACTAATGAATAGCTTATTTTCAAGTTTTCTCTCTCTTTAGGGAACAAACCAAATTCATAGCCAAAACCAGTATGTCTTCTGGTTCAGAAAAAAGGAAAGAGTGAAGAGATCAGAGGCAGAGAATAACGTTTGACAAAAGGTTGAAGCTCCTAAAACTTCTGCTGCTTGTGTACAATTAACATTTTCCTTGTTAAGATTTCCGATTTAGTATGTATAATTAAGGGTAAAATAAAACCATTTTCTAAAAAAAAAAAATTTTTTTTTGCTACTGCAGTAGCCAGTATGACAAATATTTCAGTGATGGGATTGTTTTTGCAGCACTTGTCAAAGACAGCGTCAGAGACTACACGCCTCATGCCCCAAACAACCCTGGAATGGCAGCGCCTGTGGCTGGGAGGACAACGGCAATATGTGAGCTGTCAATCATGGTGCAGGGGAGGGAACTCAGCTCCTGATTGGCCAGGCACTGGCAGCCCCACCCAGGGGGTGGGCCCACATGGGGCCAAAGGGTTAAACGGGGGACCAGGGAGTGACTGCTGTTTGCGCCCCTGCCTGCTCTGGGTCTGCACCTGGGAGCCCAGGCTCGTAGCTATAGGTGTGTTTTTCTCTGCTGTCTTTCTCCCTTCTCCTCTTAATCCTCTTTCCATGAAACTTTTTGGGTAACATAATATCTTAATGTTTCAAAGACTTGAATTGGCTAAGTTTATGCTAAGTCACTACTACGTAAATGCTGAGTAACGCTATAAGTGTTTTGTATTGAATTCAATATTGTATTTTGTCCTTTGCTAAAGTTTCTTGATTTTCTGTATTTTTTTGCCAGTAAATGTCTCTGTGAATTTCACCTCTTGAGAGTATCTAGTGTGGATTTCTTCTTTGTGTTAAAACAGAATAATGGAACCTTGAGTTTAACCCCTGAATTTAAGGATCTGGGGTATAATAGGCAATAAAGACAGTATAACTTGTTTAGGCCAAATAGGAAACGTGAAAGTGTGCTGGTTAAAACCAGCCAGAAATGTAACTGTTGACCACTCCAAGAACTGGACATGTTTTCTTGGTGCAAGAATTAAAAGTATCATTTTTAATTAAAAAGAAAATTTGGAGGGAAGTTGCCACAATTTTTTTGCAGCTAATAACTTTTGAATATTGTGTACAGCTATTTACTGTTGTTAAAAAAAAAAAAAAGAAATTGTTACTATAGAAACTACTAAGTCACATAATTTACATGCTATTTGGAAGAGATGGTCTTTCTTAACAGAGATACTCTCTCATATGCCGTTGGAATTGTGAAGTTTATAGATTTATATCTCTAACAGCAGAATGTCAACAACAGATTACCATGGATTTTAAGTAAAGGACATTGCTTAATTGAAGGAAATAATGGCAAACTATTTTTGAAGCTGGGGGCTGTCATATATTTTTCTCCAAACGTCTCAGATTGTTTCCATTTAGAAACATTGTGTTCAAATTGATTATACTCTAGGGCCTAAGCTTTATATAAAAAATAAAATGAAGAATAGCTGCTCTCCTGTTCCTAATGAGTCTTGATGGCTTCATGATTTCAGGATTTAAAGGATGATCTAAAAAAAGAATAAGCTGGGAAACAAATTTAGTAAAATAATAATTTTCTGAATGCCAGAGATCTATAAAGAATTGAATTGTTTATAGAGAGCTAATAGCAAACTTGAGAAGCAGGAAGAGCAATTTAAAAAAGTTTATGGTATGTGGAGAAGCTTGAAAATTTCTTAAGGCCAAAGTAGTGTTCCTCAGAAAGTGGGAATCTGACCCAAAAGAAGCAGTATCTGCATAAGTGATGAGGCTGAAATGCATCTAGGGTAATAAGGAAACCTGTCTGAAAATTTACGGTCTGGTTAGAATTCTAGTAATTTTTAAATTGTTTCAGATCTTGTGTCTGAGCCTAGTCTTAACTGCCAGCAGTCACTCACCCAGTCAATCTTTTTTTCTGCTGTCATGGCCAGTCGTCTTTCTCTGACCATTCCTGAAAATAATAATGCCATTAAATAGTTGGAATTATGCTACTCATTAACAAAACTCAACTTGTTGAAGTAATTTGCTGCCATTTTAGGACAAATCCAGTAAAAGAAAAGAGCACCTTAACATGTTTCATCTGCTTAGTGAAGAATGACAAGAACAAACCATATCTAAAGGTGGACAGTGGGATTCATTAGGTGGAAAAGGTTGGGACTGAGACTCAGGTTGCAAATTAAAAGACTCAGGTTTTGATGGTATGGTATCCTTTGTAATTTTAAAGTGATTTTACCCTTGCGGCAGGGACACACAAGAATGTGGCCTTTCATTGTTGCCTTTGCCACCATTATTTCCTTAAGTTTCAGTGAGGCCAATATTCCTCCTCTCCTTTTTTCAGCCTTTATTATGCTGTTGTAGTAGTGTGCTTATGCACTGTCATTACTTCTCAAGCTCTCATTTTCTATTCAGTTTTGTCTGATGGATAATATGGAAGCATATGGAAATGCAGAACATGGCCAGAAGAGAAAACTGATTAAACAGTGGGTAAAACATTGAACAATATTGTGATTGAACATGTATTATGCACACAGCTTCAGTATTTGCTATTATATCTTTATATACCTTCATCCTCTAAGAAAATCCCAAAAATATTATTTTTTGGGATATGTAGTTGAAGGAGTTCAGCCTTTAATAGATCTCTTGCAGGAACAAAATGACATTTCCCTCACTCAACTTCTACACTATAGTATCAGAAAAAGTGTGTGAAACTATTGTGTGAATTGTAATGATAACAATACTGCAACAAATTGGGGCAAAAACATTTATTCAAATTTTTATGACATCCTTCTGTGTACTCTCTCCTTTAGATGGTGAGGTTTACATAAATATCTTTAAAAATCTGCCTGTTGTTATTCTGCAAGTTAACAAATCTGTGTAACTATTATATTCTAGAATATGTTTTAAATATTTGTTAGCCAATTACAGCAAAGTCTTTCATTCAAATTCAATGAAGTTTAGTAGGTCTGTAAATATACATATGTTTTCTGTAATTTTTTTTTGTATACGGATGTCTTCAACCTCATAGTGTGTGCATACATTGGAGTAGGTGTCACAAAAAACAAAATGCTGGTTTTTAAAAGCATCCTCTATTATGGGCATGTTATTTTTGTTTCAAGTCAGCTAGATGATCCCAGTTTGTAGGCATTTTTGACAGGCAGCTGACACCTTCTCTAAACATTTGAACCATAGATGTGATATTCAAAAGCTAAATATGTCTGGATGGTCCTCAGATCTCAGCTGGGAAATTCAGGATCCCAGATCTGAGTGTAAATCTCAGGATGCATCTTAACTCAGGTTTGGACAGGATGTTCATATATTCCATCACTTCTTTGTCTTTTATAGACTCCAGGTGAATATTTTGACTCTTGTCCCAGAATTTAAATATAGCCTAAGTGAACTCTTACTTACTATAGATAAGAGGGATGTGCAACTTCTTGCAAAAGGGGTTTTAGTTGCAAGACATAGGAAAAAAATGAGAAACACTTGCCAAAGAGCAGGTTTGCATTGCTCAGCACCAGGGTGCACAAGTGCCTACATCTGAACCATCAACAGAATATACACTGTGCTCAGGTGAAAAAGTTTGGGCTAAACAGTTAATGAAATTAAGACATGATGTCCATGCTTTTGTTCATGTGTGCACCACTGAAATTCTATGCAATAGTTATTGTATTGCTTCTATGGAAGCTGTCTCATTTCCCTCATTTCCCTGCTCATTTGATCAGAGCAGCGGGTAAGTATGAGCTACCCTTTTACTTTATGAGGGGGCAATTCCACCTATCATTCTGCTTATCTTTTTGAAAAGTCATTAGAGTCCTGATAAAGATTTCAGATTGGGACTTTGTTGACAAATTTGTTACTTGACCTGGTGCTCACCAGTGCATATGAGCTTATGTGGCAGCCTGGGATGACATGACCATGCTCTGGATGAGTTTGTGATCTGAAGAAGTGTTGCCTGGTGAGGAGCAAAGACTCTGAAATTTGTGACACCAAAATTCCAGCTGTTTAAGGAGTTGGTGAATGAGATCCTCTGGGTAACTGTCCTTATGAACAGAGGGGCTGACCAGAGATGGCAACTCTTTAAGGCCACTTTTCTTAGAGCACAAGAGCTCTTCATCCTCGTGTGGAGAAAATCAAGCAAGGCAGGCTGGAAACCAGAATGGTTGAGCAAGGATCTGCTCCTTAAATTGAGGAGTAAGAAAGAAATGCACAGCCAGTGAGAGTGGGACAGGTGACCTGGGGAGCAGACAGGGATACTGTTCAGATATGTGGGGATGGGATCAGGAAAACCAATGTAAAGCTAGAACAGGACTTGGCAAGGGATGTGAAGAATAACAGGAAGGGATTCTGTAAGTACATAGGTCAGATAAGAAAGGACAAGTAGAGTGTACTCCTCAGATGCAAGAAGAGTGAATTGATGGCAATGGAGAAGGCTGGGGTACTCTGGGTTCTTTGCCTCAGTCTTCACTTGGCAGTGAGGCTTCCCACATGCCTCAAGTCCCTGATTTTCCGGGTGGATGTGTGGGGAATGGAAGCCTTGCAAAGAGCAGCTTCTGTACCGCTTAATGAAGCTAAGTAGCCATAAGTCCATGGTACTTGAGGACATGCATCCCAGGATCCTGAGGGAACTGGGTTATGTTTTTGCCAAGACACTCCATCATATTTGAAATTTTAAGACAGTCAGGTGAAGTCCCTGGTGACTGGAAAAAGGGAAATGTCATATTTTTAAAAAGGGAAGAAGGGAAGTTCTGAGGAATTTCAGTCTCTTTGGTGAGCCTTACCTGTGCCTGGGAAGGTCTTGGAGCAGAGCCTCCTAATGCTGAATCACATAAAATACAAGGAGGTAATCTGAGGCAGACAGCACTCTTTTACTGAGGGCAAGTTGTGCCTGATCAATCTGGTGACCTTCTGTGGTGGTCTTCTGACTACAGCAGTCATCTGGGGAAGACTGACAGATGTAATTTATCGGGACTTCTGTAATTTCTTCAATACAGTCCCAAATGATACCCTTTTCTCCAAATTACAGAGACATGGATTTGATGGATGGACTGTTCAATGGTTAAGGAACGGGCTGGGTGGATGCAACCAGAGAGTTGTGTACAATGGCTCTATGTCCAGGTGGAGGCTGCTGATGAGTTGTGTCCCTCAGGGCTCTGTCTTGGGACTGATGATCAATATTTTCATCAACAATATAGACAACAGGATCATCGAGTGCACCTTCAGCACATTTGCAGGTGTCATGAGGCTGAGAAGTGCAGTTGACACAACAAAAAAGTTGTGGCCAACAGGTCAAGAGAGGGAATTTTACCCCTCTCCTCATGACACCTCAACTGGAGTGCTGCATTCACATCTGGGATGCTCAGTACAAGATAAGAACCTGCTGCAGCAAGTCCAGAGGGCCGTGAAATGACTGAGGTCTGGAGCACATCTCCTGCAGATACAAGCTGAGATAACAGATGTTCAGACTGGAAAAGAGAAGGCTTCAGGGAGATTTCATTACAGCCTTGCACTTACCATAAGGGGGCTTGTAGAAAGGAGGGAGAGGGAGGGACTTTTTATACAGGCAGATAGTGACAGGACAAGGTGTAATGGTTTTAACCTGAAAGAAGGCAGCTTTATTTAGATGTTAGTAAGAAATTCTTTATTTTGAAGGTGTTGGAGCACTGGCACAGATTTCCCAGAGAAGTTATAGATCCCCATCCCTGGAAGTATTCAAACCCATGTTGGATGGGGCTTTGAGTAACCTGATCTAGTGCATGGCATCCTTGCCCATTCCAGGGAGATGGGAACTAGGTGACATTTTGGGTCCTTTCCAACCCTAACCATTCAATGATTCTATCATTCTACATTTGTTTAGACATGCTAATGGAAAGCTAACTCTTAACTAGATTTCTAGGTGAACTAGAAGCTGGACTTTGTAGCAAGTTTCCTTTTTTTTTTTTTTTTTTTTTTTTTTTGAGTAAATTATTATGATTAAACTATCTTCTGAATGGAATTGCCTGAAAAAATGTTTTTGTATGTAATATATAGCATTTTGAACTGATATTATGCATGTCCTGTTTGTTGATTTCAGATTATTGCAGTAAATCAGCTTTTCTAGAAACAGGCACAAATCCAGCATATCCTCATTAGATTACAATGATTTTGTGGAATGACATTTAAATCACGTTTTCATTAAAACTACTTTTTACTCATTTAATTTCTTTTAATTCAAAAATGAAAAAAAGCCCTTCCATCTGTTCTTCTCTATTTGCTTTCTTCTTTAAAACAATTTTGCCCTTCTGTTTTGCCAAAAATAGTTGTGCTTAACTAAGTAAAGTATGATTCTACTGTGCAACTCACTACATCTCTCATGAAATTGTTTACTGTTCTTGCTGTTATTATCAAGACAAAAAGGAACATTTGAGTTCAGTGTTTTCTGCACTCCTAACATAGGTGCTGTTTTGCACATTTCAGGTAGGATGTCTTGTTAATGAAAACTGGATCGGATTTTAGCAGCACAGAAAACAACACCATTTTTAATATTATTATATTAATTATCTTTAATAAAAGCTCCATTCATTATTTTACACAATTTCAAAAATACTTTTTTTCTTCAAAACAGAGCTTCCTGTAATGATCGAGCTACATTTACGCTAATGGAATGATTAAAGGGTAAAACTCAATAATCTTAATACCAAAGTCCATGGGGATTTTTTTCCCCTTAAATCTAATTGTGAATAGTAATTAAAGATTCACAGAAGCAATTGTAAACTCAATAATTTTTTTTGGGGGGGAAATAAAAATCTTATAGTTACATTTCTTTTTGAATATCAGTTTTCAAAACTGCGTATAATTTTATTTATTAAAACAGAAATTATAAAGGCAGTGTTAGATATGATGAATCTTGACAAACTGACCTTGAAAAACTGAAGGCTTTTTCTATATCTTAACAAAAAACCTGTTAAAGTATGGTGATCTAAACAAAATCTTGCAAAGGTGATTAAACAGGCAGTTGAAAAACTTATGTAAACAGTATTTGTTAAAGGTTTAGCAGTCAAACTTGTAAGACAATTCATGAGGTTTCCATTACAAATCATTCCATAGTCCTGTCCAACTTTATATTTTCATGGACAGTTTGGGTGATGGGATAGGAAGGATGCAAATTTTAAAATTTTGCAAATCTAAGAGTGTCTGCAAACCTATCAGAAGTCAAGATGAAAATTTGAAATACACCTAAAATAGTGTTAAGTCATTTAAAATAAATGATTGCAATTAAATCAAGAGAAAGATGAGGTTTTTATTTAGGAAAATTCAATTCCCTAAGTGCAAAGTTAAGATTACTGGTGCACTAGTATTTTTGTGGAGGAGGATATAGGGATGCTGAGTACATCATCATGCTGTGATGGAAAATAACCTTCATAATGGGCTGCACAAATAAAAATATTTTATTTAAACACTGTTACGTTTTGAAAATATTTTCTCTCTTCAGTTCAAATGATACCCTGAACTGAAAAGGAAAAAGACTGAAAAGGACTTTGGCTGATTGAACAATCTATATTAAAATTCTGTTTACATCTGGAGTAAGGTGAGACAGCTGCACAACCTTCATGTGTACTGAGAACTAAATTTGACCCTCTGCAGGTGCTATATCCAAAAAAGTACCTGGAAAAGTGTATTGACCATACATAATAAATGATTTCTAATTTTTCATTTCTTGGCAATATAAAAGTTAGAAAGCATATTCTTTTCAATCATGAATAGAGAAATTGTGAACAGATCCAAGGAAAAGATGCAACCCAACTAACATCACTTGATACTGTAATTTTAAACTATAGCTGCAACAGCATAAGAGTTTATGCAAGCTATCTAAACCTGAAAAAGGCAAGAATTATAGTACTTTTACTGTGCTTTTTACTTTCAATTTGACCTATAAACACAGAAGATACATTTTTCCCTGTAAGCTTAGCTTTGAATGTTATACAATGATATTCATGCTTTTATTTCAGAGTACTGTATGTGACTGAAGTAGGGACACAATTTTAGTCAGTAAATTCAGTCATTGTAGAATATCTTAAACTGGAAGGGACCCATAAGGATCATTGAGTTCAACTCCCTGTACTTTGCAAGACCATTTCCTAATGTCCAGTCTGAACTTCCCCTTATGCTATATCGTTTAGTTTCCTCTTGTTCTACCATGGGTTACCAGATCAGCACCTTCCTCTTAAGGAAGATGTAGAGTGTGATGAGGTACCCCTCAGTTCTTGTAAACAAAACATGGAAATATCCATAAATGTAATGGTTTTTAAAGCAAAAAAATCACTATTATATGAAATTCAGGCAGTGAGTAACTTTTAAAGACCAAATATTTTCTCTTTTAGGTTTCTTTAAGACGTTGTGATTTCAGAGGGGTCAGGATCAGTCAATTTATTACCTATCAATCATATATCTGATATGTTTGTGTGCACAACTTCCTAGGCAAATTTTCAGTCTACTACAAATTACACTACAGTGATTGCAGAGAGATTTTAAATTCATACTTTGGACTTTTAAAACTATTTTCAAATGTATCCCATTTTTCTTAATTTTTATATTTCTCTTGATTTTTACAAAGGACATTACACAGCCTGCTCTAAGGGTTTGTACATTGCATCAAAGAAGGTGGGGAATGTATGATGTATATTAGCTTCAGAAGCACATCTGTGAGCTCAGATTGGATGAAAGGTCATAAACACAATGAATGTTGCTAGGTAACAGTGCCTTTTAGTCAATTTAGTTGTGAAAATGAAAGGGTTTTTTTGTACAAAGATAGCCTATTTGGATAGTGCAGTGAACAGTCACTTTATTTTGATCTTCAGAGCTGTAATTTCAAAATAACAAACCTTTTCCCTTGAGAAAAAAAAAATAAAAACCAACACATTTTCTCTATTTACAATGTACTTTACTGGAAAACATTCAAAGTCATGATAAAAATGAAAGTTGAGAGAGAGGAAATTATGATTGTTCCTGATTAATGAAAGAATAATTTTTGTTACTTGTAGTGGCTTTTCAATTCAGATTGAAAAATATTAATCATTAAGGAGCAAAGGTATATCTATTGAAACACTGTAAACCCTAGAGCAGTGCAAAAAGAATAATGAAACAATGAACCTGTTCATTTTTAAAAGCATTTTCTTTTAAACCAAGCACTCTTCATGAAAGCTATTACTTCACTTTTGAGGAATCTTGACTCTCATATCCTTTAAAATTGTTAAACCTCAAAGAAAACAAACTATTATTAATATAGTTGGACTTATATTAGTAAGTTGAATGGATGATGCAATACTAGATTAGCAAAGAGGCTCACCAAGCATGTGGTTACCAAGCCTGACAGAGTTTGAGAAGCATTTGGACAACTCTCTCAGGCACATGGTGTGATTCTTGGGGATGGTCCTTTTCAGGGCCAGGAGTTGGACTTGGTGATCCTGATGGGTCCTTTCCAATTCAGCATATTCCATGATTCTCTAATATTCTAAATTAAGACAGTGTAGTTATACCAATGTATGGATCCGCTTCTTACCCGATGAACTGAAAAAGCTATTACTGTTTAAAATTTTGAATAGTAGAATTTTGTCTCTGTTATCTGTATTGTTAGTGGCACACTTGCCATGTCATCTCACCTTGATTTGAAGGGCTTCTGCTGAGTCCAGATCCTTAGAGAGCTCCAGCTACGATTCCCTCTACGTGTTTTATTAACTGCCTCTTCAACTACTGGTTAGAGTCTGCTTCTATTATCATCTCACTTTTTTAATAAAAATACACTTTCATATTTCAAAGGTTGATATTTATTTTACTCCTTGCAATGTCACTAGGCATTGACATAGATACAGAAATGCCTGCACTCTGCATCATCCCAGCCAAGAGTTCTAATAACATCTGTTAGTTTAATTCTAGAACACATAAATAAATTATGCTTGTCAACTTACTGTGACTTTTTCACCCCATAATAGACTTGTAGCTGCAGTTAATTTTCTTCAAAATGATTGAACATTTTGGAAAATGTGTATTTGGAAAGTGTTTGAAAAGAAGTAGATATTATGCTTCTACATCATTGGTGATACACAGTGGTATAGTATTCTGATTCCCTGCTGCCCACACCCTTCCAGTTGCTCTGCTGACGCTGATTCTGTCTGACAATATTATGATATCTGTTCATTAGCTCTTGAAGTGAAAGGAGATATTCCATATTTTTCTAAAATCAGGATGATGCAGAGCTGAATAGGTGCCCAGTGAAGCTGCATGCATTTAATTTTCTTGTTATCAACATATTTGGTAATGTAGGAAAACTTTTTTTAATGGAAATTGATTTGATCAAGAGTCAGGTACTAGCTCCAACAAATTGCAGTAAGATAGTAATATCTCATCTCAGTCTCACTAAGAGTCAAGGACTCTAAGACATATGGCAATTAGCTCTGGTTTTCCAAATTGTTTTGGTGTTATCAATGAATTCTACAATTTGTAGCCACTTACTAAAATAAAAAATAATTTTCAGCATGATAAACCATTTTCTGCTTGTTTGTGATTTTAGAGTTGCCTAGTATAAAAAACAGCCCTTTTAAAAATGGATCAGTTGAAAGTAATCTGAATATGTGATATAAATGTAATCTGAATTTCAGTACCACAAAAAGTTGTTGTTCGGTTAAAATTTGAGATACTGGAGTCAACAAACCTAATGTTCTTGTTGTCATAAGTTGGAGTATCAGTGATATTGTTTTGTGCTTTATTGTATCAATAGCCCAGCTATCGTCTCTTTAGTGAGGTTGGATCATGTAGCTAAATTTGTCTGCATAATTATTTTTATCACTTCTAATGCTCAAACCCAATAATTTAATTCAGAACCTTATTTCAACTATGGGATTTTATAATCAAAAAATATTCTATTTGATCTCTCTATCATGTTCCATTAAAAGCTCTTACTCAGAAAATTACTGAATTAAAAGTATTGTATGATGTTAACAAAAGTACCAAAGTATCTCTTAGAACAGATTGAGAGGAGTATAAACTAACGCCATAAAGAACGTTCTTCATAAACTAACATGACATTCTACTCAAAATAAGACATGGCATTACCCTGCATGAATTCTTAGTGCAAGTGCAGTGACTGTAGTTAGACTCGTGAGTTTCAGAAAGAAGCTTCCTCCCTATCTCAAAATGCTCTGAGCATGAATATTATCTTATATTATCTCATATTTTGAACATATTATATTATGTTCTAAAGGCTTGTTATCTTTACTGCTACTCTTTCAGTTACATCTGTTTTACATATAGAGGTAACATAGTCTACTTCTCTTTGATATTCTTCTCTGTATACATTCAAATATAATTTTATAGGCTCCTATAAATATATGGCAAAGTTACTGTTCACATTGTGTTCTAATCCTCACAGCACTCTGAATTTCTATCATGCCAGGAAAAGTGTTTGTACAGATGTGTAGTAATCTGGAATGGGAAACTGAACTGGCAGAAGAGCAGTCAATGGGAAAAAGACAAGTGTTGGGGGAAGAGAAAGAAGAATGAAAATGTGACAAGCTAGGGAATGCCTTACCACTTCAGCACAAATTTAAGTTAATAGTGAACTATAAGCTTAACTTCATCATTGCATTGCGATACATTGAAAGTTTACACTCAGATGACTGTTTATTCTGATTCTTGTCAGCCTTTGTAAAATTCAGTGCATTTGAAGTGAAAGATCCTCATAGAAACGGATTGTATCATCTGCCATAGCAGCGTTTTAGATCGTAGGGAATATTTAATTTTGAAAACACTGGTGACTCTGGACCAACAAATGGATAAACAGAAGATTCATTAAAAATATACTGAATTCAACAAAATGCTTTTTGCTTTAAATTTCAAAACCATATTTTTTTTATAATGAGGTGCCATTAAGGTTAAATACAGGAAAGCATTTTACTACCAAAGCTGTTTGCTTTCTCCTTTGCCCAATAGGCAATGCTTCAATATTTACTGCATGGATGTATCCATTTAATTGCAAAAGAATCACTGTTCTACTGTCACATGATGTGCATGCTACAGCTTTACTTGGAGAAAATTGCAATGAGTTTGATAGGTAACAGCTCTATTTAATACTAGGATGAGTTTAAAATTCTTCATATGCTGGAGAGTTGGACAGAGAGAAACCTGAGGACTGTCAAGGACAAGTTCGGGGTCCTGCACCTGAGGAGGAATAACTCCAAGTACCAGCACAGGGTGGGTGCTGACCTACTGAACAGCAGTTCTGCGGAGAAGAAACTGGGAGTCTTGGTGGATGACAAGTTGACCACAAGCCAGCAATGTGCCCTTGCTGCCAGGAAAGCCAATGATATCCTGGGGTGCATCAGGATGAGTGTGGCCAGCATATTGAGGGAGGTGATCCTGCCCCTCTACTCAGCCCTACTGGGGCCACATCTGGAGTGTTCTGTCCAGTTCTGGGCTCCTCAGTACAAGAAAGGCAAGGAGCTGCTGGAGAGTGTCCAGTGGTGGCTACAAGGATGATTTGGGGTCTGGAGCATCTCTGGTGAGGAGAGACGGTGGGAGCTGGACCTGTTTATTCTGGAGAAGACTGAGAGGGAATCTCATTGACACACAGAAATATCTCAGAGGCAGGTGCCAAGAAGATGATGCCAGTAGTGCCCAGTGACAGGATGAGGAGCAATGGTCACGAAGTAAAACACAAGAAGTTCTCAACATGAGGGAGAATTTTCATTGAAGGTGGCAGAGCTCTGGAAGAGGCTGCCCAGGGAGGTCATGGATTCTCACTCACTGGAGACATCCAAAACCCACCTGCACATGTTTCTGTGTAACTTGCTCTAGGTGACCCTGCCTTGGCAGAGGGGTTGAACTGTAAAGTTCCTTTCTAGCTCCAACAATTTTGTGATTCTATGGGTGGGTGGTTGGCCTTTTTTTTGTTTTGGATTCAGTAGGCATTGAGACTAACTATACCTGACTCCTGTATTTGTGATTGTTGTTCTGTTGTGCAGTACCTTCCAAGACACTGGCACTGAAATAAGATTCTCTACTTTCAGTAAGCCATTATAACACAATATAAATTCTACAGCTCTACTCACTGACAGTTTCAACATTGCTTTCTAATTCCATCTTTCAGCCCAAGAATGGCAGTAACATATTAGCATTGACTTCTAACTTGTTAGCCTCAGAGGAATACTTCAAAACATAGACACTACGAAGGATTGACATTTACAATTTCAACAGTTAAAAGCTAAAAATAGGGTTTCCATTTCTTGCATCAAGGTAAATAATATTTAAACCCATGATTCTTTTACATTGCTATATCAAGAATTTTCAAGGTTTAAAACTAGAATTGTATTAAACCCTGAGTTTTAATACTTAATGTAAAAAATGCGGCCGTAGATTATGAAGAGAAGCACAAAATTGGACTCTGTTCTCTGTTTCTTCATCCTTTTCCCTTCAGTTCTTTCAGTGATGGTAAACAGAAGTCAGTCCTTGGATGAAGTTTTCA